>NC_092187.1:4509309-5160559 GCF_043641665.1 Enoplosus armatus
GCTGGATCTCCACTCTCCCAGCACATTTTCCAGGACCGTCCTTCAATCTCACATTCACACTATCTGTACCATGACAGCAAGAGAATTGTCAAACATGGGGCACATACTAAATAATACGCTCTTACTGCATACGTTTGGGCAGAGATAAATCTAATTGTACATATACTTCGTATCACAACATCACAACAATCAAACAGCTGTCAAAGTAAAGTTGTACTCTTTTTCTTGATATTCATCAGTAAAATAAGAAACTCCCTGTCTTGGCCAGGTATTATTTTTAAATCTCAAAAGCCATCATTGTATTTTCAAAAAGCGGGAAGAGACTATCACCATAGGATTGCTGCCATATCTCACCTGCACAGACTACATGGGCGTTGGAATCACATTGGAAAGGGGTTTTGTCACGCTTGGCCCTGCAGTGCCACAGTGAGGACTCTTTGCCTGAGCACTGCACATGGTCCATTATCCCTGGTCTGTTCAACTTCAAAACACTTTCAACCACCTAGAGGAGAGCATTTATGATCATGTGAATATCATGTCATTCATTTGTGCCAGATAAATGTTTTTTTGATGGACTCAAAAAGAGCAGTAAGTTACAGAGAAACAAACTAAGACAATAATAATAACAATAACAAGTCATTACTGATATAGATGAAACACTTGAAAGGAATAGTTTGACATTTTGGGTAATATGTTTATTCTGTTAAGAGCTGAGAAGATCAATACCACTCTCATATCTGTCAGTTAAATATGAAGCTACAGCTAGCAGCAGGTTACTTTAGCTTAGCATAAAGACTAGAAACGGGGCGAAACAGCTAGCCTGGCTCAGTCCAAGGGTAACAAAATCCACCTACCTTCACCTCTAAAGATCACTAATTTAGACAATATACAATACATCTTTTGTTTAATACATACAAACACCCAATGTGTTAATTAGTGAGCTTTTTTTTACCTTTAGACAGAGGCCAGGCTAGCTGTTTCCCTGTTTCCAGTCTGTATGCTAAGCTAAGCTAACCGTCTCCTGGTTGTAGCTTCATATCTTCAGAAAGATACAAGAGTGGTATCAATCTTCTTGTGGAACTCTTAGCAAGAAAGTGAATAAGTGTTAAATGTCAAACGTCCAAAGCAAGACTATGTAACTTTTGAAAAAAGAAAAAAACATTTCCTCCTCTTACAAATGAAAAGCTGGACCAATAACAATCTAAAACATAATACGCCATAAAAGACCCCGGTGCTTCGTCCAATACATTTGGGGTTAGTAAACTTTATGTAGAGTAACTGACATACTGGGTCAGTTTGCTGACTTTCTGACTCTACATTTAGCATTATCCTATAATTTTCATCTGTGGCTGCCGTTAAGCAAAAGTTACATAGGCTTGCATTAAATACATTTTTTTTTTTTTTATCAGTGCTACTGAAACCGGACAACAACTCACATTCCCGCAATTTAGCTCCTTGCAAACAACTTCAGAATTCTTTTCAGTCCAGCTGGAGGCACACACAGGATGAATGGAAGTATTCACTTGAACATGAACTATACCATAGCACCTGCTGGTTTTATCATTGTCCATCAGAACTACTTTAACATTGTCTGTGGGAAATAAAAATATAGTAATAAGTGTTCATGATTTACATTTTCAAGTGGCTCAAGATAGTGGGTGAATAAAAAAGTCAAAAGTTTTTTGATGTATCATTTTTTTTCAGTTGAAGAAGTAACATACAAGACAAAACAAGATCAGGATGAAAAAGTTGTTTTGATCTGGAAATACAATAACAAAGTGGTTGCTTTGAGGTTTGCTTGTGGAAAAGATGTGGTTGAATATTAATAAGTTGAATTACCTGTGCATGTCAGCATTGTGTCGCCGCCAACCCGATTATGACTGACAGACATACCACAGTGCATTTGTTGGCACAACACATCAGGACTGGTTTTGCTGTTTTTACTTTTCCATTTGCCATTTACCTCTATTTTGAGATTCCCAGAACAGACGTTTGATGCGTTTCCAATGAGTTGCACTCTCTCATAACCTGTTTAAATGAACCATATTCATAATTCACTGATATGTTGCAACACT
The DNA here is from genome assembly GCF_043641665.1 of Enoplosus armatus. Taxonomy (NCBI): domain Eukaryota; kingdom Metazoa; phylum Chordata; class Actinopteri; order Centrarchiformes; family Enoplosidae; genus Enoplosus; species Enoplosus armatus. The sequence goes on from NC_092187.1 coordinate 4,511,385, forward strand.
TGAGTAAACTTAGTTGCTACATGTGTGTGAGTGTGTGTGTGTGTTACCTGTGCATATAACAGTTGCAGGATTTTGGCATGATGTCTGTTCCTGAGTTGCACACTGCCACAGATTAGTTATATTTTCAATGCAATTGATAGTCATCTTCTCTGACCTTTGGAATCTTTCCCAGCCCATCCATGGCTCCCGAATTATCTCCTTGTGTGTACCGCAAGTGAGGCTTTTGCACAAAATATCGGCTTCTTTTTCTCCTTTATGTGAGAGGAATCATATGTACAGTATTCACTAATCATTGCCATAGTACTAAACATGCTACAATACTGACACCAAAAGTATTATAAGGACTTTAAAAAGTGGTGAGAAAAAGAAAAATATCATCAAACATTTAAACAGTAAAGCTAACCCATTTACACAAAATAAAAATAAAAATGATAATAATAGACTTTTTTCTCAAAATACTAGTCCCGTGGAGTTTTTATGTTATGTATTTATGTTCGCTACACTGCCTGTATATAGCAAAACCTGTGGTGGAATGTAACTAAGTACATTGATTCAAGTACTGTAGTTATGCAGGAAATATTATACTTTTTATTCAACTACATTTAACTATAGTAGTGGATAGTTACTTAATGTTTTCAGATTTAAAATTCTCTATAAAAAAAAACACTTGCTCATCTTATAAAATACAATGCACATGTGACACCTTGCAAAAAAAAGCTGTGTGTAGTTAGGGCTCCTTGTCATGTTTCAGATGAGTTATTAGCAGTTCCACCAAAGAGTGATTTCCCCTCTCCACTTCTCACATGGTTTCATTTAAATTAAATAAAATGATATAATAATTATATATAATTTATCATAATTCAGTAACAGGACAGGATTTTTTAAATTTTACTTGATATTGTAAGTATATTTAGCTGATAATACTTTGGTACTTTCACTTGAATTGTGAATACACAACTTTTACTTGTAATTTTACATTGACATACTGAGTACTTTTTCCACCACTGAGTAATAATCATCTCATAGCCATCCCACTCTGGGTTACTACATGTTGGTTGCTTCATCTGCACTTCACATGAACAAAATGTCCTGATTTGTATTTTGAACTCACACAGTGCTAGCACTAAGAAAGACTGAATCCTGTTTATTTAAGTGTACTGTATGCATGATGCTAAATCTTACCCCAGTTGCCACCACAAAAGTAACCTGAATGCGTTTTCCCATCTTTGGAGTATTGGACAGCTCCCGCACATTTAAATCCATCCAGACTTATTTTGATGTTATCTAGAAGAGCAAGCAACAGCAAGTTACAAATAAAATTAACAGCCAAAGTAATCATTATCATCAGCGTCATCGTCATGCAATTTTCTATACTTCGGATTACTCTTTTTTAAAAGACATTTAAAGGTGTACTTCTCAACAATATGTATCTCAACAAATGTAAAAACTTTAAGTCCAGTCCTTACTTGTACATTTAATCTTCTTCACAGTATCTTTACGGTAAACGCTGATGCCCCAACCAGGAAAATCACAGTCCCACGGACGATCCTCGTTTCCTTTGCACTTTACTTCATTGAGCCAGACTTTGCTAAGAATGGGTCGTAGCACTGCCCCTGTTGAGTTCTCCACACGAGACCCACAGTGCGTCGTCCTGCACACCACATCTTCAGTGTTGCTGCTCCAGTATTTATCTCCAAAGTAGCCCCATGTGCCACTATGATAGATTTCAACGTGGCCTTCACATGGGTTGTTTCCATTCTTTAGAATCAACCTGGTGTCACCTGACACGGCAGAAGGTTTATAGAAGTATGTAAATACAGTAGGGTATACGTTTCCGTACCTGGTCCATACCTATTGCTGAGCCCCCTACCCACATTTGCTAAGGCAAAATTTACTCTTAATTTAGTCAAACTTTTTAAAAACTTCGCAAAAATTTGTGCAAAAACTAAAAAGTAAAATCTTTTCCTTTTGAATATCCTTTCATGTGTTGCCATTTAATGATAATGTCAGTCCAAAGTATTGAACAAGTTCTCATACAAATTAAAGAAATTACAAAATAGAGAAATAAATCCTTTTCAGTTTCCTGGATTAGAAACATGCAATTTTGTACTTAAACCCAAGTACTGTAAACGTTAATTTATAGTTATTGGAAACTTTATTTGCAATATATGCGTAATTGTAAATGTGCTCGTACACATTTTTCACTAATTAGGAAATTATAAGTGTTACCAAAATTCTTAATAGAAATTGGAAAATTGACTATGCATGGGAAATTGATGCTGACACAATTGTAAGAATATGAATGCAGTAGTATCCATAGGATTATCTATAGATTATCAAAATGTTTCAAACTGAACTCTTTGAGTTCTGAGCAAATGCTAAAACTTTCTGATCACCCCTTTTTCATTCGTAACTAAGCTGCTAGATGGAAACCTGGTCATTATATTGCTGCTTACAGGTATAATTATAATAATTGCTGCTGTACTGTTCACAGAACCCCCTTTTTAACCCCCATTTTTCACTGGAGCTTTTACCTTCAGGAAATGACAAAATAAAATCAGATTCAGCAATTTCCTATAGGGCATGCGCATGTGCTTACCTTTCAAAAGTAGCAATAAACGACTTAAATATAGCTTATGGAAAGGCTATATCTGCATGATCAATGTTTTCTTACCTCAAAATGTGTCAAATCAGGCAAACCACTGTCCAATTTAATTAGTCGCAAATATAAAGGTTTAAATCTAAAGAAAAAAGCTGTAACTTGCCTTGTAAGATCACCGGCTCAATGTGAGCTATGTTGAGGAGAAGGAGGAACCACATCGTCACCACAGCTCATGACTAGAGTGAGGCTGATGAATGATCAGCTCAGCTTTATATTGCCAAGGATGCACCCACCAAAAATGGGTATGAGCTGTTGCATGCATATGGTGCATAGTGAGACTCATGAATATTGCCTCAATGAAAGAAAACGGACAAACAAAACTAACTGACAAGTTTATTTTTATGGAGGATCTGGGGCGGAAAAAAATGTATGCAACACATTGTTAAAAAATAAATTGTTGAACAAAACAATGGGTGAAGGCTACAATAAGGCATAGCTTATTGATATTTGTGTAAAGTAAACATGTGAACACTGAAATTCACTATTCAATTACATTTTATTTATATAGCGCCAAATCATAACAGAAGTTATCTTAGGGCACTTTTAGAGCAGGTCTAGACCATACTTATACTTATAATATTGATGACGAATGGGACATCATTGGAGATATTAAGTGCAACACACCTGATGTGCAAGAGCTCTGGCTGTGGGACACGCAGGGGTATGTTTGGTAAGTTTTACAACTGATACATATTACACATTTTAAAAACAAGTTGTGCTTTCTTTTTCTCTTCTAACAAAGACTACACCAAAAAGTCTTTTACATTTATTCTCTGCATTGTAGACTCAAATTTATAAATCTTATATTCTCCTAGTATCTGTCTGAACTAGGGGAGTAAGCACACCACATCTATACCGGGAGAATGACGCAATGCACAAAGTCTGATGTCTTTTAAACATTTATTCCAGTTTTTTAAAGTTGCATCTGATTAAAATGTCTATGTTTCAAATACGATGGCAACTATTTCTTTAAACACGGTAACACAGATGGATGTTAACTCTCTAACGACTGGGTAAATACATTTTTACTATTAATTAGAATAGCTAATACTTATCAATAGCTGACTTGAAACAAAAAATGTAACTTGTAATTGTAAAATTAAACTTTTAAAATTTTACAGCATGACTGTCCAACAAAAAGGAGTTGTAATTATAACAATTAAATTGTTGAGGACATTGTTAGAATATCCAACAATGTGATTGTAAAGTCACTGTATAAATATCCTAAAACTAAAAAATACAATATTCCGCAACTAAGAAATTAGTGAGAGAGATTAAATGAATAAAAAAATGAATAACCTTTTGTTTTATTTGAACTGAGATCTAAATCATTGTCATTACACACATATATAACCTTTCATATAGTTGTCTTAAAATTGATGTTAAAATGATGGGGAACTTTTCAGAGCATCTCTTTATTAAAGTTAAATTATTATATAAGTATCAACCTCTTCCAGTAATCCTGACATCTGAATTTGACAGAGAATAGGTCCTTAAATACAAAGACTTAGATTTAAGGAGCATCACACTCGGCAGTCTTCAAGGGAGCTAAATGTCAACTTAAATCAGATAAATGTCAAGCTATTAATATTTTTAGAAATGAAAGATTACTTACTGAGAAAAAAAGAAAGAAAAACTACCACTCTCCTGCTATCTCTTATCAGAGTGCATCTAGAAACTTTAAAAAGCTCTAACAGGGATACAAAAAATGTTCTGGCTTCCTTAATAGAAAGAAATTTTGAATAAGATTAAAACAATAAGATAATATGATGGTAATTACATTAAATTGGTGATTTAATTTACCTTGACATTTTTTTTTAGGTGGAATCACAAATGCTAGTATATAAGGTTTAAATTTAATAAATGTATTATTTTTTTGTTTTACCTAATAACTGTCCAGCCTGGACACACATGTAGAACATGTGCATATTTAAGGATACTGCACAACATATGAAAGTTTTTTATTTGTCCATTTTTAAAGTATTTACAAAGTACCAAGAAGAGAAACAAGAAACATCCAAACCACAACCACCCACAAACAGAAAGTCAAATCAAACAAAAAAAGGTTGGCACATTAGTGAACAACTGTTCAAGCATGCCAACAAGGTATGCTGTATATCCAGTGGCCATAGACACCATAATGGAAATGTCCATCCTGGCTGAAACTTTCTGTACACTCTCAAAGTCCAGGGAGGTCCAATGATTTAGAAAACTTAAGCAGTTTAAATAAACAATACACAGAGCCGCACCCAGATGGGCGCATAAACCAATGTTCACTACTGAGTTGCATTTGCTTTCAATGTAATCAATAAAGGGACTCCAAATCTTAACAAATAACCAGTAACAATAACAATAACAACCTGATATCGTCTAAATATAAACAGGAAACCATATCATTGAGCCACGTCTTAAAACAAGGAGGTTGATTTCCATTCTCTCAAAATAACTATATGAACTCTTTTTATAGGAATTGTAACACTGACTTAATGATTCAACAAACTATTTGAAACTAAAAGAATGATCCCAAGCAATGCAAAGTACATTTACTCAAGCACTGCTCTCATGTACAATTTTGAGACACTTGTAACAGAACTTCCTACCCCGTTAATCATCTCACCCCTCAGATTTATCTTTAGAGGCAGCCCGACCCCCAGGTCCAAATTTTACTTTGACTTTTGAGACTTTAAATTCATTTTGCTTATAATACTTCTTTACTTTTACTTTGCTTTTAAGTATTCACTAAACTACTTTTACTTGTAATGGAGTATTTTTACATCGTTGTGTTGATACTTTTACCTAAGTAAAGGATCCGAGTACTTCTTCAACCACTAATGATTCCATAAACTAAAATAGGGCACGATACCATGTTTTGTTTACCTGTGAATAAAAAATAAATCTAAATCTTTCTATAAAACCATGTTTTATTAGAAATGCATTAATTTACTTAAAATGTCCATCTGATAAAATACATTCACAATGTTTCAGCCTTGAAACAAACTTCTTCACTGAATCAAAATAATGGCAACTTCATGTGCAGGGGTCAGATTTTACATGTGAATGCTGCCTGGATGTGGACTGTGGTTACAGGTGCAAACTGAAATATATTACAGAGCTGCACAAGGCTGCGGCTTTGTGGTTTCAGACTTTACAGAGCTGTAAGCTGTAAGTGAAACTCATCCACACAAGTCTAAAAGTTCTGCTAGAGTTATCTGGTAAGACGGACAAAGTACACTCCCTGCAGACAGCAGAACCTTTGAGCAGCATTTGCTTTTTTTAGCCCTCCATCTTCAGGTGCACATTTTGCACACTGTATGCATGCACATTTTAAAGGGCATACTTTCATACTTTTTTTTTTACTTAACTCTTATGTTTAGTGCTTGTGTTTGACATTGTTCTTCCTGTGTGGTTCGTTCTTGTACTGCTGCAGTGACATGAGATTTCCCCCGGGGAAGTATCTATCTATCTATCTATCTATCTATCTATGTCTCAGTTATGACAGACATATTCAGATCCTTTACTTAAGTGAAAGTAGTAATTCTATACTGTAAAATATTACCAGTCCTGCATTGAAAATTTTACTTAAGTAAAAGTGTTATCAGTATCTGTCAACTAGTAACTATCAGTAACTATCAAATGTAAAACTACTCAATGCAGAAAAATAATCCCAGTGAGTGTTATAATATTACATATTATATCATTAGATTTTTATTACTGATTCTCTAGTGTTTAACTGTTGTAACTGGCCAAGTTGAATCTAATTTCTAACTATTTAAAAACTGTTTGGAAGTTTAATTTACAACAATTCAAAACATATATTCTCTATGTAAAATGTCAATTTTAAAGAGTAACTATAGCTGTAAAATAAATGTAGTGGAGTAAAAAGTGAAAGTAACACATTACTTTAATGTCCCCTATTTAGTAATTACAAGCAGTATATAAACATTTGATAAATGGTTTACAACACACTGTAATATAGTTCTGAGCTGATGAAGTGAAGTGTTTATTGATATATTTTGTCATCACTTAAAACTCCTCCTGTGGGCACTTATAAGTGGAGGCTGCTGTATAAACAGATGATGAGTGACAACAGTAAAACACAGTTGTAATAATCTAAAATATGTTATTGGTTATAATTATTGACAAATATTTATATTAATTAACACAAAATGCCCTTATGTGCACATGCGCATACATACTACTTATAAATGTTAAATAGAGGGGATTAAAGTCTTACCTAAGTACAATAGGTTGAAGAGGTTTAAAGTGGCATTAAATGCTGTATGTATGTTAGTAAAGCCTACAAGATGGGATAACAAGGTGTCTTCTGTTAAAATACTTTCAGAACACTTTTTGATTTGGCTTGATCTTGTTTTTCAAATTAATTCTGGAATTTATGAATATCTATATCACATTTTTTAACTTCAATAAGTGTCATATAAATACTATATGCTTACTATAATATACTATATACTATTGTATCCTATTCTTTTTTTTTTTTTTAAATGTGTTGGGAAATGTTTTTAAAACGTAGACGCATTCAGTAAAAGGTGTAAAATTATGGAACAAGATTTAAAAACTTGGAATACAATACACAAATAAAAAAATGTGAAAACAATTATTACTAACAAATAAGACGTAAAGGTTAAATATCCAATCACACTGTGTACAATAAAACATCTGTTGGTTTAATGCGTTGATATAAAGTATTGATACTATATATATGCTAGTATTTATTGTCAGGATTATTTGCAGCATATTCATGAATTATCTTAATTTTCAAGATCAAGAAAAAATCAAGATCAAGGTGAACAGTATAGCTCAGGTTTAGCAGAAGTTACATACAGTTCACATCGTAACATACATACCGTCACTCTCAAACTACAGTATATGTATGTATGCAGGGTATGGAAATGCTACAGTATGTACGTATGGTATAGAAAATAAAGTGTATGATTTATACATAGAAAATGTGTTTATGTATATATGTATGCTGTGGAAAATGTATGAAGGTGCGATGCAACATGTCAGTCGCGCCCACTTTTCATTCCTGTCAGGTTCACTTAGGTGCAATGATTAAGCAGTCTAAATGTATAGAGTTTGTCTTTATCAACTATTACTTGAATGCAACTTGTGTAAACAAATGTTTTTGACATTAGTTGCCGCCTGCATAGTTATTTTAATAGGTATGAAATGTGTGTAATTTCCTCCCACTCAACAGACGAATATTACGGCAGAACACTCTGAACGTTTGATCTCACAGTGACGTGTGTGACTCATGCAGAGGAGTTTGGACCACGCATTTTACATTTATCAGGGAAGCGATCAGAGATTAAGTATAACTGACTCAACCACCGGTTTGTGAGCGGAGCTAGCTTAGCAGAAATAAAGCCACAAACCACTGGGTTGTGTTTTTGAAACCAAATCTTCCATCTAGGCAGGAAACAGAGATCTCACACTTGCTTCTGCCTCAGATGTATTCTCAGGAAACATGAAAGTGTGTTTGAGTAACTGTGTTTATTAGAGTTTATTTGAAGAAAAAATAACTGCGTACAAACAATGGGGCTTCCATTTGTCTATAATGTTTTATTGACACAGGAAATCTGTGAATTTCATTATAATCCATTTTCGTCAAACTGAATGAAAAGTTAAAGGGCACTCTCAACAGCAGCCATGTCTGTGCTCAGGGTCTCACAGTGTGACAAGAATACATAACCCTCAGTGGTCCCACACACACACTGTGGCGTCTCACAAGACAGTGTGACATTTATACATTTATACTGGCCACAACATACTACCACATACTGCAGCAGGACAAAACGTCTCCATGGAAATTTAGTGCACAAACCAAGGGACGACTTTCAGAATTTTTCCCTGGCAGTTTATCTACTCCCACAGAGTTAAAACAAGAGCCGGTCGTGACTGATGCCGTCCATTCATGTTATAATCACCTCCTCCCAAAAACAAAATAAATGGCTGTGTTTTCACCTTGTTGCCAACAGAGATGATTTGCCAGCTGGATAACTGAGCATACAGAAATGGCTGAAAGTTGACTGAAAAGCTACATTTAGTCTTTAAGTGGTGATTACTGCAGTATACCATGTTTGATATAATATATAAACCCTAAGACTACCATATTATTCAACTAAAACTGCCAATAAGTATTTTTCTGTCAACAAATCCCATGAAAAGACCAAAACCTATGAACAAGTATTGTCATCTAAAAACTATTAAAAGCACAACAATGAGCCACACTGTTGCACGGGCCGACATGTTCCTTCATTACCATGAACACACATGCTGTAGTTCAATTTGACTCAATTCCACACACACCTGCTGCCTTAAATACTCACTAGAGTACCAAATCAATAGCTGAAAATAGTCCCCAACAAATACAGTATTTCCTCCTGTTTGAGTAATATTTGTATATATTGTCCAGCTGTTTTAAGACTTTTTTTTAACTGTCATAAAAAAAAGTTTGTATGTAGTTTGTTTTTGAAGATTTACATCTGCAGTAGTAACCAATGAGCTGGGGCTGAGAGCCACAGACAGGGAAGTCTCATAGTATTGAGAGACTGACTAACACATTGTTGGTTTTAGTCATTTTGTGAGATTAACTGACAATTATCCTTTAATGTCCAAAAACAAAAGAAAAAGACAAAATGAAAAATAGTCTGAGGTTTGGAAATCCTCTGGAGGAATAATGGAAACTAAAACTCTCACCTGAACCAGCACTAATGGAAATGATGTAAGTGTGTTAGCACAATGAAGAAGATTCAGATGCATATTTTACAGACTCCACACTTCTGAAGCTGTTAAGCGAAATTATTGTACACAAAACTGAAATAATTTGTCAGGTCAGTAATCTTATTGAAAAGAAATATTATTTTCAGTATTTATTTGTCCAAAAACATTTTGAATACGTACAATTAACAATAATTGGTAAGAAATAGGTAATAACTGTATTAACTTATTATCATCTTTTATTTAGGGACTATAAACTGCATTACTTTCAATATGTATATATTGTATATAACACTTCCTAAAAATTCATAGGATCTAGATATCTATATATTACACTTATATGGCTCCGGTCCATGTTCAGAGATGGAAGATTTTTGTATTGATTTTGTATTATTCCTTTTTGTATCTTAATTATCTTAGTACCTTTTTTTAAATGAGTGTGTAATCGAGACTTATGTGGACTGAAAGGACTCTCAGATAGTTATGGGGGACACACAGGGAGGTAGAAAAGATGAGAGAGGAGGGGAAGGGTTGTGGGTTTTTGGAGGGGGGGGGGGGGGGGGTACTTTGATATAACCTTTGTTGTCACAGAGCCAAACTTGTTCAATCACCCATTAAAAGTAACTATTGAAATGTATGCAACAATACTTAACGCAAAAAGGTACCTAGTGAGTACAAGCAATAACATAGGAAGGGGAGTTTAGTTGTTGGAACCAAAAGCAATATTTTGTAGTGAGTACTCACATTGCAGTAATGACAATGAAAATATGCAACAAATATATATTATTAGCAGAAAGGGTGACTAGTTTTAGTGGGTAACATCAATAACGGCAAAGGTGTTTACTGTATTTAATTGATAATCAGGTGATGATTAGCACATGAACTACACTGTTTTATTTGGTGTGAATGACTTAGTACTGTATGTATGTTGTGTTCCCATCTGTACATCAGGTACCAAGTTCTGTATATTTCGCAAAAAAAAACCTATTGTTCCATGTCATTATATCACAGCATTACATTTTCATTGTAGTTTTAATTTAATTGTTTAGAATTTTTACATTTTATTCTGTATTTAATGTTTAAAAGGTCTTTTTCACATAAGACATCTTGACGCGTCACGGTAGGAAAAGCAGAGGTGTAAATAATACAATGAATAATGGCTGAATTCTATGTAGCTGCTTTGGTTTGCTGGTTCTGGTACTGTGGCCGCTGGCTCACTGTCACACTGTCTTACTGTCATTGCTTACTGGTACACTTAAATAGAGTGGATCTATCATTAATGTTATTAGGAACAGTAGTATTTGTGTGTGGGTTGGGTGGTGGTGTGTGTGTGTGTTACCCTGAAGCTGATAAACCTGCTTGACACTAAACGCTCACCAGAAGGGGAGGTGACAAAAACAATCACATATATCACCCACATTTAAAAAATCTCACTTAATTTTTTTTATATAATTTATAAATATTAAATATATTATTATTATTGAAAAATTAAAGGATTAAAAATAATTGTCCATGTTCTACCTTATTACTGGACATTCGCTTTTAAAATTAAATTCCTCAATGTACTGCCTATTTAAATGTAATAATTTCTTATGTACAGAATATACAGTGTAAATGTTGTAAATTTAAAGAGTCATAGGGTTGTTTGTGAATTTGATGGAAAAATATTTCAAGTTACTACTAACCTACTACTACTACTTCTTTAACTGTGAGTTTAAAAGTATATTCCACTTTTAAACTATACTTACATGTATGGTATATTTTCAGAATATGCAAAACATGGTAATAGTGTTTTGTGATTATAGTTATATATGTAGTATATATACATTATATATACAGTAAGCTATGTTCATTCATAGCATTTACCGTATAGCAAACATTTCAAATATAAGATATATTACTACATTATTAGGTGTTTGCATACTAATCACTAATTACATTTTTGTACTGATAATTAACTTGTAAATACTTGCCAATTGTTGTACTTCAAATTTGGTACAGATGAGGACCTATTTGTACACTAACCTACTGGGTTAGTGTGCAAATATTCTCGCATTGCCAGACCTATCTCCACACTTCGGACAAAGGTCTGGCTCAACCCATTGTCATCCTGGGATAGGGGGAAAAAACGCTCTGGCTTGTTCGTATTTCTTTAAACCAATCACAATCTTCTTGGGAGGATGCAGGACTGACAAGAAATACAAAGTGGTGCAGCTAAAAGCAGGAAGGCCAGAAAGGGCCAGGATGCAGCAATGGTGCCCTTGCAAAACGACAACACGCAGATAGCAAATTCTGACAAATATAGTTGGCCAATGGCCAGTGGTGGAAGGGTTAGGGTTTCTTTTTTATGTATTTTGTATGGATCCTTAATGTTGATATTCAGATTTTTCCTCACATGTAATCTATGGGCCCCATGAAGAAGCAGTTGCATCTCTGGAGGCTGATAGAGAACAGTAAAACAATTTTATTTATGTGGCATATTTCATTTCAAGCAAACTCAGTGTGCTTATTTGAAATGCATGTGCAAACACTTACCAAGAACCCACATCCACCCCACACACATAAACCACACACACACACACACACACACACACACACACACACACACACATGATTCTTGTGAAGCCTTGGTGAAGGAATCCATCATCTGGTGAAACTTTTTAAATGTAATAATAAAACCTTCCACAAACTGCAGCACCAGAAAAAACGTGCCTTCGTAAGCGATATGGTGGAGCATATCCAATTCTTGCTGCAAAAAGAGGCAAAGAAATACTGCAAAAATCCTCAAATGCCTGAAGGACCCGAAGACTTGAAGCTGGGGTAAAAAAAAACAAAACAACAACAACCAGAGAGAGAAAAGTTTAAACCCAGCTTACTTTCCTTTCTCACCTCCGCACGTCGGGCCAGTCATTGCATGAAGTGAGTGGGAATGTCGGATTGTCGGTTTCGGAAAGCTACAGAAATTGTCAGACACACTATTTAGTATTTCTTTGCTAATTAGCTGAGCACTTCACAATCTATACAAGTATCCCCTGGTAACTGGGGAAATACCCCCTAGGGTACATGGGGTACTTGTGATGTTGGTATGGGAGTAATATGCTCGGGTGTGCGTACAAGTAACAAAAACGTTGAGGTACTTTACTTGGGTATTTCCATTTCATACTACTTTCCACTTCTATTTCTACTCCACTACATTTATTTATTTAACTATAGTTATTAGTTACTTTGCTGATGACGGTTTTACATACACATGATCTACTTGTAAACCATGATGCATTGTTTAGGATTAAACTGCCCTCAGGATATAAGGTAATTAGAATTTGCCCCACATCCACCAGCTACATCATTAAAACACTGCTTGAAAATGAATGCATGAATAATAATGATGCAATGAACAATAATATGGAATGATAATGATTGCATCATGAGTACTACTTTACTTTTTATACCATAAGGACATTTAGCTGCAAATTCTGAAAGCAAGACTTTTACAACTGGCACACACACACACACACACACACACACACACACACACACACACACACACAGATGCACTCAGACTTGATGATGTCGAGCAGGGTGGCTTTGCAAAAGCATGTTTGCACCACTAGGTGGCAGAAACAGGCAACTGCTTGGAATTGTATCAACTCAACAGGATGTAATGTCAATCATCTAAATATCACTACAATATCTAAATATAATTTTCCTAGCCTTCTATTTGGTCGTGGCCTGATGTCAGCCTTATTAAGTACAAAGAGAGAAATCATGGAAGTGACTTCCTGATTGACTTCCATCCCTAATGGAAACAGAGTGGAGCAGGCAAAGGAGTGGAGGGCAGCCTGTGCTTGTTGATTCTATAAATGAACAGCCGTGCTCCGCAGGGGTCCTGTATTAGTCATATCCATGTTCCCAGATGAAAAGAAAAGCTTAAAACACACCACTCACATCCACACCTCAGAGCATAGTGTGTGTCACACGGTTGAGATGTCCATTTGCAGTGAAAGTGCACTTTAAACTATGCATATGCAACAGAATAAAAAGGATATTATGAAATACATAATCATATGAACAAATTGTGTAAAATATAAAAATTAACCAACAATTTGTAAAATGATTGAATTGAATTTTATTGGATATCATTTTTATTTAATTATAGACATTTTATTTCAAAATGCCCCTTTTCAAAAGTCTGTTTCTATTTCATTGTGGCATTTTCCCTCATAACACGTTTCATGTCAAGTTTTATTTCATAATGTCACTTTTCATGACAGTGGCGTCGTCACTGCCCCCTCACCGTCACTTACATTAGAGTCACTTTAGGAAGATATCTCTTCTCAGCCAGTGTTACAATATTACAGCAACCCGAAAAAGATTTCAATGTACATATGGATATGCGAGTATTGTTTTAAGACAGACTTGAACAAATTAATTTGGTATAGTATAGTATAATAGTCTAGTATAATACTTTTTTCTATCTAGAGATCACAATTCAGAATGTTACCGATGCCTACCAAACAGTGGAGAAAACCATTAGAAGGTTCAAGTTTAACCCTTTATTTTTATCTTAATCTCTGAGGTGTTAATTAGTAGCACTTGTGCTGAGAAACACTGCATGCAAATCAGACCTGATGACCAAATATTTTACATTATTGCATACAATGTTAGCATTTAATCAAGTTGATTAATGCATATTAGGTTGGTTTATGCACACATACATGAATGTATGCAGCTGCATATAGTGCCTTGTACAGTTTGCCTGCCACATGATGTGTGTGGTTTCCTGCTTGTATGAGTACACCAGGCTAAACAAAACATAATAGCCAGGCTTCGTACCACAGGGATGTTACAAATAGCTTCATGATGCCGTGGGTTGCAGGGAAGGAAAAACAATGTGTCTTGGATGAAAGAATTTCACACTCTGCCAGCATGTTCATCAGACCCAGAGTCCTGATTTCCTGGTGTTTATCTGCTTTTTATTTTCTTTGCCTGGGCAAAAATAATAATGTTGCAGTAGCCAGACAGCTACCGAAGTCAGTGTGCATGCGTCCCATGAGAAAGAGCCCTCATTATTCTTGTTCACCAGCCTTTAAAAATTGGAACCCAGTCAAAAGACATTAGAGTGCTGTTTAATGTGACACTATTATCTACAGCCCAAACTCATATCCTTGTGTTCCCCCTTATTGTTCTGCATTGCTCATCTTCTGTCTGCCCTGTTGAGATCTAAATAAGCATCTTCAACAACATGTTTATCATCGCCATTACATGACATAATTGGAATAATGCTAATTGTGAATCTGTGTCAGACCAGACACCATGGACTGCCTGGGTGGAAGAGGTGATAGGATGATCATTAATCTTTGATTACTAATTATCATGAATCATTTATGTACCTCTCATTGTACAGCCTAATGTTCCGTCTGACTTGAGCTAACGCGAGGCCACACACAACTGCTTGGGAAATGTTTCCTCTAATTTTCAGTGCATCACACGTGCCAGCGGAAAGTAACCGAGAGTAGTGTTCATCAGTTTAATTGCTTCGCCCTTCAAGTCAATTTGGTCTAACAATGGTTCACAAGTTTCTGTGGAGGTGTTTCTTTTTCATTTTTTCCTCCCTGCTGTCACTGGCTCCTATCTGCTCAGTCCTCAACATGGCTGAGGGAAAATGGATTTTTCTGAGTGGATTTTATACTGCAAATGTGTTTTTCTAACTACCTTATTACAGTAGCAGTAACAGAGTGTAATGTGTCTTCATCCTAAAAGCCTTCTAACATTAAAAGTGACTCTCTTTGAAAATATGATCAGGTATGTAAGCTAAGCAGTTTGTTCTTACACTTTTCCTTGTCATACATGTAATTAGGTTAGCAACTGTTATTTCCATCATCTCTCCGTCTGCTATTTTGTTTTTGATGAATCAATTAATTGTTTAGTCTGTGAAAGTACCAATAAAACACCAGTTTTAGTCGCAGCAAATCCTCACATTTGACATTTCACTTTTTTTTCCCTTGTTGAATGACTTAAACAACTAATCTCATCAAAAATGTTTCAGCACTGCTTATACTGTAATACTACAAGTTATTGGTTGTATTCATTTCTATGTCTACTTGGATCACCACCTGGAGAGAGTGGTGACTTTTTGCCTGGGTGCACACTGCATATCTAAGATCCCATTTACAAGATTCTCATTTTAAAAAACAAGACAGCTGGAAACATTACAGAAGTCAGCCGCAGGCAGCATTTTCAACCAGCTCGTGGAGCTAACGGTAGCTCAATTAGTTAGTTAGCTACAGCTGATGACGTCTCACTGACAGTTGTTATTTCAGCCATCAAAGTGAGAATCCTGACATCAAGGGTCCATGGTTTTAAAAAGAATACGGAAAAATCTTGATGCGTCATGTACCTGGTGAGAATGGAAAGCTTGACAGGCATAGCAACAGTAACTAAGGGGGGCAGGGCTTAGTGAACAGTCAATTAACGCCTCTTCGCATCTGCCTGCTTTAACAATCTTTGTCCAAAGTCTGTTTTTCGATTCAAAAAGTCTGCAAGCATAAGCCTTCATTTGCAGTCAAACTTCAATTAGAACAACAAAGTGATGCTCAACCCAATCTAAAGTTCCATTTTCTCGCTGCTTCAACATGCCAAAATGCTTTGTGATCGTCTAAGACGTAGGAACCCCTCTGAAAGCATCACCTCACTCATAACATCATAGTGTTAACGGCTGTTTCCTGAGGACTGCAGCTGGTACTTAATCTGACACGTATTCTGTGTGACAGACTGTTCCCTTGTGTGAAGAAGAGAGGAGATTCAATTGGCGAAGCAGCTGACCATGGAGTCATACATCCAGTTATCACCACAGTGAGAAAAGAAATGCTCATTTTCATGTTCTCCCTCTATAGGGGCACTCCATCCATGCGCTGCGTTTGAAGTGGGTTTTGATGTCAGCTTCATCTATTATGGATCAGGTGACATTTTTCTGATGACAGCCCGCATTCACCTCTTATGAGACAGGCATGGAAATAGGCACACGGAAATAGATGCCGATGTTATGCTCTTTCCTGTCATTATCTCTGCTCTTTCTCCTTCTCCACTTTTTCCCCAGGAGAAGGTGCTGGAGTCAGACAGGAGGGGGGAAAAAAGAGTACACAGGACATATGGAATCAGACAGCAAGTCAAAATAGTTTATTATAGAACAGGATTCATAGTCGAGGCACTACCTCACATTTAGTATAGGCACTGAACTACTGCACTGGAGTCACAGCCACGACTCGGTCTGACAACCAAAGCCTGCCAGCCATGTTGACGCTGGCTACAGCTACATGTACCATGTGTCATCACCCTGACTGACCTCTGGCCAAATCAGGACTCCAAAATATTACATAAATGCTAAATTAAGTGATCTGATGTGGATCTACTTGCACCAAAGCATGTAATCTGAATAAATGTTGAGAAGACCGTTTTGGGCTCTTTGATGGTGGTAAACAGGGCATTATTATTCTTATTGATAATATAAAGCAAATGAAGCTCTGCGTAAACTCTCATTATCAAGTTATTAACCAAAGTTATGTGGCTGTTAATGGGGCTGACTGAATCCTGCTCTTGATGAAACTTTAACCCGACATTAACCCTTCTTACCATTTTAAAAGCCCACTAATTGTATCACTGGTGTACCATGTGCCTGGCAGGCTTTGGTTAGGGAAGGCAGCCTTTCCACGTTTACATCATCCTACCACTCTTTAACTTATTCAGTCTTGCCTTGCCCTGGACTCTTTAACACATCCTAATACACTTTTTTGTTCTCTTTTGCTTGTCTCATCCCAACCAACAGTTCACTGCAGTGTCACATTAACCTATTACAACAACCACAACAAGTATTATTATGATTACTATTATTATTATAATAAGAATTATAACAACAAAAGTAATGCCGGCATATTCCCTCTTGTTTCACTCTCTTTGTCTGTGTGAGTGGGTGATGAAAAGGAAACATTCCTCCTCCTGTAAACAGGCAGTAGCCTAATCTTGTTTGTTCTTAGAGGGATTATCAAGTAGCATAAATTATGTTCTAATGACTTTGTACATCTGTGGCGCAGAATAAGCACCTCACCTCAGCAAAATCAACAACATGACGTGCTGCTGAGCGATGCTCAACCCTAAGTGACCAGTGGGGGTCAGATCTGTCCACAGGAGAAGAGAAGAAATGTCATACTCATGCCATACTTTCTAGTTTGCCTTGGTTAAGGCCTGTATGTGATGGCATATCTTATAGGCCCACCTACAGTACGACCTCAGTCAAAAAATGTTCATTAAAGGAATAGTTTGACATTATGGGAAATTTGCTTATTTGCGAGATAAGAACACCACTCTCATGTCTCTGCATTAAGTATGCAACTTGAGTCAGGAGGTGACTAGCCTAGCTTAGCTTAGCATAAAGACTGGAAACTGGCAGGGGGAAACTGCTAGCCTCTCTCAAAAATATGTTCAAGGATTTGCCTACCAACATCTCTAGATTTAACTAATTAACACATTGCAACTCTTTTCTTTAATCTGTACAGGGCCAGAAATGCAGAGTTAATTATTTCTTGGCAAACAACAGCCGGGTGCAGTGTCTTCCCAAACTCGAGGAGTGACGCTGAGATTGTCAGGCAACCAGCAGAAACGCCGACAGAAGTAGGCTACCAGGCGGATGGATAAACTGTTGTTTGTCAAAAAAAATTACTTCCTATAAAACCCCAAATTGTGCTTTTTACATTTCTGTTTGTGTACGAATAAACAAACAAGATATAAAGTGTTAATCAGTCAAATTTAATAAGCTTTCCTTTAGGTGTTGATCGGCATATTTTTGACCTTCAGACAGAGCCAGGCTAACCGCTTCTTCCTGCTTCCAGTCTTTGTGCTTCAGGTTCTAGCTCCATAGTTAACACACAAAATGAAGGTGGTATCAATCTTATCATCTAAATCTCGGAAAGAAAGAGAATAAAAAAATCTAACTATTCAGTTCAATGGACATTTCGATGTAAAATTGACTTTAAAGTCAGAAATGGTCTCTCCAGGCCCCATTATGACGCCATGTTTCAGAGGTAGTGATTGTGAACGCGTAATTGTATGTTTGTATAATGGTATAATTCTATGATATAATTGTGTTATTGTATAAAACCTTTATTTCATTTAAATGCAATGCATGTGACTGCAACTGAGCAAGTGATCAGCACATGGTTTCAAGTTTGAACCTGTGGTCAGATCTGACCACAAATCACATTTCTATGATGTTATTGTTTATAGGGGTACTACAGCAGGAGCCAGATTATAAAAAGAGTGGTTCAGTAGAGACCCTAAAATGGGCTGAGCTCAAAAATGCTAGACCCTGCAAAATGCAACTCAGTGGGGTCCTTCAATAGACCCTCCCTGCCTGATAAATGCCCACTTCTTTCAATCTCGATGCCCCCAGTTTGTAACACACAAGCGCCATCCTAAGCCACAGCGTTAGTAGTATTCCTCATGAGAAGTACCTGATCTTCATGTGTAAAATTGGTGGAGGTCGCCTTTAAATGTTTCGAAATTAGTGTTGTGACAATAGTGCTGTAAAGCAACTCAGAATGTCACTCATCTAAAGTTGACGGAAACAGCGTTTTATTTGTCTCAGTGAACATGATCTGATGGTAACAAACAAAATGTCATTGTGTAATAACAATAAATGTATATTTATGTTGCATTAATTTGTTTCTCTTATTCATAGTTACGTTATGGTATTTGAATATGTATTATGTTCTCAATGCTGTTAACTGGGGTCATATCTGACTCTAGTCCTTGTTATTATCACTTGAGTCAGCGCTGTATGGGCTTGATTTACCGTAAGTGCATAGTTTAGTTAGTATCTGTGTGTGGGTGAGTCTGTTTGACTGAAAGGGGTTATGCACGTGTTTCTACAACTAAATGTTTACACAGTCATTATAGGGATAAAAATGCAAAGTGTAAAGCATTAGAACACATATAAGGAAATATTGAACTTTTTAGTGTTTCACTGTATTACACCTCCACACACACGATCTGTCCTCCGAGTCCTCCCTTCCTTATGTTCGGTTATTTATCT
Organism: Enoplosus armatus; assembly: GCF_043641665.1. NCBI lineage: Eukaryota > Metazoa > Chordata > Actinopteri > Centrarchiformes > Enoplosidae > Enoplosus > Enoplosus armatus. Next base: position 4,530,872 of record NC_092187.1, read on the forward strand.
GTCTTATCACCGTCAGTACATTTCATTAAGTTCAGTAAACCTCCCAAATCACATTAGCACATACAGAGCACATGGCAATACTGATCCACTGAGACCACAGAACAGTTTACCAGGTTTCTACCATTGTCACTGTAGGGAAACAGCACAGTACAGCAAGAGAGATTAGAACAGGAGAGGGATTCTGGGTTTGTGTTTCCCAAAATGTCTGTACAAACTAGTTTCACTTTCACCCTCAAAATTTAAGCTTTAAAATGACGGAGGGCATTGAAGGCCATTGGTTCTCAAGCTGCTTGGTTTTTGAGATGAGTGATTATTTGAAGCATCTTGGTTTTGATCACAGAATCAAAAAATAATTATTCTGTGTTGAAATCCATTTGCATTTTTCTTGATTTTGTCTAAATAGATTGAAATACAAGTAAAATATGCCAACTTGTTTGTTCTAAATATATCTATGTCTTTCTTGTCATACTAAATATGACCTCTTGTAGGCATTTCTATTAAAGAACCATATATCTTTCTTTCTCAGTATGCAAACTGTGCTCCTATGAATCTCATCTGACCAACATGGTGAAAATAAACAGTTTTATGTATATATTTCTGTTAAAAAAATATTTGCTGTGAAGTTTGCAAGAACACATCACTAGTAACAAACACTTTGGGGAACCCAGCTCAGATATGAAAAACACCACGATACATCTGTCACCTCACAACCTCAGTCCACAACACAAACAACCGGAGGGCAAAATAATGAACAAACATGAACAATTAACGCAAAAAACAAAACAATCATATCTAATCCTGATTACCTAATCAATAATAATCAAGGGGATGTTTGATATATATATATTTTTTCAACTACAGGCCCAAATAGGAAACAAAAAACAACAAGAACACATGGGTAGGTTAATGTAAGAGGAACACATTGATGCTACCTGCGGGTTTTGACACTGTTCCCTGTTGCCCAGGAAACTGTGTTAAAGTTTGCCCGCACAAAATAATAAATAAATAAATGAAAAGAGTACAGAGGCTTTTCATTGTCAAAAATAAGACACAGTTCTGCATTGGATTCATAAAACTGAAAACAGTGTAAATTCAGTATATTCCACCCCCATATTTGCACTGTGCTGAATGCACCCCCATTGTTTGGTCAGAACCTGAGTCTGTGGGCCTTATTTGTGTGAATCAAGGCACAGAACATGCCATGCACAGTGTGCCTACACTAAAACTGGGCCCTGAATGTGTCTTGGACAAGAGGGTTCATACTGCATCTACAAATGTTTGAGAGGTAATGATACACAAGGCAACTTTTTGGGGCAATGCAAGTCTCATGTGTTCACTCAAGATAATAAAAACGTGCCTGAAAATGAGTGTTGCACTTGCACATTTGTTGCCAGTCAACATTGCTCTATACTGTAGGGTATTAAAAACTTGTGTAATCATTTTAGGGCACTTATTGCTTATAAAATTGCCCTGTGCCTCAGGTTCTGCAGATTTTTCAGACTCACTTTGAAAATATTCACCTAGAAACTCATGCTAATTAAAACCATATTAATGCTGGGAAGCAGGTCCACAATATATTTTGGGTGTCAACTAGTCCTGCAAGAACACATTTACATATGCTTGTGCATCATCCACTCATGGCCTGCTTAAAAAGTACAGCATGTAATTAGCTGCTACCTGTACTGAAGCATCCTGCTCTTTTGTTCTGCGTTTCTTGCTTGTAGTGACAAACCCGTAGAGAGAAAAAAAACAGAGTCTGCAGCTCAATGCTTTTTAGCCTCTTTCAGCTCATTGTTTTGGTTTTAAAACCCACAACTTTACTATTTTGGTTCAGTCCCACAGCTCTCACCAACCTTGTTTGCAGCAGGCAGCTGTTTTCAGCAAGAAAGCTCTTATAAACCCACTGTACAGTTACCTGCCCAGCACCAAATGGCAGACAGACAAAGTTAGCTGGTGAACACGGTGGAGAATTTAGCAGCTAAAGAGCCAGATAGTTTCCTCAGGAGCTGGTGGAGACCACAGAGCTAAAAGAGAGTGAATATTGGACTTAAATTAATAAGGTGGAATGCTAACGTTGCTCCTGGACTGCTGAATGTGTAAATAGGTTTTCTAATGGAAGCGACGTGGGCGTGTGAGAAGGAATAAATCAGTCCAACACACTCTGGATTTTCTTCATAACTTGACAGTGAAGTCCGAACACGGATCAGTTAAGCCATTACACTCCTGCTCGAACCCCCTCTCCTCCTCCCTCCTCTCTTCTTCTACCCCATGAACTACCAGCGGCCTGAACAGCGCCGCCTAGTTGAAAATACCTGATTCTGGAACTCAACATTACAACACTAAATATGTGTAAACAAGCTGAGCTGCATGAGCAAGCAAAATACATCCATGACATAAATGCACACTCTCTCTCTCTCACACACACAAACACACACAGACACACACACACTCACAAACTGCAGTTGATTCAAGTGGGCTAATCAGTGTTGGATGGAGTAGAGGGCCATGGTCCCCAACCAGCAGAGCTGTTTACTGACGAAAAAAAACAAATCTCTGTATTCTCTCCAAGCTTTTGTGATTGTTGCCAGATAGAACTGTGTGAGTGAATAACACTGAGGCTGCATTCTTGCGGCTCATGCATTCAGGCTTGCAGGTCTGTGCTTAGCTCTGCATGCAAGCGGGAGCGTGTTTGTTTGTGTGTGCATGTGTACATACGTGTTGAGTGTGTGGCTTGTACCTAACACAGTCAATTAGGTTGCACACAATGGAGCACCAGAAATAACCAACTGTCAACTGGCATTTCATCTGAGCTCCAGCAGCTTCAGCGCTCTCCCACAGCAATAGATGTCTAACTCTGTTAACAAGGTCTGCCAGGGTGCACACCACAAAAATATATGAAGTGGGGCAAGACAGCGAAAAGGATGTGTGTGTTTGTGTGTGTGTAAGAAACAATGCTTATTTTGGGGGCCAGAGAGAGCTCTCTCTTCCTGTGCAGTACTTTTTCCATGTCTCTAACTTATCTGCGTTCTTTGTCTCTCCCTCCTCTCTGCATGACTGCATATGAGACTCTTTAAATAGAGTTTCCTGTGTTGAGAGACACAGTGGTTAAATTCCGTTGGCATGCTGTTTCTCATGTGCCTGCAACACTTATTCAGTCATTTAAAATAGTTTGGATGGAGCAGATAAATGTCGTCTCCAAGGGATGCACCGCGCAATAAAAGGTGCAGGGGTGTATCTCAACTTTTTGTGTGTGTTAGAGTGGTAAAATAGACCCATACAATGAATTGTCCAATTATATCTGACGATTCAATCTGGCTTTAATATTCATGTTTCTTTCTTACTGCCATTTATCAATGTGTAGCACACCTGACCTTTAATCACCCATTAAAAGAAATTAGGAAATTGTATTATGGTAAATATCATTACCTGTATTCAATTTAGCGAGGAAGAGGAATAGGGCAATTAAGCAGGTAGACCAATCGCCCAATAATACAAAGTTTAGTACAACTAAGTGCATCAACTACGTCAGTTGGAATGGGAAAATTGCTTTCATATACTGAATAGATTCAATCTTTTTGAAGTTTTACACTGTATTGTCTCTATAAAAAAGTTTTAATTTAGGCTGTAGCCCATAATTCTTGGGCTGTACCACCATCAAACCAGCTGAGCCGCAATCAACTCTTGTGTTGCAGTGTATTCATTCTGAATGGAGGGGCTGATGACTGGCTCTGCATATTGGAAAATGCTACCAATAAGGCAGGATAAGAACAACCAACACTGGCTGCATGCCACACGGTAACACACTGCACTGGGCGACTTCTTGGTTTCCTGCCCGACCTCATCTGCTGTCCACAGGTCACTGAACCTGCCACAAAACATTCTGCACTGCAGGTTACTCCATCATCTTTCATCCCTAACTCTTGTACACAAAGCCTCACCTCAGCCCGACAAACTAAATCTCCACCAAAAGTCTTTTCAGTATCAATTGCTCACCCACTGTAGGACTGAAAGGTGGCTCTGAAAAGTTTGTAGCAGCGGCAGTCAACTTAGATTCACTGCAATGGATTCCAATGGTGCCAAAAAGCATGTGTCAAGTCGTATCTATACGTCCATAGAAACTTCTCAAAGCACTTCCACAGCATGATTCTTTACCATTGATCTGTATGTTCAGTATGTTGAGCTGTTGATGGTAAGTAAATACATACAAACTGTAGGCTGGCTTTTTAGTTGTTTAAAGGCACCTTTGCCAGAGCTGGGCTGAGGAACGTAATGCGACCAATTACTTTAATGTTGACTGGCGACCTGTCCGGGGTGTTCCCCGCCTCTCTCCCAATGTCAGCTGGGATTTACTCGAGCCCCCCCACAACCCTTTAAAGGATAAGAGGGTATAGCTAGTGGATGGATGGATAAGTAATAGTGAAGTACTATAATAACTTTTTCAATAAGTACTTTGTAATTGATACGCTTATTCAACAAACTTGCCCAACACTAACAGCTAAATACACTACTTATGTGTCATGCTATTGCTAAAGCTCTGCTGGAGGTAGCATATTTAGCAGTTTATTGGCAAAGTGACAATAGTTTGAAACAAAACTCAACATACCGACCGGTGAAAAGTGGAATATGCAGCAGGACTGAAAAAGATGTTTCTATGGACATTTGGATATATTTTGCTTTGCAAGCTGCAAGCTACAAACTTTTCAGTCTCCTTTTAAGCCTAGAGGTATTCTATCTTATACTCAAAAGACAACTTTTTGGTGGTGAATTCCTTTAAATAGACAACTCTACCATCTATGGTTATGTAAATAGGCTAGGATAATGATACACTACACTAGGGTTAGACCAAAACAGGCAGATCACTTTTGCTACTGTGCCGAAAATTAAATTCCTGGGAATATCAATGTAACCATAATCATGAATATAAAACTTGAATCTGTACATACAGTATGTTTTTGTCCTATTTCTTCTTCGCTAAAACCTAGAGAGTAACGGAATTGCTTCAAAATGTTGCCCGGGTATCATCACCTTAAGATGCTCTTCCCATTTTATCCATCATCTGGCTGACATCAAGTTGAGGTAAAGGAAACAATGTACTGCTATCAATCATAAAACTCAAGGGGAATATAATATGTCAGATTATTATATATCTGTCTGGATGCTTCAGTGCAGCAGGTATGAGTAACTTTGCATTCACTCCACGAGCAACTACATCCCTGTGCTGTAGTGTGGAGGACCGTTAGAGCTTGGTGATTGATTGTTGTGTTGCTAATGTTGTAGCAGGGGTGGACAGATGGGTAGCAAAGCGAGGTGCCAACAAGTTTGACCACAGTCAACTTTTCTGCAACTACAAATAAAGGAAAACACAGTGACTGTGGTCAACATCAGCCAACGTTTCACTGGTCGTTGAAAATGGAATGGGCTTCTGACTAGCAGTTGCTTGAGTTGCTTGCGGTGTGAACGCATGTTAAGGGCCACTGTTGTTGACACTGTGGTAGCGGTTGCTAGCAGTGCTAACTTTCACACATATACAACACTGCAACAAAAATAGAAGAACCAAAACAGACATTCACATTCCCAGAACGTCACTGTCTAAAAGTCAACGAAGTGTTGTTTCTAAGGTCATAGAAAAGTGTCCAAGCTTGCTGTCGCAGCAGCAGCAGCAGGGGGGGGGGGAGCAACGCTGCTGCAGAGAACAGATACAGATATGGCCCTATGTTCCTTAAATATCCAGAAAAGTACCCTGCTTTTATTCTGAAAAATGCTCAACAGTTCAAAGGCGTGTTGTTTCTTCAGACACTGTGTGTGTGTGTCTGTTTTTTGCTCTTTTTTTTTTTGTCTTGTCCTCTGATTTCCCCAGTGTAGAAAAGCTGTCAGTTTTCTATCCTTGCCAGTCACAGCAGTCGGCTTGAATGTCCTTAATCTTGTATTCGTCGAGCTCTGTCACAAATTGGTTCTGCAGCCCCCATTTCAAAATGCTTGTTGAATGTGAAAAAGAGTTTCTTACATCCCAGTGTTCAAGAGGAATCCATCAGTTGGACACGAGGGTAGAAAAGTATCTAAGTGCAACCTGTGGATCCAATTCATGTGTTTTTGTCTGTGGCTGGGCACATACATGAATAAAATATCAACGCTGGTATGCATTTATTCCTGTGTGTGTGTGTGTGTGTGTGTGTGTTAGTGTGTCTGCATGTGTCACACGGTTTCCGGTAGGCAGAGGGCTTCCACAGCATTACTGGGTCCCTGGGCGACTCCGCCAATGACAAAGAGCATGTTGGTTGTCTGCAGGAGGGCAGAGGAGCAGCGTGCAGTGGGCATGGGTACCAAATACTCCCAGCGCCGCTTCACAGGGTTGTAGCTCTCCACTGTGCCCAACGGCGATGGTTCATTACCTGCAAAATGGAAAACAACATGTAAGGATGACAGCAATCATGTTTCAAATGCAGCATTACCAATGAGTATCATTCAGTTGGGAAAACAATTGAATTGTTCCTTTATTTTTCTGTAGTGGACTGTGGAAGCCATGAGATTATTGAAATATAAAGCGCTTAAAATATTTACTTATTTTATTTTACTTTGAAAACCATCACGCTCAGTTGTTTGTGCTTGACATCCTGGATGAACTTGACACAGCCAATATGAGCAAGCAGATTTTTGAGCACTCTGAATAGAGTTTTTGATTCTTGGTTATTTGAATTTTGTATCTGAATTTGTCAAAATAAAGTTTTGGATATTGCACAACTTGGTATTGACACACATAAATCGAGTAAAAATAATTCAATTGAATTCAATTGAATTCAATCAATTCGGTTTCTCATAACATTCAAGTCTTTGTGCTTCCATAGTGGTCACACACACACACACACACACACATACACACACACACACACGGCATTAAAATTTGACACTTCAAGACAATGAATGTGTACTCATCACACCTTCATCAGCGACTTGTTTTCTAAAAGGAAAACATGTTGAAATGAACTGACACACATATATCACCTCCAGGGCATCACATCATGTGTAACTGGATCTTTGGGAGTGGAATGAACTTATCAACTCAGTCACATGTGCACAGAGAGTTAATATATAATACACACATATACACACACACACACACACACACACATAAGGACACTAAATCCAAGATAACACCTCCCACGGCAATGTGAAGAATAATCCCCATGACTCCATCTCCCCCTGTTGTCATAAACACACTAAAATAGTATCAGCACAATAATCAGTCTTGTCCTAATAGAGCTTTTGTCTGCAGCTATCGGAGAGGTTGTTATAGCACCGAATGTGGTAAAATGGATAAAGAACTTGTTTAGCTACGATTATAAAGATAGCTGTGGCTCAGTATAGAAAACTGGTATCTCATATTAGAATAAACTGTGGTAACAAAACCAGATTTACAAATATCTGCATTTAAAATATGTATTCAGTGCATACGGTACATAGATTTAAAGCCACTCTAATCAATATCATTAGAGTTGCCTCCACCAATTTAGCATTGCATTTCTATATCATGTGTGGGATTCACTATGTTGAAAAAACAATTGCAGAAGCGGAGATATTATACTATTTATTCCATGTATTCTTCTTCCCTGCTAAAACCTGGTGCCTACATTACCCACAATGCTTGACTGCCGACGATGCTAAAGTTGCTCTGTGTCTGCTGGATGTGTGAATAGACAACTGTATGACAGCTTAATGTAAAACGCAAAAGAATGTAGGTGTAATTACTGTTCTTTCACATAATTTAGAAATGCAAAGGAACAAAACAGAAATAGATTTATTTGCAAGGATAATTCATTTAATAAGTTCCTGGATTAAGTGCGTGCTCCTGGAGAGGCTGACACCAAGATGTTTGCAACTAAATTACAATAAGTAAAAACTAGAATACCAGAGGGTTTTTTAGTTAGTAGTTAATTGAGTTTTTTCTATGAGAAGTCTCACCAAGAAATCCTCTCCTTTCTAAGGTCTGCTGTGACCTCCTTCTTATTCCTCCCCCTGTTTCTCTTTCCCTCCCCCCTCTCTCCCTCTCTTTCACCTCAGGTGCAATGCTCACTGTCATTATACATCAGCCAGCACTAAGTTGTTGCCGTTTCCATGGAGACCCACATCACAGCGAGTCCCCAAATGAAATGGACTGCTGAGTGTGTATGGTGAGTGTGTGTGTGTGTGTGTGTGCGTAAGTGCGCGTCTGTCTGTCTAAAGAGGACTATAATCATCATTTTGTTGGAAGAACAAAGTGACTGTGCCGAGTCGGCCTTTCCAAAGCCGCTCAGGCCTTACCTCCTTTATCATTCTTTTATGAAGACACACATATGTACTCACACCCATGAATGCACACGCACACACACACACACACACAGAAACATACTCCATGCTGCTCTCGGTGCTCAAAGTCTTCCTGTCGCCGCTTTGATTCATGGCCCACAGACGTCATGTCAATTCACCAGCCGCTCATCCAGCAGCCCCTCTCCTCCTCCGTTCTGCTCCTGCTCTGCTCCTGCTCTCCCTTTGACCTCCATTCCTCTCTTTTTTAGAGACAATTTCCTTCAATTTCATCGCTCTTAACCCCTACTCATCTGCCGTCCTCCTCCTCTGTTCACCTCAGCCATTCTTTCTCCTGTCCTCCCTGCTAAACATCCTCCTCTCAACTCTCCTGCTCTCATCTCGGGTTCACTTTTTCCTCTTTGATGCCTCTTGTCTCAAATTGTCTTCCTTTCTTCTGCTTCTGTCAGCCCTCCAACTCTGAACCTCCGTTGCATTGTTCTTCTCTCTCCTGTTTTTTTCTCTGTTCTAGAAAGAGCTTCCCTCATTTTCCTCTTCTCACCTCCTTACTGTTCGCCTTTATGCACACAGTCGCACACACAAAACATGAGCCACAGCACATACAGTACAGCGATTTAACCTTTTTATTTGATTTATAGTTGATCACTAACACACACCAAAATCATCCACGAGATCCCAGTGGTTCACGATGGCGCTTCACGCTAACATTTAGGTGAAAAATCAACTTGAACATGTTTAAATCTCAGTCCACGATGACCGGTGTGTTCAAGAATTATTTCTATTGATAAATTGTTATAATTCACTTTGTACCTTTTAGTCACTATCCCTAAACCTGCCTCACCTTCTTTTACTTCAGTTACTGATGTCCTACATTTCCCAGGATGCCTGGAAATGTCTTCAGCAGACAGAATTTGTCATGCTTTTTACTCACAATACAACAGCTGTGTCCCAGATCAAGACTACACCTACGCAGGTTTTGAGTATGTAGTATGTTCACCAGAAAAGTGAAAGAATAAAATATAAGTGTGTAGCATTAGCAGACGTAATAAAAAAGGTTGATTTCCAGGAAATGGAACAGCGAGAAAACATTGGTGAAACAGCTCCAGGAACACCTCAGAATACAAACCCCCCCATCCCCCCCCAACATTACATTTTGCTATCCCTTTGTTAAAGGGGCACTTTTGCACATGAAGTTCAGTTTACTCATGACAATGAGTACTACACCGTCTGTTAAAAGTGCTGTGATCCTATAAGTATAAGTATAGATTAAGAATAGATAGATGAATACAATTAGTATGCATTTTTTTATGGATAAGTTTGCATTGAAAAGTCGAAGGAACGGAGGAAAAAGGCTGAATTCGGATAGCATGTTGGATGGAGAGACGAAGGAAAAAAGGACTAAACTGCACAGAGAGAGCTGAAGGTGAGCGAACCTCGTTACAGTGAGGAGAACTTCAAGCAAACTGTGGCTCTGCACTGAGATCTGATGAACTGGATTCTGAAATAATTCTCACTCCATACTATTTTATCCTTTGATCGCTTTTTTTTTGGTCATTGAACATATATGCAAACATGTCTGAACCGAAATTCCATGACAATCCATCCAATAGTTGACAAGATATTTGACTTAAAACCTCACGTGAACCTCATGATGAAAAGTCAGGGGACCTTCACAGTCAGTCGAATACATCGTCTCAGAAGCATGAATGTACACACACGGCAATTCATCTCATTGTTGGTGAGATATTTCCGTGGACCGAATGACCGACCGACTGACTAACATCGCCATCCTTGCCAAAAAGGCAAAGAAACAGAGGAAGGCTAAATTTGCATGCAACACTGGACAAAGAGATGAGGGAAATTGAGTCTTTGAACTGAGATCTGATGAATTGGATTATAATATAATTCTGTTATTTAACCCTTTGCTCGCCTGACATTTAAAAAAAAGAAGTGATGTCAAGGCATCTAGGCTCTTAGCTTGTCAATCCCCCACAAGGAAACGCCAAGCTCAACACGGCAGGGAGTGGGGAGTGACGGTAAAAAACCTCACAAATACCCCCGTTGTTTTCAAAATACAAAAAGTAAAATATTTCATGCAATTCACGAGGTTTGACTCATTCTACATCTGTTGCAGTCTGTATCTTTTGCATTTTGCAGCTCCAAAATCAATTTCATCCTCTACTGTTTCCATCTCTATTTTTCAGTGTTACCATTTCTGAAGCTCACAAGTGTTTATTTTCTGTCTTTTCTGTTCACTTCTCTCTGACCTCCTGTAGATTCTGTTTTCAGACAGCGAGACAATGGCACAGGTCAAACAAAAGCCACAACAAACCCGCAGTGGAGTTTGTGGTAATGTTTGATCTGTGCTGTAAATACATTACACACCCTCTTTTCAGCACTTATCATATTTTAGCAGGTAATACACGGCACTCATCCTTGACCTTCTTGCTTGCTTCCTCCAGTTCTTTGTAACTAACGTTTGCGTAGTATAAGAAAGACATGTTTTCAGTGGTCAAAGTGCTGCTCAACATCATGATTCAGAGGTTCAAGAGGTAGCTGTACACCTGCTACCAGCACAAAATGGCTGAACATCGCTGCTCAGTGCAAGCCTGGATCTCCTCCACACCATCATGCCGTGCCTTAGCAGGGTTCAGGTCAGCCACTGCTCAGTCCCAGCTGGCTGCTGGTTGTGGATCTACAGTCAGAGGTTGACCTGTGGACAGTCACCGACAAGCTGCAGCCCAGGGAGCCTGTGCTGCTACAGGAGCTTGCAGTGCGGACAGTCTCAGGATGAGCAGGAGGACGGCATCGACTGGTGACTGGCTTGCTGTTTGTTGGCTTCGCCATCGTCGCATTCAAACCCAGTCATCATCCTCCCCAGTGTGCTCGACCCAGGGCTTCACTTGGTGCTTAAAAGCAGGCCAACCCTTCCTCCATACAGCAGAGGAGACCATGTTGACCGGCTCTTATTGCTGTCTTTAATTGTTGCTCAGTGGAACTTGCTCAGTGATTTACTTGCTCATAATGACTCTTATAAGCAGTCAAACACAGGGGTTTTATTTGATCTAATCACTACGAGTCCTCCTTAATGGCACTAAAAGTTCCTTGCTAAGAGTTTCTTTCTGAAGGCCTGCTGAGAGCAACTTTTACTGAGGAACTGAGAGAACTCCTAAGCTAAGAGAAAGGGAGCGGTTAGCCCTGTTGCTATGGAGGATATCATGCTTCGTGAATTACCTTTCTCACTATGTCTACAATGTTCGGTTGACAGGTGACCAGTCTGTGTCTGTGAATGTGAAATAAAACATTTACCAAAACCCAGGATGCAAGAAACATAGATAGATGGATGGGACGGGAGTTTGCAGTACGCTTACTCTGCAGTAGGAACAGCCTTGTTCTTGCTGACATCCCAGCTCAGCTGGACTCTGATTATTAGGCTACTCTTAGACTACTACTACACAATACAACTATACAACTGTTCTGTGACAAAATACCTCAAGTCAAAGCTAACAGGATCTTTTGGAAAAAAATACACAAAAAGAATAAAAGCTTTCAGCACTGACTTTGCATTCTGCAACAGTCATCCTAACTTAATACACACCACCCTGCCTCAGTTTATTGTTCTTTACTGAAAGGTGGTGATATCTGTACATGTAAGGACCCAAAAGTCCTTAGAGGCAGAGTTGTTATATCTTCTGTTTAAAATTCTCTGGAGACTTCAGAGTCGGTAAATAACCAAAGGGCTCTGGGATATACGACTGTTCTCTCCAGGATGATGATGAACATTGTGCAGGCAGTCATCTCAGGAGCTGGCCTGCTAGCTGCCAAAAAGAGTGTCCGGTCTCACCTGGCCTGCGGATCCCCACGTTTCCTAAAATTTCTCGCCTGAAGAAATACCCAAACTTAATTTAGTACAGAGTAACAGCTATTGGGTGAAAATTATAACATCTTTGAACCTGGCTCAAAATCTCTGCTGGTTGACTCAAAATGCATTCTGAGATTCTTGGCAACCGCAAGGTCCACACAAATCAACTCCCAAAGTGTCCTCAATAAAACAGGTGGAGCAAGAAAATTTTTCCGTCTTTTGGCAAGATGTGGACTGAATTGGAACAGTACTTGGGCTGTGACTGATGACATTTCCACAAGAACAGTACAATACAGAAACGCAGGTTGAGAAAGACCCATTGCCCAAGTAGAGTTGAGCAAACCGTAATCTTCAGTGTTATTGAATTGTTTCGATTTGTTTGTGAGCTGAATGGGTCCTAATTAACCTTATCATCCATCAAAATATGTTTTTAAAAGTTCGGTATCACTGTATTTTTCCATAACACTGACACAAGGCGCATTACCTGCAGCAGCTGACTGTCAGTAGGCCTTAGAGATGTAGGAGTACTCTGAACTCTAACATCTCTAATAATAAAAGGAGCTAGTTTTAGTTTTGAAATGCTTTATGAATTACTCTTAGACTAAACACAGAGTCTTAAGGTTAGTACTTGCACACCTTAATCTTTAAAGGTTTCTCCTAACTGCCAGTTAGAGCAACTCTTCGCCTTAGGATGTTTTGTGAATACGCTGGACCCCGAACCACAATGGTTTTAATTCTAAATTAACATTTAATTATCGGTTTTGTTTCTGGCTTACAGTTCAGGCCTCCTTTTATAATACCATTCGATGTAACAGGCTTAAAAGGTTTCATGAGAGAAGAAGTTAAAACTAAGTTAAAAAGGTTGAGAGGCACAGGTGAAGAAAACAAAGTATGAATGCATGAAGTGAGCAGCTATGTGTATGTTTGACATAAAGTATAAGTGAGTGATGTATTTGGTTTTGTGCGCATGCGTGCACGTGTATGTGTACATTTCTGACAAAGAATGTGATAATTAAATGATATGGCTGAGCACATAATTGCATCTCAAGTCAGTCTTCTTTGACGGGTTGCATCTAATTACAATTTACACGCAGATGTCAGGAGTGAATCATGAACTACAGACAGGGTGGGGGTGCAAAAATAGAGGCAGTGAAGAGGAGGTAGACTGATACAGGGTGTGTGGGCGAAGGTGGTGAAGACTGTTACATTAGTGTCACTCTAACAGACACATACACAGAGAAATGCACATGGACACAAATTCTTCTTCATGTGCTTTAGATTTCTTAATGGGTTCAATGTATTTTTACATTTTACACTGACATACTCAAGCACCTTTAAGAGCCGTACTAATAGATAATGACATCTGCTGGCCTTCCCCAGGGCACCTTTTGAATTTGTAATGCCATGTACAGTATTAGCTACAAAAATAAAAGCTTTCATAAGAGAAAAGTATCTTGGATTTGTTGTCTTCACAGCTCCTAAGGTCTGAGCACAAACTGTAACAAAATCTGAATCCAGCTTTGCCATAGACCATCATTTCACCATGCAGAAAGTGGTCATTAAGAGTGAATCAGTAAGCAGAGAGGAGTCATCTGGCCTCTTAAAGGTTTTTAACTTTGTTAAGCTTTTTCAATTAAAATCAATCTCCTTTGAACTGCAACCTCTTGTAGTTCTTTTTGCATGATTTTAAAATGGTATGGTTACGTATCTTTAATTCAAGTTAACCTTTATTTATTCAGGAAGTCTCAGTGAGATCGGGACCTCTTTTGCAGAACAAATGGCATACACACAACAGACAAATCAGTCAGACAAAGCAGTCACAACACAGCAGTGTAGCATCACGTCTCAGTCTGACTTCCAAAACTGAAAGAAAAGAAAGACAGGAGAGAGAAAAAAGGAAAGGGTGACAGTATGTTACCCAATGTTTTACAAAGAAAGGTGGATGTAGTCCATGAGTGGTGGAAATTAACCTGATTGCTTAGTCCATAGTGAAAAAGGCTACGTTCTCAGTCTTTTAGCAGACATTTAACCAGTGCATGCAAACTTTTAGCAAGCTATTCATGCTAAATCAGTCGTCCCTGCCCCTGCCTGGTGCCAGACCCAACAAATGCAGCTTCAGGCTCGGCAGCCATCCCCATGCCCCTACCAATGAACCAGCCCTACTCCCAACTGAAGAATGAGGTGAGCAGCATTGTGTTGAATGTCATGTCAGTTGGCATCATTGCAGGGGGTCCGTGGGAATTTCTTTTTTTAAGTAATTGTTATGAAAAAATGATGATTGAATCCCTTTCAATGAAAATAATTCAGACACTGTAATTATTTTTCCCCATAATGATCATCATATGAAACAAATACAGCCTGTGGTCTGTGTCGCACGCTGGACAGTTTGAAGCCTTCAGTGACTCAGCCTCTATTAAAGTGACAGCCAATGTTAAAATAATACCTTCAAGTCATATGGACATGGTGTGTCTCCATGGCTTTGACGTTGACTGAAATATGACGCAGGGCTGGCGTGGCCTGGGGTGGGGCCCAATATGATATCTTTTTATGGGGCCCAGAATCCCTGGCGGCCTCCCTGTGTGTACGTTTATAAGTTCACACACATACAGTATAACTGCATTACAGAAGCTCTTTGGTCTTTGTGGATGTATTTTCCTCTTTTCTTCCCCATGTCAAAAGGCAAAGGGTTGGAAATGTGCCATAAACCAGCTATGACTCACAAGCCCAAAATATCCCCATGGATTAGACTGCAAGCCAGACTCACAGCTGACACTCACACAGAGAAAAATATAACATATCTACCTCTTTCCCTCTCACTCTGTCATTTCCACGTTAGCAAACACAGGCACACACACACACACACACACACACACACACACACAATCTTAACAGATATCCCTACACATTATTGGCTGTCACTCTGAGCTGTGGACAGATAAATAACTGCTGAAGTGTATTAGGCCTACATAGGAATGTGGTACAACACTGGAAATGCAACTGAGAGTCCCTTAAATAAATAAGACAACGGTTGAGATCATTGTTAGCCTCTATCTCATGCATTATGCACAGATTGTCGAGGCTAGTGCCGTTCCCTATAACCTGTTAATTCTTGTCGCATCGACTATTTGAAGAGGCTAAACATGGTGGAAAAGAACTTGAAGGGGTTTAAGCTCTCCTATATGTAAAAACAGGGAACTCTTCCTGCTTTGTGCCCTAAAAACATCCCAAGCATAATTTACAAGTGAAATAAGAGTGTAGAAGCTGGTAAAGGCTGCTGACAATCTCAGAAATGGTCTCATGTTTTGCTACAATATCTCGAAATTGATGCAGTGATGATTTATAGATGACAAAATATCACGTGTATCAACTTTGACTGAGATGTTCTAGTAAAATACTTCCCATTCGTCTAGCATGGGCTGTGCTGTTTGTGTGTGTGTATCTACTGATAGACATTCTTGCAGGAATACATGGCATTTGAATCTGTCGATAGATTTCATTCTATAACTTCGGGGTTTGCACCAGTTAATGTGTATGTGGTGTAATCTTGCTGATGCACGCAGGTGCATAGAAAATAAAGTCAATATCTGCTTAACAAGCATGTCATCGAGGACAAAAGTCGACCTCTGATTAATTTGTAACATTGCTCAGTCTCTCTTCACACTATATTTACTTTAACAAATGCAGCTCAGTCAAGGAGAAAATGGAAAGTTAATGGGAAATTAATTTTGCTTTGTGTGTGTGAGCGTGCGTATGGTGTGTGTGATGAATCAGAATTGTGGTGTTTGATTTGCTGTTAGCTGTGAAGTCGGCACTAACAACTTTACTTTCTCTAGTGTGTAAGTGGCGAGGCCTTTTATTATCAGATCAAGCCAACTGTATTAGAGTAATATTTCCAATTAACAAATATTTACAATCAGTGAAGAAAATATTTGGAATGGTACCAATTACCAGAGTCATTCTGTAGAAACTACCATCTTTTTATGATTTCAGCTTTTGCTTTGTGTCTTCATATTAAGAGAATCATATTAAAAGCAAAGTAGAGATGGGTTATTTTACATTTTGTTTACAACATGTCTGCTCTGAATTTGGAGGGACCTTTCTACATTCAGAAAATAACTTCTGCTGGAGCTTGGAGACTACAAATCTTAAATGGAAAGTTACAAACAGTGGTGGAGACGTGGGTGTTTACTAGGCAGAGGAGGTATAATGAAAGAAAGAAGACTCTCGATGGACCGCTACAACCTGCAAGGCAAGGGTCATGTGACCAAAGAGGGTCTTGTCTGTGTTTTTCTCTGTAGAAGGTTTTACTACATTTTCAAGGACAGCTTCTTCACTGTTTCCCTTCTTCTACAGATAAAAAAAAACCCTACTGACTCCTTCAGCTGAGTCCGTCGGTCACGTGACCATCACCTTGCAGGTTTTAGCGGTCTATTAAGAGGCTATCAATAAAAACGCTATTGAGTTGCATTATGGGAATTGCAGAATCCATCCTTTTTGGGGCTTGTCCATACTAGGGATTAACCATCAGGATTTCTAGGCTTCTGCTATATTGATTCTGCTATATTCTTTTTTTCCTTAACTCCAGAGGAGAGGAGATCAAACATCAGGAGGTACAGTATAATGAGCTTAGTAATCAGTGTAATTCTAGAGCTTTTTCCCTCAAATCACACTTTGCAGTCAGAAAGTATCAGGCACATTGTTGTGTTGTAGGCTGAAGTGAACACTGATCAGATTACTCTGATACATCATGCACTTAGAAGAGTGTAAAACAGTACAAGTATGTAGTATATAAGTGTTATTGCAATGGTTTGTGTAATTGTTTTTACTACAGAAGTTTATATATTTATCTAACAAAAAAAGAAGAAGAAGAAGCATTACACCATTTATTTTTCACAGATAAATGAATCGGTTAATACACTGTGGTAAGGCCATTGGAAGGTATGACCTTTAACAAAGAAAAGGTGCTGCAACATTGGAAATCGGTCACAGGATGACCTGGGTTGTTGTTCTGTCAAAGCACAGCGCTTTATTTAATTGACAGAGAAGAACACACTGAAAAAAGGGGGGGGGGGGGGGTGGAGGTACTGACCTAGACCACCAGCTGCGATTACCCTTCCTCCCAGGCATCCTGCCACAAAGTCAGCCCTCTTCTCCCTCATCCTGGATGTTCGTCTGGGTTTGATCCAGATACCTGCCAAAGGTGAAAGAACAAGAAATACTGTCAGTCATCCTCGACCAGGTCAGTCAACCACAACAGAAAACAGTTTCTCATTGCTAAGGTATTTTAAAGAAAAACAACACCTTAACATTACGTTTTAATTGTTCCAAAACCATGGGCATTAATCTGCTGCTGTAACAGCACTGTAACTCCACTCTTCTGGTTTCAGGCTTTTCACCAGATGTTGGAACCTGGCTGCAGAGTTTTGCTCTCATTGAGCCACAAGAGCATTAGTGAGGTCCAACACTGATGTTGGGTGATAAAGTCTGGCTCATAGTCAGCGTTGCAGTTCATCCGAAAGGTGTTGGATGGGGTTGAGGTGAGGGATTCGTGCAGGCTAGTCACGTTCTTCCACAATTACAAACTCAGAAAACCATTTCTTTATGGAGCTGGCTTTGTGCACTGGGACAATGTCATGTTTTTTGTCTTTAAATGTATTCATTTTCATTTTTAATTTAGTTCAGGTTTTTGGTTGTACAAATGACGAAGCAGAATCTAACAAGAAAAAATATAAAACAGATTGCAATAGATTGAAATAATAATAACGCAAAAAAAATAAAATAAAATAAATGAAGAGAAGTTGGAAGCACAGCACCATCTTACTTTAGCATGTTAGCATGCTTACATTTCGGAGAGCTCTGCCAGTTTTAGTCAGTTTAGAGGTGTTGCAGATAATTTTAAAGAATGCATGGAATAAAAAAGACAATATCTCTGGTTCTGCTGCATCGGTTTTTCCGTTTTTAAAACTGGCCGTCTTAGATCCGACAATGTTATAGAAGAGCAGTGGTAAATCGGTGGAGTATCCCTTTAAATTATCACTAACACTAAATACAGCTGAACCAAAGCATTGGACAAACGAAATTTTTGACCTGATGACTGAAATTTCGTGCCTATCAATCCAATTGTTGTCGAGACCTTTCACTCAAACCCACAAATGTCAACCTCACGGTGGCGTTAGAGGAAAAGTCAGGGATCCTTGAATGCATTAGGATTCTTGCTCTGGGAACCATGACTGTACAAGATTTTGTGCTAATCCAACTAATAGATGTTTCTTTGACCTCCTGGTGGTGCTAGATGAAAGGTCAGGAGACACTAAAGTCATTATGATTCATCTTCCGGAGAACATGGATATCTGTACTAAATGTCCATCCAATAGTTGTTTACACATTTTATCAAAAACCAAAAATGTCAACTTCCTGCTAAAGGAAAAGTCAGGGGATCACCAAATCAGTAGGCTTCCTCCTCTGTGGACCATGAATGTCTGTATAAAATGTCGTGGCAATGCATCCTACATCGTTTGAATGCACTCATTGTACATTGCTTTGGACAGAAGTCTGCCAAATGGCTGTAATGTAAATATGGATATATTTTAGTCTGGACCAAAGTGGTGGACCGACCGACTGACCGGTATTGCCAAAAACACTTATGGCATCTCAGTACCTCATTCATGAGTCACATATATCAAAATACAGACCAACAGTTACATGCATCAAATAGAGGAACTGTATCAGTTTGTGGTAGAGCTACACCACAGGACAGAGTTCTTTATTGAGCGGCTGATTCTTGCTCCAACCCTCACATGCGGTCATGAGCTCTGGAAAGTGACTGTAAAGCAAATATAAGTGGTGGCAGTACCCAAGCTCCTCAGGGTGGCTGTCTCACTCTCTTTCAAGGGGTGAAAAGTTAATCAATCCCACAGTCAAGGTGCTACTCCCCCACGCGAGAGATGAGCAGGCTGACCTGGTTGCCTTCCTGTGGAAGTGATAACGCAACAAACGACAGCCTGAACAACTCCAAGAAGCACTTTCTTTGTAAACACCATGGAAGTGGTGGAGGATATTGCTAGGAGGTAAAGGGACATCTACTCATCACGGAGGTATCGATCAGTGGATGGATGAATGGGCGAAGTAATGAATTGTCATTTGACAAAACAATAAGCTTAGTTTCACATTGTCTCACAGGTGCAGGCAAAATGGTCATCAGAGAGCTGTTATCTCACCTAACAGAGAAGTGTTTGTTTCTAAGTGGACTTCTAGTGAAGCCAAGGTGTCAAGCACTGGGAGATTGCCAATTAAAACTGCCAACACTGAGCATGACAGAGGCTAGAGAGAAAGCTGATTGTAAAGTTTGTTTCATTAATTTAACAATTGTTAAAGTCTTTGAGAGGAAGGCGCTGTTGTACGTCTTTTCTCTTAACATGCATCCACGTTGCTGATATTTTCCTGTTTGCAGCAAATTCTAGACTGCTGTTAAAATGTGCTATGCCTCACTACCCAAGTCATTTAAAGGAAAACATCACTTTGGTGGAAAAATTCATTTTCTCATTTCTGTTAGTCAGCAATAATGATAAGAAAGGAAAGGATAAGAGGATTAGAAAAGCTCTCAAGAAATGAAGGAATCAACACACTTTCAAAGATGTTCCTCATGTTCAGAAACTAGATAGAATTAGTCAGTTTGATTTCTGGTGAACAATGAAAGGCTTGAGGAGCGGAGAGGAGAGGCATATTTTCGAGATGACACAAATGGGTTGCAGAGCTTCTGTAGTTCTGGCTGTAGGAAAGTAAAGCCAGAGAGTTGCAGAGCAGCTAAATGGTAATCTCTGAGTCAGAGGAAGGGAAGGCAGAGCCACCAGCAGCTCACTAATAGATATGCTGGCTGCAACAGATCAGCTATTCAGCCGTGGAAAATGGAAAGTCCAGATAACATGCAAATACAGTGCAGATATACGGGAGGAGGGGAGTGAGGAGTTGACCCTTCAAACAGGCATGCAAGCTTGTAACTTCTGCTTCTTCTCTGTGCCGTCTGTAGATAAAGTGGCAGAAATAGCCATGACAGTGTTGTTGTCTCAGTGTCTCTGCTATCTCTGGATTCAGTTCAGCCTCTGCATTTTTTCTCTGATAGACTGATAAAAGTTTGTGTGAGTGTATGTGTACCAGATCATTCATGACTGTTTCAACTTGAGTTTAAAATGACCCCATTCATGAATTTTGACATATTGATCCACCAAACAAAAAAATATGTCTGTCTAAAGGAGGTTTTGCAACAGCAACACCTTGGAGTTGCCCATAGACACACCCTATGTTACTGAGCCAGAGAAGTACCATCATGCCACTGAGCACCTTAGAAGCCTGGTTATTTAGGCGTTAATAATCAAACTTGGGGGTCCCTGGTAGCCTAGATGTTACAAGAGCACTCTACAGAATTAGCATTACACTTTGTAATGTATTGTCAAAATTGATGCAGCAGAACGAGAGACACTGCTTTTATTTCCACGCATTCATGTTTCCATGTTAAAACTTACATTACCCACAATGCAATTCAGCCACAAAAGTGTTCTGGTGTGTTATGCTTGCAGCGACGAGTAGCCTCGAGCCGCTAGCCTAAAGATGAGGAGTGGGCTACAGAGGTCTGGCAAGCAAATGATCTAACTCCACACCCCCAGAATTCTTTCACTTTCATACTTGTAGTCTTCAGACCCAACTGACGCAGACTCAAGTGACATCACTTGAGGCCATTTATCAGAGTTCTCACAGCTCTCTCTGGAGCCACAACAGGCTTTATACAACTTTTTCATATATGCAGTAGTACTCCCCAAGACCTGTAAATAGACTTACACTGATGTGCAAAACCGGCGCACTTCCCCTTTAATGTGGCGACCATGAACTGCAACACATTGTCCTCGTTCCCCATCTCTCTCTCTCCTCTCATTTCCTATCATCTCTCAACTGTCTACTGTATCTCGAATTTTAGGGGGGAATCAAACATAAAACCAAGTTATTTTTATTTCTGAAAACTGTTAAATACATCCATTAATCAATGCTGCTCCAGAGTGGGCCAAGGACAGAACCCTGTGGAATTCCTGTTTTAAGGAGCCAGTATGCTTCACCAGAAGTGCTTGTGAGAACGTTGAACAGCTTTGGAAACCCCCTCCCCACACACCTTTCTGACGTCAGAATTGGGGGGGCTTTGTCAGACAATCTCCGTAACTTTCTGAAACCGACAATCCAACAATCACACCCACTTCACTTCAACCAGGTGTGCAGAGGTGGGAAAGTTGGTAGGGTTTTAACTTTTTTATCATTCTTTTCTGTTACTTTTCACATGTACAAACGAGCACAACACTACGTACTGTATGTCTTCAAGGAGAGGCTGTCTGAAAGTGTGCGCTGTTATTCCCATATATAAATGATTATATCAATTCCTTTTATCAATGTTTTTCTGACAGTTGCGCATTGCAAAACAATGACATCATGGAGTCATGGCGGCGAGGAAGAAACGGTCCAAAGCGTGGCTTCATTTCACGAAGAAAGATGACAACAGTGCTGGTTATAATGTCTGTAAAATGATCATTTCAAGTAAGGGTGGAGATACCAGCAATATGCCGAAACATCTTTCTGTGCAACGTGGGCTTAAATTCCAGGAATGCCGTGTATTTGACACGTGCACGAGTGCCACTGTTACTATAAATATCCCTTGTTACAGTGACATTTGTGCCACGCAGGCAGGCTTTTTTGACAAAGAGAACCTAAATGAAAATGATTGCTGTACAAATACTCATTCCATCCATGATGATGACAAACAGTCAAACAGTTGCACTGACGCTGAAATCTTATCAATCCCCCCCCCTAATTATTGCATCTCGCCCCTCTCTATGACGGCAAGGCAAGGCAGGATTTGAAAAATTGTAGACGTTTAGAAATGAGGACGTTGTGGTGCCTTTTTAAGATCCAGAAAAACTGCCCCCACCACATCACCTTTATCAAATGAGAGTGTGAGTGCATGTGTGTGTGTTCTCACATAGTAGCCTGTCATACGTGTATTCTCACACACAACCTCTCACAAAGCTTGTCAAGCAGAAAGCTACCAAGAGACAGAGCGAACCATTCTCTCATACCAAAAGGAGCAGCTTTAACCTATAAGAGGACAAATGAGCCACTTTGAGGAGGGAATTCTGCCATTTGGCCGCACAAATTATTTATTATATTGGCCCTAGCCAACTACAAACTTTGGGGAAAAGGAATGAGTAGGCAGTAATTTACTTTGGCTGCCATTCCTCTTGTTCTTGTTGGACCAACTGATTGCTGGGGCTGCACACACAGACAGACATGCATACACACACTCTCTGTCGTGGCGCATAAGAGCTGGCGAGTTGAGTGACGTGTGGGGCAGATATGCGTCTGGTGGACTCAGCTGGAGGAGAGGAGAATGTGTTATTTAAAGCTCAGAATCAATCCTCTTCCTTCTCCTGTTTTGCCCTCCCAGACACCAGACTTCACTCTGTACCCATCACCAAGCTCAAAAAGACAAGCACACACACACACACACACACACACACACACACACACACACATAGAAAGGCATATGAGACAGAAGCAGGATCACACACACACACACACACACACACACACACACACACACACACTACACCTGCCCAATGGAAGGATACAGTTACACCCCATTTCCAAATGTCATCACGAGATAGAAATGGGAAAATGTTGGCAAGGAAATGAGGTGATAACGACATCAGGCTCTCTCTTTGTGATCACGGTTTGATGGATGGACAAAAATGCATTGAATATTTCAGGCAGAAATCAAACATTGCATGTGATCACAACTCTTAAGCAGCTCACATTTCTTTCGTACAATCAGAAAAATGTTGCCTAACAGCTCTCCTTCCTTTTTAGATGACTGACTATTTAAGGTGCATTTAATTTCAAAGTTTACTGCCCTGCGGATGCGAAGTGCAGTAACTACATTTTTGGAAATTAAATAGTTAAGACCAGAATCTGACTTCTTGACATCTGTTTGAATATTTAGAAAATATTATGCCATAGAAATGTATAATTACCCTGAAAACAGCATATGAAGTTTGCCATAATGACGAAACAGAGCTAAAAACCAAGCTCTAGTTACTGCTCTGTGGCTTTGTTTTGCTCTCTAGGCTGCAGTAATTGCACTCGGGCTCAGTAATTTCTGGTGTAGAACCCACCATTGCATTTACTGCCCTCTCTCCCACAGAGAAACTAGTGGTCACGCTAGTATTCAGATCCTTTACGTAAAAGTAGCAATACACCTTTACAAGAGTCCTGCATTCAAAATGTTCTGTAGGTAAAAGTACATAAGTAACATAAGCAAAATGTACTTAAAGTATTACATGTAAAAGCACTTAATGCAAAAAAAAAATGGCCACAGTGAGCGTTTTTATATATTATTATATGTTATATGATTGTATGTTTTTATTACTGAAGCAAAAAGTGTAAGTAGCATTTTACTGTTGGTTGACATAGTCATTTTAACTATTTCATATACTGTTGGGTAGTTCAATCTATGACAATGTATCACAAAGATCCCAAGGTTACTGTAAATTACCTTTAAATACACATTGAAATGTATTCGATTGTAGATATACTTTTATGTGAATTTCAAAATACATTTTGAATAGTAGATAGACAAATACACAATGCAACACAGAAATACATTTAGTAAGTAGAATAAAGTAAAACCAGTTCAAATGGGCAAGAAAGCTCAAACAACATCCTTTGTTTGCAGATACTGCATTTCCCCCTTTTTGTTCGTCCTGTAGTGCCTCACAGATGGAATATCAGTACACATTTGGTCCACATTTGAATGCAATATATAACCATTAAGATTGTCCACAACAGTATTCACCACGCAGACATACCCAACGCTAATCTCAGCATGTGAATCATCGCTGGAAGTGTTTGCAGAATGAAGAGAAATGACCTTAATATATCCTAGGTGTTGAAAATTAGGTTGATCACTGTCAGGAGTGTTTTGCTGTCCCTTCACAGTCTACTGACTTACATCAAGGTCTACAGTGTGCATACATGCCATGTTGTCCCCATATGGTCGAATGCATCTGCATCTGCTGGCTGACAAAACTGATGATGACTCCACACCGAGCTGTACAGGCAGGTAGGACGAGATTTCATCGGTGTGTTGTAAAAAGACGTAGGCTGCTTCTGAGGTGCTAGCAGTCATTCAGCCAGCAACAAGCAAACAGAAACCAAACTGAATGCTGTTAAACACCCACATACATACAAGCTGGCAATGGCAATCAATGGAAAAAAAATGTTTTTTCTACTATTTGATAGAGCACATTTTTAGTGTGTTGTTTAGTGTGTACTTAACTCAACCTGACTGAGTTAAAGTACCGTCTGTTAGTCCCAAAAGAGTCAACGGGGGACACTGCGGTTTTCATGACCAGACCTTTTCAGGTGGCTTCCTTCCAGAAACTTAGTGACAGACAAATCTCTCTTGGCATGTGGCCTGTTCATGGTTTAGTTTTTAAAGGTAATCTGGACGGTCAGGTCCAGACTGAAATATCTCAACAGCTATTGGATGGATGGATTGCCATGGCCATGACGTTTATGTCAGTCATGTCCTGCTCGGAATGAATCGCACATTGGTGGTACATTGACATAGCTTCATCATCAATTGTCAATTGTTTTTTTTTGTCCAATACTTTGGTTTATGACCAAATACCTCCAGAACTAGTGAAATTCTCATCAGCCTCAGCTGTACTTTGTGTTTAGCGTTAATTAGCAAATGTTAAAAAGCAATTAGTATGGTGAATATGGTAATCATTGTCGGAAATAGTTTTCTTGTGATAAAATTAAAGCCAGCAATGGATCCTTCGCCCCAAAAAACGACTGAGCTGTGGCACCAAAACAAAGACTGAACTACATATTGTTAAACTTTTGTTATTATGCTTGACCATTAGTTATTTCCTCATTAAGTGCAATAAAACATGTTTATGTTTCGTAAAATGTTTTCATTGGTTGGGTTTTGGACATTAAAATTATGTTTTGTTTCACTTTACTGTAATGGAGAAAACCATGCAGATGCTGTAAAATGGACGGTGGTGGAGGTTCATAATTAGAAAACTGTGTGGTCACAGCTGGAAAAAAAAGTTTTTTGATGTTACGAACTACAAAACGCAAAAAAAGCTTTTATCTCTACTGCAACTCTCCATCTCTCGGCAGGTCTTTTTAAATGTGCTGGTGAATCACGTTACATGCTGCTATAAAAAGCCTTCAAAACTCTGTTTGTCTTCCCTGTTCTTTACTCGCTTAACCAGGTTTTCTGCTGGATCCGTTGGTGCAACACAAAGCCTCCTCTCCCTCTGCATTTCTTTATCTGGCTCTCTGATAGTGAATATTTATGCCCCTCTTCTCTGCAACTGGATTTGCATCCCGGACAGATAATCACATCCACTCACAGAGCCACACACACACACACACACTCATGAATGCATAGCCTGAGGGAGTTGCTGCAATGCAGGCTTGATTAATAGCACCCCACTATCGATTACAAGGATCGATGCACTAATCTGCACGTCTTATCAGGACTTAGAGGATGTGCAAGGCAGTTGGGAAAAACAATACACCCTGCAGGACTTAGAAAACTTCCTGTGAGTACAGAGATAAGAGTATGTGTTCATTTGTAACATGCACACCCTAAGCATCATGGACAGTTCCACATGAAGAGGATAGACAGCTGCCCGAGCTGAATGAGGATCTGATGAATGAGGCAAGATATTAACCAGCTCATTTTGGAGATGAGCCTGAACAAAGCGATTATTGCGGCTCAGTCTTATCCAGTATCCAGTGGTGAGGGGCAGGAGACACAAGCTGCAGGTTTCTACTAGGTCTGCTAATGAGTCTCCTTGGCCTCTCAGTAATCCTATAAATATTCATACTCAGTGGGTGGGCCTACAGGTTGAGGTGGGCTTTAATCAGTTCCACTGTCACGACCACACCATCCACCCTGACGCCTCTGAACTTCTAACAGATCTCCTGATGTTCCCACCAATGATCATTCCTCTCCACTCTGATTCTTATAAATTCCCTCATTCGCTCGGGGGGTTGGTGTGTGCAAGGGAAGCGTACTGTGAATGACCTTCCAGAGTGCAAACAAGTACAAATGAATCAGTCAGCTGCTGGACACAATACAAAAATCCACTCAAAGCAAGGCCAAGTGGAAACACTACATGAAGATGAAGAGCACTCATCTAGAAACATTGCATGTTAGTATATAAGTCTCTCTCAAACCTTTGAATCGGGCGGGCCAGACTGTGGCATGGATTCAGAGCGGGTGTGCACATTTGTAAAATGAACATAAATGTAGACTCAAATTTAAAGTCCTGGTTTTTGGGAATAATAAACTATACATTTATATTTTAATTGAAATGAATGCCAAGATATTCCGATGTGAAACAACATCAATACATAACTACTGCTAAAAATCCAGCAGATGCAAGATATTTCATGTCAGATCTGACTAAACTGACATCTGTGAGCTCAGTGAGAAGCTGCATAAATCCCCCGAAATATGTTGTCAATGACAGATAATGTCATCTGTGTGTTAAACTACGTTTATCTGTGAGGCAACAAGTATTTACTGGAGTTAAGGCCATTTTTTTTGTTTAAAGCTCTCTTTCTCTGTCTGACTCTGCCAATCATCTGTGTCGAAGTGTGTCATGTGTTGCAAGGAGATACTCTCAAGTGGTGCAATCAGTAAGTTGCCTCCTCTGGGGATGTAAAGGTCCATAAACTCATTTGGAAAATGTTTACTGAGGTAATAAATGAAGAGAGAAGTAGGGTCATTTTCTCATAGACCTCTACACAATCAGACTTTTTTTTACAACCAGTAGCGTCGCCCCCTACTAAGACACACATTAAAAGGTTTTTTGCCTTTTTGGAAGTGTGTGTGTTTTTGTGTTCACGCCTCTGCCAACTCACATTGTTGTCACTGAGTGAATTTAAATCATTCATTTTAAGATGCAGTTGCTTCAGCTTCAATTTAGGTTCATTCTCACAGTGCTACACGTACTTAATTCATTAATACTGATAAGTACTAATGGTGCCAGCCATAGGTGGCAATCAGATGCCAGTGGGGGCCTGTGCCACCCTGCTGGCTCCCCCATTGCTCATAATGGACAAATGCACCTCTCGGGAGTCTTTTCAAACAGTGCACAACAGAGCTAAAGATAATCAGCTCGAACAGCTTACAGCCCGAGCAGAAATCCCTGTTTTGAATCTAAGAAGCTTCTTGAGTGAATATTTCATTCACCATCCACTTTCCCTGCTTTACCAGGGTTTTCAGATGAAATCTTAATTGTCCCCATGGGGACACCGTGTCATTGCAAAAGCATAGTAAGCGTTAGAGATGAGTAGTGGACATACCGCAAGATAGAAAGGAAGAAGGGATATTTCTCTTAGAATGGTTACGCAATTAGATCAAGAAACACCACTGAGAGTCCAAAGAGGTCCATCTCTCTGAGTCACTATGAGCTTTAGCTTGTCTCTCAATCAGTCACCCCTTGACTATCACCTATTTATACAGTGTTGCATGGTAAAAGAGATCAAAAGAGAGATAGCGAAATGTGTTGGAAGGAAAGAGCTTTACAAGAGCTCACAGCTTCCAAAACAGCAGGGCGCATCTTGAAATCTGTTCATAGGGTAGCAAACAGAAGACATGCAGGGCAGAGTGTAAACATGACAGAGCAGATTCAGAGAGAGAAAAACAAGTCTTTGGTTTCTGAAGGTCTGACAGTGGCAGACGGGTTTTGAATCATTGCTCAACACCTCTGCGGTCTCCTCTCTCCCCCAGGCGAGGAAGGGTATCACTGATTTGCACACCGTGATTATTCTGCAGAGAGTGCTTTAATAGAAAGAGATGTAATCAGCAGGAGGCCTAACAAATCTGTTTGATAGTCTATGCAATCACAGGATAATATCAGCGTTAGCACTTCCAGAATAACAAGAGTGGATATGACAGCTGCTGGACTGTAACAGCGTTTCTCTACCTCTTTGTCTGAATTTCACTCTTTCCAACTTACTGCTCACTCATCGTGATGACGATTCTGCTTCTGAAGATCAGTCATATAAAGGTTCACTCTTCTGTCTCTCTTTTTTTTTTCCTCTGTCTCTCCTTCTTTCTATCATAAACTCCCTTCCACCTCCAGCCAACAGCGAGACCATGAGGATGTCGCTGAAGCTGAATGTGGCTCAATTACTGTGTGAAACGCAGCCCACGGGGGCCAGTTGAGACCGGAATCCATGTCCATTAGCCTCTCAGCATGTGTGCGCGTGTTCACATGTGTGAGTACACACCGCGCATGAGTCTGAGAGAAACACAGTTTTGTGAATGTGCGTGCTCACACTGTGACGGCGAGTGTGTGGTTGATTTTTTTGGTGACTTGTCCTGCAGTGTGTGTACATTGCACAGTGTGTCTGTTGTACCACATTATGATACACCATTTCTCACATACTCCAGCCAGCAGATTTACTTGACCAGGTTTTGAGATGTTCACCTCTGAGGTTTCTGCCACCACCCCAATACAATGGAGGTGAAAGAAATTTAATTTGTGGTGCTCACAGCTATGAAAAATCACACTTAAAAAGTTCAACAGCAACACTTCTCTCGGGTAAGTTAGAGCAATCCACAGACCATGACCAGTTTTCATTGCAACTAGTTTTTTTTTTTTTTACTGATGAAATTGTTCCAATAAAAGCTGTTCGATATTTTACTGTTTAAATGTAATTTCTTTTAAAGAATGAGGCTGGAAATATTTTATATTTTTGTTATTCTCAACATGTCACATCGGTGCCGTCCAAAACAAAACTGTTACAAATCACTATTGCCAAATAGTTTTCTGATCTGACACCGCTATGAGTAAGGTTTGGTTAGATTTAAGCACAAAAAAAACGACTTGGTATGGAACAATCATGGTTTGGGTCAAAATAGTAACTCAAACAGGCAATAGTGTTGGGGGACTATTTTCTGCGGTGAATATGACAATTTACGTCAGCAGGACGGTGTTTGTGGTACTGACGAAACTCCAGTGCCCATGTTCATCATAGTGAAGAAACACCTGTACCTGTGGCTCACTGGTGTGTTTTTAACAGGTTTTGGACAAAAATTGAGCTCTATGGCACGGAGGAATGAGATATATCAGGTTTTGGGTACACACATAATACTAGTTAATAGGTCTTAATAGTCTTTTTCATGAGATTGTTGGCTATAACAAAAATATGAAATATCATCAGACGTATCCTTTTAATGCTGAGAACACCACAAATAAAATTCCATTCACTTCCCATTGTGTTGGGGTCGCAGCACAGAGCTAGGTGTCACTCCAGGTAAATAAGAAAATATGTGTTGTTTGTTTTTTATGTAGGCGAAATGACCTTTCAAAGCGATAAAGAAATTGCATTTAGAAAAAGTGTTTATGGCGTGTCTGTTCATGTCACAGAGTAAGATTGAGTCAGAGGAAAAACTTGAGGCACAGGGTCAAAGCGTGAGACGCTTCAGTCACACACCCCCTAAGAGAAGCCTTCAGGAGGATTGATGGTCTGATGTAAACACTCTCGGAGGGCACACGGCCAGGGCAAATCGCTTTAGCCGGACAAGGTCATTTTCAAGAGGTTGATGGAGTTCTGCCTATAGAGAGATTAAGAGGTTGTGTTCAAGTCCATTGTGTGTTTCTCAGTGTGTGTCTTTGAATGAGTGCTTGGGGCAGTGGGACGTGTCAAGTGTTTCTCCAAACCTCTTGATAAAACCTTGACTTTGTCTGACAGGAGATTTAATCACTCTCTAGTTCACCTCTGTATGCTGCTCTTGCCCGGAACAAATCTGACACTTGTGGAGAGCCCTTCGGTCAATAACTCAAGGTCATTATTGAATTTGCATTCAGCATGGATATGGTGGTTTGTATGTGTGTGTTTTTCACTATTTGTCACTATAAGAATAAAAAGTGTGATAATAATTCATTCTCAGTATTTCTGTCTTTGTGAGTGCGTCATTGAACAGGCACAGAGCTGCTGTCAAAAGCACACAGTCAATGTTTTTGTAAAAAAAAAAAAAATGAGATTCATGTCACTAAGGGCCATGTTAACCTGAAATGTTTTCATTGTAGCCATGTTTAATTGGAGTAATGACTACTTTAGATGTCAGCTCTTGGCTAGACGCCTTATCCATTTACAGGCAGCATCTTGAGGTTATGTGCCATAACAATGGTCTTTCCCTAACCTTAACCATACCATAGTTGCCATGCGCAGATATTGTAGAAAGCAAGAATCTTGATAACTTTGCCATTGGACGTAATACCAACAAGTCCTCAAATTAAACGGCAAAATGCTCTCTAGGATGCCACATAGTTTGTGATCTGACGCCCCGTTTGGCAGGACAACATAATTTGTTTTTGTCTTCAAAAACCGTTACAAGTTACTGTTGAAAAATAAGGTTTTGTGAGGTTTAGGCACAAAAAACAAGTTGATTAGGTTTAGGAAAATCATTGAAAAATCATTTGGGTTAAACAAGTATTTTATTCAGGTTAGGGAAACATGTTCGGGTTAAAATGTCTACTTTGTTAAGGTTAGGGGACCTTCGTCGTCATGGTAATAATAATAATACTAAATAACAAATCAATTTGTTTACAAAATCAAAACTAACACGAACTAGGCTAAAAGATGGGAGGGATCTTGACGTCAGTTGTGTAGGGAGTGGATGACTGAAAATGTGCTGCATGGATGTTGTGCTGTAAAAAGGTAAGAGGGGGAAACAAAAACTGCAACACAGGGGTGTGTGAGGGGATCTGTCCGAGGACTGGCTGCTCTGGCTTATATGCATGGGGCTCACGGGGTCACTGATTAACCTCCTAATAGGTCTGCAGCCCTAGAGACAGAACGCAAACCGAGCAGAGGAGCCCTCACAGTCATGCTTTAAACACACGACACGAACCGTCGGTTTGCAAGTATATCACAATCGCCTGAATCGCCTTACACAGCGATTCAGTGTTTATTTGTTGCTACTGTCACTCACACGAACAAGCCATTCATCATTGGATTCATAGGCTGGATTCAATGGTTAGAGATGCAGCCTCGACCACCAGCACAGCTGATGAAGACATGTTCCGTACATGGTTTATGGTGAGACAAGCTTTGGTTTCAGGCTCCTTGGCATAACATGGCACTGCATAATTAATCTATTTTCTAATTTCCCAACCTCTCTCCATCCAGACGTAATCACGTCTT
Organism: Enoplosus armatus; assembly: GCF_043641665.1. Lineage (NCBI taxonomy): Eukaryota > Metazoa > Chordata > Actinopteri > Centrarchiformes > Enoplosidae > Enoplosus > Enoplosus armatus. Next base: position 4,562,310 of record NC_092187.1, read on the forward strand.
CCTGAGATGCTCAGACACATTTGACCACAGCTGGGAATCTCCACTAAATGACAATTGAGGAAGCTTTCTGTCATCATTTTGGTAAAATAAGTGATTTCTTTTCTGCCTGAACTTCCTGTCCTCAAAACACCATCCCACCACTGCTATCATCTTGTTAACACAGGGCACACACATACATCAGTAAATGCACGCACAAACAACACACCGTCATCACCAGCACTCCCTAGGGTCTATTTATAGGCTCCCTGTGACAGCATGTCCTAATCAATGATAGTCTGAACAGTAAGCCGGTCTGTTAATCACATACTTAGACAACAGATGTGTAACGCCTGTTCTGCAATGAAACAGCGTCATACTTAACATAATTACAGTTGTTTGCAGCACCTGTCAGTTAGAAGATCAGTTACATGTATGAATATAACAACCACAAAGCCAATGCATTTGCGTACCGATACGTCTGCAGCTGTCACATCTTTATGGCCGTGCTGCATGGCAGAGATGCCTACAAGTCATTTTTTCCAAGTCAAAGTCAAGTCTCGAGTCTTTGAGGGGCAAGTCCAAGTCAAGTCTCAAGTCTCAAGTCTCTTACGGTTGTAATGAACATTCTGTCATCTGCTGCATGCTAGAGGACTGCATTGGGATTGGGATCCAGCAAATCTCACGGGAGCCGGCGGTCTAGTTCACTGAACCTAAGCAGGTTGACTGGAGTTGCCATGGATACACATACAAGATATGGTGGCTCATAACGACCAAGCAGGAAAATAATTTAGCCAAATGATCTATACAATGAATTAAGCGTCATGTTTAAATGCAGTGGAGAGAACATAATTTTACTATATCACCGACAGGTATGCATTGGGATTGGGATCCCGCTGGTTCCGAGGGACACCGACACAGATCTTGCGGGAGCGGGCTGTAATGGTCAGCAGGAGCGGGATAAAGAAAACAGTCCCGCGCAGGTTATATCTCAAAAATTCAAAGCACGTACTGCATTATCATCACTCATTTATCTATTGACATACAGTATCAACATTGATTACTTGTTTGGTATATGATCACTTTCAACAGGCTATTGCAATGCAACATGTAACATTGTAAACATTAACATACAGCTACATTTTAGTGTTGAGTCACTGGGTCTCCAACTAATGACAGTTCATAATCTACTGTTAATTTACACATCCCTCTGCCCTCTCATAACCAGTGTATTGGTAACCTAATAAGCCTTTGACGTATGTGGTCAACAATAAACCTATAACCTGCCTTTAGCCGACATTAATAATAACGCAGTCGTTCTCTCGGTTTAACGCTAGCCAGCAGATGGTGGCAGCGCAACGTGGATGATTAAGTTATGTGACAAGCAAACAAACTGATGCTGAGCTAAACATGTTTGCCAACTGTCCATTGGCGCGAACGTTAACTTTCACATTACCAAGTGACTGACCATGTTTTCAGGTGCCTGATAAAGTTAGATGTGGCCGATCCAGCATCCTTTATTTTGATACAGCAAGCGTTACATTTAGCAATTCTTTTGTTTGGGCCTTGTGTGAGGCACAGCAGCTGCACGTTATGTATGATAATGAGGGAGGGAAAGACATTCATCTCGTCAGATTTCCTGTATGCTAATGCGCTGCCCCAAAAAACGGAATAAATAAAGATTGTTCACGAGTCTCTTCACAAATCTCTGACTAAGTGGTGAGTAAAACATTAAGGCGGAAAACAAATCACCGTGATGACCTGTTGCATTTCACCACCACTACAATCCCCTGAACAAGCACTGGAAGGCCACTTTCGGTAATGAAACTCATTATCAGCATCAGCTGAGAGAGGGAAAGTTATTGAAAGAGAGTGACACAGAGTTAGAAAGCGAGAGCAGGTGAGGTAAACCCAACAACAGAGAGCCACCAGCTTTAGATTGGCTGTTTTTCTTTTGACATTTCAGAAGCCAAACTTCTCTCCTAATCAACAAGCACTCCTAATGAAAAAGCACTAACGTCAACTGAGCTGATTACTGTGTAATTGTCTTTTAATCAGTGTCGGCACGGGGAGCAGATGCAGAGAAATGTGGATTAGTTACAAATAACGCCATGGGTAGTAAAGTAGTTTGGGAAAAATATTGTTTCTATTTATGGGTTCAATATATTAATCTTGCTATATAGAAAATAAGAAGAATTGAGATTAGGGCAGTAGAGCCTTCAGCTTCTCCGAACCTCGTCACTTTTAATTTCTATAAGTGTGCAAAGAGGACAGCGGTAAGAAATTGTCAAAGAGCTCAATGAGACCGAATGTGAGAAAAAAGTGGAAACATTCAAAAAGCGAGAGGCCAGGGGAGTTGGATGGGGAGGTGAAAGTGAGAGGAGGGATGGACATGTGTGAATGGACAGGGTGAGAGTGCAAAAAGCTGAAAGGAAATGGCTGGGGAGACACTGGAAGACTTTCTGAAAAGCCTACCTGATCGTCCCATTCATCCAATAACACACACAAGAGCAAAAGTGTAAGGGAGGGATTAAACTGTGTGGTAAATGTCATTGTCATCACTGTGAACTCCATATATGCCGTGCGAGAACAGAAAGCTTGACTGGAATAGCAACAAGAGGAGGAGGAGGGAGGAGGAAGGAAGGACAGAAATCTTAGAGATCGAGAATGGGTTGACATAAAATTCCCACTACAAGCAATCTGCTGGCAGATCAAAGCCCCGCATCCTAACCCTCTAAGGAGGCGTGTGTTTGATTGGCACACCATTTCTGGGAGGAAGGTTTGCAGGCTGGTGGTGTTAAGGCTTTATCGCCTGAGTGAACTCTAAAAATCCATATTATCTTGCACATAAGTTTCAGCCGAACAAGCCTGCATGACTTTTGAGCTGAGAGAGGAGACAGATAATAATATTGAATCAACCCAGTGACCACATGTCAGAGACATGGACAGAATATTTTCATGCTGGGGAGAGGAGTGCACCACCCTCAGGTTAGGATTAAATGGTTGTGATGCACGTGAACGAGACAGAAGGTGATGTAAAGTGAATGCAGGAGCACACTTCTCTACAAAACAAACAACTTCATATAAAAGGCATTTGAAGAGTACAGCGAAGTTTAGTCATCATCTTTTTGAATTGCAGTTTACATTCTAATTACTTGTTAATTACTGTATTGATTCTCTAAACAGCCCTTTCCTTTCCTTAGTGGGTTGCAACAGTAGAGTGTGATATCAGAATGAGCTTCATTTCCTAAGCAGGCCTACAATAATCAGAGCCACATTGGGAGAGGTACTAAAATTGAATAAGCTTAGGTGAAAGATACAACAGAGCAATGACAGTGATTAGAGGACAGGGAATAAGATTTGTCAGAACTATAAAATATATGTCTTGGAGAAATGTTGTGTTGTCATATATTTTTAACAGTTGGCAATGTTGCGAAAGTTGGCAGTGGCAATGCCGGCTGGTCGGTCATTCGTTCCATCCCTTAAGCTTTACTCTAGCACTATCATTAGGCCCCCATTTTAACTTGTCCAGTACTTTGGTTAACAACGCAATATCTGCAAAGCTAGAGCTAATTAGAAAATGTTAGCATGCTAAAATGTGCTAAAAAGATGGGAACATGGTAAAATATTACCTGCTATCAGGTTGCTATCATTAGCATGTTGGCGATGTCAGTGTGAGCATGCTAGAGAGCATGTTAGCTTCATGACGTTAGCATTTAGCTCAAAGCACCGCTTTGCCCGTCCAAATCGTCACAGAGCTGCTAGCAGGGCTGTGGAATCGTGTTCATAGTATTTAGTTGCGGGAGTGTAGAGAAATTTCCCTGAAGATTCACAAGCAGCCATTAGCAAGAACTACAATTAATCGAGTCACATTGTCCGAAGCTAAGAAAATAATGAAATATTTTTCTCTAATGCCTTGGTTCTCTTTTCCTTTTAAATTATCAGGCTTGGTTAAACAGATGTTCACACTGCGGTGGGACTAGAGAGTGTGTATTCATGCTGAGCAGAGGGTCAATTAGTTTGGCCACCTTTTTCAGCAGTCTAACTGTGGGGGGTACTGCTTAAGTCCCATAGCAATTACATAAAACAATCAATCTACTTAAGCAGATGGGATGTACTACAATTCACAAAATGTATTTATACACTATAGAAAAAATAGGATTAAAACATAACGAATATCCTGGATGAACCTGTTAGACAACCAAATAACCATGGCTGCCATTATGTTCTCATTCTTTTTTCATTTACCAGTCACTGTTTAATAACCTCACATGTTACAGTGTCGGGAATGAAATGGGATGTGGAGTCAGTATGCATGTATTATCTCCAGTCTAAAAATACTGTGTATATCTAGTATATTTCACATTTGCTTTCAACCACTCTCACATGTGTATAAGCATGCAAAGACACACACTACCCCTTATAGACGCTTAACACCTTTAACATCCCTGATAAGTGGACACACACCAAAGTGTACCTGTAACATCCTGTCATCTTTGACTCAACAGGTGTTGATTATCATGAACAGAAAAAAAACATATTTGACGATACTATAAGTCATACTAATAGTAAGAAGGGGTTGCTGACATGTTTTGATGGCATCAAAATATGCCCATAATGCTGTGCAACTCTAAAAAAGAGGTGATGAAAAAAAAAAAAGTGAATAGAGTGAGCTCTTTACATGCCAGTTTAATGTCAGAGTAAGCCATACCATTTAGCTTGTCTGTCCAGGGCTCGACAGTACGAGTATTTCACTCGCATTTCCCCCTAAAAATAGACAGAAGCCATAAGACAGAAAACAACAGCGGTAAGATAAGCAGGGTTTGGGTTTGGCTAGCTGGCTATTTAGCGATAGTTATATCGGGTGCCTTTTGTTGAAACACGTTCAACTTTTCATGAAGTTGATGCGCTCGTCAGTGTCACTTTTCGTGAACTGACCAATCACAACCTGGACGGGGCGGGACATTAAAAAAGGTTGACGTGCTACAGCAAACTTATGCATGGATGGTTATGATGATTGACAAGTTAGTACTTAGCCTTAACAAAGACTAACTGCTGTATTGACCAACTGGAATTAATATTATACTAGTGGTAGGCTATAGGCATATAGTGTACTCTTATATGAAATTATAATGAATAATGAACATTATATAATTCATATATTAATATTTTACTAACATTATGCTATTATATTCATGTATACTTTCTATTTAATATTATAATATTATACTAATACACTACTTTTTATATTAGATACTCATCCAGGTTGTGGATAGTGAGTCTGTAGTGGATAGATGTAGATTTAGCCAATGCCATTGTGCTAATATGTGCTCCTTCTAGCCAGTGTCCTCCTAAGAGCAACATGTTTCCCTTGTTCTATTGTACATTTATTTTAACTAAGGTTATTGTTATCAATACTGTTCAGTGATCTTGTTTACATAAAGTGTGGCGTGGGTATTTTTCACTGTGCTCCCACATTTCTTTGTGTGCTCCTCGGGTTAGGGTTGGGAAGAAAAAGCTAACATGGAGCCCTGCACTCATAATTGGACTTTAGACAGTTACTCTAAAACAGTTTACAGGTCTGTTGACCCAAAACGAGGCTGCATGCACTTAAAAAGCTGTTGTGTTGTCATTTAATCTTGCATAGCAGAATGATCTGCCCTCAGTGCTGCAGCCTATTTTTTTGCTTCTTTCAGTGGAAGATACTGTGTCTTCCACACAGCAATGACTCACAGTGAACACCAGAACACCCATTAACCCTGCGTGCCGCTCTGCTTCTCGTCAGCGCTGAATGCTGATGTGGAGAACATTTAAATGCAAATCACCTTGATTAAAACATTTCAGAGACTGTACAAAAATGAACAGGTAATGAACCTGCTCGGTATTAGCAAAGGCCCAGAGGGTTATAACCTCTATTAAAGAGCATAATCACACAACAGCTCTCAGCTCTCATAATTGTCCTCCGGATAAACCTGATCATACTTTCCATTGGGCCACTAAATCAAACTAAATGCATGAATCAAAATCTACTTGCAGGATTTGCTGTCTTTTTCATATCTGCACTCTGTGATTCTCCGACGGTCTCACTGGGAGGCTCTGTGTTGTGTTCGGGAGGACACTACATATGAATATGCTGCTGTTGCTGTTATTGTCGCTAGCGCCACGGTACGCTCGCTTGTGTCTCTGCTCATGTGATCTACAATCTCTGCGTGTCAATCACAGCGCTGCCGCCGAGCCCGCTGACTCCCCCGCCCAGGACAGCGGCAAGACACCCTCAAAAGGAACAGACATGAAAGAGGAAGCGACGGAGATAAAACGCTAAATCCCGAGCAACAACAGCGATGCAGGGAAATTAAGTCACACACACTGAACACATGAACACACACACACACAGCAGTTACAACTCAAACTTTTCTGCTCATATGACTCCCACATTCTACATGTGAAATACTTGCATTAATACATACTGCATGTTAAATGTGCGTGTTTCACATATAGTACATACAGGAAGTGTTCAGTGTCTCATTTATCAAGAGTGGATCTTAGTATAAACTGAAGCTATAACCAGAGAAGGCGACGATGTTTACAAGAATCATATCGGTAACATTTGTAATTCAGCTTGTTATCACTTAGAAGAAGTAAACTATATATATTAGCTATATTAGTATGCAGTATGAATTATAGATAATGGATGGATGGATGGATGGATGGATAATATTAAAGATTAGGAAAATGACAAAGAAAACCGTATGGTGTTTTAGTTATATAGTTAGTTGCTGATCAAACCATCATAAGTTTATTAGAACTGCATTTGTTGGAAAGCTAGACAATAGCAGCTAATGATCTATCGATGACCACAGGCTGTATGCAGAAAACTGCAAGATAATGTTAGCTAACTCGCAGACCTCTATGGTTGGATCAGTAGTGTCTCTTACATGTGTGTTACAGGCGAGATTGGATTAATGTCAAGTGTTGTGTCTCAATCCACGTTCTTCCCTACTTTCACTTGCTACTTTGAGTGCATAAGTGCGTTCACACAGTCAATTTTATTTATATACCCCAAATATCACAAACCATAATTTGCCTCAGTGGGCTTTACAATCTGTACAGCATACAACAACCTCTGTCCGTAGACCCTCGTCTATTAGAAATAAGAGGAAGAAGTAGTCAAAGGTTGCATTTCGACATTTCAGTCCTGTGGGCCACGTAGTTAGCTCACTGTGTTATCAAAGTGCTATACAAATAAAGATAATCTATTATTATTGTGCAACAATGCTGCGTTTCCACCTAACCACCCAAGGGCAATGCTGCATTCACGTCGCTTTCAAGTCAGGGCTCCCTCTCAAAGGTGACGTGAGAATGAAGCCTGATAGTTGAGAAAAAGGCCCTTATCCTTCAAAGCCAAACACATTAAACCCGACTGAGAGGACTCACATGAGCAAAAGGATAAATCAAAAGTTACATCGGAAGCTGGCAGGCACAGGGGTTGTGAAAGGATGCGTTGTTATGGATGGATGGAGGTTAGACTCGCTTGATTTTACACATGAATGACACAATACTTTACACTCAGGCGGGGGGGGGGGGCGCTTTTTATGAGCGAGCAACCACATAATCCCCACATCTGCACACACTGAAACACTTCCTGTTCTTTAGCATCCGTCTGTACGTCTCTCCATAAACAAGCGTAGGTGTTTGCTTAGTCACACACACACACACACACACACACACACACACACACACAGACAGAACTTGGATGCATGCAGTAGGTAGCCGCTTATGATATCCTTTTGTGGTTTCATCCATTAATCCAACAATGAGCAGCTAAATCATCCAGAGTTCATTTGTAGAATATCTAATCATCCTCCCTCACCTGGCTGCACCACAGCCGCAGGACACACCACAGTCTCAGAGTCATTTGATACTTTTTGCTGTGTGTGTGTGTGTGTGTGTCGACTCTCTACCCATTATTGTCTGGGACTTTTTCTACAGTTTGCAAGTCTTGTCAAAGTGAGCTCAGTGGGATTTAATCTCTGAGCTGGTCAATTAATTGCTTTTACCTTCACTAATAGAAATAGCAAGACTAAGAGTCTGCAGCCATAGTATTAGCTCTGTGAGGCTGTACTATATGCCAAATGCTAATGCTAGTCTGGCAACATGTTCACAGCATAGACTGTATATAAAGATGGACGACGTGACAGCTCGATCGCCCCCTGGTGGCTGGCTGCAGTACATGTCATAAACCCCGCCAGCATAAATCCCGTGTTAGCAGATGGGACATGGGCCAAACTAAAAAAATCAAAGCACACGTCAAATGAATGTTTCCCAGAGATGGTTGTTCTTATCACATTTGTTCAAGTGTTCATTTTTCTGATAAGTTTGGTTTTAATTAGTTATTTCATGCTATAAAAATGGGGTGAGACCTCATGATTGACAGCTGTGATTGACTGTGGTGTGCTCGCGATTGGGTCGTGTGGGTGTATGGGAGGGGACCTCAATACCGCAGCTCCACCCCCCGTTCACTACTGCGCAGACTCTGGCTCCGAATGACGTCACCAGCGCAAGATGACAGCAGCCGTATCCGGGATATTTTGCCTTCATTTTTGTACAGTGGGAGGAAGTGGAGACGTGTCGTCCATCTTTCTACACAATGCAGCGTGTTGGCAGGCAAACATTTGCTAATGAGCACTAAACACAAAGTACAGCTGAGGCTGGTCATAAACCAAAGTATTGAGAGTTTGAACTGATTACGGAAAAGTCAGGGGCTCACCAAAGTGATTATAATTCTTCGTGAGGGTTACGAGAATGTCTGTGCCAAATTTCACAGAAATAGCTGTTGAGACATCTCACTCAAAACTACAAATGTCAACCTCAAGGTGGCTTTAGAGGAAAAGTCAGGAGATTGGCAAGTCTGGAAACCATGTCTGTACAATGTTTTCTGCCCGAACCATTGAGATACTTCTAAATATTGGGTTAGTATTGCTGTGACTCAATACTCATTGCTGGAAAAGCCAGCATGCACAATACCAGGACCCTGGAACTAGCTCACCTAAACGGAATGCAGCCCCTTTTTAAAGTCATCAACTTGTGCTTTTCCTGCAATGAAAAGCCAAACTATTGTCAGTGAAAAAGGTCATTTCCTGCATCGCCTGCAGTCCCACAATGCCTCGAAAGGGGACTCACTTGCGTCCCACAGAAAATGCCAGTGGGTCTTCACCTGGAGGCGAAGCGTAGTAGATGGTGTGCTGTTGCCAAGAATGGCCACATTTTGAGCCATCCGCCGCGCCGCCAGGTCGACATAGCAGTGGACACAGCACGCCTATGTTCTGTGATATTCCATCACCTCTCTAAAATCACACAAACCCTTTTATTATGCATCCTTCAACCGACTCACGCCTGATCACACCGAAAAAATATAGTTTTCTTCCAATTATGCATTAATGCCAGCGACATAAAGAATAATGAGACATTCTTACCAGCTATTTAGGCAATACGTTTCCTCAGGAAAACTCACCACAGGATTCTCAAACTGTCAGGAGAGCCCTGTGTTTAAAACGAATGAAAGCGGTGAATGTGATTGGCGTTGATTGTCACAGCCTCTAACACACCCACTATAATGTATGATAATGTATTCTTTCTGATCCTACCCCATATCTAGGTGCACCGGGTGCCTCTGGCTTCAAAATGACCAAAATAGTGCTGGCTTGCCCTGGGCGCGCTGGGTACCATGCCCCTTGATTCATGAAAGTAGATGCCAGAATGTTAAGTCGGTACATAAAGTGCTCAGAACAATCGTTAGCTGAACTCTTTAAATCTTATTTCTTATTTTGAATAAGATTTCTTATTTTTTCTCTTTGTGTTTTTCTTGATTGTTGCTCTGTTTTTCTTCAAGACCAAAGTTAGTTTTCTATTCTCTCTCAAACTGAATCAAATCACGACTCATTGCACAGAGCTTTGAGCCACGGCCATCTATCTATGTATCTATAAGACTATGAATCAGACTATGAATCATCACAGTTTCAGTGAGAACATTTTGAGACACTGCCTTTACTGAATCTAACAGCTACATTAGATGAAAAATACACCTAGATGATTTGTCAGTCATGTATGTTAAAGTAGACAGCCCCTGTTCAGTAGGTGGAAATGTTTTCCATCCATCCGTCATGCATACTTAACACTCCCCTTGAAGTGAGCACTCACATACAGTATTTTGCTGCATGCCCACACATTAAAACATGTGTAGGCCTGCTCTAAATTTAGATTGTCAGTTCTTTTTCATGTATGTACTTGCACTCTCCAAGTTTATGATAAAATCGAGTAGGAAAAATCAGTGTTTCAAACTCCAGGTGAGAATCACGGGAGGCTTAACTTCTCATTCTGCTAATAAAATGTAATGGTACAGTGAAGGGTTTAAAACGGCAGTGAATGACCGTAAAAGGAAAAGACATGAGAGCTACATTCCCAACAGTGCTTAATTATTATTGAGGGATGAATCATATTATGATATTGTGATGTTTCTGGTGCACTCTTCAATATTGGATTGCAGATTACATGCTGCAGCAGAACATTTGTGTGCAAGAGAGTTCAACAGAAAACAGAACTCATCTATCTGATAATCCAATCAACGTACCTGCAGCGTACCTGCAGCGTTAACACACCCGTGGAGTCTGCAGCTGCTGCTGCATAGATTTTTCCAATTATGACAATGAGTCAGAGCATCCTCTTTGTATCTACATCATGCTCACCCTGTGACCACCTTTAATACTCGACATTCTATAAATCAAGCTATTGAAAGCTTGACAAAGGCACTTCAGTAGCTGCAGTAGAGCAGCCTGTCTTACTGCGTGCCTTTCTCTGCCCAGCAACTTCAACCAAAGCACTTTCCATCAACTGTCAATGGGCAGGGCAGAATCAGCTTCTGCTCTACTGATTCTGGCCTGTAGTTTGACGGCGGTCAACTGGTGCACTCGCACGATAACGGCCAGCACCATTATCACTTAGGTTGTAACAGAATCTCCCATCAGCATCAGCGTTACCGCCATATTTGACGTGGTAATCCTGACATGGGGGTTAAAGTGCCCATATACTGAGCGATAACAATAATCATACAAGTTCATTACATGTGACTGAGATTGGTCTAATCAAGTCTCAGTCACAGCCTGTATCAGTCATGTCAGATGGTGCAGTGAATTTTAGCACAATGCCAAAAAGTCCAGTGTTTGTCCATGCAATCCAGAACGACACATAGAAGCGTTTTCTGATCTGACGTTCCTATCGGCACAACAACATAATTTGTCTGTGCCTCCTAAAATTGTTATATATCACTGTTGATAAATAAATAAGTTTTACAATGTGACAACGCTATGGTTAAGGTTTGGTTAGATTTAGCCACAAAAGCAACTTGGTTACGTTAAGGGAAAGATGGTGGTTTGGGTTAAAATAAGTAAATACTTGAGGTTAGGGGACCTTCGTCATCATGGTTACTATAATAAAACAATCATTTTGTTCAGGTTAGGAAATGATCATGGTCATGGTTTAAGAAAGACCAACGTTGACTGTTGCTTGGAATTGGGAAACAAACAGTGTTAACACCCAAGTGAACTTTGTTGCTTAATAATGAATTAACTTTACCTCATTTCCTCCTTTGCTCCTGTCATGATTCCTACGACCACTAGTGAACAAAAACGTGGCTTTGGAAGATTTGCTGAAACGACTGATTCTGTATTTCTCTGCAATGCTGGCAGAGACACGTCATCGTCTCACCATGACATCTATCTGTGCCTCTCTTATGTTTTGACAATGTAGGCACATACATGGAGGACGATGAGGAAATTTTGCATAATTTCGTGTCATATTCTGTAAACGTTGGTCATGGCAACAATCACATTGTGGGATTTTGGTACTCAATTTCTCAACAAGTCCTCCAAATTAAATGACAAAAAAAGTCCATGCCCCCCAAAACAAAACATAGAAGCTTTTTTTCTGATCTGATGCCACTATTGACTATTGATCTCCATTTAAAAAAATACAGTTTGATTAGGTTTAGGCACAAAAACAACGTGGTTAGAGTTAGAGGGAAGATGTCAAAGGGGGCTTCCATCTATTTTACACTTCAAAGTCTGTTTACAGGTCTTTGGGAGTACTACTGCATAAGCGAAAAAAGTTGTATAAAGCCCTCTGTGTCTCCAGAGAGAGCTGCATGAAGTCTGATTTGTCCTGAAGTTACTTGAGTCAGCGCTGGTTGGGGCTGAAGACCACAAGTTTGAAAATGAAAAGAATCTGGGGGTGTGGAGTTAAAAGAAAGAAGTACCAGACCTCAAATCTATGAAGGAACTGTCGGCGGTCGAGTTGCATTGTGGATAATGTAGGCACCAAATTTTGACAGGGAAGAAGAATACGTGGAATAAAAAAGACGATATCTCTGGTTCTGCTCCATGCTTTAGAGAAACATTGTGGTTTCTGTTAAAATCACTACTTTGTTAAGGTTAAGGGGACTTCATCGGCATGGTTACCAAAAAAACAACCTTGGGAAACAATTGTCATCATGGTTAAAAGAAACCAACGTTGACTGTTGGTAGAAAACAGGAAACAAACAGCAGTCTCCCATGTCCAACATTTTGTTGACCTAACCATCCACCCTGACGTCCTCCCTCCATGGACTTAGACATGTAACGTACACATATGTCGTTTTTGGGCATTTGCTAAAAGGACTGATGCTCTTATTTCTTCTTGGGAGGTCAGTCTACAATTCCATAAAAATAAAACTGTAATAATCCCCTAAAATGTACTTAAAATCCATAGCACCAATGGGGGACACGATTCTCCTCCGTCTTGCTCAAAACGATTATCCTCAGAGCCACACAGAGCCTCTGAAACTCATCTGGAATATCAGATATCTTCTTCTTGTTCATAACAGACATAATTACAGCCTAATATGATGGAGGAACACTCTGTTCTGTTGCCGTGGTGCTTAAAATGGGATTTGTAGCAGATGTTGTGATGCTAGCACAAAAGTACAAAATAATGACGTGGGCTAATTAAAGCTTATCATAGCCCAAATCATCCTGTTCTCAAGGTAATGATTATTTTAAGGCGGCATTTTGCTGCACTGTGAAGGAGGAGGAGCGAGGAGTATGGCACACAGTTAAAATCACTCAGATTTACAGCAACTGAGGGCATCTTTAAGCCACTGATGTATTTGCTTCATGTAAATCAGCAGACAAGTTACCCACGTTGCATATATGCATTTGTTCAGTTATGTTTTTTGCAGCAACATTTCAAGTGAGCCAGCACTCATCAGCAAAAAGCCCCGTGGAAGCATTTGTTCGTTTCTTTCCCTGGTCTTTCTCTATCAGCATCATCATCAGCGTTGATGTGATCGGACTCAGCTTCTGCATAATCCTCCTATATTTGGGCTGGATTACAGAACATCAACAGAATCATAAAGGACTGATGTGTCACACACTCTATCGTAAAATCTACTTGATTTGTCCAACGTTAAGACCTCAAACTGTTATCAGAATCAGAATCAGAAATACTTTATTGATCCCTGGGGGGAAATTATACAATTATGTACAGTTGTGCTTTGAAACATTGTCTAAAAAAGTCATTTTCACATCAGGGATATGAGTGTATGAGCTATCTTTTCCTTTGTTTTTGACTATTGCCTTGTGGCCAGCACCTCACAAGCTTTGGCAGTCCGCTGTGTCTCTCTTTGTCTAAAATTCTTTGTCTAAAACAGCCCGGGGCTATGAAACTGGACCAGCCCCCCATACAGCCACATGTATAATGTTGGCACTGTTGTAATGAGGTGGACAAAATATCAGAAACATCTTTTCATATGATACAGTCCACTTCAACAGAACAGAAACATCACCTTGAACCTTGAACATTAATAAGTAAGACAACTAGCAGTGCTATTTGCATTGCATTACAATATACAGGTTCTTGTATTTCTCACATTCCACTCACTGCTAACTAATCCTTGTGTAAGAACGAAGCCCTGCAAGGGAAGTCTAAGCAAATCAAACAGACAAAAAACCTTGAGTACTTTGGTTATTAGTATATTAGAAAGTCTGATGAAACAACTGCAGAAGGAGAGAGATAAATAATGTCAGCTGCTAACCAAACCCAGATTAGCTTGGTTGCAGCTTCTGTTAGCTCTGACAGTGTTAACTTGGGCTGTGTTCAAAACCGCCTACTACATACTACCAGATTTCTGACCGACAAGCGGCATACTGCTTTTCATATTAGTATGCAGTATGAAACTGTCAAATCGATTTATTTTGCAATATGCCCGGCCAGGCGTAGTTTCCGTTTTGGAAAGCAGAAGTAATAATCATGCAGGTATTATGCCCCTGCCTAATGAAAGTCAGAACAAACTTTAGTAGATCTAATATGAATGAAGATTCAGTAGCTGGTTTGCTTATTTTTCTCCTCAAATTTGTTCAGAAACAGATTTTAGTGGACTGCTAAGGTGAAATAAGTCAAGGTTTACATAATGTTAATGGCAATCCACCACCAGCGCTTTGCATTGTGGGACACAGTATGCGATATAGACTGGTCCGATACTCCGGTGCTAGTATAGTAGGCGGTTTCGAATACTCCCATGATGTCAACACAAACGGTAAAGCGGCAGGCGGCGCCACGGGACACAGCCAGGCGAAAGAATGTGATTGGGTGGGGGGATGGAGACAGGGAGATAGTGTGTTTGTTTCATAGCATCAGCCCAGCTTGTTTCAAAGCTCCCGTTACTCCAGGTGGACAGTCTCTCCTTAAATCCTGCCTTAAAAGTAGTACTTTAATGTTACCATTTACTGCATAGTTAGGTCACCACTTACCTTGATCCAGATCATACTCCTCCATGGTGCTGACAAAGTGAGGTCTGGAGTAGAAGTTATGCGGCCCTGGTTGCTGGAGACCCCCCAGGCTGAACAGGCTTCGCTCATTTGTGGCGCAGCAGGAAAAGGCCCTCCGGCTTGGGATGCAGGGATAACGTGTCCAGCTCTTCATCTCCAGGTCAAAAGCCTCCAGCGCCGTCACCGGCATCTTTCCCTGACGACCACCTGGAGGAGGCAGGAGAGCTTTCACATTCAGGGCCAAAACACATTTATGATGCTATCATATTTATATGTTTTACATATCCACAGAGCTTATACTGTATATCTATTCAAATCTACTGGGAATGTGATGCTGTAATAACCCGCTGGATCCCTGGATTTAGCTGTTGCACACAGCCATGTCTAAAGCCAAGATTTTAAGCAACAAATCGCTTCTGGATTATCATAAAGATGTGGCATCTGCATGTACCATCTCATAAAAGGAATACATTTCCAGAAATATTAGCATGTACATGAATAAAGCCAAGGACTTGCAAATGTTTCTTGCACTTTTCTGTGTGACACTGTTTGTCCTTGTTTTCCATTCCCTCTTCTTTTCATTGCTTTTTAATCCCCTGCTCCCGCAACAAAGTTTCTTTGGCATTTATGTCGAAGTCTGGCAAGCGTGCAGACCAGCGCTGGGACCGCATTTCATTTTGGACTGACAGCAGAGCACAGCAGCAGGGTGCTCCCTCAGGACGCCTACAAGTTGTTTACTTCCACAAATCATAACCTTGTAAAATATAACTACAAGGGCAAGGCAAAGTGTTGAAAGAGAATGTGAATGATGGAGAAAGGGAAGCCAGTGCTGGACAATGTGAGAGGGGTGTTGAGGGTAACATAAAAAGGGCAAACAGAGGACGGAAGGAGAAGACTACAGAAACAGATGGTGAGGAAGAAAGAGGCAGAATGAGGTGGAGGCTGAGAAAATGACAATGACACAGAGAAATTGTGCAAAAGCAATACAGGGAAGAGAGGAGGATGTGGAGGAGTGAGAGAAGAAAGTGGAAGAGGGTCAGCTGGAGTGGGCGGGGTGGCATGGAGATCGATAGCAACAGCGAGACAAAGAGTCGAACTGAGTGGGAAGCATCAGAGTCAGAGAGGTGTGAGAGAAAGAAGGACATTTTGAGCTAAAGGATCTGTTGATTACAATACAAATGTTACAGAGGCATTACAAATCCACATTAAAATAGACTTCATATATTCATATGTTTTATGTGAGATTGGATAGTTCACAGTGATCCAGAGACAGATCTTTAGACAAGACTATAAAAAAGAGAGAAACTGAGGCTGCATCATTGACCAGAAACACTGTTGTCTTACCGCAACAACTCAGAGGGAGACTTCTGTTTCTGATTAAACAAAAACACACTTAATGGGCTAAATAATTAATCGATTAATCATGAAAATAATCCGCAGATTAATTGAGTTGAAGCCCTAATCTCAACTATTTTGTCCATTCATGGTCCCCAGAGGATGAGTGCTACTGACCTTGTCCTGTAGCGCCATCCTCAGGTGAAACCTTTCATTTGTCCTGTGAAATATATCTACTTGCCAACATTTTGTTCTGTACATACATTCATGGCTCCCAGATAATGAATCCTAATGATAATACATTTTTCTCTATCGCCATCATCAGGTGAACATCTAAAATTGTTTGAATTATGACCAAGTACCTGCAAATGTTAGCTGACACGCTAAACTAAGACGGTGAACATGGTAAACATAACGATCAGCTTGCTAGCATTGTCACTGTTAGCATGTTAGCACTGTCACTGTTAGCATGCTGACGTTGGGGTTGAGCTCAATGCACTGCTGTGCAGCCTCACAGAGCTGCTAGCATGGTGGTGGACTCTTATTCTTGTTTTCAATTGTACCTGATTTAATGTAACACATTAAAACTCCACAACATACTAAACATGCAACATAAAAATGCAAAGGGAAGCTTCTGCTAGAGATAACACATATTTTATGCTTCTGAAAATGGCAAAGCAAAATATCCTGGGGCCTGTCTCCCTCTTCTATCTCTTCCAATACAGAACCAGATGGTTAACTCTGTAACAGGTGGTATACATTTCCATTTGATTTGTGGCTGTTGGTTGAATCCCTATGCATTTGTTTTGGGCCATAACCTCTTTCCACTTTGGCTCAAGCTACAGCAGCCACCACTTCAGATCACCCATTCCCAATTCCCAAGGAAGTAAGCAGGCAAAATGCTGTGTTTTGGTTTGTGTTCTTGCAGGCCATAATGCTTGTTGCTGGCCCGGAAAAGTGACCATTTCTGATTTACCTGATGTTAACTGATATATAACTTCAGTAGCAAGAAGGGCTTCAGGGACTGAGGAGATTTGTCTTTGTGGTGATTTAGGTTCCTTATCTGTCTTTGCAGCTGAAGGCGTGAGGTGTTACTTTCATATATATCCCACATTCCCTCATTCAAGAACACGCAATAAGAAACTGTAACTGCAACGAAGGAAGTACTGTATGTGTGTGCTCAAGTGTTGTGAGTTTATATGCATATCTTTTTCGTTTCTCAGAAGAGTTTTTGATCATCCTTGACTTGCTGACAGACTCCTATCAGCCGCACTTGTGGGCTGATTACCAACCTTGACACTGCAACAAAATCCTTGATTCAAATTGTGTACGCACGCACAGACACACGAGGATTTTAAAGCAGTATGAAGCTTGATGAGTTACGTCACATGCCAGTAAGTCTGCTGTTGACTGGGAACACACAGAATTTAAATCAAAGGGGGTTCAGGCACTCACTGATCCCAACACACCCCCGAGTGGAGCGGCAGCTGAAGAAGCAGCATGAATATACAAGATACGATAAACTTTCCAACTACAGAAAGTGAACAGGCATTACATTCACACTACATGACTGAGGGAGAGACATAGAGAGAAAGAGCGAGAGAGAGAGAAATAATGACCTGGATTTCCAGTTATAAAACGAACATGGATATAAAGCATGAATATCACATTATTCTGTTTGGACATCGCTCATAACTCTGTGTATTAATTGATACAATGTGATTAAACTGCCATGTGTGTATTTGTGTGTGTGTGTGTGTGTGTGTGCACTTCCCAGGCATCATTAGCTCCAGCCACACCAAGATGAATTAGTTTGCTAATCCAAAGAGAAGTTATGGATGTTTTATTTTGGGGGCAAACCGCTCTCTTTTCAGCGTCGTGTTTTCTAATTTTTATTTTATTTCATTTTGGTGTTGGTTTTAGAAAAGTCTATGTGCTGTTCCACTGACTCCACTGACGATGCACTCATATAGCTGTCCAGCAAACCACTCTAACCTGCTCGGTGCTTTGGAGGCCATACCAGTCCTGATACACAACAGAAAGTGCTTCCTTTACTGCTAGGCAATAACCGCCTCCTCCTCTGACAGTGCTGTCAGGACCACAGCTGAAGCCGCGTGGTGCACTGAACTAAAAATTATTATTTTCTTTGAAGTGTGGCAGTTCATGAGTTTTTCATTTCGTGGTTGGAAGTAGCCATACAAACACCAGTAAAATCTCACAGGTAAGATGCAAGACTTGACGAGCATGATCACAACTCAAAAGTGCAAAAGTTTAGCTGTTGTGCGCTCAAAATCAAAAGTTTAGACCCACATGTCTCAGTGGGTCTCTACATAACTCTTAAAGGAATAGTTCAACATTTTGAGAAACACACCTTATTCAATTTCATGACTATATTTCATATAAATATATATATATATATATATATGAAATATAGCCATGTGTTTTCTGCAGTAAAATGCTATTGAACAATTCCATGAAGTCTTCAGGGTATGAAAAACAGTGATGGGCAGTAACGCATTCCCCAGTAACCAGTAGTGTAAGGCATTACAATTTCCAGTAACTGTAACTATATTACAGTTATTAACCTAGGTAGGCTACCTTATGATAGACTCGTTTTGCTGGTGTACTGGATAGCAAAGACGCACTTCTTGCAGCTGTCAGTTGTAAACACAACATACTACTAACATGTTAGCAGTTAACAGTTGCCTATTTACACATCTAGCAGATACAAAGCAACAGTAACATTCATTTGAAGTCATTTTTGTGTCCACATGATGAATGTCAGTCCAATATTCACTCTGTAAAGCGGCTTTATCAGAGCTTTATACAGAGAACAGAGATTGGCTGAAAGCAACGACAATGAGACAATGAGAGCAGTGAGAGTGAACCCAACCAATAAAGTTGTGGACTGTAAAACCAAAACAAAGACCAAAGACTCTAAAATGCTTCGTAGAGCTGAGGGGAACTGCAGTGTGGGGAGATAATTATTTGTGGGTTCGTCAGTATGAAAGTCTCCCTTCACATTAGATGTAGTCATTTACTCCACTTTTAATATAAAAAATATTGATTTGAGCAGCTTTAAGTAAATTTTGCCATAACACAACTTACAAATACTCTATTACAAGTAAAAGTTACTTAAGTAGTACAGAACACCTATAAGCAAAATGTACTTGAAGTATCCAAAGTAAATTATTGATTAATAAATGATTAAAATTATGCAGATGATGCAATGGCTTGCATTCATGTCCGAGCCGCCTTTTATGTTTATATCTATATATATAGTGTTTATATATTCATCTGCAGAGTAACTGGTAACTACAGTTGTGAGATAAATGTAGTACAAAGTACAATATTTCCCTCGGAAATGTGGTGGAGAAGACGTATAAAGTAGCATCATCAAAATGAAAATACTCAAGAAACATACAAGTACTTAAGTACAGTAGTTATACTTATACTCAATTACAGTACATTCCATGTGCATTTGCTCATGTTTTCAGTATCTCTAAATGCACACTATGTGTAAAATTGATGAATATGTTTTCTCCGTCTGCTTGTGTTGCAGTGTTGAGCTCTCTCTTCCACTGCACATAATAAAGAGTAATTCTGTCTCTCTGGTGTGTGAGAAAAAACATCAACATGGAAATGACCAAAGCTCCTACTCTCGGGAGGTTACAGCTACTTTGTGTATGAATGTGGATCGTGTGGCTGTTTGTAGCATGTAGTTAAATGGATTCATCTCTTTGCAAAGCGCTTCCTCAGTGAGATGAAATGATTGTACCCTGCCTTGTGTGATGCCAATTTCTCTCTCAGCAGTGGTGTGAAATTTTGACCAAGTGTCAATGAGCAATAACAGCCCCCCAAAGAGACAAAACGAGAACAAGTGTCACCTCTGATCATGGATGGAAAATGCTTAGAAGGAAAAAACAAAACACAGGATCTGCACTGAACACACATTCTCTTTTCTTTCCTACAGAGCAGCTTTTAACTCCAACACTGTCCTTCTGATTCAAATAAGGAAAAACTCCCTCAAAAAAAACCTTTTAACAGGGAAAAATGAAAGAAACCTCAGGAAGGGCAACACAGGAGGGATCCGTCTCCAAGGACGGACAGACAGGCATCAATATTGTATCGAGACTGTGAGACTCCTCGGACCTGAGAGACACATTTTTGTCTTTCCATCAGTTCCTTTCACGGATCAGGGAAGATAAAGTCACAGAGCTAAAAGGCTTATGTTGAAAACAGTACAACACTGACACATCTCTGGACACACGGTTCAGTAGGGGTGTGTGTGTGTGTGTGTGTGTGTGTGTGTGCGGTGGACGAGCAACAAAGTAAAACAGAGGGACACCACAAGTGTGTAAGACAGACTTGACCAAGTACAACCACAACTTTCATGTAGAGTGGGCAAACTTACAATTACTATCCCTTCATCTACTCTCTAGAAGCACTGAGTATGCATCAGAGTAGCCCAGAGGTTGAAAATGGTCAACGGATGACACCAAAGCCCGAGGACTGATGCATTTCAAATATGTCATCCATCACCAGCTATCAATGTACTTGAGATAGTGACTTGAACACGTGTCTCCTACAGAATCCATAAAGTGAACTCTCAGGGGATGTGTAAGAGACTGTGGCTCTATGTGCAGGAAAGACGAGACAGATATGAGTAGAGGGCTACAGTTATAGATAAAAAAGACATAAGCAATAAGCGTTAAAATAGCTCATTAAAAACTGCTGAATGTGACGTGTTGTATGGTGTATGGTGACGCAAGCTCACAGTTATGGTCATTGGGTTTTCTAGGAACACAGCAGTCGACTGTTGAATCAAATGCTGGAAAGATTTGTCACAAAATGCTGATGTATCGTAGAACCCAAATGTAGAACCCAAACTGCGCAGTGAAAGCTGGACTGTGTCACCTACAGGGCAAAACTACCAGATGTGGCATTGCTGCAATACACGCGACTAAAGTGATTAGATGAAAAACAATGCTGTGTTTTTCTGTGTGTGTTTCTCAAACAAGAGCCTACAGCCATGCTAGTGTCTCTGTGAGGCTGCACTCAGGCACAGCAGTGATGTGAGCTAAATGACAATGCTAACATGCTGCGCTGGAGGAAAAGTTAACAGATCATCAAAGTGTTTACAATCCTAAGGGGAACATGATTGTCTGAACCAAATTTCATGGCAATCCATCCAATGGTTGTAGAGATTTTTTCACTGAAAAATGCCAACCTGATGGTGGCACTAGAGGGAAACTCAGGGGATCACCAGAGTCATGCGGATTTATCCTCTGGGCACCATGAATGTCTGCACCAAATTTCATGGTAATCTATGTGATAGTTGTTGAGATATTTCAGTCTGGACCAAAGTGGTGGATCGCCCGACTGCTAGCACGTGGCTAAAAACAAATATGTATGCTAATTTTATTTTCAAACAAATGGAAAGAAATACATTTAATCTATTAGCGCACCTAATATCCATTCATTGTTTGTGAGTATTTATCTGCAAATCTGCATTACATAGCATAAAACTTTCCTGAGTGACTGAGAATGGGCCCTTATTATTTCACATTATATTGATGTTAGATATGTGCAGCATATTTAAGATATAATTTATTTGTTTTGTTAGTCGGTCAAAAAGAAGTCTGGGAACCACTGGGATAGAAACAGTGTTGGTTTAAGGAATGAAGAGATAAAAAGAGAGAAATTAAATGATGAGGTCTTGTTTCCTACCCATCATGTAGATTTTGTTTCCTCTTATGAAGGGTGTGGCTCCGTACCGCGGCGTGGGCATAGAGGTCAAAGGCTGCCATTGGTCCTTCTCTGCCTCATAAACCCTCACCAGGGCCTGTGGCGTGGTGTCAGCTCCCATGCCGCCCAAGGCATACACCTTTCCATCTGCAGAGAGACATGCAAGAGAGACACATTGAATAAAACAACAGCTTTTAGAGAGCGTATTATAATTTACTCTCTTGGTGCAACAATGTAGTCAATAGACGTTTGCCCCCAAGCTTGTTGTCGGGTTATTGTGAGGTGAATGAAGGAAAAATGTTCCAAACACCTCTCCAAACCACCGGAGAAGGTGATGCATTGCGGTGCCCTTTTCTCCCGCCATTTCTGGTCCAGCTGTCATGTCCACCATCTGTCTACAAACATCCAAACAATTTGCAATATTAATGCCCAGGCCTGAGAAACTTCCAGATGACCCTTCGATCACTTTTTCACAAGGACACACGCAAACGTCCCCAACTACTGCAGTGTCATTAGAATATACAGAGAAGCAAGGGAAAGGGAGAGGAAAAGTGCTGAGCAAGCAAGCACAGTGCTCCTGTGGAAACACTGCGGGAGAAAAACAGAGGGAGGGGGGAGATGAGAGGAGAGGAGAGGAAAGAACAAGAGAGGAGAGGGGAGGAAATAGCAGTGTGATAGATTAACAGCCCATCAGCCCTCTGAAAGTTGTAAACTTAAATCTGAGGGAGCGAGAGAGAGAGAGGAGCTGAGAGACATGGAGGTAGAGAAGGGGGGGGGGGGGGGGGCAGATGACAGATCCACAGAGCTGTGACTTAAACTGTGAAGAATAAAGCAATAATAAATCTGTCACTCAGAATGCAGCTTAACACAAGCGCGATTGCCACACTGTTCAGCAGTTATGACTATGAGTAAATCCAATTTTACTGTTGTACATAAAATAAATGACGGCAGCGAGGACACTTTCATCACCTGTGTGTCGCAATGCATGCGTATGGAGAGGCGGGGCGAGGAAGGGATGGAGGAAAACATATACACATGTATTCCTCGGCTTGTAAAACCAGTTTGGGTTTTTTTTTTTCAAATCACCTGGGAGCACAGTGGGTTGAGCCGAGCACTGACACTAATTACAAAGGGCCACACTTGTGCACAATGTATGCACGGATGGTGCAGTATTGAGCTACCTGTAAATAGTAGCTTTACACTGTATATATTCCTCTATTTAGCTTAATTTGTATTTTCATGGAATCATAGTCCCCATAATGATCTCTAATTGTTTTTTGGTAAGATCACCTTCATCAGGCACAAGGAGAGTGTCTGTCAATGGCTCTGTGAGGTGTACAGGTCATTGTACAGACCTGATGGTGGTGCAAGATGACGTTTGGGGATCATCAAAGTTCACAAAGACCGCTAATGTCTCCAAAATTATAATAAGTGTAATTAGCAATTAGCATAATGTCAAAAGTGCTTTGGAAAACAAAAAAGTTGAATAAATTTAAAGATTACAAGGACAAGGATAAGATGAAGTGATGAAGTCTCCAGGAAAGGGAGGCTACTGTGTGTGAGTGTGTGTGTGTGTGTGTGTGTGTGTGTGTGTGTCAAAGGGAAAATAGAAAAGATAATAGGGAGAAATAGAGTAGATTAGACAACAGTCAACAGTGTGTATCTGTGTATGTGTGTATCGATAATAGAGCAAATTATTTCACATGCAGGATGTGTGTCGGTGCGTAAATCAATTCAGCACAACAGAACAGCACAAGGAAAATAACTGTCACAACGTCTGTCAGACTAAATTGCTTTTACTTGAGCTTTTACACTTCCAAATGCTCCTTTGTCACAGCAGAATGATAAGGGTTTCCATGTACAATGAAATGAGAGCCTGTTTTCACTGAGATTAAATATAGAAAAAAGTTTTTCACACGCCCAGAGGAAAGCTTGGATACCTTAAGTTTTCTTGTAAATGCGTTCGGCTTAGGCAATAAATCCCATGCCTGTCAGTCTCAAGACCCCAACATATACAGTATCGCTTCACCTCCTTTTATCACCCTACACCTCATTAGCTTGTTGTTAGCTGTGTGGCAAACCCTTTAACGTAGCGTTCAGATATTGTTGTCATAGAAACAAAACCAACACGCAGCGTTTTTTCTCTCACCGCACACATGTGGACGCTATGCTTTTTCCTATGTGGATCCAAGCCCTAACTCATGTTGAATAGTGTGAAACCACGGCCAGGAATATCTTTTGCTTCGCCCAACAAAATGAGGACCCGCTCATAGAAACACTGCTCTATAGCACTATCAGTGGTCAAAACCTCCATTAAGCTATTTTAGCCACAGTGAAAAAGCAACAAAGGACAGTGGATTAAAAAAAAAAGTAAGTATTTGTTAATGGAACATTCAATTTTAATCAGAGTAATATGAATATGAATGAGTATCATCAAGAGCACAAAAACTGACTGACTTCTGCTCACAGCTCGAATGGATAACTAAGCAAAAGAAAAGAATAAAACTCACAACAACGAGTACAACATACTGAATTGGAATTGGGGGGCACTGCACATTGGTTGGAGCTGAACCCAACCTGCGAGGAAGAATGCAGACATTAGTCAGGGCTGAAAAGTTTTTTCCACCTGTGTTTTTTGTTTAGGGAAAAAAAAATGAATCAATCAAAGGTAAGGCGATAAAACACAGTGGTCTTCGTAATGGAGATGTAAATGTACAACATCATCATAAAGTATCAGGTCTCTCAGTATCTGGACTAAACATGATTTAAAGTAGAGGTAGTTGTTTACATTATGAACAAATCTATGCCCTTGTAAAGATTTATAGGAATACAACTTTGTATGCACTTAGAAATACTGGCAATACATATCCACCAATTTGGACTATTTATTTATTTATTATACTTTATATTATTTGACTGACTGTAGATGCTTGACCTTCACTGTCCACCCACTCTGTTACCTGTGACCTGCAGCATCTCTTACTGCGGGTGTGTTTATGTCTGCATGTGTGCTCTCATCTTTTGGCCCGGCCTCGCTCTAATGATGCGCAATCTCCTCTAATTAAGGAAACCGTGCTCTATTCTCTGCCCGTCACCCCGGGAGACTCCATGACAACCACTGCCTAACCTACAGGCTGTTATTATGGGGTGGCTGTTTCGGCAGGTCGGTGAACAGAAAACCGCCACCGCACAAAGCCAGACCGCTGACTCACTACCTGGAGCGATATGATGAAAAAAATATGCTTGGTTTTTGGACAAAATGTGCTCATAACGCCCTGTACTGAACACACAAATCATCAAAAACAATGACGCACAAAACTGCAAATATACCAGAGGCAGCAGACATTAAGGACAACGCATTAGTTATCCTTTATATTTCTGTCCTTCCCGTTCGTAACTCTGATGTACAAACTCAGTCTGCTGCTTTGATTCCATCTTCCATCACTCTCTGTGTGTCTGCGTCCCTCTCTTGTTGATATCCCGCTGCCTGTCCCCCACCATTTTTTCTTTCTGGGTCCTCCTCTCACTGCTACTTTCACTTTACTTTCATCATTTTCCATGCCCCTTTTTTTTATCTATTTCAGTTTGCTTCATCCCTTGTGTGCCTTCACACCCTCTTTTTTCTCTTGCCTATCATTTTGTCCTTTTATCCTTCCATCTCATCTCTTTTTTCATTACTCTTTATCCATTTGCACGCTCACACTCACACACACACACACACACACACACACACAATGCAGCGTACAGCCCTGGCATTGGATGCCCTGCTACAGTAACAGCAGAGAGAGGAAGAAATGACAGAACATTTTGAACAGTGAATGAATGTTTTTAAATGTTACTTTAAAGTCCCATACTGTGGAAAGTGAGATTCCCATGTCTTGTTTGATTCTAAAGCAGGTCTAGGTGCTTTATAAATACTGTGAAAGTATCAAAGCGCTCAGTCCACGGAGAAATGTACACAGCCCGTATTCAGAAACGGTGCCTTTAAACGAGCCGTCATGACGTCCGTAAGGTTGTGATGTCACAGCTATACAGTCACCGCACTCGGCCACACCCCCAGCAGGTCATCTGCTCCAGGCACAGCACGCCCACCAAGTACAGGGACACACTCATCCTCCCACTCAGTCTGTCTGAGTTATTCGACCGCTCTGCTCAGGACTACTCTTCAAGTGCTTGGAAGTTGTTCATTTTGTCTAAAATGTTTTGTTTCTGACAGAGGGTGAACTGAGAGGCTGCATAAAGGGCCAGTATAAGATGAAAAAGGACTTGTTTGAACTGTGAGTCATGCAAAGCTACTCTAGTGGAGTCCAGGAATAAAAATCTAGGGCTGAAATGAGCATAATATGGGACCTTTAAATACATGTTTTAAGCAACCAATCGTTGCAGTATGATTAGAGTAATTTGAGTGAAAATGTACAGTATGTTTTGCATGCTGCATAACATCACATTTCTGCTAAATAAATCTAGTTATTCTCCTGATAGAAAAAAGGAGGAAGATACAATTAAACAGCTAAAGCAAAAAGCATTAATATAGAGGTAAAATGTTGTAATGAACTAATAATCAGTATTTAGTCCTTCAGTCTGTTTTTTGCTCTTTCTTGTTAATGTCTTTCTCCTCATGGCAGAGCTCAGGACAGATTAATGTAACACCATAAAAAGTGCATTTGTTCCCTGCAGAATTTCACGTTGATACACAATTAGGTTGTCGACTGTTTAATAGACCCATTGGAGTACATTATATCACAGCTTAGTCCTTTCTAAAGATTAATGACACGTTCAGCTTGTCTTAAAAATAAAATATTTTCCTTCTGAGGGCTTTGCTTCACTTCAGAAACATTTGTTTGCTGACGACCTGTTGGCCACTTAAGTTCCAGTGAGGTAAGCAGAGCGCTTATGTAATAATCTGACCAGAAATAAATCATCAGACCAGTGCTCCTATTTTTAGAGGCTTCCTGGATCCAGGCTCAGTCTGGATTAAACAGACTTAGAGAGAGAGAGAGAAGACGTCAGGAAGAGAGAGAGAGTAAATAAGAACAATTTCAAACCTACAAAATACATTTATATACTATTAACCTGTTTTGTTAAATAGATTTTGGAGGAAAGGTAGTAAGTGTGACATTCCTAAAGCTGAACAGTCATACAGAGGTGGTCCTGGTGGATGGCGGGGTACTACGATACAAAGACTTTGACACCACAGACCAGGGCTGATGGCCTGCATCCTACTTGTTATTAGATTTATAGGCTACTAACACACTTGGTTAAAGGGGCACTGATTTTACACATAGAGGTCTGTTTACGCTGTTTATTGAGAGTGTGACCCAGCCTATGAAATATATTATATTGTACTGTAAAAGCCTCCTGAGGACGTAATCGATCACAGTTTGCACCTATTTATTTTTAAACGGCCAATGGGGAAACTTCATCGCTCAGTAAGTCAGGGACAGACTTTACAGGGCTTGGTCTGCTTTGCAGCAGTCCAACCAAATCAAGTTGCATTATGGGAATTGTAAGATCCAGCATCCTTGGAGCTTGACCCATGCTAAGGACGAAATGTCGGGATATCTTTTCCTCTGCTGCTTTGATTTGATTTTAAACCATTTTTTTTATCTGTCTCTCACTAAATGTCCCTTCAAGGTTTGGGAAATAACACAGCTTTGGTTTAATATTTAAAAAGTCAGTGTGTCAGCACATTTCAATATTCAACCAGGACCACCATCTCTCTCTACACATAACCGTATAAAACAAACATCATGCTTTAATTGCCAGGAGTGGCTATTGTAGGAAAGCAAATAAAATAAGCTGTTAGTGAACATTTTGCAGATATGTTCGGATAAATTAATAAATTAAAAGTCTTATTTTCATGCCTGGTCATTTATATGACCTCTCTCTCGTGACACATTAATCAACAACAAACTAACATTCCTGAATGTATACCCACCAGCATCTAACAGCACAACATAGCGACCTCATACAAATATGAACAGCATACATATAGTGTCCCAGATATCCAATAACAAAGGAAATAAATGTATGAATGCAGCCTCACATAAATACAAATATAAACATAATATATGCATATAAACAAACACAACCCCAACAAAACAAAATCTACATTCATGTCAGTTAACACATTGTATGTCAGAATCAGGTCATGAACATATATTGTACAGTCTGTAATTCATATAGTAAAGTAAGAGGCTCTATCAGACGTTTTTTTCCTTCATCTACTCCATGTGTTAGAAATATGTAAAGAATTATACAGTCATCATCAAAAAGGTGTTATCAAATCTAAATCTGGAATCAGTAACTTTGCAGATACCTAAAAATGTCTGATGAAAACATAATCTGGACCGCATTATGTTTCTGTCAAAACATGTTTGCGTTTGCAGTTTAGTAGTATACAAATGTCATGTCTCGGAGACAGGGTTGCACAATAAAGTGGGGAGGTTTAGCTCAAATTCTACATTCACATCAGGCACAACAGACGTGTCAAGTGGAGATCAGCGAGCTAAACAGCTGACAGAGAAGAGAAGAAGGAGGCGGGGAGATAGGGTACGAAGAGGACAAACTTAGGAGATAAGAGGTCTTTCAAAGAGGCAACAAAGGAAGTTGCGAAGGAAGGCTTCCAAAGAAAAAAAACTGTACTAAAACTACACAAAAACAAGTGACGGGCTTAGATTAAAAAGGTTATGGTCACAGTGGTAAGTTATTCCTTATTCAAAAATCCACTAACAGTTACTGAATCTGGGATATACTATACAAAATGTATACAAAAAAGCTGCACATCTACAGTGCTGCCAGGGCAAGTTGTTATTTATAATCCCTGGAAACACATGGCAGGTACAAAGTGGCCCCACGCTCCTGTAATGGCCGCCTTTACTGCTGTTGTGATAGACGAAAGCCGCTCTCCCACAGTGACATTTAAAGGGCACCACACTCTTACCTAATGAACACTCGTCAATACCAGATCAATAAAAACCTCCCGCCTGCTGTCAGCTATAGTCACCATGCTCTACCTATGGACAGAGAGAGACGAGGGGTGGGTCTTAACTTTAGGAGGATCAATTGTCCTCACAAGGGCAGAAAGACGAGACAAGTCAGGCTCGTTCTCTCCTTCCTTCCTTCCTTCCTTCCTTCCTTCTTTTGTTTTTGCTTTCCTTCATTTATTTCCTTCAATTCTTTCTTTCTTACTTGCTTTCTTCTTTCCCTTTCTTTCCTTCTTATTTCTTTCTTTTTTTCAGTTTCTTGTGGATGTAAAAAACGTTTCAACCGATCTCGAGTCTTCTATCTTTATTTCTTTCTTTCCTTCTTCCCTTATTACACAGTTCCCTGCAGATGTACAAAACTTTTCAATCAATCTCGAGGATGTCTGGTCTACAACCACATGGTCCTGAAGATGCAGTGTAACACAGACAACCACTGACACACACTCACACAGAGGGGAAATATGTATATATATGTACATACTGGAGCAATCACTATGTCCTTTTTAGTGAGACTAAGGGTCAATCAATAGTCCCATCAAAGCCTCCGTCTGAAGACCACCTTGAGAAAAGAAAAGATCAAACTGTATTTATTGGCTTGAAAGTACTCGACCGATTGTAAAGAAAGAGAGTTTAAATAACAGCCGTACAAAAGAAGCAGGTTCAGCACTTTGAGTTCAGATCCACAGCGGAGGCCAAACAGAGGTGAAAGCAGCTTCCTTTCAGTTGGCCGTGTTAATGGAGAAAACACTGACCTGCAGCAGCAGTTCAAGTGTTAATTTTCTCGGCCTGCAGCATGTAGGCTCGACATAAATAGATTGAGGAACCACATGGCAGATTATATATGAATATCAACTTGCAGCCAGTGTTCACCTGTGATAAATAAGGCTAATGCCTCATGTTTCCAGCAGATCACTGCTTATTAAGTAGCATTGTGATAGTGAGAAACATGGCATCAGAACACAGCGACAGTGTCAGACGTGTCAAATTGTTATTCTGAGCAAAGAGGGGCTTTCTCAGTGTCAAATCATGGCTAAACTAAAGGTTTCTAAGGGGGCAGTGCATGGAACTCTAAAACACTTTGCACAAACGGGATCAGTTGTATCCAAAGCACGATCAGACAGAAGTGACCACGCCATCAGAAGATCAATACATCAAGCTTAGTTCCCCGATAGATAGAAAAGCAACTTCATCACAGATACAGAATTTGCTAAATAAAGAACGCCAGACTCCAATCAGCAAAAGTACTGTCAAATGAAGACTGTCTTGTGGTCTCAGAGGACGAGTAGCAGTTTCTAAACCACTTCTCAGAAGGGGAAACAAGGCCAAACACTTGGGGTGGGTTAAGAAATACCAGCATTTTACTGTGGATGAGGAAAAGTCTTATTAACTGATGAATCCAAGTTTGAGATTTATGGCAGTAGCAGAAGGGTGTATGTAAGGAGACGAACTGGAGAGAGAAGGATACCGCAGTGTATCAAACATGGTGGTGGAAATATTGTATTTGTTTTGTTATTGTTTAAAGACCAAAGAAGACCGAGGAGTCGTGACTGTCATGGACTTTCCTCCACAGTCACCTGACCTCAACCCCATTGAACTATTTATGGGGGCACTTGAAGACTCAGAAAGCCAAGCATTCTGTGACATCACAAGAAGCCCTTTGGAACATTGTCAGATCATGCTGGGATAACATGGGCCATCAGGTTTTGCACAAACTTGTGGAGTCCATGCCAGCTCAGGTTTTGGACCCCACTGTAAATATGCCTTTCTTGTCTCCCTACTGTCCTGTCAAATAAGGCAAAATGCCCAAAATATAGAGTGGGGTCCAAAAGTCTGAGACCACTTGTCAAGATACTTCTATTTTGCATTTGTTTCGAAGGGAATACTTTTTTTTCTCATTACAAATGATATATCAGCTTAACAATTTGAGTGAAAAGTTAAATCTGTAATAAAAATGTACAGAAATTTCAGAAAATCTTGGTATTATGAAGCTTGTCGTTGGGCACGATCGTTTCCTAACCTTGATCAAGTTATAATTTCAACCATGATGACGAAGGTCCCCTGACCTCAAGGAAGTTCTTACTTTAACCAAAACCATGATCTTTCCCAAACCAAGCCGTAGGAGTTTTTGACCATCCGTAGTGCTATGGAACAATGTTTTGATGGGCACCATGCCACTCCCACTCTACCAGTGAGATTGTAATCACTCGCGCCCACAATAAAGTTTGTTATTGAAATTCTGTCCATCCACCAAGCTGTGGCCCTTATTATGGATTATTAAAAGTCAATATAATTTGCAGTTGCAGGTGCCATAAACAACTGTTTAATAAGACACCTTAAGAAGACGTGAACTGAAAATAAGCCTTATTAAATGTCTTTCATTTTTCATTTCATGTTACTGATGTTTAAATGAAATGTATGTAAGAGAGAGAGAAAATGAGGGAGAGCAGCTAAATTAAGACTTGCCTTTATTTACAAGGCGGCTTGGCAGATGGTTTACTGCACTGCAATGTCTTTGTCTTTTGGGATGAAAGTAGTGAATGTGATGAGAATGTATTCTTTCTGAATCCACCTCACAGGTGCAGCCAGCAAGCCTTGCCACGAAAATACCAAAAGTGTGTTTGGCACGCTCCCAACGCACCGCAAGGTTCACGAAAAGGGGGACCAACGTCCGTCCATAGAAACTAACACCGTTTGTTTATGGTTATGTTTTGGCACTCACAGCACAGGTTAGGGAAAGATTGTGGTCGTGGTTAAGTATTGAGGAAATCAACAGCGACTTGAAGCACAAGATGGGGTATGTATACTTCATTAACCAAAACCACAAAAACCTTAACCAAAACCTTTCCCTTAACTTATCCAGAGGGCTTTCATTGAATTAACCCAACCACACGTGGGACTCAGAATGTAAACCCCGGACTCGGGTTAATGTCCTGCACTGTCGTACACCCACCATCTACACCCGACCCCCTCCTGTGACAGCCTCCAGTTGAGATCTCCTCTTCTCCTCATCCACTCAATACACGACTGGTATTACAGATC
This sequence comes from Enoplosus armatus, assembly GCF_043641665.1. Classification (NCBI taxonomy): domain Eukaryota; kingdom Metazoa; phylum Chordata; class Actinopteri; order Centrarchiformes; family Enoplosidae; genus Enoplosus; species Enoplosus armatus. Next base: position 4,594,249 of record NC_092187.1, read on the forward strand.
CAACCTGCTCTATTATTTCTCATTATTTTGTTATAAAAATAGTTTTAATTAGTATTCAGGACACCTGTTTTCATCCCAGTCTAAGAGCCCGACTGTGACACTCTGCGATTAGCTTGCGGGGGAAAAAAAGAGTAGCACTGCCGTCACTCAAAAAAAAAGTTGCCATTGAACATATTCCAGGCAGCACTAATAGTATATAAATGTAATTGCTAGGACACAGTGTTGGAATCTTGAGCAGAAGTTAACTGTAAATGTTTCATTAAAAAAGACAGATGCTAAATATGACCTTTCCCATGCAACTAGCTAAACAACTAAACAACAACCATTTGGGTACTGTCATGAATTTATAATGAGTTTTAAAGGAGTAAACTCAAGACCCCCTTACATTCCTGTACAAGTTTGATGCAGGTCCATTTTACTGTTGACCAATTCCTGATGCAGTTCCTATGAACCAAATGCAGCATGTGTTTAGAAGTACAATCATTTAGTGAAAGAAATTCTTTATGTTTGGCATGTTGATGTTTGTGTTCAAGTAAAATCAGAACCAGCTTTATTGGCCACGTGTGAGTACACATACGAGGTGTATTTGTGTACTTACACACAGTTCCAAGAAGAATTCACGGGAAGGTAGAAATAGACATACAGCTAAAAACAAGGACAACAACGCTGAACAAAGATAGAGGTAAACATAGAACTATTATGTACATACAAGTAGGTTTAGAAATAGGCTTGTATATAAAAAGTACAAGCATACGAATAGATACAAATAAATGATTTAATCTCTATGTTTTCCTCCTGCATTGCTGTTGTTGGGGGTCTGTTTGTTACATCTGCTTCACCTGCCTCCCCCTCCCCGTCCCCCTCCCATCCCGGGCCTTCCTGAGGGGCTCTCTCCCTGTGTGTGACTGGGAGTGGAGACAGGTGTGCTGGAGTCGGAGCCCACCAGCTGCAACCTGTTCCATAATCAAGACCTCTATACTCGGCCCAGCCACCTCCTCGCTGCCAGATCGTAGTCACTACCAGTTAATCTATGCTTCCAGCCCTTATTTACTGATTAGCTATCTTGTTGTTCTTGTTGTCCCCTGCCTAACGTTTTTTCCCTCCGCCTGCAGTTCCACCTGCTCTGACTCCAGCCCCTGAGTCCCGTTGTGCCAACCTCGCTCCCCTGCTCTACTCCCCCTGAGTCCCCGCCCTCCAACTAAATGTCTCGCTCTACATTTAAATGAAAGCAAATCATGTTCTTCTCCAGCAACACACTGGACTGTACTTTCATGCCCGTAAACTGGCGGTAAAGGGCAATATCCCCACAGCAGTGTGAACCACTGGACAGGACAGACTGACAGTGCCTATAATATCATATCGATAACACAGAGAAAGATCGGTGAGTTTCTGGTATCTTGAACTCATAATGGGGTTTTGCTGCTGCAGCCTAACTTGGTCTGGTATGACCAGTAGAATATTGGCAGCTAATTTTAGGTCAGTTATGCTGCATAAGGCACAATACTGAGTCTGCTGACTCTGACTCTTCTCCACTTCTGTAACAATAGTTTAGCATTTTAGATAAATACATACTATTAGCATTTAGCAGAGGCTGTTCAGCAAAAGTTACAAACTGTTCTTTAATGAAGAATACTATAACGGCATGGTGAACACATGATGACTTCATTATTTTGAATTAACTCCCCTTTTTCAGTCTCATTTCCTCAAGCTTTGCACGTACTGCCACTGGCCTTTACGCCACCCAGGAGCTGACCAGTCCCAAAACATCTGAAGCTGGTGGCTGCTGGGAACATGGGCAATTAGAGTTCAAGTGCCTTTGCCAAGAGCACCAAATGGGAGGGCAGAGCAGCAGTGCTTAGAGCAGTAAGAGTTTCAAATAAACAACTTTCAAGTTACAAGTTCACTCCTCTCAGGAGGCTCCTCTGCACTAATCAGCTAACAGGAAGCTGCTCCTTCCTGACCTTTCCATTTCCTTCACTACTGTCTCTCCTTTACTTAGCTCACAATCCCACAGCACAAAACCTTTTCTTACCACCGTGCCTATTATTTTCGCAACTACTGACATTTAAATGTCTCCTTGAAATAAATGATTAATATGACAGCATTGCACCTGCTGCACCCCAAAAATAGTCATAATGCCACTAAGGCAGGGATTCAAAGTCATAATTACAGTATCTGCCAGTAGCACCCGGCTTCATGAAGCTTTTTACCGCTCTCGTTATGTGGGGACCTGGCAACGCTGAGCCCATGTCCTCTTTACACTTCAAACTGTGGTTTAGGAAATCAGGCGCTCAGGAAATTAGCTTTTGATTCGAAGCCCAGTAAAAAAAATTAGATTTGTAGTTCAGAGGGTGACTGAGTAGAGACCATATTAGGTTTGACAGGAATCAAAGAATGCTAGCGGGGAACGGCTGTGTTAATTATCACCACTGTGACAAAGACAGAGACTGCCCAGCTGCCCAGAAAAACGCAAAATGAAAGAATAGTGCTTGAAGTTTTGTAATTGCTTGATTTAAAGCATAAAACCAGTGTTTTCTGTTTTTGAAGTTAATTCCTGTGCTTTTGCATGTTGGTCCATTTTTTTACGCTGGTGGCCTGTGCAGCTTATTGGGCACAGAGACGAAGTAATGCTGCCAGGGTTTGTCTCCCACTGGGGCCGCAATCATATCCACTCACAGCACTGTAGGGCGCTATAGGTTTTAGCCTTCCCGGAAGGACACATACAGTACTGCACCGTATTTTAGAGATGATTGAACACTGCCCTTCCAGTGCATTTTAAAAGGGACCATTACCTCCAGAAAAACACTTCAAATCGCAGCATTCGATTGGAAAATGTCATCACTAACTGACAGCAATTTTTAGCTCAAGCTACAAGTATGCAATGATTCTGTGGCTTCTATTATGAAGTGTTCACAAGTGGCCACAAATATAGAACTCATTTCAACTTCAACATCCAATAAGAGCTGATCACTTTGCCAGCAGGAAATGATCTACATAATTTATCTGATGTTAGACTCGTCAAATGATGACAAGAAGGCCCTGTCTTTCCTCTAGATTCTTTGCCTTTTTATATACTTTTTTATTTATGTTCATCTTCTTTGTTTCTGTCTTTGGGTTGTTTATTTCTTTAATGGCATCCTCTTTGTCAAAGTGAAGCTCAAATACAAGACCCCATGCAGACTAAGGGCAATGACCAATGCAAGCAGCGCTCTGACAGTTTGATATAAATTTCATGACCTGGAAATTCACTTTGCGGTATTTTGGTGCCAAGTGCAGAGCACAAGGTGCACAGGTGGGAGGCAGCGCAGAGTAGTAGTTGGTAGAAACTGGGTCTTAGATGTGCTGAAAATAGACGCTTCAGAATCATGGCTATTTCTTGTGCGATGTAAATCTGGTGCCAATCTGATGATTTTGTAAACAAAATATTTGAAAATGGAGCAAAAACAGAATGCTTAAAACACAGATAAACGTATTTATTGAAAGAGTCCCTAGCTGGTAGATGCGTTTACATTGGCTTAAAACAATAACGTTTAATGTGGTTGAAGAAGGAATGCCAATAAATACATTTAAAAAAAGCTTCTCCTTCAGTACATTAAACCCCTGCAGCCACGTGAAGGGAAAACCAAGCTGCTCTGTTTAATTTCACAACCTTACTATGGCTTGCTGGATTGAATGCCATGTGCTTGACAGGAGCCAGGTCCTAAAGTAACTGCGCACTAATTGGTTAAATTCCTTTAGAGGAGAAAGTTTTATGTTTGAGCAGGAACTGAGGGGTCTGGCAAAATGTGATTAATTATTTCATCATTTCATATGACATGCATAGAAAATGTTGTGTTTAATACTGAAGCAATGTCAAATGTAGAAGTTGAGCAAAAAAACAAAAAAAAAAACACATGTACTCTGTGTTTCTTGCTTTTTTGCAGACACAAGCCGAATGGGACTGGATAAATCCTGGATAAAACAAAGGCTATTTGACACTGAAAGGAAAAAGGTCAGAACAGACAGAGCACTATGACTGGAAAAACCTCAAACTGCCACTGCCTGTATGTTTCTGAAGTAAAACTGCAGTGCTGTGTGAAAACTTTGTCTTGCTCCCTGCATGTGCACTGTAAGTAATCAAGAATAGCTATACTGCCATTGATTTTGAACCTACTTTAAATTCACAATGAAGCACCATCAGTAGCCATCGATCTCAGCTGACAAGAGATAAAGTGCTTGTTAAGGAAAAATTGCTTGATATTGATATCTGGCAGCCTCTCCTCTCTGCAAATAAACCCATCCAGAACATTCAATTTCCTGATCGCTGTCCTGATTCTCCCACTGTGCTGTGACATTTACTGCACTGCACATACTGTACGTACATTCACTTAGCTTTGTACTGAGTAGGAGGGTGACTGGAACTCCAGGCAAGGAAACTCAATCGGTTGTAATCTCCCATGCTTTAACAGCATGTGATGTGCCCTTGAGCAAGGGACCTACAGACCTTTGCTTGTTGTGGCGACTGTGAAGGTTAGAAAAGGAAAACCACTAATGTCCCCTTCTACAAGGCACCAAGCACCTGATGGCTTCAGTGGCGCTGCTTGGTCGCCAACAGTAGAGGATGTTTGCAGGATCTTGCAGTAAAAGAGGACTAGCGCTCAGTCAGCCGTCCCTGGCCTCAAGCAGGCGCCAGTCACATGAACAGATTATTTCTGTAACAGCACGTTCGAGTGATTTATGGGAACTTGTCACATTCACCGATGTGTCACATTTGACCCAGAATTAAATTCCTGTGTAGTTCAAGTCTGTCATACTGGTCAAGTACAGATAGTCTGTGGGGGGAAAAACACTTTTGGTCACATCAGCATTCAAAACGGCAACATTTTGCAATGAAACCAATTCATTTCAATACAACTGCCACTAACTGCCACGACCTGCTGGTGGGGGCAACATAAATCCATGGAAATATTTGCGTTTAGTTCAACTTTGGTGAACTTAAAACACAAATTTCCCCCGGGCTAACACATAGAGGCAGACAAACCATTCATGCGCACACTCACGCCTACAGCGTCAATTAACCTAACATGTCTTTGGATTGCGGGAGGAAGCCGGAGTACCCGGAAAGAACCCCGCAGGTACGGGGAAAACAAACAACAAACAAACAAACTCCATGTCAAACCATTCCCTTTGTAATTCTGTCACTACATTACAGCTATGTCATTTTTAGGCCCCATGCATTTCTTTTGATGTGCTGATGTCCAACAGTCTTAAAGTTTTGAGAGGAACATTTTTGTGATTGAAACTTGCCCACAAATAGAGCATAACTTTATATACTCATTTCATGTCATTCATCAACGAACAACTTTCGACAAGCTTGTTGAATTTGTCACTGAAAATGTTTTTTCCCTACACTGAAATACGTGTTCCTGCTGTCTTACAAGTGAAAAGTCTGCAGCTGTTTGCCTCTAAGCACATTTTCTTGCTGTTAATACCTTAAAGCACCTTTCCATTTGGATGGATATCCATCAGTGCAGCTGCTTTCTCTCACCGGTCTCCAGTCGCTCTGCACACGGCACTAATCAGATTTCCTGTAAAGCCACTGTTGAAATGATTGGGAGCAACTGTAATTAGTGCCTCTGTTTGTTAACTGCTGTTTTAATTTGTGAGCCTCGTACAAAGCAGAGCATAATAGATTCTGCCTGTGTACTCAGCCACAGTATGAGGACAGGTTTTGTGTAGCGACACCAGAGAGAATGAGAATATATAATTGTAATACTTTGCAGTGTAGCAGCCAAAGGTTTGTTTATGCTTTTAGTGTTTTCTACACCAGCGTTTGGAGTTTGATTCAGAAATGCTAAAAGCTTCGTTTTTGCCCGATGAAAATGGATGTACTTACACACAAGTCATCAGATTTGGCCTTGATGGTGGTTAATTTACCACACAATCAATGCGAACAGGTACCTTTAAATAAAATTGCACTCCACACTTAATGGGCTACTCACCTGAAGAGGATATGAAACAGTAACAGCTTGAGAGGCGTGTGTGTGAGTCAATCTCGCCATGTTCATCTGTGTGTGCACATGAGTGAGAGACAGGGGATGTTGTGTGGATGCATACATGTCAGTGAGACACAAAGGGTGTGTGTGTGTATGATGATGATGATGATGATGATGATGATGATGATGATGATGATGATGAAATACAGAGACAAGCCAGCTGTGATGCTGTGCAGGCTTGTCCTCGTATGTCAAACACAAGGTAGCGGACATAAACCTAAACTGACAGCTGAACAATGCACAGCACAGGCAGTGACACACACCCATCCTCTCTCCTCCTCTCTCTCACACTCACACACATACACTCTCTCTCTCTCTCTCTCTCTCTCTCTCTCCCATTCTGCAGATGTGACAGCGGTGATTGTGTCGTGTAGCCTGAGCTGAGTTGGCTGATGACAGGGCGGCGACACAGCAGCAGGCTTTGCTTCGCACAGTTCAAACACAGTGGCAAAACAACATCATTACCCGTAATTCTGCGGGTGTCAACACTGGCACAACAGGCTGCGACAGCCCGTCTCCTTTGACGACAAAACAAACAGCGTCTGTGTGTATAAACGCCTCTCCGAGGATCACCGCAACGGTTTGCAATATTCTTCTGGCGCAACACAATGAACTAGACGGAGAAGGATATCAGATACATTAACGAAACAACACACTCACTAACGTGATCAAAGTGGCAGTCCACCCATATCACAAAAAGTTTTGGTTTTCGTTGCCCAGATTTTAAGATATCTGTTTCTGAGCTTCCTGTAAAGAAAACTTCTTTTTCCAAAAATGACATCCTGGTTCAAACCTTTTTCTTTTCCCTGTAGGGGTGCCCTAAACATATGAATATATATGTAAAGCCTCAATCACTATCTGATGTCTGGTCAATCAGTTGATCAATTAAAACAACCACTTAAGAACCAGACTACCACCAAACAAGTAATATCAATACCAAACAACATACTTTGTCCAAAAATAAGATTGGTACATTTCAAGCTGTTTAAACACGTGACAAAATCCACCATGAAGCACATTTGGTACCGGACACTCTAATGCAGCTACCATTATGGGCTCACTCACATATGACAGTCTCACTCACTCTAATTCACTGTATGAAACCTGTATGATCAACAGACCAGTTGAAACACTGGAACTGCTTTCTACCAAAGAAACAGTCCATATGAAAAATGTTCACAGCGAGGTCTGTGGATGATCCTAAACTGGACTTCGTTTCTGGAAAGTTGTCGAGTGTTTCAGATGTCATTTTTCTGTGCTTTCATATTTTGCAGCAAAATCAATTCATTGCAAGGAAATCGGCATGATCGACAGTGACAGAGCTTAGCTTTGAGGGAACAGAGAGCCAAAATCGAGAAAGTTGTTGTGGTTTAAAAGCTGTGTTGTATTATTTAACCCTCCTCCGTCAGAGTATAAATAAGGAATGTTTTTTTGATAGTTATGTGACCAGAGTTGATGGTACAAATATGTCATATACTTATTGTACCATTAGCAACCCAGCTAATGAGCTAGCTAGTTCGGAGAGCTATTGTGACCATGATTATGACTGATTTAATTGCTTGGCAACTCGAGCAGTTCACCAGTAAAGAGCACTGTACACAAACAAGATATGGATATATTAGTTAGTTTAGTTGTGTTTCAATAAAATAGCTCAAATGCCACCAAAAACTGCAGTTTCCTAATTCATAGTTTGGTTGTTTTTACTCATATTTCTTCAGGGAAGGTGGTCTGAGAAACCACAGTCCTTCACAGAAGGACACCCTGATTCACATGCAGCCGCCCACTATTATTCTGCTTTCAGTGCCCTGCTCAAGTGCCTTTTGGACAGCAGTCATCAAGGAGGCGAGAATGCTGCTCTGTCTCGTTCACTTTTGTCTCTGCCGGTCTTGGGATTCAGTCAGGAAGGCTTCAGATCACTGCCGCTCCACGTCCCCTTCATGTCCCCTCGGAGAAATGCAAATTCTAGAATCCACTGTAATCAACGTGCCAACCAAGAAAGTCAGCTTCAACAGATTTCCTTCTCTTTTAAATGTGCAGTTTTTTTACTCTGGAATAAATTGATGGAGGCAGCACCTGTAAGCACAGCAGTAAGCACAGTGACGGAGAAATAAGGATCACCTGGGTTTGAGCCTGTCTATGGAGCGGGCAACTTATTTCAAGCTGATCAGGCAGATTGGAGCCTTCACATGTCGCATGAATGTGAGTGATCTTGTTAGCCCAAAAACAGGTTGTCAACCCATCCAGAGTATTTCCTTGCCTTTTGCCCAATGGATGTGAGCTCCAACCCTCCACGACCCTGAACGGAAAAAGTGGCCAAATGCAATGGACACATAAATCACACCAAAGTCCCGATAACATTATCAAAACATCTCAATCCCTTGTTGTCTCAGGGGAAAAATTCCTCCCACACCCCATATGCCTGTCATTGCTGCTGAACTCTATTTGTATCTTGCAGGATTTCTCTATTGTTGCTGTGGTACCAACGCTGGGAGCATATAAGTTGTCGACACCATTCTCTGCAGTGCTCCGTTGCACGCTCCTCTGGTGCGCTCCGCAGTGTGTAATCCCTGGTAAGCTCGGTGGTAATGTAAGTTTTGATGGGATCGTTAGCTAATGTTCCACTGAGGATTTCGCTGAAGTAACACAGCTCAACCGGTACAGCGGAGCATAACCGGACAGATGGCTGGGATTTTCACAAACCACAGGAGCTCTTACGCAGCCCCCAACTGCACAGAGACACACATCCAGAATACAGGAAAGCATTCACACGGTGGCAGTTAGATATAGAGGCTCCTTTAAAGTAAAAACATCAGATTCAGCAGATTTTTCAGTTTTAGGTTGATCGTAAATTGATTTAGCATTTCTAAAGTCAAGGGACCTGCGATAAACAGAAAGTAAATGATTAACATAAATTAGTATGTTTCCAATCAAAACCCCGCGTGGTACCTATAACTTTTGAGCTAAAAAGTTTTAATTTGAGAGTAGTATGCATTAATTAGGCTGGACCTTTACTTTATGCAAATGTGAAGCAGTGAATGTGGAAACCCGTCACACTGCTAGCACAATGCACACATTGCATGGAAAATTAATGGGAAACTTGCAGATGACATTTGGCATTGATCAAAATGTACAATTAGACTCTAGAGGTGAAGGCACTGGAAGGTCTAGGCCCAGAGGGATACAGAGGGGTTTAAACATTCAGCCACCGTATGAATTCAAGCGCTTGAACAGGAGTCATTTTAGATCAGGGGTAGAACACAGGTTGGGTTTGGTGAATTTGCTGTACTGTGTAAGTGGCAACTGCTTGTCTTGCTTTTTACTCCAAATGACCAATTATCACTTTAAAATATCAATATAAGAAAAAAAAAAAACTGTCTTTCTTGTTGCTATGCCTCTGCCAGTAATGTTAGGTAACGTTTCCGGGTTCTTAAAACGAAAGAAGCAAAAGATATGGACTAAATTCATCTACAATTCCACCGAAAATTAGAGAAGAAGCTGCAACAAAGCAGCTAACCACAGGAAGGCCAATCAAGGGCTGTGGCTGTAACTTCAATGTTACTTTCATGTCTACATGCAAACGCTAAGAATGAATGTCGACTGTTAACGATCTAAATCTTCCCCAATGTGCTAAAGGAATTATTGCGTTAATGTTATCTGACGTTTTAGCTGCCAAGACGGTGAACAATGTTTTATGAGAATACTACTAATAACTTCTAAACCAAGACTGGGAATTAGAGCTGAAATGATTCAGTGATTAGTCAGTCTACAGGAAATTAATTGGCAACTATTTTGATCATTGATGAATCAAATTAAGTTATTTTTTTTCGAGTTTTGTGCTGTTGAAATTTTAATTCATTAATTAACATTATCAGTGGCTGCAGTCCGATTGTGTTATTTTCCTCATAAGCAACTCATTGAAGCGAAATCAAAACAACATTTCAGAAATGATTCAGTCTTGTTCATAGATTTGTTTCCCACTGCAGCCACAACAGCCCAGTATATTCACCAACATTTCACGACAGTACACGGTTGCACAGTATCATGAATGTCGATGCTGCTCTCCTTCTAAGGCAAGCTCGGTGTCAACTTCACAGAAAGCCGTTTTTATCTGCAGAGAGTGCACACAACTTGTACCGAAGGAGTCCTTAAATAAATGTAGAGATGAAAAAACATGTTTTCTTAATATGTGACATCATTGAAGTTAATTGGTTATGGGAGATTAAAATAACAGCTAAAAGATATTTTTTAAACAGCACTAGTGTTTTTTCACAGTGCCCAGCTGTAGAGCGCCGAAATCTCTTACAATCACTTGCTCAAGCTGAATTTGGCCCCTGGAGACGGCAGTGCGGTAAAGAGAAGAAGAAGAAGAAGAAAGCATCTCAGGGCCCCAGAACCATCCGCCTTATTAAAGTGATAAATGGTTTGACAGCCACCTACTGTAGGTGCATATCTCATTTCTGCTGCGTAGAGTAACAGGAAATGTAGTCCTCCCCCCCAAAGCAGAGCAGGTTGCAGACAAGGAAGCAGCTGTGCTCTTGTCATGATTATGTCCTGGGGTGATGACCACGCCTTTAGGTGGCTTACAGCAGACATCCCATTACACGCACACACAATGTTTGATTCTGCTAATTAAATTACAGAACATGTGGAGGTTCACACACTGCACAGAATCAAAAGCACGACCTCTTCCACACACATCACGCACTACAGCAAGACACTACTTCAGGTAGCGAGTTGGTAGATAACAAATTATTCTCCATTATGGTGATGTGTTTCTTGACAATGGGCCATTAGTGGAGGACAGCATGCTGTTAAAAATTCATTGGCTGCGAGCTTTATTTGCTCAGGGGAGGTCTGAGTCATTTGTCAGAAACAGAAGGTGTTGGAAGAGTCAACGGGAAAAGTCTCTACTGGACTCAGCAGGTCTGGATGTCATTCAAGATGTCTGTCAAGCACAAAAAGTTTAAGATTCTTTTTTCGTTTTTCTCATCGAATTAAAACCAGGCAGCATAACTCTGCTCACGTCTCAATTACTTTCAATCAAGTGCCAACCGTCACCAGCAGCAGAGTCAGTGATTTTACCCCACTAACTCTCCCCTACCTGTTCTTAATTAAAGGGCTGTGGATGTGGATGCAACGTTAAACATTGAACACACTGGCTCTTTCTGGCTGTAGATAACAGAATGACGTAATTAGTAGAAAAGCAGGTAGGTGAGCATGTGGCAACATTGCTCATACTCGTTGTTTACCCAAACCAGCTCGAGCGCCCACATCACATTAACCCCCAACAGCAACACACCTGCAGAGTCTGCACTGATCAGAGAGCACTGCAAATCAGAGGGGACAGAGATCTACACAATAAGGAACGACCACACCAAATACTGGTCTCTCCACAGGCTGAGCTGTGCTAATATTCAAGTCCTCAGAAAAGGTGAGTCAGGAGGCAAACATGCTTGTGTATGTGAAAAGAAAGGTGTCCTTGTACATCTTGTAAACCTTCCCTATTTCAGAGGAGCGGACCGCCTGCTTCACAGAGGTGAGATGTGAGAAAGAAATTAAGCATAAAACTCATTTCAAAGTGAAGGATGGTTATATGGCACTTAAATCCAATAATAAAGCCTGGGCTGGCTGTCATAAGGAAGGAAGGGCAGGTGGGAGCTGTTGCATTATTGAGGCTGTCGAGTGGGCAGCTCCTGTCACTTCATGCAGCTCGGCCAACGAATGCTTGCAGAGGGCTGAGGTGAGGGGAATTCTGGCATCTCATAACCATCCCCGGTAAACCTGATACTGACGTTTTCAGTCACCTGGCGAACTAAAAGAATTTGCTGTATTTTTCACCGGACAGAAATAATCAATCATGTGCAGTTTTCACAGATATGTGGCGCTCTGCTCTCAGGGTAGCTGTATAACACCAGATTCTGCGTGAACAGGAAGGCAAGAGCAGATTTAGAGATTCAATTACAAACACGCTTTGTTATATGTCGTCACGTGGAAATAATGTTGTCTCTGTGTCCGAAGGCATAAATAAGTAATAACAAATACTGTGCAAAACAAAGGCTTTTGTGTGTCACCAGGCAGAGTGAGCTGACGGCACTAAGTAGGTGTTCACTTTGTGCCCGTACACCTACACTCACCTACCAGGCTTGATTGTCTATTGACATTTAGGCTCACAGTTTTTACATTCACATGATAGCCGACGCTGCTCGCTTGACAAATGGAACAAAGAAGAGATTCCCACGCTGACTTAAGACGAGGATGGAAACTGCTAACTCAACAGGAACCAGGAGCGTCCCAACATCTAGCCAGAGTCTTCGAGTCAAACCATTCAAAACCTCAAGGGATAAGGCTAGAAATATTCTGTAGTTTTCTTAGAGTCAACAAATCCCATGGAAAACCAACACGTACAATGTCTTAGTCTGTCTCTGAGTACTTTCTGACCTCCCTACCTTGCCTGTGGCACTCAGCCCAAAGCCCATTCTTCCTTCTAAAGACATAAATCTTTAAAAACTGGACAGAAATACAAAGTTTCATTTTTTAAAAAGGCCCAGTAATTTCAGTTAGTTTCAATTTAACAGCTGGGCACCGTAGTTTTTATCAGACGTCACTGAAACAGGAGTAAATGGTGCATTTGTTGGGGACTATTTTCAACTGAAGATTTGGTTCTCTTTTAAGTATTTACAGCAGCAGGATGGCGTAGTGGGAGTAAACTAAAAATAAACTCCCATGTTTATCGTAATGAATGTGTCACCCAGCGCAACAGTGTGACTCATTGATGTGTTTTTGTTAGATTTCAGACAACAATGGAGCTCTATGGCAAAATATGGGAAATATATATTTGGATCTACACACACAGTACTTGTTAGTAGAATTATTCATAGTTGGTTTTAGGTCTTTTTGTGGGATTTGTTGACAAAATGAAAAATATAGAATATCACCACACTTTGGGTCATACCACACCATCTGTGTTGGTACGACCCAAAGAAAGGACCCCCATAGAGAAAGACTGGAGTGGTGTGCAACATCACATGTGACAGCTTTGGGGAACACTACATTAAGGAAAAGACCAGAAACATCAGCTGACACCAGACCAAAACCAGGCACAGCATTGACTGGGAAAGGGGTCAAAGGTCAATGACAAAGAGTGAGTTGGAGAAATAGGGTGGGAATCTTTGGGAATCTCACAATTCAATTCAATTCCAATAGAAGTGTCATGATTCGATTTAAGAATAGATTCTCAGTTCAATAAATAGAAAAGGGGGCATCATTTCCCCCAGTGCATTGTGTGCCAAACACCATACACTCCTGTTTTTAGTTCACTGAAATGCAACTGGAGCTGTTAAGCTAACTGGTGTTGATCACCGTCTGACCAACATTAAGAAACAAACCACTGCCTAATTATCTTTTGTAAAACAGAAGCTGGTCTACGCGTTTCGTGGTGAGCAGGCGTTCAAAATCAGCCCTGCTTTAAAACAATGCGAGGGGCTACGCTGGTGTTATTCCAGGAAACAGTGAGACATGAAATACAATCCAGGAAGTCGACTTTTGAGTGACAGATTTGTGAATGTGAAGGCTTCTCGGACACCAAAACGTGATGTTGCGTTGCGGCAAAAGTTGACCCAGTTTCAACTCTTGCTGGATTTGAACGCTTGTACAGTAAATTAAATTAAGTTCTTTTCCAAAGGAGGTTTTAGCCTTTTACAATTTTACAAAATTCACTCCAACATCAAAAGTGAAACCCATTACAGATAACGATTGCTGTTGTAAGAAAGATGAATATCACGTAGTTCCAAAATGAATATAGTACATTATTGAATGAATCACTTATCAATTATTCTCACGAACTAAGGAGAAGTCAGAGCCCAAAATCCTTCAATCCCACCCCCTGTAGGTCAGTTGGCGGTCGAGTGGGAGAAGTCCTTTGGATAAAGAAAGAGACAAAGGTCACCCAGAGATATGACCCTGATGTATAAGTCAATACCAGAACCTGAGAGCGCTGTGAAGACAGGCCTGCACACATCCCTCCTCACTTCCTTTTCTCTCGGCACAAAGAGATAAGAGACTTCTGCAAGCTCCTCCAGAGGTCTGTGGGGACCTGATCCAGAATGACACCAACACACAAGCAGGGGTTTGTTTTTTTATTGAGAGAGCAACTACTTTATCCTGTACAGAGAGTTTCTCTATCGGATTTCATCTATTGATTTTGGCCTTGATTTCTGTACCAAGCCTGAACCTTTTATGTATTTTGTTGGCTTTTATTGAGCTTTGCAATTACTCACACGCTGAAAACCATAGACTTCAGAGTTTGATACACTCGAGTAGCTGTATGGAAGATTAATAGCAGCAGCAGTGAGTGGCAGCAGTAGTTTAAATCAAGCTTTAATTGCCTCATGGAAGGGGCCATATTGTGCATTTGTTAACCTTTAATTTACCCAGAGGGGGTTACCTGACAACACCTCGCAAGACAGCAGCAAAGACTTCTACGGAGCTACTCAGCTGGAGTATTCAGTGCCTTGTTAAGGGTACATCAGTGGTGTCTGAAGAGAGAAGGAATAACCTTTATCATTTGTTATCGCCACTGTTACGTGATTCAAAATGTCACCCCTCTAAAAAACAACTCTTGGCTCACCTCAACACTTCAAACAGTAAAGAAAAAGATCTGTTACTAAACGTGATCAACAGAGTTGCAGGAGTTGAAGTGATAAGTATATCAACAGCGATGTAAGTGCATGATGCATCAGTGCCACTCATGATGACTGCTGAATTAGCTCTGCAGCCTGTTGAACTCTGCTGTCATCCACACCATCGCTCTGTGTGTTACAGCTGAGTAACACACACACAGAGCCCAACTGTTCCACTGAACCGACCACTGAATGACAGTCAGCACACAAACACATCGGCTCAGTCATGGACAACACACGGTCTCTTTTGCTGTTCTTGGCACATTTTGTCCTGTCACTCAAACTGTCTCTCTTTTATAACTACAACCGAGTCAAACAAGACAAAACACATGAGGTCAGACGATCAAAGAGACTGTAAACAAGCCAGATTAGAAACCAGAGCATGAGACAACTGGACTGTGAGCTACGCTTAGCACTGTGCACGCCAACTCCTCGGTCTTCCAAACCCTCTTGGGCTTAAGAGATGTTTCCCAAAAAGCATTGCACCGAAGACACTCTTAAAACAGATTGTGAATTAACCAGTGCCTCCTACATACTCGTAGCGGGCTAAGAGCATCTTAAAGAAGCTCCAGAACCTGCAGGAGGAACCGCAAACTACATGTTTTATTCATTATCATTCACACTTTCATCACTTTAAGTGGCATTTGATGTAAAAATGAGTGATAATGTTTGTGAGGAAGCACCAACTCCCTCACCAACTATTTGCTAAACCCCCTCTTTGGTTAAGAAAGGTGGATGAAGAATTCTCATTTGCAATTTTCTTTCTTTTCTTTATTTAATTTATGGTTTCAACATTCATTTAGAAATACATCCATACATTATTACATCTTTAAGATTTTCTTAAGAATAATGAATAACCTGTTTGAGTCCTTTGTGGAGGCCATCTTGTGCTGGTGCGTAAAGAGGTTGCACGCCTCAACTATAGCCCTTTTATGTGGTGTATGAAGTGGGCGGGTTCTCCAATTTGGTTGGTCAGAGGATGTGCGATAAATGACAGTGCTGACCTGATAGGCCAGTTTGAACGGGCAAGGCGGGCCTCATACTATAAATGTGAGTGCAATGAGAGAGAGAGGGAACTGGTTGAGGAAGAGCAGCACCAGAATTGTTTGAGCGGTGAATGAGTAAGAAGAGTTTCTTTTCTAACTCTCTTTTGTTTCATTTTTGTTTGTTTTTCTTTTGTTTTTTTGGAGACTGAGAATAAAAGTCTACCTGATTTTTTCAGCATAACTCCCTGCCTGTGTGATGTTGTTTTGTCCTCCATGAGTCTCACCATGCTTCCCTGCACCTCACCTTGCAACAATGTTTAAATTAGAAAACAAGAAAATAAGACTAAACTAACGCACACACAGTAATCCAACAATTGATTTGCGCAATTTCTGTCATTATCGTCCTCCTCTCCCTCTTCTCGCCTAATACATGCATCTCTTCTGGCTGAAATGGTTGATTTTCAGGTTCCGTATATTCTCTTTTCTTTATATTCATGGTGCGTACAGTATGTTGTTTGCCCCACACTTATATATAGTAGGTCTAATACAGATGTTCGCAGAATGTCATCAAATGTGGATGTCATTGAGAGTACCGTCTGCTTCAAGCAGCAGCTAAATAAATCAAAGTTTACTTTCTTAAATTGACTTCCACCCACAGTTAAATATCCAAACTTATTCAAAAGAATATGTACCATCGTCCTCTGCACCACAGGCAGGCGGCATTAAGACGCTCTTAACAGGTTGCGTGTGCACTTAGAAGGGAAGAAACATAAGAAATTGTAGCCTTTTGTAGGACACGCGTTCTCAGAAAACAGGGCCCAGGTCTGTAACATGGAGAAAGAAATCAGCCCTGGGGTTTTAACAACGTGGATGTTTTTGCGCAGGGGACGGTAAGACAACTTGGTCTGACTGTGCGTTACTGTTTTTGGCCGGTTTAGTTGCGCAACAGATCAGCTCTATGACTAATGGTGATTGATTAGTATCAGGTATGAGGTGCTCCATAGCTGTCAGTCATAATTAAGTTTGTGTACATTGCGCATTTCATCTGATTCTCTGGTAAGAGTCACTGTGTTCGCATTGTGGAGTCTGATTTGCCGTTTCCTGGCGACTGATAAATTGGCAAATTTTACAGTCAGTCAGTCGAACTTCTCTGTAGTGACATCACCCTGAACTTGGTGAGTACGATGGCCAAAATAAAAGCCACGTTTTAATATACCAATGAAGATAGTAAGTGCTGTCTCTCTCACCAGCCCCCCCCCCCCGTTCTGGCACATCTTAGCACATGTGCAGGAAGGAAGACAGTCAGTGTGCCATATTGAGTCCTATAGGACATCTTACATCACAATCCTCATTAGAGCTGAGATCCCCCCCCTCTCTCTCGCCCACACCGACCCAGCTGGACGCTCAGCAGTCCGACATCACACTCACATACAATGTGCACACACACACACACACAGCAGAAGTCCAAGAATGGGCTGCAATCAATAATGAATCTGGCAGACACATATCCCACCTCTGCTGCAATCAAGCGCCTTTTGTATGGGCCATGAGCTGTCAACTATATATATCTGTTTCAAATTGAGTGTAATGGCCAGCAGGCACATGCCAGGAAAAGAGCACACAGGTAGTCTAGCTGTGAGTTTCTGAGCTTCTGTATCCCCTTTTCTTTATTACACCTGTGCAACATGCCCACGCTGTAAGCAGACATTGTTCTTTTTTTCCTCCTGTAAGCAGCTTGTTGCAGGACACACAGGTGCACCAGCATATGAATAGACATTCTCTCTAACATTTTGAGCCCCCCCTCAACCTCCAAAGAATATCATATATTTGTTGGGATTATACAGCTCTAAGTATGGAACGTCATTGCTCCTTCACAAGCGCTCATACCTCCACTTTTTCTCTCTCAGCTGTTTCCTGCAGCTTGATCTGGCACCCAGAGGACAAGAGGAAGGAAAGATAGCACTTAGTGTATATGACACGTTTCTTCCATCTGTATGCTGTATGTTGGCCTCCATTTCATGCCAGGCAGCCTGGTGTTTTCCTCGCGCTAACACTCCCGAGGCTCCATTCATATTTAATGCAAATCTGTGATAATTTAAGTACACGTGGAATCCCATGCTGAGTTCCCTGACAGATTATTCATGTAGAAAACAGCCAGCCTTGACTCTGTGATGAAGGTATTATTAATCAATGGGTGACCAGCACACCTGGTGCTGTGATCATGGCGTGTGTGCACACTTTGGAACATATATATGGAAGATTTACAATGCCTAAAGAGAAACTAATCAAACATAAAATAAAGTGAAATAGAATACACATTTATATATGCATTCCTTTTGCATGCATGCAGATGCATGTATCTGACACAGTAAATGGAAATTGGAACTGAAAGGACAGTTACTTCGCTTTTTGCCTTAAATAACTGAATGAATTGTTTTTCATTGTGACATGAATTTTCCATCCCACATTAAATCACAGCACAGAAAAAGAAAGAGGTGTATTGCATTTCAGTGTTGTTCTGTAGCGAGCTGCACAGACCCGCTAATACTAACTAGAAAGCACTGTCGTTAGTTTTCATGGGGAGGTGCAAGAAATCTTTTTTTTTTGAGATGAGGACTTTTGTCCATGCCAATATGAAAAACAACCAACTGTCCTATCACAGCGGGGCTTGGTGTCAATTTAGGTTTGGATTCAGGATAAGGGACAAGTGCATAAGGGGCATAAAATGAATGGTTGGATAAATCAATGAAAATGTATGAATTTGTTTCGGTTAATTTAAGTCTTTGCTCAAATTGACGCTAGCCCCTCATGAGACGATGACATACCTTCAGTGGCTAGCAGTAGCAGCAGCATTAGCTACAGTTTGGATGGTGCTGACGGAAACTCCACAGAAAAGGATCCTGCAGCACAATTCGCTGGAGCAACAATCTTTTAGTTTAGGTGCACAACGTCTCCCGACAGCCTGCGATCTGATACAAATACATTTCAGAAGTTACATTACTGCCGACGGCAGGCAAGAGAAAATGTTTCAGACTTTTGAAAATTAAATGTAAGACTTTTCAAGACCTGCAGATACCCTTTTCAAAAAAGGAAACGCTCCCTTGCACCTCCTCATGAAAGCTAATGACAGTGCTTTGCATTTCGTTTTGGCAGGTCTCCCCTGAACAACACTGCAATGCACTACACATCTTCACTGTGTATTCATGTTTTAATGAAAAACAGGTCATTCAGGTACTAAAGACTAAAAGCTAAATAATTGTCCTTTTAACGTGTGTTTTTCATGCAAATATGACACAGAACACAATGTATTTCTTTGTTTGATTTGTTTTTCTTTAGGCGTTTTCCTACAGGTATTGTACATATCTGTGTGAGTTATGTATTAATGTGCACCTCCGACTACTTTCCCCATTGAAGTTGGTCCTCAACACACTGCACAGGCAGACCATTAAGCAGGTAGAGTTATAATAGTCTCAAGGGTTCAGAGTTTGCCGCTTTCATGTTTCCGTATTTCCCTGCTTCCCTCCATCTCTATTCCTGCAAACAAGTTGGCTCATTAATGCACACAAGACGTCAGCGTAAGGAATGGGACATTATATAACCCGGATCCCTCTGGTCTGTAGGGATGGAGGGATGAGAAGGAACAAAAGAGACAGCAAGGGATCCACACAGACAGACGTCTGCTGAAATGGGAGACAGAGAGAGGAGGCTGTGTTGATAGCCAGAGAGGTAGAATTCAGGGTCAAACCCTTCTTGCTGCACACCCACACACATTCAGTACCCACACCGATGATCCTGAAAGTGACACACAAACCCAACAATGCAGCTTTTTGCTCGTCAGTTTCACTCCTTTTTTTTTTCTGGGATCGACCAGACGTATTTCTCTCATCACCACAGGAGGAGGCAGCATCAGATGTGACTAGCCTTCATGCTCTTTGCTACGCCATAAAGCCTATGGTTCCGATGTTTCCCACGAGGACCTGCAGATGCTGTAAGCCAATTACAAGCCTCGCTGACTCCCAGCCTTCTCCATTTAGAATTGTGTTCTAAAATCAGCATGACAAATATGGAAGATTGGTGCAGCTCATTTCCTGGGCCTGCAGCAGTAGGGCAAAATCTTGTCATTGTTGTCTGCTACACGGTTTCAATAGGTTATCCAACTCTGAATGTTGCTGTCTTTCTACCTCAAACTTTAAACCCTCTGACAATCCAGGTTACAGCTCAAAATATTCTAGTTGAACAAGTGAAACCTTAGAGATAAAATCCTAACAATGCCACAACCAGTCAATGTCTGTAAGACTTGTCGCCAGCCAAAGACTTGAAGGGTTGGTTTGCCCATTTATAAAGAGAATCATTTTCTCATTTTCACTCTACCTCTGGTGCTATCGAGCCATGTTTGGCTTCATTTGCCCAGGTTTTGAGACATTTCTTATTATTTGCTATTATTCCACCTGTAACACCTGTAACATGAAGGAGAATAGAATTTGGTTTGTGATGTTCACATGCAAAAATTCACCAGCAACATCAAGTCCCTGCACTGCGGGAAATTCACAGATTTTGCTGTGAACGGTTTCCATGGGGACTACTTTTACAGCACAAAGTATTTTCACTGAAAACAGGTCAATCTCTGGCTCATCTTTGAAAGAAACTACTTTGAAATGGAGAAGTGTCACTCCTGGATATTTCCACTGCCATCAATCATGCAGTAAAAGGTAAAGGCTGGAGAAATAAACAATATAAACACTGATTTGATATTAATTAATGTGAGTTTGTTGCCATATCGCCAAGGCTGTAAACTGTAAATACCACCATCAACAGCTCTGAAAAGTTAAGAAAGTGAGGCAGAGACTGTGCATACTGTACACTGCTCGTCTGTGTAGTAGACTCATGCATGAGTCTACTACACATGTTGAGTCCCAAGTCTGAGACACACACACACACACACACACACACACACACACGAATGAAGACTGACACACCCTATGAACAAAAACAACCTTCACATTTGGCAGCACAGTGGTGCTGGAAGCACATCCAGATATCTCTTCAAAACACAGAAAATAATGTTGCTCTATGTGTGTGTTTGTTTGTTCATGTATGTGTGTGTGTGTGTGTGTGTGTGCATGTGCTCTCCCCTTAATGTACGTGCACTGCAGCATGTGGATTTGCCCGTGCCGGCTTTAGGGTGTGTGTGTATGTGTGTGTGTGTGTTTGTGTGTGTTTGACTCTCTCCTCCTGCCGTTGTGTCTGTGTTCAGCCAGACATCTCTTAGCCAGGCAGCCAGAACATTAGAGCCGTTTATCTTCATATCCTAAGCTCCTGCAGTTCTAAACAAACGCTCTAATGATCGTAAGCGCTCAAATGAAGTGAGCTTGTATTAAATAAAATTACAACACAAAGCCTTGTGTGGAATGGTGCAAGGCCGTAATGTAGGAGAAAAAATAGAAAAGAGAGCTACAGAGAGAAGTAAGAGTTCTATTTTTACCTTTACAGTAATACTGTGAATGGTGCACAAACTACGCATTTTGAACTGCTGTGTGTGTGCGCGTGTGTGTGTGTGTGTGTGTGTGTGTGTGTGTGTGTGGGAAGGTTTGTGTGATGTGAACGTGTGAAGACAGTGTTCAGGCAAGCAGACTTGGTTGACACACACACACACACTTTTCCCCTTCTTTTTCAGTACCTTGGGCATTTTTAGTGGTTCACTAGGAGACCATGGTGTGCACACTGGCTCCATGAAAAGCTGAGCAGCCGAAAGCAACGTACTGGGCTGTATGATCAATAACGACATGCCCCTGTGAGTCCCGGTGAGAGAGAGAGACACATCGATAGAGAGACAGAGAGAGGGGAGGTAGGGAAAAGGCAGAAATGAGGTGTAGGTGATGTGATAGTGATGGGAGCAGTGATACCTCCAGACTCTTCGGGGGCACAAACTGTTGCAAAAAGGGCCACCCAACCTGACACTGAACCATCTGTCACACAATCACACCCCATGCTGAGGGCTGATGTGAAATAGAGGACAATATATTTCTTAATAAGACTGAATACTTGAACCTTTCTCAGATATGCTTTTCTTTCCACATTGCACTGTATATGTGTGCATGAATGGATCATCAAAGAAACAACCACAGGAAACAGCCACAAAGACACCCAAAACAACTGCAAGGAGATGTAAACTGACTACAAAGAGACACAAAATGAGTGTGAGAGACGCATCAGTTTTGTATCTCTTTAGGTTGGGGTGTTTTGGTCCTGTGTAGAATGAGTGGGGGGCCTTTTACATGTCTGTGAATAGGGATCCATTGTATTGTACTATAGTATATATAAAGTGGTCTCTTCCCCCCACATGAAAGCCTGGGTGCCTTGGGCACGAGTGCGACTGCAAGTCATTTGTCGTTGCTGCCATGAGGCTCGTCAGTCACTACTGTTCTCAATGGTCCGCAACAATCCAAGGATGTTTTCAAGTTCGATGTATTATTTATTATTTATGTATTATTCTCTGGCTCGGCCGCGGTGTCCAGTCAGTTAGCTTGGCGCAATCAACGAAATGAAATTGTGCGCAGCAGCCTTTATAAATGAGGCCCCTGGAAACTACATAGATATTGACAGACTCGACGGTGTGCCACCTTTTCCTACTTTGACAACTGACTGTTTGCAAGCTGGCTAGCTTGGACTAGTGCTAGCATGTCCCTGGCTAGCGTGTTAGCCAGCTACACTAGTTCACCAATTAGCCTTGCGAGTAGTCCCAATACATAACCAAGCTTCTAGCATTACCTATTTTGCAAAGACTAATTGGATAAATGTTATCTCCGATACAGAGCAATGAAAAGTTTCTACACTAAACCAAGTCTTAGTATGCATCTTGAACTGGCTTCCATTCAATGGATTTGCCACTATTGTAGTATATTCATATATATTAATAATAACTTAATCTCCATAGACATTTTATTGAAATTATGAGGGGGAACATACTGTGATGAGATATTGCCCAGTGTCCCTGTTCACACCATTGAAAGAATGATTAGCAGCACTTTGCTGCAACAGTCAGCTCCTCAAATGAAATCAAGAATGGCCTTGTTTCGATCTTTAAAAAGGTCCAACTACATTAATCTACGAGGGGAGAAAATAAAGCAAATTTACTTGCTACTGAGTTTTCTCCTTCTTCACGACCTTAGTCTTTTTGTGTGGAAGCAAAGGTGGGTATGAGGGTCCGTTGGTTGGGGGGTGGTCGTGATCAATGAGAAATGTAAGGACATCCATCAGCGAGAGTTAGAAATGGATAATGATAGATCAAGAGAGAATACTCTGATTTACTGAGCTCTCATTTCCTCATATAATGAGAATTCAACTGTCACAGCATCAGAATGAAGACGCTGACTTAATTGCAGCCTTAGGAGAAATTAAATACTTCATTTGATTCAATTGGGTCTGGCATAATTCAGACTGCTGTTTTTTTGTTGTTGATGAAAGTAAAATAATTTAATACAGAGCAGAAGTATTTGAACAGTGGCATGATTGTTTTTCACATTGTTTTAGCTCTGAATCGCAGAATTGGAACGTGAAAAGTGAAACAATGACAAAGAGATTAAAGTCCTGACTTTGAGGGTGTTCGAAGGTGTTTATAATCCCACCCGATTCTGGGGACAATGCAGCAGTGAAACAATCCTAAACACATGACAAAACAAAAGGAGATTTTATGGCTCATTATGATTTTCTTGACACGTCAAGCAAGTCGTTGCAATAGAGCGTATGTAAAGTATGTGAATGTAAAGAAGTTTAACTAAAACTGAAAGAGAAATGATGTCACAGTCATGGCTGATAACTAACAACCTTAAAACCAGTTGAGTGTCTCCAGCAATTCACAGATAACACAGATTAATAGAGAAACACAGTTAGATGGTGCAACATGTGAGCAATGTTGTACTTCCGTGTCAGGCACTGCTGCCAGCTCACACAAGACAGTACAGATTGTTGATCTCTTTAACATTCAATAAGCTTCTCTTCACCTTTAAATCAAAAAGCCGTCAATCAATTTGGTCTTGCCTTAAAATAATATTTATCCTAAAGAAATGGTTTGTTAGTTAGGTGAGAATAAGAATACCACTCTCATATCTGTATGTTCTATATGAAGCTGAAGCCAGCAACCGATTAGCTTAGCTTAGCATAAAGACTGGAGGCAGGGGGAAACAGCTAGCCAGGCTCTGTCCAGAGTTACAAAATCTGCCTACCAGCTCCTCGAAAGCTTTGACAGGGAGTCTTCCAAGAATATAGAAAGCATGTTGATGGGACAGTCTGAAACTTAGTAAAGTGAAATAAAATGTTTGAATGTTAATTTCTTTTAATATTAATGGATTTTGTCATGCCTATGATTACTCTTTGTCTTAGTTCTATTTGGGGCTTAACCATCTAAGTTTTTCAGTTCCCTGCAATGCTCTGGGGATTGCAAAAATGGAAGTATAATGTGGCCACTGAGTCAGTGAGTTATTATTAAAACTATTCTGGATTAACTATTGGTTCCAGTTCCCAATGTCGCCATTAATCTACAGACAACGATCACTGGATTACTTTGATACTGAAGGAAACTTCAAAAACAGTTCTGAGTTATAAGGAGCGTCTATTTTTTCAGAGGATTTATGGACATTTATTCGCCATGGACATAATGATAGATATAATGACATCCTCAGAAAGTGCAAGTCACGCTGAATCTAGAGATATGTGTATATGCAGGTCCAACTGCTGACCAAAATCAGCCAAACTACAACAACTAAATTGTTTCAGTTGTTTTTAGAACAAAGACCTGTTTCACCTCACACTATAGCTTTGCCTCACGTCCCCCCCCCCCCCCCCTTGTTTGGAAATCTCTGCTTTAAAACATATCTTAAGATATTTCACTTACGTCCAATGAGACATGAAGCAGAAATGAAGCAGGCCACTTTATTCCTATCAGGAGGACACACACACACGAGCCATTTATTTAAGAATATATTTAGACAAGCTGACTTGTACTAAAAACAAGCTGAGTATTTCCAGCCCAGTCACAGATATTTAAAAATTGATTCAGTAAAAATAAGAGCGTGGAGATGCAGTGTTAGCAGGTTGGCTTTCAGCAGCAGTGATGCAGCAAAATGTGAAAGACTGTGCCTGCACGTCCACTACACCCTCTCCCTCCCCCCTCAGTTTTCCTTGCTCTCTCTTTCCTTGACTTCCTATCTTCCCCCCCACACACACTACCCACATCCATCCTCCATCCTCTGTCAGCCCTCCTTTTCCTCCTCCTCCTGTCTCCTTTCACGTTTTTCTCCCTGAGTAGCTCTGGTTCTCACCTCCTCTCCCATGTCAGAGAGGCTGAACGTCTCTCCCAAAGGACACTGGCAATGCAGCCATATGCCACACACACACACAGGTACACACACACACACGCAGGTTTCAGCTGTGCTAGTTCTGCAGGCAGTCTGCAAAGGCACAATAAAAAGAAGGGAAAAAAAACTTTCTTATACACAGACGATTACTTTTAAATTCAAGGTTTGCCTGCAACAGCTTATGCCCTACACCATCTTGTACTATTAATATTCAGAGTCATTAGTTTGCAGATGGATTACTGTGAAGTCGGATAAAACATTGTTTGAAGAAAGCACCATGGGAATTCTGCCAGTGTTTACTGTCCTGACAAGGAAAAGGAATCATCTCTGTACCTTTCCTTGTTATTATCCTGTGTTCCCCCCACCCTTCCACTTCGACATCAAGCTTATACCGTGTGTGTGTGTGTGTGTGTGTGTGTGTGTTTTCATTGCACATGCATGTTTTGTGTGTGAGCCTTTGTGCCCTCTGTGTTATGTATGTAAACTGTGTGGGTGGTTTGAGTCCTAGATTCTCCCTCTTTCCCACCATCTCCATGTGTGTGTGTGTGTGTGTGCGTGTGTGTGTGTGTGTGTATGTGTGTGTGTGTGTGTGTGTCAGTATTTCATATTTTCACCAACCAGCTGGCTGCTCTGTCCTGCCCCCTCGTCTCTCTCCGCGCCTGGAGTCTGGATTGGCGGGAACCTCAGCAGGCAGCTCGCGGCTGCTTTTCAGCTTCTTCCTTTCAGCACATTTGCAATTCAGATGAGCGTGGAGAGGGAAGGTAAGGCAGCACCTGATACCTCACAAGCTGCTCATGAATGTGTGGCAGCATTGCATCAAACATTAGGAGCTTAGGTGCAAAGGAAGAGGCCAATTCTGATTGATCGATTTTGAAAATGCAGGTGAGGAAATGTGGCGACAAGCACGTTCGCAAAAGTCAACTGGTTCTATCTCCAAAACATGCAGTCTCTACATCAGTCTGTTGACAGGATGATTGATAACCTCCTCACGCAGACTTCTAAAAACAATTTAAGAGTGGTTTCATGATAAACACTCCTTCTACGGCCTTTGTGACCACATGTACACATCATTAAGGCTTTATAGTTAATAGAGTTCGACTTGAGTCACCCCTCAAAGACATTGATTAAAGGACCAGTAATGATCACACTACAAACAGTTGAGGACAACAAAGCTACTCTGAGCTTCAGTCGACTCATTATATTTATATCAGTCTGTTATTCCCTCTGGGTCCTGTAGGTGTGCAGGTCAATGTCAAGGACTGTAAGTGGATACAATGATACTGGCAAAGCTAAAAATAATGTAATAATGTAATAATCCAATACGTCTTTGCCGTAGTAAACCACATTAGCTGGGCACTCTCCCTCTGCTGATACGATCAAAAGCTCCAGAAGCAGCTACTAATGGACCTTGTGGCGAGATAGTTTTGTCAACTTCCGTTTCCAAGGTCGAGAATGAACTTTCTATCTAAACATGCATGACTTTTCACTAAAATGTGTGAAAAAGTGTTCAGTCACACTTGTGACCTGTGGGAACATACGGTGTCCCGATACAAGATAAAAACACTGTTTCAAATACTCTCTCTGACGTGAAATACCACAGTTTGGCCGATTGTTTTTGGCGTGGGTTATGCAGAGTGATAGTCTGTGTAGTATCAACTTTTCAACAACGACAAAGTAGGTCGTCCAAAATGGCCCATATAACGACATTGTTTGTCAGT
This sequence comes from Enoplosus armatus, assembly GCF_043641665.1. NCBI lineage: Eukaryota > Metazoa > Chordata > Actinopteri > Centrarchiformes > Enoplosidae > Enoplosus > Enoplosus armatus. The sequence continues at coordinate 4,621,019 of NC_092187.1, forward strand.
GCCTTCCAAACCCGTTTCATATGACTGTTTTCTGATCTGCCGCCCCCAAAGTTTAGACACAAAAGATTAGAGAGATGATGGTCAGTGGGACCCTTTGACCTCCTCCCTAAGAATGCCGGGTTACACCAGGATTTAAAAGGCGTCACTAGGCGAAATCAATATCTTCCCATGGAATTGCGGCAATCAGTAGATTCGCTCGTGGGGGCGAAGTAAATCTGCTTGAATGCTTTTCTCGTGGGGTTCAACTTTGGTCAACTTTGACCAACAAATTCGCACCATGCCATCAGGACAGTACGGACCTGTGAGGTAACGGAGAGCCGGAGAGTCGTAAACAGAGGAAGCTATCGCAGCTTATTAGCTGTTCTGTTCCATCAACCTTTCAACCTTTCTCTAACAATGTCAAAGTATAAATTGCTCCATAAAAGAGAAGCAGTTAAGAGACAGGAGTCGATGGTACAAATATGTCTCTTGAATAAACTGAATAAACAAGTAATTGTCCTCTGAGCAACTGAGCTAATGAGCTGGCAAACAGTTAATCGTGATGTTGAATGTGGCCTCTGACGGCCCTTTGTGATCAAAGCCTGACTTAAAGTCAATCAAAATGACTGGAGAGAAATCGGAATAGGACGGGTAAATGTATCTTTGAAGTCCCTATACTATTCTCCCACCAGTCAAAATGTTGATGGACAAATTATTTCTTTATGCTAAGAGCAACATAGTAAGCATTTTAGTTTTTCAAAAATAATTTATTAACACCAGACTCTTTCAGGATTGTATATACCAAACATATCTTTTATATCTAAGTAATAACAAGTTACTAACTTTCTGTTGTGGAGTTGTGGTGACTCAGGAAGTAAACAGCAAATCTCCTCAACACATGCTGATATTGTATTATTAATAACACGTGTTCATAACCTCTTACAAAGTAAATGTATTACCTGAAAATGTTTTATTGGTCACTATTGTGACCTGAGGGATTATATCGGACAATATATATGTATGCATGCTAAATGAACTGGCTACTATCAGTCAGTGAAAACTACCTCCAAAAACAAGCTGTTTTCACCTTTTAGTCGTTTAGAAAGCCATTCACACTTCTCATTTTTGTTTCTGACATTAAAAAGCAATTTAAATTGTGTCTTTCAAGTATACAGCGTGAATAAAATGCAGCTGGAAGATAGTTGTCATAAACAAACATCACATCACTTCAGCTCTGCAGTCTCTTTGCTGGTTACCCACATTTTCAGATCTTATTTAACTGTCAAAGCACTTGAAGTTTGTAAAACGGGCCATAAAAATGTGTTACAGAGTTCAAATCAAGCGTCGTCTTGAGAGGCCAGCAGAAACAGCATGATAACCGGAAGAAAATGGAGCTTTGACACGGGTCGAACCCTTAACTTGTCCTCCGATGTTTAAAAGGAAATACAACCCATTAGCATACAATGATCTAAATGCCATGGATGAACACTATAAGGAAATTTAGACACCCTGAGGAGAAAAGTGGAGTGTGTCTTCAAACATTCCCCCTTTAAGTCTGGTATCTCAGCATGTAGAGTAGCTGTCACTGCACAATCTTGGAGACAAAGTCTCTGATCTAAATATGAACATGAGCAGAGGGGCTGCTCTGAACACACTGACTGTAGCATGAGCACCCCATATTAAATGTTACGTTAAAAAAGTTCCAAACTGTCATTCTAAACAGGAGAAACTGAAACATATAAAGTAGCTTTATATAAAAATTAAGCTATAGCAGTTGCCTGTTAAATCCAACAAGAAAATCAGACTTTGTCTCTGCACTATGTGTCTGTTGCCATGTCTCAGCTGCTGCATAACACGCAGTGCTGCCTGAGTTTTTCCAGGTTCTAGCTAATCATGGCATTTGTCATGGCAACGACTGCTCCCTCCTCTCCTCCCTCTTCTGTCTCAATGGTTCCCAAAAGTGAGTATCATTTTGCCTTACAGACAGGCCGAAGTGCTGCAAGATTTATTTCCGTTTATGTTACAGAACATTTTCCGGAACATTTCACCACATAAACAAGGCAACCAAACTTGAGCCGAAACGTGAGGAACTTAAACCCTTGTGACTGTTGATCACCTGAGTGCAATCGTTCAACAACTGTCCAGCGCATACTGGATTGTGGGACACCAGTTTTGTCCTCCAAATTTGGGCCAAACGGGGCTACATTTCTCCGCCTCATTTGGAGCAGCCTGGAATGGGACAGGCCATGTCTGCCCGGTATGATATATTTGTTCTGCAGATGCCCCTAAATTGGGCCACAGCATCTGTGTTGCACATACTAACCTCTCCTGTCATCACCTGATGCGGTCATCTGCCCACCCAGCTGCTCCTCATTCGCAATCAGCCTCAGTTTATGTCAGAGGACATCTATCAGTCACACTCTGCCAGATCGTCTATGTTGCCTGAGCAATCTCGGCTTCATTCTGTTCTGCCTGCCTCTACCTGTTCTCACCATCTGCTTGCTTTAACCCTCTGTATTATTTTCCCTGGTCTGACTGCCTTCTGACCTAGAACAGACCTCACCTGCTCTCCCTCCTGAGTCTGAGCCTTCGTGTACCAGATCTGTGATCCAGTGTTACATTACATCATGTTTCACAAACTCTTTTTTCGAGCCAGCTGTCGAGCAAAATATTCAAATGGCAATAAAATGAAATGCAAAAAAACTACATCCATTATACAAATGTACAAAAATATTCATATGGCATACGCCGTATTCTTATTAATATTCACAGAAAGTGGAGGAAATCATGTTTCATTTAATGCCCTATACGTAAGAGTGGTACAAGCCCCACAGAACAGCAGTTTTGGTGTAAAGGTTACTTTGAAAATAGGCATTCACACCTAAATGGGATGCAGTTATTCTTAATATTATTAATTAAATCTGTGCTTTTCTTCTGCTGTGACATGTCAAATGTCTGCTGTGAAAAATTCCTAGTTTCATGCTTTCACCAATCAATTCTATGATGGATTGTTTGGTCACCCTGATCACCTCACGTAGATTACAGATATATTAGGAAGACTCAACTTGTCTTGTAAGGTAATAATATCATTATTTTTACACATTTTGTTTGTTCACCTCATTGAGGAGTTCAATGACATACAGTATGTGAAACACTGAAAAAAAACGGATTTAAAATAAATAGAATAGTGGGCAGTTTGCGGCAGGTCACCAACATGCATCCATCTTAAAAGTAAGAGACTGAGGAAGCAACTGTTTTAACATCTTCTTCCTTTATAACTTATTGAAGTTTGCTTAACATTTGTGTGGCGCTTCGTCATCCATTGATAGAGTGAGTCTGACAACACGACAAATAAGGACTTAGAGCAGCTTTTAAGGGCTCACTGAAGGAAATCTAGCTGGCAGCAGCACCATAAGGTTTCAGCCTGAGAACCGGGCTCTGACTTTTGTGTCTCAGCTTGTCGGAAAACACTTTGAGCCCAGCCAAGCTTTCAGCTGTGCCTCAGTTCTGTAACAGCTACATGACACTACATCCTAAACTACGATCCTAGACGTCCTGGACTACTAGATCAAGTTATTTTGGTCTGTCTGTGTTAAGGCCTAGCCTAGTGTAGGGACATAAAAAGCATGGACTTTCACACATCAACACACATTATCCAAACCCATCCACACAGACACACAGTTCCCCCTACCATTCTTACTGCTAAGGTAGCCTCTTGACCTCCATCCATGTCATCCTTCACACTTCTCTTACCCATGCACAGTAAAATGCGCCAAAAGTTGGGTGAACGTTCCTATGGAAGAATGTTAAATGGTGTTTTGAGCCATCACTGGGCCCTACAGTTCTACCCGGGTCTTCCAGGCAGGTCTACAGGGTCATCAGGTGGGCACCCTCTCAATAACTGGGGTTTCGTTGAGTTCACAACACTGAGTAGACCCATCAGTGTGTTCCAGCGTCCCAAAACCACCCCCCTTATTCATACCTGCACTCAACACAGCCCTCTGAAGCAAGATGCAGCAAGCTATGTTAGCCGCCTCAACATCATCAGCCAGCAGCATACTAAGCTAAATAGCATGTTGGTATCACATGCTGCTCAACCCACCAAGACACAACCAAACAATCTTCCACAGCTACCTCACCTTAGCAAGCAACAAAGCATACGCTCCTGTCTACACCATCACCAGATCATAGCACCATCACCTAACAAGAGGCAAGTCAACAACAACCTAAGCTACCTAACTAGCATGCTGCCTGAACCACCAAATAAACCAAACAATCCTCCAAAAGCATAGACCTCTATACCTTTGTTGACATTATAAGTAGCTAACACCATCAACTCATATTTCTGCTTTGCTTTAACTTTTGCTCCTGTTCACCACTCCTGTGCATCTCCTGTGAATTTCTCCATGTTTTTTTTTTTTCGTGGCACTTCATTTGTAGTTAAAGACCCTTTCTGTGACTTTGGCATTGCATATGCTCTTTGATTGCATCCTGATTTGCTTTGCATGCCTCAAAATATGAATTGATCATAAAATATGTAACGCGTGTTGCTATAGAGAGTGGAGCAGTCTACTCAGCCAGCCAGAAGAAAATCCTGCAAATGACTGTCTGTTGAGTCTTATCTGAATCCACAAATTTGAAATGATAGTGTTGTGTTTAGTTTATTGAAGATGCATCTCCTTGTTAGCCGTGAACCTGCCCGAGGAGCATGTGGGAAAGACAGCTGATGATAGATGAGTATAAAAAAAAAATGGCATACTGTGATATCAGAACTGAACTTAGCGGAAAATAACAAGACATCACAGTGCGCTGAGCATCCCAGTATGCTGCTATAAATAGTGTATGTGGGTCTGTGTGTGTGTGTGTATATGTGGGTCTGCATGTGTGTGTGTGTGTGTGTGTGTGTGTATGTGGGTCTGTGTGTGCGTTTGTGTGTGTATGTGGGTCTGTGTGTGCGTGTGTGTGTGTGCGTTACTCACTTTCATAAGTCAATTATTTGTGGAGGCTGTGAAGAGAGTTGCACTGCCACATCACCTAAGGGTCTTCATGGATTGCAAAATATTATATAAGATACTGTAATATTCTGCAAACCTGATGCTTTTGTACATGCACACACAAGCATGCAGACCTCCTCTGACATGAATATACATAACCATACTGCTGCAGAAACGCAGTATGAACGGCCTTTAATCTTTCCAACACTGTGATCCACCAGGGCTCCCTAGATTATTCATCTGATTAGCTTCTCATTGGGTGAAAGCTCTCACTCCTCGCTGTTTTCTCAATGCATGAAGCAGCACACACACATGCAAACTGACTGACTCACTGGATTCCACTTTCTTGTACAATCTCCCTGGAACATGCTTGGAGCTACCATAGATGGAGGGGGAGGTGTGAGAGCTGGAGATATTATTCCAAATATATTGATTGCTACACCAGCTCCTGTCCGGTTTAGCATTTTCATTTGTGCGTTAGATCTGCCTACTGATGCCTACTAGCTACAACGCTCTAGTACAACAACCTGGAAAGCTACCAATCAGGCTTGCTCTTGCCATGCCAAAGACCTACAGATGCAGCAACAAGCAAAAGAGACCACCAGCAAATACTGTCCATTTCATCTGTCACAAACGTCCGTCCAGTCCGCTCCAGACTTTACAGTCAAAACACCTCGTTTGCAACTTTAGAGTCGGCACCCACGCCAACTACAGTATAAGACAGTTACGTGCAGGATCATTTTGCACCACAACAAATCCGCTAAGACCTCAAAACCTTGACAGATCAAACTCAAACTACTCGCATTGCTAGATATCACACAGCATGATTAAAAAAATATGTTGTTTATGTGTGAACTGACGGGTCTTTTCCACAATGGAAACTTAACAACCCACAACCTCAAGGTTCCCATAACTTTCAAGAAACTTGGATCCAAGGCTCTGCCTTGTGTCTCCGCTGTGTTTTACAAAACATAACATTTTGGATGTATGCCATTAAAAAGGTTTAAAAAAGGCTTTTTCGTAGGCCAGTTCAGTTGTGGGACAGACCGTGGATTAAGTGTAGCTCATATTGATTTTCTTTCTTTCTTTAATGACTTTTAAACATCTGTATCATTAAGTTAACGGAAGGGCCACACCAGCAGTAAGAGGTAGTAGGGTGGGAACTGGCCTTGTGCTGGTCTCCTTCCCTCTCCAGAGCCAGGTGTGTCACTCAGGACAGCACACTGCTTGATTTGTCCCTGTCACCGCTGTCCCACCACTGGAAATGTTGCATGATTCTGAAAATACCAGTGCAAACCGAACATTACATGGGAAATGCAGTTAAAGTAGATGCATTCTCCCCCAACACTGTACACAAAATCTACAGTTTACGTGGACAAATGCACAACAAGGCAACTGTCTGTGTTTTCACACTCTGGCGTTGCCGTTATTCCTTAGAGGGATACATGGATTTCTCCATATATGAAGAATAAAAGGATTGGATTATACAGGGGGAAAGATGACGGTACGTGGAGCAGCCTACAGAAAGAAAGGAGAGTTTAAAGATGATAAAACATGAGTCAGTATGGCAGAGTAAAGACAGCATTAAGACAGGGACATTTCCCAGGTGTGTGTGTGTGTGTGTGTGTGTGTGTGTGTGTGTGTGTGAGACAGAGAGTGTGGATGAGGGCAGAATATATCTTCTTACCTCTATGGGTCCTTGACCACTTAATAGGTGATTTGAGAGCGAGAGAGAAACGTGGTTGGCGCGCCAAAGAACACATTAGCTGAATCACTAATGAAACTTTCTTACTTAGAACAGAGGTCCCGTCCCACCACACAGCAGCACCACAGGCTCCAGTGGAACAGGCAGAAACCAGAGAGGCTGGAAAATTGATCAGCGGTAAGCATGTTAAAAGAGATTGAATTCTCCTTACCTTTTGTGTAAGGAAATACAAACTGGAATGACGTTAAAGCTATTGTGCTGATGTTTCCGTTTTTCAAAAGTGAATAAAACTGAACATATGTGGAAGCAGCCTCTAAGCGTTCAGGCCTCTGAGTGGGCGTTTCCCATGGCAGCACTTGACGGACTTTGTGGGCTGGCATTGCTGGGAGACGTGCTATCACCTTCTGTGGTGCACTACTGACTGGAGCCAGGCCTACATAGGGTTGGTTATCAAGCCGTCTGTCCCATTACAGCATTAAACATTTGGGAAGACCTGTCACGCTTTTAAGTTTGCATTCCACTACGGGAGTGGAAGCTAGAAAGCTATCACGTCCATTTCTTCGCAAAAATGTATTTTAATTTCAGCTCGACTTTAAGAAAGCCTGTTCTGGTAAACAGCTGAAACCACTGAAAGCACAAAAGTCCCAGTTGCCTACCTTATGCAAAGTAGACCCACTTTATCCATTATATGAAATCCTCTACAAATGAGACCAAAACAATTTTCTAAATGGTTACTGGCAAGAAAACACATCACTGCACTCAAAATGTCTTATCTAAATGCAAATAGCAACAGATGTATAAAATAGAAAGCAGAAGATACAACAGAAAGTCAAAATATCTCAAAGGGAGACATTTCAAATTCTGTTGCCTCTTCTGTTCCGTTTGCATTCTTTGATACAAAGCAGCTACAAACATTGGCAAACACGACTTTGTTGTTTTTAGGTGTCGTGTTGGAGGATTCAGGTGCATCTGCAAAATTCAAACAGTTACATCTCAGGGCCATCAATGTGTGGCAGCTTCAGAAGAAAACATACTGGCTGAGTGCATACTCGCTTAAAAAAAAGTCAGTTTTATTCATTTAACTAAATGTCATTACGAACCAGAAATCATCAAAGTCAAATAAAGGTTAACATTCAAAAAGACTGACCATCATTAGCTTATTTGCATGCGTGGTTATGTACTGTACAGAATATGCATGATTGTGTGGATGTATTTTGTGTGAAAAGCAGAAAAAGCAAAGTGTAAATGCATATGACTCATTCTGTCCACAGAGATTTGGACGAGTAATTGGTTAGAAAGAGGCACTCATGGAATCACATCATCTAACCGGTTGATGAGATATCGAGGACGCTGTTGAGAAAAGTGGTTGAGAGCAAGAGACTAAGGAGGTGGGAGAGAGAACGAGGTGAAGCCAAGATGATGTAGGGCCATTACTGTTAATCAAAAACGTGTTTGAGTAACCTGGACAGATTTTGTGGAAATGGCAAAGGTCAGAGTGTTAAAGAGAGACAGAATGAGGACAAAGTAGTGCTAAAAGGGCACAAGAGATGCCAGCAGGCAGGTAGAGGAGGTGAGGGAGGTGTGATTAAGGAGAGGAAATAGAGAGGAAGGATCAGCGCTGAGGAGGAATTAGAGAAAGACCAGTCGAGGCATGCCTGGAGAGTGAGGTTAATGGTGAAACGAGGAGCAAAAGACAGAGTAAAGATATTTATATGCACAGCAATCTACGTCTAAATCCATAAAAACAACGTGTGCACAGACTGCATGGCCAAACGTCTGTGGACACCCATGTTCGCATACATTTGTGTACTTTCTCGTCTGAGGCCCCGTAGTTCCAGTTCAGGGAAATCTACATACAATGACATTTTAGAAAAAGGACTTTTCCTATTTCAATATGACTTAAGTCCATATAGAAATGGTTTTCCTTAAAGCTGGATTACCAACTGGGAAAAGCGGTGGCAACTAATTGAGGATTTGTTTGGTAATATGCACCCCTGAAGTACAATGTTAATTGAAATGGGATTTAAGGTGGCTCCTGCATTTTTACCTAAGCTTGAGGCTCTGTCATGTAGAGTGCCGAACCCCCCCCCCCCCCCCCCAACATGTAGTGTAAGACCTTTAGTATTTCAGATTATACTATGCATGCAGATAAATCTATTTATTGATAGACAGAAAATTATTTTGATAATCAGTTAATCATTTTCAGCCACTCTTGTGCTGTGGCTCTATGAGAATGTCAGTCCACCATTTGGGTCCAAATATTTCAACAATTAATGAATGGATTGCAATGACATTTGGTACGGACAATCATGGTCCCCAGAGGATGAAGCCTAAGGACTCGGGACTTGAGTTTTCATCTCGCGCCACCAGCGGGTTGATATTTTTGTTTTTGAAGGAAAGGTCTCTTCCCTATAGGATGGGCTGTCACGAGATTTCATGTTCCCTCCTGGATCCTTTGTCCAGTATTTTGGTTTATGATCAGATATCTGTAAAACTAATGACATTCCCATCAGCCTCAGCTGTACATTGTGTTTAGTGCTAATTAGCAAATGTTACCATGCTAAAACACTTAACTAAGATAGTGAATATGGAAAGCAGTATCCCTGCTAAACATCAGCGTGTTAGCATTGTCATGGTGGGCATATTAGCATGCTGACTGTAGACTCTAGTACAAGCAGAAATGCCATTTTCTTTCTCTTCTTTCTAAATTGAATAATTTAGGGTTTTGGACTGCTGGTTAAGCAAAATGAGCAATTTGAAAATGTCACCTCTGGCTCTAGGTAATTGTGATTGACATTTTTCACTATTTTCTCAAAATGATTAATTCAAAAGATAATTTGCAGATTAATCAAAACTGAAAATGACTTCCTTGCAGCCCTAATTGGGAACCTGACTATGAGCCAGACCTTATCCCCTAACATCAGTGGCCAACCTCACTAATTAATTAGGTTCACTATTTGCTGGATGGGAGCAAATCCCTGCATCCAGATTCCAAAATCTAGAGGAAAAGCTGCCCAGAAGGGTGGAGGTTGCAACAGATGTAGCACACACTTTGGTTCAGGTGTCCATATACTTTTGGCCATGCAGGGTATGTATCTGTATGCATTGTTCTTAAGGAGCTTGAGCTTGGTATCTGCACGTTTATACAACCATGCTACTATTGCTTGTGTTCTGGTTTTATTTCATAATTTTTTAGATGCGATCCTATTTTCCACCACAATGCTTCAATTTCCTCAAATGGATCAATAAAGTTTCATCTAATCTTAACGGGGTAGATTGTGTTTTGTTCTAGTTTGTCCATTACAGTGATGAGTCAAAGCTTTGAGAAAGTAAACAACCTCCGTGGGGACTAACATTAATTCTCTATGACTACATCCCATTTTTCTTATTTTTTCTGTGTCCTGAATAAAAGCAGCTTTGCCTTTTCTGTTCCCAGAGCAGCTCCTGTGAATCGGATCTTTTACACTGTGGGCAAAGGAACTATGTTCCTGTCGTTGTTGTTGTCATGACCTCAGTTAATGTACAGACCTTGAACCAGGTTAGATAGATTAAATTAGGGTTTGCTCTCAGATGGGTGTTCATCATTCTCAATGCAATCATCGTTATCTGTCCCCCAACCTGCCCTGAGCAATAATGAGACTCTCATCCATATTCAGACAGTGTCATCAAGACAACACTAATACTCTATTATCTAGCTCACTATTATTATTCATGGAGTGCAAGTGGAGACAGAGCGGTGGCCAGAGGCAGACACAGGAGAAGAGATGGCATGAACAATAATAAAAGAGAGAAAATGGCAGAAAAAAGACAGAGAAGAGGAAAGAAAAAAATATCCAAGAGACTAAAATGCAGCAGAACAATTACGAGAATTGATTTGAGAAAGGGGACCGAGAGGAGATCTCAGACTAACAAACTTGGATAAATAGAATTTAGACACAGACTTTGCTTGACAGGGTTCAGTCACAGCCACACAACTGGAGAATTCACTCCTTTTCAGTTGTGCAGTGAAGCTCATTAGCAGCAAAAACACAAGTTTAGCCAATTACTGAAACAACTCCCAAAACACAACAAAACGCCAACAAAAGAATTCATGGGTAAATGGGGAAGCAAGTCTGGTAGCCAGTAGTTAACAGTAACAATTAAAATCTTAAACCTGGCAGCATGAACAGAGTGATAAAAGAAAATCAACAGTCTCTTTGATTCTTGTAATAGCCAATGTGTTTCCTGTGAAAGTGCTCCTGAGGAAAAGCATCAGCAAAGTGACTGTGAGGTGCTGTGCCGCATGCATTTAACCCATGGCCTTGCTACGCCGCATCATAATATCTAATGGTGCATAAACACGGGAGCAAATCAATCTCTATTTACATCCGAACAACTGTGGGGTCAAGTATTCAGTGACTCTGACTCACTGCGTGTTACTGTAGGCTGTTAGCAAGTCTTAAGGTTTGGTGTTAGTGTTTATTATCATCTGTCCTCCAAGTCTCTTAATATGCTAGTGTCTTTGTACGTATAAAGTACAATAATAATAATGTACTGGACTGAACCTGATCTTGATCAAGAGAATCATTTCAGGACATCACTTAATTCTTACTTCAGGCTGTAGATCATCCTTTTGTTGTTTGATCTTTTGTTCAACTTCCTAACTACTGCAGGACTCGAGTTTAGGAAACTCACCTGCGCACATCCATATCCGTTATGAGTTATGTTTACATGGCACGTAATGATTCATACACAGCGGTGTCAGCAGATTAACAGCGGGGTCACAAAATAAGTAGCAGCCAGCAACAGCAGTGTCCCCCGATAATAGTGTCCCCCTACGGAGTATGCCTGCAAACTCTATGTGCTACATAAATAAAGCTGCTTTGCCTTGCATAGTCCTTTTAGCATCATGTGTACAGTGCGGTACAAAGCCATGTTCGGATTCTCTGAATATAGTTTCTAAGCAGTGCAGTCATTATACTGCAAACATTACGGGCACAAAGAAACTCAAATGTAAGGTATGACTTTATGAAATGTGACACGAAACATTCAAGACTATGTTGACCACTACTTTGATGAAGATCTCCTATCTGTCAGTGGGGTAAAGCTGAACACCACCGGGTCTGCGGGTCAACAGACAGTGACGGGGATGTTAATAGTCCACTTTGAGCTAATAGTATGAAGAATGTGTGCAGAGTAATAGCTGCAAATAAAAAGTGACACCACACGGACGAATAGTGTTCATGTTGAGCACAGCTAAAGCCTTTCAGCTGCGTGTCTCTCTGTCAATGTGCCTGTTGGGACAAAAAGCAGCCACTGAGCCAAAGCAAATCAAATGAAACAGGATATGCTAATGTGATGTTCTATTAGGTGCTCTGTATCACTCTATTAGCCAGCTGATAGCAGTAAACACCGGAGACAAGGTGCCACTGAGGACGCCTGCCGGTAAGAACGTGACAGGAACTGCAACATTGTCATTTCCAAACTGCAAGAAACAATGATTTATTTTTTTCCTAGTATAAACAAACTAATGCAAACCTGAAGCATGCCCCTCTGCCAAACTGGAATTTTGGAATGAATGAAAAGATGGTGAGTGTGTGTGACAATGAGGAGGTCAGGCACAGAGGGAAAGAGTTGGGGGGGGGGGGGCGGGGGGTGTATGTAATGGTACAGTGTGTTTCTGCCCGCTCTGTGTCTGTTGTGGTGCCACGGGAGAAAATCTCTGCCTGCGGCGAAATCGGCCTGTCAGTGCAGAGTGTCTTCAGAAATACAGAAGGTGCTCCCTCATCTCTCTAGTCCTCCTTAAACTTTTAAATACAAGATACTCTTTTGGACTCTCAACTACATGACGACGTCTCTCTGTCTCTTCATCCACTGTTGCATGGACAAAGTGCTAATTGACTACTGTTTAGGACGGTTAGGTGTGTGTACATTTGGGGGTTCATTTTGATACTTCCTGTTGCAGCAGTTCACCCATAAATGTAAATGTATCGACTCACTCTCATTTCAGTTGAAACACCTTGCATTAACACGTCATGTCAGTTAGCTCAGCTCCATGTCGGTCTTCGTGGGCAACGCAGCCAGTCTGGGTTTGTGTTGCTGATCTCCCTACTATATCTGTGAAATGCTTCCTGTAAGGTTTCTGGCACGTGCGCAGGATTTCATTAGTTCGGGCAGAGGACTGAAGTCTCGCTCCAGTGCATTCAGTGGATTCGCTGATTTGCCAACAGCTGCTTCACCATCAGTGGCTCATTCATCAGCTGCTTGGCTATCTAATCATATTCATACAGGTGAGCACAGCAGCCTTCATACATTAATCCAGGCATTTACAGTCAGCTGCTGGGGTGTTTCTCAGAGCGCCTTGCTGCTTGTTCCATGAGGTGGGTCTAACTGCTGGTGGTTGAGTCTCTGTGTGTTTCTTTTGGCGTTTTTTTTTGTTTTTGTTTTTGTTGGTACAGATTTCAGCAGTGTTCTAGTCCTCTAGCCCCGATTTGGAACTGGTTTTCAATAGCCAAAGTATCGCCGCACCACCGATGTCTTGTTACCTTGTTTATACACAACAGCTCTTTACAATCAAAGCAAGACGACGGAACCTTTTCTAAATAGCGGTCGCTGTGGCAACAAGCGACAATTAGGAGATAAAGCTAAATGCTAAACTATTATTTATGTAGTTAAATGCTAGGCTATTAAACTACAGTAACAGTAGCGCAAGTAGAGAAGAGTCACAAAGTCAACAAGCTCAGTAATGTGCATTAGCTAACACTAGCCACTTACTGGTAGCACGTACTGATTACTGCTTGTGAATGAAACTTTACATTTGTAAGAAAGAGTTGTTATTTCTTCTCTTAAAAGTTACATATTCACACAGGTTGTTGTGACTGTTGAGCTGTCGCTTTCTGTGCTGAAATCAGAATTTCCTCAGCGGGAGCACTCATCTCAAGTTTATAAAAAGCATCTAGAAATTTAGTGGCAGCAAACGCCTGTTCCCTGTCCGACCTCAGCCTGAATGTAGAAACTGATAGAAGTGCTATATTTGCCAACCTAAGGCTGTACTATTACAAAAAAAAGGAGAAAAAAAAACAGCATGAAGCACAGCGTGTGTTCAAAATCGCTCATTCTTATTCTTTTAAAAGCGCCCTGCCAGGGCTCGCTGCCAGTCGTCTTTGTCGAGCAAGCGCAAGTGCTGCTGGAGACCGCAGCATCCAGTCAACTGGAGAGAAAAGAGACTTGGTTTCCATCATAACAATTAAATATGTCATTATGAATTGACCTCCATCAAATTAGCATTCATCAAACTGAATCAAAAGCTACTAGAGTCCGAAACAGTCTCCACTTTTGATTCCTAAAGCCTACATGTTTTTACTTTGCATCGTGCTCTTCTCATTCACTATTCTCAAACTCCGTTTTCCTGGAACACAAGTGAGTGTTGTTGTTTTATGCTGCCAGTTCTCACACTGTCAGGCAGCCAACTCCTGTTTGTGTAGGTTTTCCTCTGTAATCATCCTCTCTCTGAGCTTCTAATGAAAGCCTCAGCAGGGCTCCAGGCTTCCCCTGGTAAAGAGCTTTTTGCTGAGAGGATGAGGCGCTGCCACTAGAGTCTACGGTAAATGGAGAGAGTGTCATCAGACACCAGGCTTCCAGCATAAGTAATCCTGGCTGCAACTTTAAAAGAGTCAGCACCTCAGTCTTTGGCCAAAGCGCCTCGAGTCTAGACTTATAGCTCTGCTGGGTCAGAGTGGCGCAGGGAATATGATCAGAGTGTTTTCACTGTGAAGGCACTTATTTCCCCTTAAAGGACATCAGCACTCTCAGATACTCTAAAGTTGTTACGTATCATCAATCTGTGATGTTCACAGCACTTCCACGAGTTATTTCCTCTCGACGGGCCGTCTTTGACTTTTTTTCCCCTGTATCCACTTTTGCTCTGCCACTCTCATCTACCTCTACTTTGAGACTTTTACATTTCCTGAATGTCTTCTGACAGAAGAAGGATCTGGTTGAATGCTGTTTTGCAGTCAGTATGTGTAGGTGGAGCGAGCAACAGCGGTACTTACACTGATAAGAGTGAGGGTGTTTTTCCAGTTGAGAAAAAGCTAGAGCCGTGCTCAGAACTCCACATTGTGGCTGTAGGCCTATTGCATTCTGGTCTATGGAGGCTACCGTCAATGGAGACCTCGTATCTTGTCCTTTCTGCAGCGGCCTTCTCCCTGAGCAACAGTGTAACATGATGAGTCTAGAAAGAAAAAGTGGCTGACCCCAAACTTATAATGACTGTTAATGCTTTCAATAGCTCACAAATCCCCTGCTATCAAACATATTCAATGTGCTGTAATTTTTGGCGATAGCTATCAATGGAAGTGACAAAAATGCACCAACAAACAAAAGCTTAGACACTTTTTTAGAGTTTAAAGCAGATACACCCTAGGTGCTTTTTTTTCCCCAAGAGAAAGTACGGAGCTAGATTAAGGACGTGCTTAGCGTAGCTTAGCAGACGGAGCCATTCTAGCTGACTCCAGCTTTGTACTTAGAGCGAGGTTATGTAACTCCTGAAAGAAGAAATAACAAATCTACAAATAAAAACTTGCATCACAGGAAGTATTTGCTAGATGTTTAGAAGAATTATTCCCTTTATTTTTCTGTTTTATTGTTTATTCTCTAATGTTTTGCTGGATAAAGTCAGCAAACGTGTCACAAACGTCAGTTATACAGCTATATCTATATAAAGTCTGCTAACTTTAGCCACCAGAAGCTCGTGGTCCTACGAGATGAAGTAGCTGTAGCAGCAAAACATTGCAAAAACAAATTGAGCAAGGTACATTTTATTTCTTATGACTTCAACTTATAATTTATACGAGGAAGAATGTGTTGTCTCTTCGTTCAAAAGTTACATACAGTCGCCTTGTTTGTGTTTTGTAGTTCTGCTTGATGACGTTTGTAAATGCAAAGTAAATGTAAATGCAGATGTTTCTTTCAGCTATTTGGCTCTCTTAAAGTGATACGGTATCCAACGAGACATGAATATGTAGAAACTCCAGCTTGCGCCTTCCGGCAGAACATCTCAGCTCCGGCTCAGCCGGGCCACACTGTCAGATGCTTCTGCCATCAGACACTGATACCTCGAATAGAAAGCACTGTGCTCAGCACTGCGGGTTAAGGGCTTTGCTAAGGTGCATGAAAAGCAGAAAGTTTTAAACTTCGTTCCAAGTACAAGCCTTCTTTTTTAAAGTTCAGAACACTGAGCGGAGAAGTCTTCCAATCACAGAAAAAGAGTAAATACGAGTGCCAAGTCTCCACAGACGAATGTCACTTTGATGCCATTATCTCTGCTGCTTTCATGACTATAAGCCTCTCAGAAAACGAAGAAGTTAAAAGTTGCATAAAAAGTATGCGCAAACAATCATGGCTTAAAACCTGTTCATTTTTAGTCTTTACTGCTGAGAGACGTGATGTGAACACGCTGCTCAGACTAGCATTCAGTGAGCGTCTCAGTGTGTGTGTGAGTGAGTAAAACACAGGTATTATATTTAATGAAGAAAAACAGAATATGTAACCAAAGCAGGGACATGCATACACACAAAACACACAAAGAACAAATGCACGCACACACACACATAATTATCCTCTGCGGTGAACCTAAGCCAGCTCATTTGAAGCTAAAGGCAGAAAGATCTCAAAATTGGCCTCTGTGCACACAACTGTGTGTGTGTGTTTGTGTGTGTGTGTGTGCGTGTGTGTGTGTGTGTGTGTGTGTGTGTGTGTGTGTGCGTGTGTGTGTTTTTGTGTGTGTGTGTGTGTGTGTGTACTTGCATCTCCCTGTGATCTGTTGGTCAATGATGAGCAGTAATGCAGGCAGAGGATCAGGAAATCAGATCAAAGAGCCCTAACATCCTCAACGGGGACTAATGGTTTCATTACATTCAAACTGAGCGGGTGCATTTGTGTGTGTGTGTGTGTGTGTGTGTGTGTGTGTGTGCGTGTGCCTGTGTCAGTGTGTCATTTCCGAAAGTGTGTATTTTTGTTTGCATGTCTGTGTAAACATGCATGGTGATCCCACCTCAACATGTGTGTTTTTAGTCTAAATCTACAGCTTTCATTGTCTGTTTAACTCCAGTGTTTGGCTCCAGTGTGCCAAATCATTCACTCGTGTTTTAGTCCACTGAAAAGAATAGAAAAGTGTCTGTGGGAGAATGTAGCTGCAGTGTTTTGGAAGCATGTTACAGTCTTCTGCCTGTATGAGAATAATTCAATGAAAGTGTAATTTACTGACAAGCATCAGTGGCTACATGTCGGTGTTGGTCTGCAGAGCTCGGCTGTGCTGTCCCTAACGTCATGTCTCCAGCAGTGGAGAGACCATGGCTTGCCTGGCTCCAGCTGTAAAGGCGCGCGTGTTGTGAAATGAAACACTTTGCAAAGTGCTGCAGTGTGTGTTGGTTGTTGGGCGTGCTCCACTCTGCCAACTTTAGTCTTTACGTGATGTCGTAAGAGCTAAAGCTAATTAGCAGCACTAAGTTATTAAATCCAAAATGTGCCTAAACGCTTTTCTTCTTTGAAAATGAAGCACTAGATAAGACACGCTGTAAACCGTCCAGGTGCTGCGACATAATGTTCTTAACGACGTATTAACCGGCGTTTGCGATCTGTGAATCGATCCAGAATTGAAGAGCCGATGTCACTCACAAAGTTCATGACTTTTGTTTTGGCGTCGAACGTTAGCACCGTAGCTTCCTCTGGATAGCTAGCTAAACCAGACTGCTGTCGGACAACAACTCGGTGAGGCAAAGTATCCATGCCAGTTATCCAATAATTGATTAATCATTGGCATTCCTACAGCATATAAAGGGGATTTTGCATTTATAGGTTGTCCATGAAGAATGCTGCTGCATATACTATCATATATTCATATTGTTTAAAAACAAATGAACCAAAAAGCGAATTGAGCCTTTACTGTACTGCGGACCTCAGCATCCTGTTTGTTGCATGCTTGCTGAAATAGTGATGCCTCTTTGCTTTCGTCTCAGAGTAATAAGTTGGTTGAAAGAAATTTGAATTTTGTGTTGCAACACACAGTAGTGGCTCCACGCAGGATGTATACAGGATGCAGGAGTGGGGTTTTCTTTTCATACCACTGCAATAGATCTCCATTTGAAATGCACAAAAGAAGAGGAAGTGATCAGTGGAGCGGGTCTGGGAGGAAACTCCAGCGCTGTAACCGACTGCTACCAAAAAAAAACCTTTTGAGGAGACACACTGCAAACTAAAAGCTCGTTAGATAACCCTGTAGAATAGCTACCTGAATTTCCATTGCAAGAACACACAGAAACCGCTGATGAAGATACACGGAAACTGCGGAGGAATCTTTCTGTGTCCTGCTGTGTCCTCCAGTACTTCTTTACTTTGTTAACAGAGATGTAACAGCAGAGACAGAATCCGAATTTGCATCAGTGTCGACATAAGGAAGCTGGAAAGGCTGCTCTCATGCTCTTCCAAGGAGTTGTTCTTATTTTAAAGGGTACTACTGCAGCTGAAGATATTTACTATTCATTCATTTCTAAGTCACAAATCCATCACATGACCAGCACACTATCACACTACAGAGAACTTTACAGCATGAAGCAGACTCTCGCATAATGCACTCCAGGGGCCCAGAAACCAGGTCACCATAGGTGGTTCAAGAAAAAGCAAACACCTGAAAAGATGTGGAAGTTGCCACAGGAAGTTCTGAAGCACAAAGAAAGTAAAAACATACATATCTAATTAAATTCTAAGAGTCGGAGGCGACTACCGTGCTGTATTAATAAGGCAAATTTGCAGTATAGCTGCCTTCAAACCTTCTTCTCTCTCACAAGAGGATAGAGTGGAGTCTTTCCAGGGTTTGTAACTGACTTCACCCCCCCCAAAGAACACTCTCCTCCACCACTTTGAAGCCATTACAGCGTGCCTTTATCTTCTTTCCTTGTAGAAACATACTTTATATCTTTCCTGACAGCGCTGCGGAACAGTTACTTCTCAGTCAGGCCAGCTGACAGACAGACGGTGACTGCTGACTGAGGAGAGGGCAGCAGCCGTTAATCAGAGGGAAAAAGGGAAATTATACCCATCAGTGCAGTAGGAGTGTGACACTTCTGAGTCATGCTACAGCGGCAATTAAAAAGTGGCTCGTCTAAAGGCTTGCAGAGGATTAACAGCTAGATATTCTAATGGAGCAGTGGGTGACTGCGTTTATTGTGTTTCAAGTCCCTGTGCAAAGCGATCTAAGCCAGAGGAAAAATAGTGTGTCTCACAGTTTGCTGAGGCGTGAGCTGATCCATGAGCGAAGTAAAGGAGGTGTGAGGGGAGAGACAGCATAAAAGGGCAAAACCCAAAACTCAGAGACAAACAGAAAGTGGGCCAACGTTTGAGCAGAGGGATGGGGGATTGCTGTGATGTACGGCAGCATTTGGGATTAATGATGAAGGATGAAAAAACAGAACTGGAGGATAAGAGACACCAACATGATGCACACAGACACACACTCACTGGCAAATGCATGCTCTACCTGCTGCTAACTTAAGAAAACAAAGAGAGCACACACACACACATTTTGCCGGTGGCTCTGCCTGACACGCACAAACAGACATTTACAACTAATCTGCTCGCTCCCTCTGATTAGTCTAAAAACAAACACCGCAGTCACACACTTGTTGCCAAGCAACAGCAATGCTCGCTTGATCAGTCGCTTCTGAAATGCAGAGAAAGACAGGAAAACAGCTAGGGGGTGAGAGGAGGGGAGGAGAGGAGAGAGGAGAGAGAAGAGGAGGAGAGGAGTTGAGGAGGAGGAGGAGGGGAGGAGAGAGGAGAGGAGAGGGGAGGAGGAGAGAGGAGAGGAGAGGAGAGGAGGAGCAGAAGGAGAGGAGGGGAGGCTCTAGGGCTACAGAGAAGGCCAAGACATGTCAAACATGTCATCAGACCACCATCTGAAAGACACACACACACACACACACTGGGTCACCAGAGGCATCAGAAGACATCAGTGCAGAATGTGTGGATGTTGACATCCCAACACATGCTCAAGGCACACACTGAACTGTCTTTCTTTTGGTCACACACACACACAAACTTACATATTACCATTTCCTTCATTAACCAAAATGATGCCACTGCATGAACACGTTGTGGAAAATCAATATTCATTCAAAAAGTGTATCTTAGATAATAAAGACCAAATATACTGTAAGACTAAATATGAAGCAACCCCCTTGGTGTCGGGAACCAACAGGGGTTCAGGGGAAATACTGACAAACACCAGCACTAATAAGACCACCATATGTAGCTTAGGGAGAGACCATTATTCCCACAACCTGCATTGGCACAGCAGTTGACAATGATAACAGCTTTGTGAGTTGCCTGAAAACTCTCTGGCTGACAATTTAATGTTTCCAGTTGACTTGTTTAAACCCAGAACCCTGTAAAAGGATGAAGTAGCCATATCGTGCTAAAAGACTGCATGCCCCTGGGAAAAAGTCAGCATCCTCTGCTGATTTCCATGTGCAAGACATGGAAATAGGGACCAGCTCCTCTTCTTGTATTGCGGTGCAATGCTAGTTAGTCCTTTAGTATAATAGTACAGTATCATAAATAAAACGTAATTCTAAAAAATATACTTGGACAAGCAACACAAAAGATTGGATTTATGCTTTGTATTTTCAAACGTATACAAGAGAAAATGCCTTGATAATGAGGACTTGATGAGACTGGCACACGTGAAACTATCTCAGGTTTGGGGTTGCTGGACTGTAAATTTCCCGAAACCAAATAAAGCGCAGGACAGACCAGCATGCAGCTGTTGAGGTCCTTCAACATCTGCTGGACTATGCTGAGGATGTTCTCTGAGTCTAGGACTCAACAAACTGATCCGCAAGGCAAGTGACGTTGTGGGGGGTGGAGCTGGACTCTCTGACGGTGGTGTCAGAGAGGGAGGATGCTGTCCAAGCTGCCGGTCATCTTGGACAATGTCTCACATCCTCTCCATGACGTACTGGCCGGACACAAGAGCAGCTTCAGTGGGAGACTCATTCCTCCCAAATGTACAACGGAGAGCCACAGGAGATCATTCCTGCCTGCGGCCATCAGACTGTTCAACTGCCATACACTACCTCATTACTTACTCTTTAAATGTCAGTGCAATACATATATATTCATACGCAACAGTACAATACATATATATATATATATATATATATACATACATATATATGTATGTATATACGTTATTGTATATATTTTTTTCTTGTATTTTTCACTTAAATATTGTAAATGTGTATATTTTTTATTTTCTATTTCTTATTTTTTTTATATCTTATTTTTGTACATACTCTCATTTCTAAATTTATGCTACTTTCTACTCTTGAATGGGAGCACCGGTACTGCATAATTTCCCCCCCGGGGGATCAATAAAGTATTTCTGATTCTGATTCTGATTCATTCATAAACATGATTTACATGCGGCTGGTTCTTTGTGCCAACAGGTAGTGTAGGAATACATTTACACACATACAGTATTCAATCAATTCAATTATTTTTCTATGATGAGCTGAAAATAAACATGTTTATATACGAGACGCAGTAATAATAAGGAATTTTATTCTTAATACTTAATAATCCTGTTTAACCTTAATATCTTTTTTTTTACCAGTTTTTTAAATTTCATTTTCCCTTTTAATTTGGAGGCGGTCGAGGAATATAACAGTACCCTCATACAAGCAACATAGACTCGATACATTTATATTCACAAAAAGTCTCATAAAAGAAGAAGAAAAGCGAACAAACAGACGAGATGTATCATCGTCTCTGTCTCAGGTCTTTACTGTAGAAGACAGGCCTCTATGCACCGACCTCCTCACACCTGTACCCCTTGGATACAGAAAAGAAAGGGAAAAAAACAGCCAAAGCCAAACTTAGAATATTATGTACACATACACCCCGATTTCCATATATAATACATAGCAGTTATCTACTGCTGCTGAATGTACAAGATCTAGGACAACAACAGTTAGATAGATAGTAACCTCCTCCCTTATGTACTTTGTTTACTCAAGAAAGATTTAAAGAGTTGAGTTTTTGACAGGGGCTTCAATAGATTCTGTTTAAACATCATGTATTTATGTTGCACGGTGTTGTTAGTAAATGTATCTATGTTCTGCAGGAATGAATAATGCACACTCTGAGGAAAAACACCCCCCCCCCCCCCGCGCGCTTTGGGGACAATAAAATCTGTCTATTTTAAGACATCATAAAACGACAGTTTGCATTGAAATATGCTGAGATCATGGGGCGGCTTTCCGACTCATAGCCAGAATTGTTTTTGCTGCTGTTAATCCTGCCAAAAAAAATAGATAGATTTACAGCTGTTTCATTGTCTAGTAACAAGATTTGTGGAACTATTCAATATGTCAGAGGGGATGGCAGCAACAGGAGTACACTTAGATCATTCCCACATTGTATGCATGTAAGTACCAACTGACTTTTGAACACAAAGTGCTTTTGAGTCATTTTTAGTTGGCAACTTTTTCCTGATGTTAGATAAAAGATACTTGAATTAACTTATAGTGCAGTGATTGATACTAATAATAATTATTATTATACAACATTACTCCACACAAATGGTAACTTTTAAATCCACATCCCATTCAGCAACAGAACCTACAGCTTTATTTCATTTGTCTTGTAATTGTGAGTCAAAACCAAGTTTTGAATGATTGAATCCTTAAATGCAGTAAGGGATGAAGAGACAAGGGCTGATTTCAGGGGACACCATTGGTACACATTGCCATATGTAGCTGTAGATACATATAAAGGTACCGCAAATTCAAAGTAATTTTAAGATCCTGACCATGGCCACATTCATCAAAAAAGTCTGAACTGGTTGCCATCAATAAGGACATTATTGTGTCTAAATATGGCACTGTACGTCCCATTGACCTATTCTGCTAACTTGTTTCCTTATATGAATACATATGAACTGAATGTGCAATAATTGGTCCAAAGTCAGTCAAACAAAAGTGTTTTTTTTGACTAAATTTTGTACGTCCTCGTCCTTATCAAACCATTTTAGAAGGCCTGAGCATAAAGGCAAGATAATAAATTTTAAGACTAGGAAAAGCCAGACCTCCTGGCTGTCTATTATTTTGTGTATACTAATTCTTTGTTGTTTGTCATACTATATATATTTAGAAATTTGTGGTTGTGGTCTCTCCTCAAAACCAGCTGGGGGTGGTCGATGGATCGTACTCTAGGAAATGTACCTTTTTGCAGAATGTGGGTCTAGAGTCTAGAAGACATGACATAAAATGCTGATTTTATATCCTTTTCATTTCAGCCCATCTGAGCATTTCCTCGTTACAACCGCAAGACGAATATTAAGCCCTGTCTCGCTTTGAAGCTTTTCACCCTTCCAGTCTTACATCGCTGCTGTTTGTTTTGCCCAGCTCTGTGTGACGGCCCTAGTTCTTTGTGGCCCAAAAGTTCATATAACATGTCAGGATGTCCCCTTTTCCATTCCTTCAGGTAGTCCTCAAATTGAACTTTCTACTTTGGTTCTCAAGGGCTTCTGTTTCCTGTTTTAAACATTGTTTCCTCCAGCAGTGCTTTCCTTTTCCCGTTTGGTCAATTATATTTCACTCTCATTTTACATCTTAAATGGGTCCTTAAAGTGGTGATCGACTTTGTCACGGAGCAGATTTTTTTTTTCTGACACTAAAATAATCCCTGGTTTATGGCAGAGTAAACATTACGCCAGTTACAGTAAGTCTTGTGTCTTCATACACACATTCATGCAAACATACTGGCCCTGACAGCTTGACAGGACCAGTAGGAGGATGTAAACACTGTAGGCACTCAGATTGTGGGTGTTCTGCCGGATCAGTGGACCAACGCGCATGCCATGAAAACGTGACGTCTTTGGTTTGAATCTAGCTAGGGACCTTCATCTTCCAACTGCTCCTCCTTTTCATGAATCTGGTCTCTCCAGCAACAATAAACATGCCAAAACAATACTAAGGGTCTGAAAGTGTCAGTAGCAGAGCTGTTCCTCACTTCCAGTGAATGCAGTGTAAAGACGTATTGCATGCCCTCTTGCCTTATCAGTCTACTGTTGTTGTTTGTTAACACAAAATAAAACTAGTGAGCTGTGCTGAACTGATAATCCTGACAGCAAACTGTCTGAGAATAAAGTATGAAGCATTTTGAATTCATTCATTCCATCCAAAATTGTTGAGACATTTCATTGAAAAACAAAAAATGTCAACCTCATGGTGGCGCTGGAGGAAAAGTCAGAGGAAAAGTCAGATAACCAAGTCAGTAGGATTCGTCCTCTGGGGACCATGAAAATCTTTAAATGAAATAAAAGTTTAATGGATAGATACCTCACAGTATAAATGCAATGGATTTTTCATTTATGTTTTCTCCTTTCATACATTTGAGAAACATTATTAAATTATTAAATATTATTATTAAAAAATGATGTAATATTACATAATATATTAGTGTGTTAATCTATATATTATTATCAAATTAACACATAATAAGAAAACCAAGCATCCATTTTACAGTTCACCAGATTTTGGAGGTGGGTTAGAGTTCGGGTTTACAGGTGCAATTAGCATCCGTCAACGTGCAGTAAAATCATACACACACGATCAACTTAAGTGCTTTCTTGTGGAAAGAATACATGTTCACATCGTCCATCAGAGGTGTTACATCCCAGCTGTAACCATGGCACCCTGGGTTTAAATTCATTCACTGGACACTTTGTTGCATCACAATCTGTGTTTCCTTAGGCTTGTTATTTAAATGAAGCAATGGGGTTTAAAGGCCGCGAGTTTGCACAGTATGCTGTGCCCAACCGCTCTCATCACTGCTCTCCACCTCCATCAGCCTCACACCGAAATCTCATTTAAATTCTGTATCCCTTAAGGGCAGATGCAACTGTAGGAGTTTCACGTGACTCTGCTGCAGGCAAACTGTCTTAGATGTGACTGTGCACAGAGATAATGGTTTCTCAAATGTTTTGTTACAAATCCTGAAACTTTAGCAAGGATGTTAACTGTAACCATACATATTACAGGGAACAGTGTAGTAGGTGTCCACATGCAGTAAAATCTTTGTACTGTCAAGTCCAGTATCCAATTAAAGCAAGTTTTTCTACTATTTCCACTAACAGCTAGTGGTGGCCAATAACTATCAACCAGCATATAGCAATCAGGGGGCCACACATGCAGAAGTCCACACACATAAACACACCACACACAGCGGTCATATCGTTGGTCACACAGATGGCAGAAGGCATCAGAGAATAACATGGACATGTTGCTTAGCAAAATATCACAATACACACACAAGTGGATTGTACTGTTTCTACAGTAATAATGCTGCAGAGCTTTCGTGTAGTAATAAACAATTGGGTGACGTAAATCTTAATTAACATGTACAGCAGCAGGCATAGTCCTCCACAGGTTAACACTGGGTTTAACAAACTTACTGGTGGTGGTGGTGATTATTAACTATAAAAAATATCTTCTTCCTTCCATAATTGCTGAAGACTGGCAACAGTGTGAATGAAACAAATAATTGCAAATGAACGACACGAGGTGCCTGTCTTGTATGCATTTCCTGTATATTTTCCTGTTCACACTGCCACTGCTAAGAGAGAAAAATGCACTCCGGTGTATCTCTCCTGCAGCACTCACCGAACATGAAAACATAAGCGTTTGAGCTGTTAATGTTAAGCTTTCCTCTAATGGGAGTTTTTCTCTAATGAGTGTGACAGCACCCACTTAGGGAAGCGTTTTGACTGCAAGGCTTTACAGCAGAACTCTTCTGCTGCACTAGTTTCTGGACGGAAAGCATGTCCCATCTCGGCGCTCATTACAACGCACCACAGACTTCACAGTGATAGTTTCACGAAAAACACTGTCCTCTTTGGCAACTATAAATATAGACCTGAGATACTAAACATAAAATATTACAAAGGTGTTGCTAAAAAAGAATATGGCCCTCTTTAATTTAATCTTTAATTTAGGTTCTTTAATTATGACTCAGAATCAGACTACATTTTTAGACTAAAAATTTAAAATCTCTCATTTTAGCATTATGGCCACTGTATTAAAGATAATGACCCTTTCCTTTCAAGCTTTCCATTCTAGCGCACCACATATGCAGTTTACAGATTTACCACGGAATTCGAAGTGCTTGGGTCCTTGATCTCAGATACATGTAGACAAAAGCAGCCTCTCATATCTAGCCAACGACCGTTTATTTTGCTGGCTAGCTATAACTAACTTCTGTATCTGACATTAGCTCCATGCGTAATTAATGTCTACATACTGCTGCTTATACAGACATAAAAGAGCAGCATTGTTCTTGCATTGCAGGGTAGCTAGTTAGCCTTGGTGTTACAGTACAGTATAATAAGGGAAAATGTAAGATCAAACTACCATAACCCTGTTTACCTGCTAAATTCTAGTAAAACATTTGGACGCAGATTAGTTTTATGCTTTATTGTTCTCGATGTATTTGTATAACGTAATTGGTTAACAAGTTTGTTTCGGGTTGCTGGTGTAAACTTCCCCAAATCCAATACAGAGCAGGACAGATCAACTAACGTTAGCCTACACATATAGCATAGTAGCATCCAGAGGAGCTCCCACATAGCGGATGTGCCAGTGCTGAACCTGGCTTTTCTATCATGACCTGTAACCCCACATAATAATGTAGTTAGCTAACGATATGCTAACTCACGGCCTTGGAAGTAATTCTACGTTCGCGTTTGTACTGCAGGAAATAAGCTGGTTATAAACTAAGCTAAATAAGCTAGTTTTGCCAACCCGATCAGGTTGAAGGATCCCAATTGGCCAATCAACACGTAATTTGAACACATTGCGTGTCACCACCACGTAATGCAGTGTCAAGAGGTCGCGGTCATTTCACGTATATCTGTGAGATCAGGTTGAGTTTTACGTAATAACCCTTTAATCCAACGTCATGTAATGCTTGATACGCACTGGATAAAACATCCCATAAATGCTGGAAGAATCAAACGGATGTGATTCAGTATTTTAGCTTGTGTATGAAATCGTTTATGGAATAAAAATGCATATCACAGAAATATTCCCTCACTCGGTCTCTATTACCTCAAAAGGTGATATTGATTCCTCGGTTTATCAGATCGGCAACAGCATGCAGCCTGAGGTACACAGGAAATTGCAGAGAGGAAGAACTTGTGTATCAAGTTTATCTAACTTCTATTCTCTCTCTCTCTGTTCATTTTCTGCCCTCAGCCGTCTATCAATACAATATTTTACAATTGCTGAGATACATTTCTTGAAACCTTCCACCCTTTTCTCAGAACTGTAAACACAAAGCCAAATCTTCAAACTACGTTCACAAAACCTCTGACTCTTCAGGTGAAATCAGTCGCCTCAAAATCCAACAATGCTTTCAGATCATACAGGCAGAGAGTCAGTATATAAACAATATAAGGTATTGTGTATACTGTCAGCTAAAAAAAAGAAGACTTCGTCTACATCACAGGACACAAGGGGAAAAGCCCTCTAGTGTGCCGGATTCAGCCTTGACTCGTACTCTTCCTCCTCTGCCTCTCATTGTTTCCATCCATTGGTGGTATCAACATTCAACTCACTTGTGCCCACCTGTATATTCTGAACTGGCTTATATTCTTGTGTGTGCTGAGCCATATTGTATATATTTTTGGGTTTGCCGTGATTCTCCATCTTTCTGGCTTATATTCTATTCAATCGGTTTGAGAACAATTTTTGAGTCGTCGTGTGTGAACGATGACTGTAAACTGTGCTGTAGTTGCGTTCAGCTTCTGCCGTCCATGTTTACCATTTTGCATCGCAAGTGCCAAATGTGTTTCAGTGAGTGAGAGTGCGTTTAGAGTTTTGCCAAAGCAGTGAATGATTCGACAAATGGGTTTAGGACATTAAGCACTGGGTTCAGAGAATGGGGTTTAGTGTTTTTAGGAATTGTGTAAATCTCTCTGGACTTTTTGGCTACAGGTGTGCGGTAAATCTTTCCCCCTATAATGGTCTCTGATCAGTTCATTTTCTTGCTTCATTCCTTCCTCTCTTCTCTCCTCCTCACTTTCTCACGACTCTCCCTTCCTCTGTGCCAACGTACACAACCTCAGACAGCCTGCACACGCCTGGGGAATGAGCATTAAATCCAGTATGTTTATTCAGCGGAGGTAGACTGCGTGACCACTGGTTCTTCCACACGAGCCGTGTTTGACATTCAGCTGAAGCACGCGAGGAAGCACGCACACACACAGACAGAGATATCACCGTAGACACACACACAAACGCCCACATGCAACCTATTGACCATTTACATCATCAGAATCTTGGGACGGCTTCACTGCAATATTTACTGAACCTAAGCCCAAGCTAAGCACCAGCTTCATGGCTTGTGTGAGTAGCCATCGATCTCAGCGCCACTCAGCTTTAATCACATGTGATCGGCTTCCACTCGAGAGACACTTCAGCAGCTTCAGTCACTGAAAAGCCTGGAGGGGCTTCTCCCAAAATGAAAAGCTAATTAGTTAACTTCCCCACTTCAGAGGAATCAGTTTGTTGTTGCAGTTGTTGTTTCAAAGTCTTATGAATATGTCAAAGCGGCTGCATACCTAATCAGTTCTTAATGAGCCTACATGAAGTTTTTGGCAGGACAAATTGAGAATATCAGAGCGGAAATCAAGTGGTCTCCAAGCGCTACAATTGAGTAAACCTGTCAAACAAAGATTGTAAACACCTAATGTGTATGTGTATAACTAATATACAGAGCATATATCTTGACTCACAAATACCACCAATCTACCAGTCATCCAAGGAGATTTTACCCCGAAGAGTATAGTTGTATAACTCAGGGAATTCCCTGGTTTCTAACTTAAGACGGAGGTGGGCAAAAGCAACCTCTCTGCTCTTTCTTAGTCAGACATTTTATCAGCTGTAGCCAGCTAGCTAATCAGCTTTAGCGAGTTGGTTGGAAACTTAATCTCCAGCGGACTTTTTAACATTTCCGGTTGGCTCGAGTGAAAATTAGAAACCTGCAAAGGGGTCTTAAATATGCATTTGGTGCCATGTAATGATGCAACAAAGACTGTGGCTGAAGCTACATGTCTCGAGAAAATAACGTTAGCTTCTTCAGTTGATGATCCATGTAGGAGACATGGAAATAAAAGAGCAGCATTGTTCTTATAGCAGCATAGGTAGTTAGCATTAGCATTATAAGAAGAGATTTAAGATGAGACGTTCATAACAAGTTACTTGGACCAATAACCCAATGATCAGATTTATGCTTTGCATGAGAAAAAGATTTGGGGACAAACTGAGTTTAGCAACGTCCCCAAATCCAATTAAAAGCAGATCAGAGCTGCTAGCTAACCTTACTTTTAACTCTGATATTGTAACATCCAGCTAATGATATGAAGGCTACCTCCTGGCCTTGGGAGTAATGCTACAGTGGTACTGTAGGTAACCGCCCAGAACATCATTGGTACCCATCTACCAAGCATCAGTGATATCAGGGAGGTGAGGTGCCTGCGCAGAGCCCAAAGGACACTAAAACACAATACCCACCCCAGCCACAACCTCTTCACCCTGCAGCAGGCAATATCGCAATTGGCAGCTTGCACTTTTTATATGCAGCACAATTTGCACCGAAAAGGCCAAAAAAACAGGGGAAAAGAGCCCAAAAAGTGAGTGAGCTTGACCTGACCCGACGCTAACTTCAATCAAGCTGTTTATTTAATGTCTCAATGTCAAATGCAAACATCAAACATGTTAAAAAAATCCTTATCAGAACGACTGGCAGTGACAGGATCTGAAGACTTAATTTTGGAATCTTCACGTATTACACACTATATGATTTTATCTGAAGACTATCAACACCAACCGTCCCAAAGAGGACCAGACCCGGTCCAACGAAAAATCACATCACATTCATTATCGGCTCAACAGTCTCAAGGCGTGACCTGCCTTCAGGAGAGCGTAGCTGCATATTTGGTATGAAGAGCACAGTTACACACATTTCACTTTCTTACCTTTCTCCAGAGTGGTGACTCCCATGGACGGCTGACCCAGGCTGGCCCTCGTCTCCCATTTGCCCTCGTCGGGATGGTACATCTCCACGGAGGCCAGCGGGGTCTGCTGCTGATTCATGCCCCCGAGCACCATCATCTGGCCCCCCAGCGCCACAGCCGAGGCCCCAGCCCGCGCAGTGGGCAGCGGCGGCAGCTGGCTCCACGTCTGGCTCTCTACATCCAGGACCTCGACGCTGTCCAGGGGCATGCCGGTCTCGCTGCAGCCCCCCAGCACATAGAGCAGGCCTTCGTGGTAGACGGGAGTGCAATAGACGCGGCGCTGCGACATGGGGGGGAACTGCTCCCAGTACAGGGACTTGACAGGACTCACCGCCATCTCCTGCACAGGCATGTCTCCAGGACCGAGAGGAGGGGACACACCATCACACACACCGCGCCGGGGAGGAGGAAGAGGAGGAGAAGAAGCAGGATAGGGTAGAGTGAGGGGGCACGCAAAGGTGGAAGGAAACTGAGCGAGAGCAGAAGAAACAAGCCGAGGCACAAGCTTGTTTCTGTCTGTTTGAGTGACCGTCTGAACCCCTGTGTCCACAGAGGGAAAGAGCCAATAAAAAGAAGTGGAAGGTGGTTTGATAGAGGGGTGAAGAGGATAGGGATGCTAGTGAGTGAAAGAGTGGACTGAATAGAGAAAAAGAAAGAGAGGGAATGAGGAGAGTGTCGAACTCACTCCTCAGCCAGATGTCACGACTCCCTCTCTCTATTCAAATGTTTTATTCATCCGGCTGTTGGTGTTTTCAAGCAGGCAAGCCATCTGCCCTTCAATCCCCTCTATTCCTTTCTCTTCGGCCCTCGTCTCTCCTTCACTGCATCCTGCCGGGAGGTATATTTTGGTTAAAGTTTTGGCTTGAGAATATTCCTGGGGAAAAAAAAGATGCTTGAAGAGGGTTTCCTAGGGCTTAATACTTAATCCCACAAAAACTTCAAAGTCAAGAGTGGAGGAATTGAAAAAGAGGAAAAAAAAGAATGAGTGGGGAGATGGCACTGGATCAAAGACCTGGGAGGAGAGAGTTGAGGAACACTGACCTTCACCAGTGCCCTGATAATCCAAGAGAAAGCCTTTACGGCAGAGAATTTTATACCATCAGACAAAAGGCAATTATTCAGGGCTACCAGTCCCCCTCAGCTGCAGCTCCGCAGTTCTATTTGCACCCTGGTGTTAGAGCCTACAGTGAAAAAAGATCCTTTCATAAATGAACCAAAGTCTTTAAATGAAAACTCTACATGAGTGTAATGACTGCGAGACTTCCTTGTATTTTAAGAAAGATTTCCTTCCCTTAATTAAGCAAGAACTCCAAATCCTGGTGCGTTGTTCTGTGACTTGCTGTCAGGCACGGGGCCCTCTGCACCGTGTGCTTCGCAGCTTCCTGGTAGCTTTAGAGAGGATGAGGGTCCTTTGGCGGGGCCCGACCTGGAAGAAAAGACAACACAGGATTAGAAGAGGAATTGGGAGTATAAATTAAGAGCTAGAATGACAACCTTACATTAAAGGAAAAAAGAACAGCCTGTTTATAAGATGAAATATTATGTCATATTCTGTCCAGCAGTTATATACTGACTAATCTATAAGCAGATATTCAGACCGCAAGGGGCTGCCTTGGTGTGGGCGCGTTGCTTCAGGTGAGACAATGAAATACAATCCAGGAAGTACAGTTCACGTTTTTTTTTGCCAGACAACCAAGTGTTTTTTTGCCGGAGCCCTCTGTGTTGTCACCCCCTCCGCCGCAGGACTGGCCCCACTCTACGAGAGGCCCGCAGAGGTAAAGCTGGTACAAACGCAGCCTAAGACTGGCCTCCCTCAATTCACAAATACTTCCTTTTGCTTTTGTTACTCATTCAGATTAAAACTACAGAAAACGTGACCAAAAAAAGTGACACCAAAAAAGCCCATGATTTTCTGTGTGGTGTTGATGAACCTCAGAAGCGCTCTCCTGTCCACTGCTGAGCGGACATGAGCACCAGTACACTCTTGATGGAGGAGTGGTAGAAGGCCACCAGCACAACAACGTCTGTCAGACACCAAAACAGCAGATGAATTCCATATTTGGAACTACATATTTTGTTACAAATTCACCGTTTTTATTTTGCAAGGCAACTTCATCAACTGATGTCACCCACCCATGTGAAATCAGTTAGTACGGCAGATCAATTAATCGTTTTTATACTGAAAGTGCGATTTGAAAGGCTGCCATTCTCGTCACAGAGAATCAAGAGCTGCAAAGTACAGGTGGAAATCACCAAACACTCTGCTGATTTCAGAACCTTTCTTCCAGTTACGTTCAACGATCTGTCACTTCGCTTTTTTCCTGAGCTAAGCGATCACACTATTCACTTTAGTGCATGAGTGAACGCATCACCGCTCGTGCCGCTGTGACAGTCTGACTCTGACAGTCTTCAGTTCAGCTGCACGCTCAGTCTGCTGCTGGTACGTTGGGTTCAGTACAGCATTAGGCCTATGCAAGACAATATGTGAGGTTAACAGCTCAGCAGCCAACTATTTGCAAGAGAGTCGTCACATCGTGATCGCTTGTGTGGCTTTTGCAGCCTTTCAGTGAGCCGTAAACCAGCCAGTCACGGCTGAGCTGACAATGTGAAGCTCAAGCAGCTAAAGCGCGGAGCTGTCGACGGCATTATTAACGATTAGCTGTCTCATATAAACACTGTCAGACGTGACCTACCAGCAGTTTGTTACTGTTACCAGATCTGTCCAACTATGTGTCAATAAATGTAACGGCACTTTTGAATGTCATGATTGTATTTCAATATCGGTGAGTAATGTTACGTGTACCCCTCATGTAATATCTTAATACATGTGAGTTAAAATGCCCAAACTTTCAATGGAAAGAGATATTAATTACCGGTCAGCAAGCTCAATTATGTATTTCCCTCACATCCTTTAATCAGTGTAGTCTGTATTTACTGCTCCTGCATCTCACCGTCCTCCAGTGGCTGATCCCTCCCCACCACCACCACCACCAGCACCACCAGCACCAGCACCATGGTTTCCATACAACATGCAGGCAGGAGGTTTACTGTTTCTGAGTGACTTACAGAATTCCTTCCCTGTAATTGGGATCTATGTAATATAATCAAAATCAAATCTACGTTAAATCAATAAAGCTTTTGCTGTGCAAATGTAATCCCTCCTGATGTCCTACTGCTTACTGATTCTGCCATTCCCCCACATGGATGACTCAAGGCTGAGTTAGAAGCAGAACAAGTAATCAAGTCAGGTCTCAACATAATAGCATCGCATTCAGATTACAATCCACGTTATAATCAGAACTGCATTCATACTGTTGACAGCAATGAGACGTCTGGCTGTGTGTGCATGTGTGTGTGTGTGTGTGTGTGTGTGTGTGTGTGTGTGGCAGAGACACAGCAGGAGGCGAGCACACTGTGACCTGAGGATTGACAGAGAAAGCAATGACATTTAGCAGGTGGGAGGAGAGATGGAAAGCGACACAATATCTCTCTGTGTACCTCAGTTTCTCCTCTGCTGTCCTCACTCACACTCACTAATAATACTATATATTCATAATTCATGATGCCTTCTTCCTTGTCCCACTTAGTGGCCTGAGCCCTATGGCAACGCTGACCTTTTACAAGTGAGAGGGGAAGAGAAATGAGGACGACAGCAGCCAGATCAGTGTGTGTCCGTCCCTGCACGTTTATGTGGCTGTATTTGCATATGAGTAGACATATGAACATCTTTGTGTTTGTGTGTGTGTGTGTGTGTGTGTGTGTGTATGTGTGTGAGAGTGTGTTTACAGGAGGGGAAAAGGAAGGATTAAGAAAAAGAAAAAAAACCTGACAGGGGTGGGTGGCATTGCCTTGAAATAATACTGTTTTTGCGATAATGATATAATAAAAAAAAAAACAACAACGTGAGAAGTTTGTTGTGTTGCACCCTTTTGCTCTCACCATCTTCTACCACGGCTTAAATGTTACTGTGGTTTGTTGATCTGCCCTTTAATAACCAAACTGCCAAAGTTACTGCCTTTATTTTTTTAAATTAACTCCTGCTCAGTGGAGCCAGCGGCAACGTTACTTTTGCATTCAGCCATGCTTGCTGCTGCTGTACATAGTCATGACTTTAATACTTCAGAATACATTTCATAGTATTATTAGGATATGGTATGGCGCACCTCTAGCTGATGATGTGAACACACTTAATCTATTAGCAATGCATAACTGGATTGCACTACTTTCACACGCAGGTGTTGCACATACATAAATAATGCATGAAGTGTATACAGTGTTTGGTGCTCACTTACTGGGACGCCAGGGCCACTGTTGACCATTTGGGTGCCCTCCGTGCTTTCTTACACTTGTGTTTAACCTTACGAGACAGCTTAGCTGTGCTAAGCTAAGCTAATTGCCACCTGGCTCTAGCTACATAGTCAGGGTGCAGAGATGAGAGTGGTGTTGATCTACTCATCTAATTTTCAGCAAGAAAGCATAAGAATAAGCATAATTCCTGAAATGTCTATTCCTTTAATTCATCCGTCATGTTCAGGTTACCTTTAAAGCTGAAAGCCCCAATGAAGAAGAAGCTGTTTGTGTTGCGTCTGTATTTCAAGAAATTGCATAAATAATGTTGACAGCATTTGTAGTCTTTGATGAGTGTTTCTGTGTGTGTGTGTGTGTGTGTGTGTGTGTGTGTGTGTGTGTGTGTATGATGATTTTGGGTGTCAAATCCCAAGCTCACTATTTTGTTAAGATATAAGAATTCTGCCACAAACACGCTCCAATAACATGGGGAAATATACATGGCAGCGTGGTAACATGTCATGTGGCATATGTTAAAGTCTTGCTGCTAAATTTAACATCTGAAGCTCGTCATATCAGACAAGGTGCACCCACATCCTCACACACCTCCGAGAAGAAAAAAAGGCATCAGTCCTTCCTGTGGATCTCTTTTACTTCTAGAGAGTCGACCACAGAGATTAGCAGACACATATCTAGTTCACAGTTCATTACTGGATAAATATCATCTCTCTCCTCTCACATTCAGCCTTTCTGTATTTCCTCCCTAAATGCTGTGCTTGATGATGCCAAAAATAGGTGACTTAGAAAGGCGGAGACATTATGCATTTATAATTTGCCCATACTGTAGGCATTTCATTTAAGGATCTAACTGAGCCGCTTCATTTTATAATACCGGTAGGTTAAAGAGTACACACCGTTCTCCCAATGCTCAGCTGCTAGAGATTATCATACTCTCTTGATTATTAGCTGTGAATGGTGCTGTGTTAGAGCATGCATGGCAGATGTGACTATGATCAACACTCCCTGGGGAGCTCTGTCCCTACTAGCAACACATGCTGACAGCCTAATACAGTGAGCCAACGACACAATCATAGTTAAACGCAGGGAATCAACCACCTAATGGAAGGGAAAAATGGAGTACAGTTACAGCAGTGTGACCCTTTAGGGATGCTGAGGTTCAATTGTACTTGGAAAATGTAATCTTGCCCACAGCAGCCTTACGTGCGATGAACAACTTGAGAAAAGAAATCCAATAGAATCAAAAGCAC
This sequence comes from Enoplosus armatus, assembly GCF_043641665.1. Taxonomy (NCBI): domain Eukaryota; kingdom Metazoa; phylum Chordata; class Actinopteri; order Centrarchiformes; family Enoplosidae; genus Enoplosus; species Enoplosus armatus. Next base: position 4,656,365 of record NC_092187.1, read on the forward strand.
CACACTATCATGGGAATACAATAATGGGCTGTGGTGGAAAGGCTGATGGATGTATTTAGTTTGAATCAAAACCCTGTGGGGGCCTTCGTCTGTCCTTGCTAAGCAACAAACAGTGACAGTTAAATACGGATAGATTAGCCTGAGATACCAAACAGCCACTTCATCTATCACGGATTAAGTACAGCCACAAGGTTATTTTGCTTTGTGTGTGAAAGGAGGGTGGACGATTATGTAAGCACAGCAGTGCTGTCAGCTAAATGCTCACAATGGCAATGCTAAAATGCTGATGTTTAGTATGTCTAATATTAACCATGTTCACCACCAACACAAACTACTACGATGGGAATGTCATTAGTTCAGCGGGCATTTGGTCATAATCCAAAGTACTGGACATGGCTCGAGGTGAAAGGTCAGGGGATCACCAAAAATATTCAGCGTACATGAATGTTTGTACCAAATTTCACGGCAAACCATCTAATAGTCTGGACCAAAGTGCCATCCTCAGAGCCACACCACTGTACGGGGAGGGACTCTGCAGAAGTTGACCCATGGGTCTCTACTGAGATAGGAAGTATAATCATCAGCTGGGAGTCCTCCCATGAGACAACAGGAACATCAGTGGCATACTGCAAAAACCCTCCTGGGCATACTTTCAGCAAATGCCTACAAAAGTCATTAAGCTGCTGCTGCTGCTGGCGATAACGACAGCTGGAACTGCCAATTTATGAAGGTAAAAATAAGTCACGTACTAGCAATTATTCAAGATTAAAATAACACACAAAGTCTCTGGTAGACTGGCGTGTTGGTCAACTTACTGTATGGATTAAGTGTTAAGACTATACACAACAAAATCCTCCGTGAGTAGACTGAATCCCAGAGGCACAGCAAGTCTCCGGGACAGCAAGAGAATGATTACTAACTGCACAATAATCACCAACAAGCTACGCATGAAGCAACTGTGCTTAAATGACGTATTTTACAACAAGGACCAGCTTCCTGTAGCTTATGAAACAGCGACTTTGCATAAACATTTGACGCTCAATAATGCTTTAAAAGGAGTGTACAAGCTTCTGTTCAAATGTAACTCATCAAGGCAATAACCATAGATTCCCTCACTGACATCCATGGCTGCACTGCAGCAGAGCTAGAGCTGGTACTCCTGGCTACACTACAACAGAGCTGTAACCACTGAACTATAAATAAATCACATTTGATTGCAGCTTAGACCTCTAGCCAGCAATGACAAGTTAATAATAGTGAAGATGTTTGTGCTATGAATAAGTTTCTGATCTCGTGTTTGCCTGCTGCGGCCTAACGTCACGTAGCCAGAACTCAATCTGATCGAGCTCACAGGTCTAAAAGGGAAAAGAAAGACAAAAAAATTAAAATTAAAGTTTTTTCTCTCAAAAATGATGATGTGATTATCACAGATAACCAAATACCTGGACGTGACTAGATTGTGACAAGTACACTATATTGCCAAAAGTATTGGCTCACCTGCCTTGACTCGCATATGAACTTAAGTGACATCCCATTCTTAATCCATAGGGTTTAATATGATGTCGGTCCACCCTTTGCAGCTATAACAGCTTCAACTCTTCTGGGAAGGCTTTCCACAAGGTTTAGGAGTGTGTTTATGGGAATTTTTGATCATTCTTCCAGAGGCGCATTTGTGAGGTCACACACTGATGTTGGATGAGGAGGCCTGGCTCTCAGTTTCCGCTCTAATTCATCCCAAAGGTGTTCTATCGGGTTGAGGTCAGGACTCTGTGCAGGCCAGTCAAGTTCATCCACACCAAACTCTCTCATCCACGTCTTTATGGACCTTGCTTTGTGCACTGGTGCACAGTCATGTTGGAACAGGAAGGGGCCATCCCCAAACTGTTCCCACAAAGTTGGGAGCATGGAATTGTCCAAAATCTCTTGGTATGCTGATGCATTCAGAGTTCCTTTCACTGGAACTAAGGGGCCAAGCCCAGCTCCTGAAAAACAACCCCACACCATAATCCCCCCTCCACCAAACTTTACACTCTCCTGGCAACCGCCAAACCCAGACTTGTCCATCAGATCGCCAGATGGTGAAGTGCGATTCGTCACTCCAGAGAACGCGTCTCCACTGCTCTAGAGTCCAGTGGCGGCGTGCTTTACACCACTGCATCCGACGCTTTGCATTGCACTTGGTGATGTGTGGCTTGGATGCAGCTGCTCGGCCATGGAAACCCATTCCATGAAGCTCTCTACGCGCTGTTCTTGAGCTAATCTGAAGGCCACATGAAGTTTGGAGGTCTGTAGCGATTGACTCAGCAGAAAGTTGGCGACCTCTGCGCACTATGCGCCTCAGCATCCGCTGACCCCGCTCCGTCATTTTACGTTGCCTACCACTTCGTGGCTGAGTTGCTGTCGTTCCCAATAGCTTCCACTTTGTTATAATACCACTGACAGTTGACTGTGGAATATTTAGGAGTGAGGAAATTTCACGACTGGACTTGTTGCACAGGTGGCATCCTATCACAGTACCACGCTGGAATTCACTGAGCTCCTGAGAGCGACCCATTCTTTCACAAATGTTTGTAGAAACAGTCTGCATGCCTTGGTGCATGATTTTATACACCTGTGGCCATGGAAGTGATTGGAACACCTGATTTCAATTATTTGGATGGGTGAGTGAATACTTTTGGCAATATAGTGTATTTTGGAGTAGATCCTAAATTTGGGTAAAACTGTAAAACTGAGGTTCGACAGTATTTCATTAAACCTTCCAGATTTTAATCAATTTACAGAATCTGAATAACGAATACTTTTGAATCAAGTCTATTTAGGTTTTAATCTTATCTAATTAAAGTTTTTATATTAACAGAGGCTCAAATGCTCCTAGCATTTGCCCACGCTATGCCATCCGTCATCTCTGCCATACTAGAATGTATTTTGCTATCTAGCTAAATGGCTATCTGAGTGTTCTTTTACATTGCCATTGCTATTAAAAAGGAAGAGAGAATAAGTGACTGGATAAGAGATTTGTTAAATTTTACCAACTTGACACCAGATCAAAAATTGAATCAGCTATGAGAATAACCTACTTTTTATATCAGGGTTGCCAACTTTGGGTTCCTGGCTGGAGTGATAACTTGATGCTCTTAATCACGCGCACTTCATCACATGCACATGTTTGGACTCAAGTCACCATCAGGGTTTGAAAAAGTATGCAGGTTACACATTACCAAATTTGATAGCTGTCCTCGCCTTCTGGGCTCCCGGCGCAGGTGTTTCGGTTTAACGAGTGACCATGATGACTGGCGACCTTCAGCCGAATGCGTCTGTTGTTGTCGTAGCTACGACAGCTGTTGAGAGCAACTTGCTCTCTTCCTGTTTAAGTGTGTGACACGTTCCCTCAAACAAGACTCCAAAGACTAGTCAGATAGGTATGTTTTGACGAGACACTAAACAAAGAGGCATTTACGGGGACAGCTACGTGTTCTCCCGCTGTTTTCAACTACGACAACAACAGACGCAGGGTCACTCATTAAATGGAAACACCAGGCTTTCTGCCACATAGGCTTCCTGCCAGAACAGCTGTCCAATCAACACGGGTTACGGTACGTAACGCTTGGTTTAACCAGTTCAACCGTAACAGAAACACCTATAGACGTATGTATAGAAGTATTTCGAAGGAGCTTACCAATATTACAAATCTATCTACCACAGGGTCAGGGTACAGTAGACTGGTAACAAAGTCTGCAGGGGCCCCAAAAGAGGAAGCTCAGCTAACTCTGCTACACTAACATGACAGTAATAAAGAGCTGCACTTCCCAAACACACAACTAACGTACGCGAGCCAGGGTTGTGTGGTAGGAGGGTTTCAGGTTCCACAGTCTTCATGCGTTACAATCGCCAGGGAATAGGTTACTAGCCATGGAGTACCTGTTTGGCACTGTTTTTGGCAGTTCATTTAAACAACTATCGATAAAATGGATGGCACTTAATGCAGCAAAAGTAGCTGGCTGCTATTCAGACCAAATATCACATCAAAATGTGCCCATTGGCTGCAGTCAGTGTTCAGACAAAGCCACGACGCAGACATGCCCAACCCACTACAGGAAAACTCACTCCTTAGTTAGGAGAGCTTTGCAATTCAATTCATTATTTGTTTGTGCCTTATGTCTCTCACAATCAAAACAATCATGACGTGACTGTTTCCAGTAGTCTCTTTAATCGCTTCAGAAAAATTGCTAACAGCATACATGTGCTTTGATTGCATATTCTCATTGTGGGAATGCCTCAGAGATGCCTCTCTTGCAAATGTGTAAATATTAAATTAGAGAATTTAAGACAGAGTCGTTGAGTTGATGTGAAGTGGATTTCCCTCGACAGAATCTGTGGCAGCAGCAATAAAGATCTCACTGTCTCAGGTGGAAGTGCTCATGTTGGTAATGATTAAAAATGTGCTTTTATTGTCTATAAGTGAGTAATGATAGATGTATATGTTATGCACTAGCATTTAAAGAATAAATAATAGAGGATGAAGCTGTGGAGGTGATTATGAGGAGAAGTGGAGGAGGAAGATGGCAAAGAGGCCCTCGGGGATGAGAATGACAGAGACTATGCTGGTGGTGAGATAATGCTGGTGAACAATGCTCCCAGTGGCTTGATCGGTATCTTTACCCCGCTCATGTCTTCAAATTTTATTTCCTCACATTCTAATGGGAATCGAGGTGAATCTTTAATTACCGCCTAGCCAATGATGTGAATTTCAATCACAGAGTAACTTGATTCAGAAATGACACTATGAATGCTTATAAAGGCAGCTGAGTTCCTGAACTGCTCGCAAGCTTTTGAGTGACAAACGCAGCTCATACATGCCCTTGCTGACAATCGGTATCGAGTGTCACAACTCATTTCGTATTTATCGCATGTTATCAACCGGCATTTCGACTCAAGGGAGCGGAGGCTTGCCAGTCGAAAGCAATAAGGGAAACAAAGGAACAAGGTTTGTATATGAAAGGTATGCAAATCAGTCTCACAGCAGCACAGATGACAGCGGCATCTTTTGTTTTTTCTTGAGGTACAATAAAAGAGTTTTGAAGTATGGCACCATATCATGAAATGTATCTACTTCAAGTTAGTAAAGTCTGCAATTTACAAACTGTGTCTCTACAGTTTGGGGTTTCTTGGTTTGAGCTTCGCTACCATTCCGCCCTGTGCTCTGATTTTATTTTTCAACATGATAAGATAAAGGTGTAGTTCACAATGTCACAATAGAGCTGTAAAAGTTATGAGAATGAGAATAGAGAATACAGGATGAGGAAATACACTTCCGCAACCAGCGGCCCCTCCCACTTCCACTCTATTGTCAAAGGTCTTTATGAAGGTGAACGAGAACTTGGCTGGATGTTGGGTGTGTCACTCACAAAGTTTTAATAAAGGTCAGGCCATTGATTGCAGAGGGTTAAATCCAGGGTTTCCTCAACTAGTTCATATGGCATGTTGTCCGACCACACGTGAAAGTGTTTATAGCTTTTTACGAACTGCCACAGATGGGATAGTTGTTCATATGGGATAGAGAAGTTCACACACTGCCTACTTTCTCACCTCCACCCATCTCGACAAATACTGCGCGAAGTGGGCATGACTGTCAGACTGTCCATCTGGAAAGTTGCAAAAATTGTTGGACACGACCCCGCTGATTCCGACATTGGAAAGGTGCAGTGGGAGGTGGGAGGGGAGTGGCTTTCAGACACTCCTCGACGATTGCACTTCTTTATAAGTATAATGACAACTTTACCGAGCCCTGGTGCCATCTCCTCTTGCACCGAGGAAGAAGTTACACGTCCAACTCACTTTAAGAAGCTGTTCGTGTTCAGCACAGCCTACTTTGTTCAGCATAATTCAAGATGTGGGAAACTCTGATGAAATTGAATAATAGAAGAAATACAGCAACTCCTTGCCGCAAGTGTCTTCAGTTTTGTGAGACACAAAGGACGTTTTGTTGTTTCGTCTTTCATTCATGGTTAAGATTGGTAGTGTCGAGGAAGTTGGAATATTGAGAAGTTAAGAGGATGAAGTTTGGCTTGATATACAGTACATTAATGTGTATGTATAGGGCATAATACTCTTTAAAATCTAAGCGTCATCAATTGTTTAGATCATCGAAAGAAAGCCTGTGCTGAGAAGTTGTCCTCACTAATGATGAACCCTTGGGGCTCTTTCATTCATGGCCTTAAAGTTCTCTGCAGTCCCAAGGTCACAGCAAGGGCCAAATCTCCCTCCATCTGTATCTTCGGAAACTCTAATCCTCTTTCACCAGCTTTCAGGCTGTTCACAGTGTTCCACTTTTTTCCAACTGCCGGCGCATTTTTACACAAAAGAGAACTTGGCGAATAGAAAGTAAATGCCCTGGAAAAGGCAGTGTACTGTATATGCATCTTTAGACAGAACAAGAAGCTTAGAGGTTTAGGAAAGAGGTTTAGCTATTTAAAGGAGTGCTCATGAACTTCTCTGTATTTCTAAATATAACATAGGAGGCAGGCTTTCAGTTGACGGTTTTGCGACAAAGTAAAGGAAGACAGTACAAAACTTGAGCTGAGCTGAGTTCTTACTCTGATCACAAAGGAGAGGTGAGTAACAGAGTTTCTGACAAGAACTTTTTACTGACTACATCGTCATCCAAACAGAGTATTGTCTTTCCCACCATGTTTCAGGACATGGGTATAATGAATCCACTAAGGTCTTACAACTGGCGATTGAATGATTAGTGGCCTGTGAGACGAAAGTGAGTGACAGCTGATTTGCTTATAGCCCATAATCTAAAGAGAATCAAGCACTGAAAGGGTTCCTCAGCGTGTTCCAGTTTTATCCCGCAGCCCAAAGACATGCACGGTAGGTAAAGTGGCAGCTCTTAAGTGAGTGTGAATGTCTATCTGCATTTCATGTAATAGAGGTTCTGCACTACCTTATATGTTAGAAAATGCAGCCTTTATGGTTACACCCCAAGAACGCCACTTCTTTGCCCATTCTGGACACGTAAACGCAACAAATCAGGGTATCTTGTCTGATGATATCACTTTGGTATACGCCACACAGCAGGTTCCTAGTTGGGAGGACAGAAAGAATAAAATATTCAATCTATAATGATTTGGTTTGAATTCAAAATTCACAGCGCCTAAGCGCAACAATCCATGCCTCGTGCGGCAGCAGGGGTCGTAAAATGTTCAGTTACTTCGATCCACTGCATGCCAAATTGCCCTCTGCAGATTTACATATTGTTGCTCTTCCATAACACAAAACAAAGGAAACAAGCTGTATGCTTCAAACCAAGTGCTTGTCAGATTGTGTCTGAAACCCCCCTCCCCCAACACTTTTTCGATCCGAAGTGGTGGTGCGACAATTTGTACCTTTCAGAAAACCAACAATCTGACAAGCGCACCCAACAATTGGGTGTGCGGAGGTGTGAAAGTAGACAGAACTTCTCTTTCAAGCTCCTTTTTCACTCTTCACACGATGACTTCTGTCACTTCTCATGTGCAACAGCGCCTTTGAGGAAAGACTGTCCGGAAGTTTGTGTGTCGTTACCCCCATTTGAAAGATAATCATGTCTCGGCCATCTCTAACTACAGCAGACATCCGCAAAACTTTATGATGGCCATCAGCTACAGATACAACACCAAACGTTCTGTTACCTTTGATTAAATTAGCTTCACCCTTTGTTAGTCTCACTGATGTGCGTAAGCTTTGCAGCTGCACTGGGTAAGATTTTTTTTTTTAAATGAGGTTAATGAAGAAGCATTAGATATTATAATACCTGAAATACGATATCACACGTGCAGAGTTATTGACAGACAAGACTCGCTGCTTAGAAACCCTTAAGACAGAAATTCATGCCAGCAGGTCTCGTCTCTGAACAGGATGTGTGCCAACCTCTTCAGACATCTTGTGCAACAAAAAGGTCAAATATGTTTATGTTTCACTTCCCACAACTCAGAGCTGGAGAGCCTCTCCATGCAGAAACTGTGAAGTGTGTCGAGACAGGCGCGTAATCGCGGCGGCTGCTCCGCTAGCTTCACCCTCTGCTGTGAATACTTGAAAGCCTTTTAATTTCCTCTCGGCTATTTCATCATGGAGGCTGTTTTCTAATGCTCTGAACAATAAGATGAAATCCAAGCCCGCCCCAAACTCAAAATAGTTCAAGCCAGCTTTTCACCGTCGCCTCCCTCCCTCCCTCCCTCCCTCGCTCTTCTTCTCTCTTCTCCCATCCCTGCTGCTTGCTGCATCCCAGATTCAGTCTGAAAGTTTGATGCTGCTCGTCATTCATAATTTAAATGTGACGAGCATTGTGAACTGGTTCCCCACTTCCACATCCTCCTCCCTTGGTTCATTGCTCTCCTGGGATTTTCTCCTCTTTCTACTTCTCAGCTCTTTTATTCTCACCTTCCAGTTCCTGTTAAATGTATCACAATGGCTGCCATGTTCAGACCACATGACCAGAGGGGCTTACTCACCACTGATACATCTGATATGTCATTTAATGAATCATTCAAATGAAAGGTGTAAGTACAGCTCAAGGACAGTGTTATATCGGCTGTTTTAGAGGGTGAGGGGGAACATTGGTGGGAATTCAGGAAGCCAAGTGCCCCAGTGCTATGTACTGACAGGACGCCATCTACTCAATGAAAGGCTTTTTGGCAGCTTATTTCCCCTATGGCACTTTTATTGGTCAATGCAATATATTTTTTTTAATAATAAGAGTAAAGCAGATCAAAGATTTATTTGAAATGGGAATTAGACTCTCAAGCCAAGTAGATTACATCATGTAGTCGTCATCATGTAGACTCGTAAAAATACACTTACACAAATTACTGTACTTGAAATATGATGTGATTTGTTCCACACCTGTGTGATGCTGCACTAAACACACATTTAAGTTTACACCCCTAACAGAAGGGCACTTTTCTAGCATTGCAGATGCTACAAAATATTGTTGCGTGTACGTGTAAGTACTCTTATCAGTTAAAATCCTCAGTTACTGTTTTTATGCCAGGTAAGCTTCTCAGTCCAGCATGACACATGTAGTTCACAATGGGTTAGCTTGAAATCCTTAGTAATTTTACAGTAGTGCCCCCGATTTCCGACAGAGGCAACTGTCAATTTTGTTATCTGAAACAACTGCTGCTGGCTGATTGTATCCACGGTAGCTAGCTGACATGTACATTTTAAAACGAAAACCCTGTAAGAGTCTAGAGATAGGTGGCTGAGCTTAAAGAAAGAAAAAGCCATGGGCAGCTCTACATGCAAACATACACGTTTACCCACACTTAGAGATATCAGTGCAAGCGTGAAAGTACTAATAAGATCTTGTATTCACAGTAATGTTTAGCCCAAACTATTCCCAGCAGATAAGAGATTCCAGTCTTTTCTCTTCAGTTTGCGTCTCCTTCTGGTGCACAAATTGGTCAGTATGCTGAATGGAATCAATCCTCCCAGGCTGCAAGACGTCTGATCAAAGAGATGTTTGACCAAATGAGATGATGAGAGTGAAAAAACATCACTTTGGCTCACACAGATCTTGTGTTGGTTACGTAATGTTGCTTACATAGTAACATCACACAGGCTGGCTTTCCGAGTCTGCTGCAGAGGCTCAGCCTGTGTCTATGACAGTGTGTGTGTGTATGTGTGTGTGTGTGTCTTGGAAAACAGAATGGATATTGTGCACGTCAGGTATATACCGACCTTCAGAGAAACCCTCCTGTGGGATTAGAGAAACAATGTATTTTCTGGTAATTAAGTATTAACTCGTGTGCATGACAAGGAGAGTTTAAGCCTCGTGCAAACTGTGTGAACAAGCCGCTAAATGTGTCCTCACAATACTACAGGTACTTTCAGACAGCCTCCATTCTTCCCACTGTAAACACAACTACAGCCGTCCTGCCGAGGAAGGCGGCAACATAACGTTAATCTATACCCCTATTAGTTGCTGCCGTCTGGTTGATGACGGAACCTTTTCCAACTTGCGGCCTCGTGACTATGGCTCCCACAGAAACAACACCAACAATGCAGGAGCTAAACTCACTGGGATCTGAGTTTCCTGAATAATTAGACCTCTTCACCAGCAGTGAACAAACATATAAATGAACAAGAATAAGAGTCTACAGCTGCACTAGCCTCTCTGTGAGGCTGTACCTAGGCACGGCGGTGCTTTAAGCTAGATGCTAACGCCAGCAAGCTAACATGCTCGCAGGGACAAAGTACAGCTGAGGCTGATGGGAATGTCATTGGTTTTGCAGGTATTTCATCAACAAGCAAAGTATTGGGCAAAGTAGAATGACCTGATGATGGCGCTAGATGAAAGGTTTTGGGATCACAACAGTTTTTACAAGTCATCCTGAGAGGACCATGAATTTGTGTGCCAAATTTCAAGGCAATTAATCCAATACTCTTCAAGCACATTTCCCTCAACACCCCAAATGTGAACCTCATGGTGGCGCTAAAGAAAAGTCATTACACTCCATCTTCTGGGGACCATGACTGTCATGGCATCCATCCAATAGCTTTTCGAGATGTATCAGTCAGGACCAAAGCGGTGGACCGACCAACCAACTGACCGACACTGCCATTTCTAGAGCCACGCCACTAGCATGGCTAATAAAAAGGCAACAGACGCAGCACTTACAGCTCAGTGTCTAAAAGCATCTCTTGACAACTTGTGCACATTCCATTTAACTAACATCCCTGTTTATTCACTTGTTTGCATCAAATATGAAATTTGTGCACAAAGACATTGAGAAATTACACACATCTTCTGCAGCCAATTTAATCGTGATGAGGGTTATTTAACATGAGAGACAGCATGGACATCGCCGGATTAGTGAGGTAAAATTGTTATTTTGTTTGATTCATTTAAGTTTTCTATTTTCCAAAACAGTTTATAGGGTAATTGCTACTTGGTCTGTACAGAAAAACATGTTTATTGCTTATCATATGATTATCTAAGGGCTACTCTTTCTAGTAAAAAGGTTATAAAGAACTTGAGTTGTGTTTTGGGAAGGAAATGAGAGCTCTTTGTTTGCAATGTAATATTCTATGCAAGAACTTACAATCTTATCAGCGTTATTTCACCACTGCAACAGTATTTTTGGCTCTTGTATGTGAATTACATGATAAATAACACAATAAATAACTAACTTAATCTTGGCTTTTGCTTTTTTTTCCTGTCACCATTTCAAGGCAATGTCGGTATACAGATATTTATCAGTAGCAAGAATATTGATTGTGCTGCCTTGGGACAAACACAAACACTGTATTTCGCAGCAACCAAATCCTACGTGTCACAGAACGAGTTCAATTATCGTAATTACCCACAAGCCTGAGGCAATGGGCATTCACTGTAGGATGACAAGCTTGACAATCATTTTCATCAAGGATTTCAGCAGGATTATGATGTCTAATTTTGCCCAGCTGTATTATACTCATTTTTCTTTTCACTGTCTAAAAACTAAAGGGGTAATATAGCTGATGTACCTGCTATGCTGAAACAGGTGGTACAATTGGGTGTTGTGTGGAACCCTGCTGTTACTCAGCAGTGTCGGTGTGTTACCATGCCTGGAAGTTAATTACTGGATGGTCATCGGTGCCTTCTGGTGACACCTGGCCCCGGTGTTACCAGCCTGTAAAATCTAGCCTCTGTTACTCACTGTCTCTCTCTCTCTCTCTCCCCCTGCATGAACTCTTTTTGGGTTTTGCATTCTACAACATTCACACAGGATTCTGACCCTCCACGCACACCCTACATTACTGACCCTACTGACATTCACGTCCCATGCTTTGGCATTTTACATTTCAGTGACTTCAGTTGTTGTTGAAATGGTGTCTCCCATGTTTGTCGTGGCCCCAGAGCTAGGCTGTGACAGGTGTGTAGCTGCCATCCTCGGACTATGTGCTGCCATACACAAGAAGATAAATGTTGAGCCTCGTGCAGAGAACAGCTGTCACGCGCGGACCGAGCCTGTGCTTCTAAAACTCAGCGTCTTCACTTGGGATCTTACATGGAAACTACACAGATATGCAAACTGCATTTGAAGCCTCTAGAAAACTTTGAGATTATTTCCTGTGGGGTCGAGTTTAAAACATTTGTGTTGAGCTGTTAATACCCTCTGAAGTGTTAAATTGGATCCCAACGTTACACAGTGAATCATCCCTCAAGGAGGGTTTGATAGAGGGCTGCTGTTTTTAGGATTGTCATTCCAGCTATTTCCATCGCTCTAAGCAAACACAATCCATTCCAGTGTATTCCAATAGTGCACTAATACAATAATACCTCTATTCTGATCTGGTTCAGACAGATTGGCAATAACTGCTGAGGCAATATTGTGGATGCCGAGCGGCACGGAATTGAAATTCCCAAATACCCACTGAGGCACTCCTGCAGAAACAGAACAAGACATTGTTGAATAAATGTTTGCGTTGTGACATCAATGCAAGATAAAAATGATGTGAACATCTATAACAAATAACATCTGTATCGAGTGGCTGCTACCAGGACAGACAGCTGAAGCCAGTGTGGAAGTGTGTTGAAGTCCAGTACCACTGATAGCTGCTAGATATGTGGATTAAACATTGTCTAAATAAATGGCAGTTTGTGGTTAAGCAGTTACACTAATTAGATATTCAAAAGGATGCTTTTATCCAGTCTTTTAGAAAGTGGAATGTGTTAGATTGATAGCTGGCCACTGAGCACGGTTTAGCAACATATGTATGTAGCCAAAAGTCTATAGGCTAAACCAGGAATACACTTTTGTCGTTAACGGACTTAGCTACCTAGTCAGCTAACAGCTAGTTAACCAGCCGATCAGTACTATTTCTAAATACAACAATATCACCAGAATGAACTGACATCTCCTTTACATGTGATAATAAATAGCTTTATTGTATATACATGTAATCTCTTGAGCGTGTCGGTTCATTCTGGATCTTGAGTACTCATAACTGTGATAAAAAAAAATTCTAAAAGTCGGTTAACTTACTTAGATATTTCCCAAGTTTGTATAATTTCTTAATTTTTCAAGGCACACAGATTCACACGTGATGCCAACAAGGGCAGAGTTTATTGTGTTTTAAATGTCTGATTGGAAGGAAAAAATAGGCTCAGGCTCAGCATGGTCCTGCGTGCCATCTCTTCTGTGGCTGCGCTGTCTGCAACGCTACGGAAAAGCCGCACATGATGTCTCTTTATCAAAACTTCCCCAATTATTCCCTCCAACTATAAAATCTTAACAATGAAAAACTAGGAACACAGGGAAAAGGCTGGCATGGTGTCATCCTTTGCCAGTCAATACGAGCAGCAGAGCGCTTATAAAAAAGTAATAAAAAAGTTCTGCCTTCGTATAACTTCCTGAGGTACAGCACTGTATATTGAAATGTGAATGGGTTCTGGATCGGTTATCCCATTCTCATTCAGCCTGACTCACTGGAACCAGTGAACGTAAACACGGAATTTCAATAGAGATCATGACAACCAGTGTGACAGTGCGCACACACATACACTGAGAAAGACACAAATGTACACACACATTCACAAAAGCAGACAGTATAGAGACACATACAAATACAGCTGAGTCATATTATGACCAAAAAAGAATAAGAGCAGAGACGATGTTCAAAGCAGCGATAGACAGAGAGGAGAAGCGTGGGGGGGTATAAGAGAAAGACTGAACGCAAAATGCAAAGTAGTTTTTGCAATTTGCATGAAAGAAAAAGATGAAGGAAGATAAAGAGTATAAAGGAACAGCTACTAAAAGCACTACTAAAGATGTGACAGAATAAAAATGAAAAACACAGGGAGTGTGAGAAACAGAGAGTAGAGGGAGAGGACGGTCACAGTCAATGAGGCACATAAGAGCACAGAAAAATTTGTTTGCGTGGGAATTAAACCAACACACAGTGCCGGCCTGGCAGGCGAAATGAAAGCGTTTCTCTCTGGAGCACATTTCCCATCAGTCCCACTAAGAGGAGCAGCAGGCCCAGTCGTCGTGGATGCCCCTGAGGTCAACTGTCCAATCAGTCGCTCCACTACCCGTCTCCACGGAGACAGCCCCGGTGACATCATCGAGGGTATTGGCTGGTAACACAAACTGATAGGCAACCACGTCACCGGGGTCGCAACCCCACAGGAACATACAAGACCGTTAGTATTATGTTGCTCGTTCACTTCAGTCCGTAACATTTAATCTTCTGGATGTAATCCTCTTTGTCCGGCTCTCACTTTCTTTTTCTCCCTCTCTGTGACAACTGGAGTGACATTTTTGATTCAGCAACCAGAACTTCAACACTTGAGAAAAGTCAGAAATCGGCATTTAGGTGTCACCTAAAAAAGAGGTTCAAAGGTCAAGTGTTCCCTCCCCTGACGTCCAAGTGCTAGCGAATTAAAGTCGAGATGAAACGTTTTGGAGGCTATCTAGCTTCCGTATCGAGACGCATTTCCGAGTTAAACAGGATTGGCAGCCGGGAGATAACATTGGTAGGAATTTGATTTGAATATGTCATAACCATAGACTGTATATAAAGATAAACAACATGACAGCTCCCCTGGTAGTTGGCTGTATAGGTCATAAACCCCGCCCCCTCCATGTTAGCAGATGGTTTCTGTCATTTTAGGTAGTTCTTATCACGCTGATGTTCATTTTTCTGATAAGCTGTGATTGACTGTGGTGTGCTCGCGATTGGGTCGGGCGGGTGCATGGGCGGGGCCTAGCACCGCGGCGCCATTCGCCGATCACCACTGCGCAGACTCTGGCTCCAAATGACGTCACCAGTGCAAGATGGCAGCACCCGTATCCGGGATATTTTAGCTTCGTTTTTGTACAGTGGGAGGAAGTGGGGACGCGTCGTCCCTCTTTATATAGTATACATAGTTAGAGTATATGGTCTTAACTGACGTTAGCTAGCTAACGAACTGTGCCACTAAAAGTTGAAGATTGATTGATGGGTGGATGGATATTATTGGTTGAAATTGGTTGGTTCAAGCTTACGTAAGCACACGTCATATTTTGTTTTACAGGGAGAAAAATGATTGCATTTTGAGAACATGAGAACACAAAGAAATTGATTTTGTGTAACTTCTTTGGCATATATTGTTAAATAGGTACACAATATGACCGGGGATGTGATCTTAAAAGGGTTAAAAAGGCATTTTTCATTTCATCTCGACTTTAAGAAGGTTAGAAATAGGCATCAACATTCGTAACAGAAATGTCAGATTTATTACTTCTATTGATTCTGCAATATTTGAGCTTCATGGTTTCCGAAAACTATAGGCTGACCAATATTTTAAAATTGCCTATTAGACTTAGACTTTATTTATCCCACAGCGGGGAAATTTACAAGTCACAGCAGCAAAGACAGAAAGGTGCAGAAACACACAGCAGACAAGCACTGTGTCAATAAAAACCAGTCTTCAATATACATATAATAAATACAGATATAAAAAATGTGGGGAACAAAATAAATATATACACGGAAAATATAAATATGTACAGATTACATATATTCAATTATATATGCCTGAAATTTGTTTGTGTTTTGTTTTTTAAGGAACTGTGACTGCAATATTTACTGAGTGGGTGATTTTGCAATTAAAAATATATAGTGTAATGTAGTGGAGACATTGTTTCTACATATCTTTGGCATTACTTTAAAGGAATTTAATGTTTCTTGTTGGGCGACTTCTACACTCATACTGGTTTATCTACAATAGGCTAAGAGCCAGATACTTCCCGCAGGAGTTGGTGGAACTCCATAACAGAACATTGGACTAACATTCATCAGGTTGCCAGAAACATGACTTCAAACGAATGCTCATGTTGCTGCATATCTGCTCGATGTGTACATAAACTACTTAACAAGTTAGCCATATCACCTTAAAAGCTGATAATATGTCAGTGTTGTGTTTACAACTTGCTACCACTGCCCCCAAATGGACAAAAAATTCTGTTACTGCAGGTTTAAATCATTTAGTTGAGTCCCATCACTGAATGTTTAGCAACCAGGAAATTATAGCAGTCTGAGACAGCAGTAGGTCTCAGTAGGTCTATTGGTCAGTAATATCAAATACCATTTATAACAGTTAAAATACACCCATCACAATGTAATAAATGCTGGATAATGCGTATATTCTTTATATCCAGCCGTGTAATAGTTGCTACACTCCGCCCTTCCCTCTTTCTTCCAAAGCATCTTTCAGAGTTCTGCGAACACAAACATTTTTAACAGTGTGCCCCTCGTGGGACTGACCGTCACTAGCTATACACCCCGTCAACCCTCGCTATCTGACTCTATGACCTACACCTAACTCCACTCTTATTAACCCAGTCTCCTATCTGTGTAAGCTGTCAGTTTTCCGATCAGCACTGCGTCTCCACCGCTGGTGTCATCCATCACTATCAGCTCAGAAAGCACTCCAGCGCTGATGTCTCACACTAACCTGCACTAACAGCATGACCTCAAGAGAGTAAGATCTGACACATGTTCTAATTAATACCCAGAGGCCCCAGTCTGAGGAGACCCTGCACCAGGGCCCAACTGAGTCCAGCTGTGCTAATGTACCACCGATACTGGCCTACAGGAGAACAAACTGCGGGAAATTGTCCTTAATAGCGTCTACATCAGACTCGTTTTGTCGAGTGAGTTACAACAAAGTCACAAAGGTCATTTTGTTGTCCAATTATCAACATACTTACACATAAATGCTCTCTGTCTCACACACGTGCACCCATCCACTCCAAGCCATATTCCACCCAGACCTAAAGCTAAAATCTTTAAGATTTTCATGGTCTGCATTTTTCAGCAACTTTCTCTCCATATAGCAGTGTTCACTGTGAGTGGCTGAGTCCGCCATTCCTACGCTGGATTCAAATCGCCCACCTACGCGCAAGGGATTCACAGAAAATGATGCATGCATGTGATCCAGGGTTAATGTTTGTAATGTTATCTTATTGACATGAGCCTGTTCACTCTCCTACAGCCGTATCAGAGCTAAGTTACTGCTAATACAAACCCAACATTTTCTTCTGTTGCTAGTTCACAATAAAATTGTTGACAAAGTGGCTTCCCAAGGAGTGTTTGCTGCCCCCCACAATTCTGGGACCTGTAGTCTTACACTGCACCTGTTGATACCACCAGTAACCACAGGTGTCGCCAAATCAACCAAGACTGAAATCTTAAGTATTATAACTTTTACATAGCTGATGTACTATAACCTAGCTGAAACATTAGAGTGTGCTTTGTACTCCAGTAGTGGGCGATTCTAAAACGTACTGTCTGACCCATTGTCCTGTTGTTCTCCGTGAGCTAGGCTATTGTTGCTATCTTCACTAACGCAAAATGGAGCCGTGGTGTATGGATAATCCTGACCATCTGAGAAGTAATGTGTGGCAGCACATTCAACACCACAGATGGAAAGATCGTGTTTAAAGGACTGTTTGCTGACTTGTAATGATAACTGAGGCTGTGGAAACACAGCAAATAAACGGAACAATAAATCTACAACGTAGTTTAGGATTAGGCTTTGTGTGTTCAAAATGATGTTTGATATAACACACCACCAGAACAACATGTGCATGCTACACCAGCCTGTCATGTTCTGAGTCCATCTGTTTTATTTGTTAATGCCAGCCTCGAGAGCTTTAATCTACAACTGGGTTGAGGTCATAGTTCACACACACACACACACACACACACTGGGCTGGAGATAATACCAATGCTTGACTGGTTTAATTGGAACAGGAGGGATGCTGGGTAGGTTTGACTTTTTCTTTTCTTTTCTGAGAAAATCCATGGAGTTGGAGGGGGCACTGTCTTCTTCCTGCAGCTCTGCAATTTACAAATCTTACAATGAATATATGCAACACAGCATTTCTGTGTAGAGCAAGATGACAATAGTTATTTGAATTCAAGAATATGATTGCTCTTCACATTATTCATAACACTTGACACCCCTTTACCTCTCCTTCTCACTTGCTTCTGTGTAAAAGGGAAATTAGCCTGCACTGCTGGGCAGGCTTTTATTATTTATTTCATTCTCACCATGCAGTGATATTGAGTGATGCACCTTCCTGCAGAGAGAAGACAGAGTGAAGCCCACAGCTCATATCGAATCAGAAGTTTTCTGAGAACACAGCGGCGTGCTGCTCTATTCCATGGAGGTGTTCAACTTGACTGGAGAGATGCAAGAACATCACTCTGTAATGAAAAATCAAGAGAGGGGGAGAGAAAAATAAAAGAGACGACTACCTCCACTAAGCGACCAAGGGAAATCATGAAGTAGGTCAGATTGCTAAAAAAAAAAAAAAAAATGTTTGGGGTGGTGGGGTGAGGAAGAGAAGATGGGTTGAGACGTGAACAGTGGGGGAACGGATACGTCTCCTCGTAGAGGCCTGTTGTAAACATAAACAGAGATATATCAGCAGATTTAGCAGCTGACACTGTTGCTGTGTTTCTTCCGCTGAGAAGGGTTGCCTGGAAACAAGACTTAAACAACTGAGAAACCAGTAGAGATGAAAAGTGATGAGATATTTCACAGAAGCTCAGAATAACAGAGATGAAGACTGAAACTGGAATGTGGATGAGTGAGAGCCGAGTGAGAGGAATCCAGACAGTTGTTTCAAAAGTGTATTTCTGCTTTATTAGATATGATGCTGTGACGATAGACAAGTATATAGTGTGGTTCGGTCCATTACTGACTGACCCATCACAACATCCCACCAGATTAATGGCTATGTTGTGGCTCTCTCGTGGTCACACACCTCTATCATATCACAGGCTGAACTCCGCGCTGCCTGGCTGTTATGCCACATGTTGTGTAGCAGCAAGAGAAAAAGAGAGAATCAGGTAAATGGAGTGAATGCCTGTCAGCTGATGGTCAAACAGCGGCACGTAGTGTGACTGAATGCTGCTCATTGAGGAAGGGTTGCACTGAGGTAATATTAAATATAAAATCAATCAATTCCTTAATCCAAATTAAGGCTTCTAATTCTAATTTTTTCTGTACTGCAACACGATTTAAAATTCTGGTTATTTTCTATAAATTTGACTAAACCAATTTATAGAATTGAACTGTTGTTTTATTCTTTTAATTAAATGACTGTGGTCTAACAATAAAGACTGCAACTCCACTAAGCAACCAAGGGACTTGTGGTCTATATAGTTTAGTGTATAGTCTTGTATAGTAACAAGATAGAGTATTACTTGTACCAAGCACAGTCACAAACTAATCCTGTTTCTAAATGAATAGAATCAGAGAAAATAATTGTTGAGGTCCTTCAGACAAGGAGAGACAAGAGAAAAGTCAACTTCTAAGTGAACTAGTGATGAACCTTCAGAGAATTATCACCTGAATCTGCAGCTCCCTTCAACTTTACTGAGCTTCATAGTTTCAGCTCATTGTTTGGCTGTCCGGCCCACGACTACTGTTCTGGTTCACTCTCACCGCTCTGATAGCGTCGTGAACACAGTGGAGCATTTAGCCGCTACAGATCCAGGTTTCCTTCAAGAGCTGGTAGAGACGTAAAACAGAGCTAAAAGAGAATGAATGTCGGTATCATATTGATGATATCAATATTTTATTATATATATCAAACTGCCCTTAAGTAACGAGTAACAATGTGTTGCTATCAGACTGATGAAACCCAATGGTAACGGCAGCTCTGCACTACAGCAGATTAAGCTACCGTTAACGCCAAACTATCTGCTAGCTACCAGTTTGAAGTTTGGCGAGAGGCAATCACCCTTGATTGTCTTGCGACTGCTGTTCATGAACAACCAACACGGACCACTCTGTTTTTTCTTCTAAAATAACTCCAAAAATATTTGGCCATGCATCAATGTTCAGTCACCGGAGAGCATAATTAACCGGACCAGAGCCAAGAGCTTCTTTTTTTTGGTTCTTCTGCCAACTCGCAGACTAAACGTTAATTAGCTACAGCTGAATATGTATGCCGATGACAGCTGTCATCATGGCCGGCAACAGTTGCCAGCGTAAAACTCTGACTTGCTACAGCTTGTTACAACACTAAATTATGCAAGGTATTAAAAGTGAAACTCTGGGGATTTGAACCTCGCACTCGATTGCAGGATCAAATTGTGATTTCAAAGTGAAAGCACAAAACAATAACTTCCCATTTTGATTCACTCAGAAGAAAAAGAGTTCATTCATCCCAACCCACATGAAAGATCTGCATTTTATCACTCTCACTTTTGTTTGTCACTCTGCTCTGTTGATTCATGCAGACACAAGCGGGATGTGACATTTTGTGTACAGAATTTAAATGGGTTGTAAACCACACCGGTCTGGCACGACCAGCGCTGTTATGATTTGGTTTGGAGCACTCCGATTCATTTAGTAATTGCCACCCTCTGCTATCCAATTTAGATTTCCCTCTCTACAGCTGTTCCTGCTCGTTTTTCTCACGTTAATACACCTTATAGCCATGAAGATTGCTATAAGCTTTAAAACATGATTCTGGTTTATTACAAGGGGATGTCGTTTTTGCCATCATTGTTATGTTGGATATGATAGCAACATACTCACCAAACTAATTGCTGAGACAATTCTACAACACAGATGAGGCAAGAAACACGAGCGGTCCAACGATAAAGCCAGCAGTTTACCAAGTTTATCTAAAGCCACTTTTGGAGGTAAAACTGAAAGTGAGAGCACTCGAAATTGAAAACTGTGTGTGCGCAACTATGGCAAGCACGGTAAATCAAAGTTGAAACATTCAGGCTGTAAACTGTCCATTCCAGTAGTGAATTGTAACAAACCAGAATCATTATTGTCCTCTAACTTATACTTTGCAATGGAACAAAATGTGCCCAGTATCTGGACACCCAACATTAAAGTGAAATCAAAAACAAAATACCATTTATGTCAGGAATGGCTTCTTCCACTGTCTTCTATAAGATCAGCGGACCTCTGGGGTGAGTAGAGATCAGTTATGGTGCTGTTGGTGTGTATATTTGAGTGTGTGTACAGGGTGCTTGCGCAGCTTTGGTGGCCAGCAGCAGCCATGAGTCATGGTGGAGCAGAAACATTAAGAGGCTTTCACAGCAGGACAGGGCACAGCGGAGGTGGAGCTTTCTTTTTTCTACTCCTCCGTTTCCTTTGTAAATCTTTTCCTCTGTCCACTCTCCCTCTCTCTAAAGTCATTTTCTCTTATTCATGCTGTTGCCCCGTCCATATCTGACTATCTGCCACAGTGCATCGCCCTCTCTCTTCCTCTCTTCCTTTGCAGCATGAGCCACAAGGCATCTGGGGACTTGCTGCTGCCATTCAGCTGAATCTCCCCTCCCAGCCCAGCAGTTTCCCAGCAGATGCTGCTTTCTTCCTTAAATAGATAGGATGTAAGGCCGAATTAAGAGAAGCAACAGAGGGAGGGGGGAGGGACAGTAGATGACGGAAGAGAGAGAATAAACAAGGAAAAAGCCAGAGAGGGTGGACGATAAGACTAAAATAAGGAGAGCTGGTGAAAAAAAAACAGAGCAATGAGTGGGCTACTGGGTAGTAAAAAAGGACAGGAGATGGGAAAAATGTAAAAATATGTGGCTGGCACAGTTATGTTGGCTAATGTGCACAGTGGCAGTAAAAGCACAGTGTAATAAAGAAACTAATGTGAGGTGAGGAAAGGATGGCAGCGTTATGAGAGGAGACGAGATGGAGAATGAGGGAGAAAACAAGGACACGTGATGAGAAACAGAACCAAAGGGGTGATAAAGTTAGCAATGCAACACACTCGCCCCTGTGGGCTTGTTATTTTAATACAGAGCTACGATTGCATTAATGGTAATGTGATACACCAGTGATCCAAGCTATGCTTAGTTTCATCAAGCACGGTTAAGAAGAGGAGAGAAGAGGAGGAGTGACAGCTCAAAAGGTATGAGGAGCCACGTAAACATTTACAGATGAGTAGATCCAGATCAAGTATTATTGTGTATCTGCCAAAACCTAGTCCAATCCGATACTTGTATATACAAAGCAGCAGAAGGTATGCATAAAGAAGTATCTGGTACATTTGGCGCACCTTATTTTTCACGAGCTACTTGATCCAAATACTGAAGGTCCCTGTTTAAAATAACTACATTTATCAGCTTGAATTATTGATCTGATATCAATGAAAGTTTAACTGGAGAATGTGACTGCTGACATTGACGAGACACCATCAGGTGATGGTTTTACTAGGAAAGATGTAGCATACTGTTGGGGAGTTGTTGAATGTACACAAACACTCAGTCCACTTGTACAGTGGTGTTACAGAGTGGAGGTCCTTCCCTCACTAAAGATCTTTCTCTCGCTGAGGACACACACCAGCTGCAGAGAGCACTAAAACTCAAACAGACAAGTTTCAATTTGGCCTGAAGTTACACACGGAATTAACATTAACCGATATATGACACAGCTTTTTGCTAATTAGAAAGCAAGAGGAGCGATAGCCCCAGATTATCATCTCTTTATTATCTCTCTGCAGATGACAAGAGCAGGCTGCACCACAGAGTTAAAGCGGCCAGTAAGATCAGTGCTGTCAAACTTCGCGATCTGTCTAGCATCTTCTAAAAGACAGCTATTTCAAAGGCTCGACTCATTTTAGAGTGTCCTCTTCATCCTCTGTATGGAGAGAGTGAGCTTCTACCCCCCTAGACGGATATTCAGAGTTCCTAAAGTCAGGTCTAACGGGTGAGAAATGAAACTGTTAAATGCTCAGGATGACTCAGCTGGTGATCCGTCTTCCAGATGATAGAGGCGGACAATGATGGTCACTGATGTACATTGTTTTTATTGTGAGCTTGCATGAGGAGGGTTTGCATTTGTTTTACATATTTTGTTATATGTTTCATGCGTTTATTATGTTTTATGTTCAAGTCTGTGTGTGTTCTGTGTTGAACCTAGCTGCAAGTCAAATTTGCCCTCGGAAACAATAAAGTCAAATGAACAGTTTGACGTCTTGGGAAATGCGCGTGTGCGCTTTCTTGCTGAGTTAGATGAGCAGATTGATACCACTCTAATGTCTAATCTACCTACCAGCACGCCGTTTTATGGGGATTAATGCTGGACTATTTCTTGGCTGGGAGCAATAATTTCCAGGAATCACAGCTGGTTGCCTGGCAACTGCTCGGAGCCAAAAAACACTTCGGCCTATAACCCCTGTAAAACAGCGAATTGTCATTTTTATTCTTTGTTTTTTGTGTAAATTACGTTTCAGTCGCCTCTTCAGTTTACACCAATGGCTGCAGATTATTTGTACTGCAAAGTACTGCTACGTTTTGGTTATATAAATCATTTCCACTGTTTTTTGGAACAAGCGTTCATAACTGATGACATTCACTCCCAGTGAGGTTTCTGACTGACAACATTAAGTCTTAATCTGCCCCTCTGAATGATGTGTACCTCAGCAAGGCCCCACAGTAAGTGGATTCCCTCTGCTCCCAGGGACAAAATGACCAATATTTATGTAATTAGCCGAGGGGGTCTAAAGAAAACTTAACACATTGCCCATCTTTTAATAATACTGCCATCTATTTCTAAATGTTTCACTTCATTAGGGCTGGTGAATAATTCCTTCTTGTGTCAAAACTTTATAAGATCCAACAACACTGACTTCCTTCTGATCACTGAATCATGGTTGACCCCTGGTGATGTTATCCCACTCAATGAGCCTGCCCACACAGAAAAAATCTGTTTTCACACCGTTAGACCAAATATGCTTTCGATTATTAACTGTTCTCTTTCCACTGGCACTTTCCCATCTAGCTTTGAGCAAGAAGTTGTCCAGCCTTTGCTGAGAAAATCTAGCCTCGACCCATTGGTTTTAAATCATTTTAGGTCTATTTCAAAGTTTCAGTTTTCATTACACAATAGTATTTTGGGAAAATTCCAATCTGGCTTTCATTCCTTTCATAGCACTGAAACCGCACTAATTAATGTGGCCAATGATTTGCTGCTCCCTGCTGACTCTCGTTACTGTTCTGTTTTAATTCTGCTTGATTTGAGTTCAAGGACACGGCTGTTGATGGGTTGATGGGAGTATCACTGTTGAAATTGGGAGGACCTCATCCACGCCTGCCCGCCTTACTTGTGGTGTACCCCAAGGGTCAATTTTAGGTCCTCTTTTATTTGCCATTTACATGCTGCCACTGGGCCTAATATGTATACGCTGATGACACACAGCTGTATGTTTACCATGTTCATCATCTTAGTTTACCTTTAAGTCTTTAGGATCTCTGTATAAAAATGTAATCCCATCCAGCAGAAATGCCTGAAATGTTCTGTCTGGCACTAATGTAGCATATGGCGTGGTTGACAATAAGACACGTTCATCTGGGAGTGTCTAGTTGAGCCCAAAACATGGGCATATTGTTTGGTGTTAGAGAAGACACACACCTGCTGTGACTGCCTAAATGCTGCTGAAGCACCGTCAAACACCAGCTGACCCTCTTTCCTCGCCTCCCTCCTCCATATTAGACCTACACCCCGTAGTGCCCCAGAGGCAGCTGATCAGCCCCAACATGGCTACCAAGGACCGGGAAAGATCAGGACCTCAGGGACCAGTAATGAAGTGTCAAGGAGGATAGGGACATAATGAGTAAGAGAACAACGTGAGGAGAGAGAAAGGGGTTCAGTAAGGCCCAGGAAACACAGACCTCGTGAAACCAGCGCAGCATACTGAAAGGCTCTGGGGCTGAATGCCAAAGAGATTTTCTCCTCACGCTCCTTTGCAGAGTATCAATTAATCTGCAGTGAACTATGCCACCTGCATTACAATGATTACACTGAAAGATGGACAGATGTGACAGGTCAAATGGGTTAAGTCCTTCAGGCTTTCACATTTGGGGGAATAAAGCTATGAGCTCCAGGAAAGTGTGATGGGCACTTTTCACTATTTCGTACCCTAAACAATGAGTTGATTAACAAAAACAATAATGTGCAGCCATAGTTTGTGTGCCTAGTGTGTATTAGTCCACATTTTCATGATGAATCTGGGCTTTCTCCTTGATGGAAGTGTTCAGCCTTTGTGGCAACTTTTCACTCGCCTCCCCAGCAGGAACTAGCATGGAAGCCAATGTTTCTGGTGGCAGCAATCACATGAAGCGATCAAAGAGCAATCAGGTTCCACGAGCTGATGTCTCTCCACGCCTCTGGCAAACTTGAAATAATACCCACTACTTCATGTGGCAGCAGTCACAAAGCAATCACACAGCAACTTGTTTCCCTCCAGTCTGTGCTCCTGGCAAGTGGAGGCAATCATACCAAATGATCAAATAGCTATGTCTCTACTGAGCGGGATTCTCTCAATACTGAACTAAAACTTGAAGCCATTACAGTAATTATTTAATCAAACCTCCCACCCTTGCTCTGGATTTCTCACAGCATTAATGGGCCTGAAATAATGCAACTAATTTCAGCCTGACAATTCTTTTCTTTACAACATATAACTGTTGTCATACGAAGCTCCACCACATATGATCGGCCTGGAACTAAAACGTAATGTAATTATCCTCCAGGTACTAATTTCATTATTTTTTGGGTGCTAAGTGAGCATAGCTGTTCAGGTTTTACTGTGTTAGTTGGAGTTGTTAATTTGGCTGAGATTTTGGTTTGGTTTGGTTTTTATTATAGCTGACTAAGATCGACTGCAGTTATTTTACTATACACAGGTGAAGGGTGTGCACAGTGCCACAACACAATAAAAGCACTTTATTTGTCACGTTGATTATTTGTTTAAATATCCTTGTGACAGAATGTCCGCCTGAAGGAGGTCTATGACAGGACACTTGCGTATATAATTAAAGGGGAACTCCACCGATTTCACACATCAAAGTCTGTTTACTGCTGCAGAAGTGAAAAAAGTTATATAAAGACTTTTGTGGCTCCAGAGAGAGCTTTGTGAAGTCTGATGAATGTCCTCAAGTGATGTCACTTAAGTCAGTGTCAGTTGGGGCTGAAGACTACAAATTAGAAAAAAATCTGGGGGTGTGGAGTTAGAAAGAAGTGAGCTTACCGGAGCTCTGTAGCCTGCTCCTCATCTCTGCTTGAGGCTAGCGGCTCGAGGCTACATTAGACGATATCTCTGATTCCACTATACAAGTGCAATGCTAAAATAGTGTAGTACTTTTTGATATAAAGTGTTCAAAGTCTAAATTCCAGCATGCAGAGGTTCTTTTTTTGTATCCCGGTGTGGTACCGTCAACAATTAAAACATTTAGTGCAAGTGTGACTGGCAGTGAGCAACATTCAACTGCTCACCTTATGAATTATTATACCAGTATCTGCTGATACAGAGTTTATCATAGACAACTTTTTATGTGAAATGTGTTAACTATTATATGCTAAAACATAAAATCAGCATGCACAATACAGAGCCCTGAAACCATCTGAGATCAATATAATTCAGCCACATTATTAAGGTTATTAAGTACACTGGTGCTTTTACTACTGTGGCATGTCAGCCACAGCTTTAGTCATTTTACAAGTTATGATTTTTGCATATAAAAACATACAAAGCGCTTATAAAATATGATGTTTTGTTATAAATAAGACAACCCAACAGTTTATACAAGTACAGCTGAAATCGATTGATCAAATAGTGGATTAGTAGAGAATTCATTGGCAACTGTTGATAGTCATTTAAAAACATTTCATGGCTCCAGTTTCACAAACGTGAGGATTTGTTGCTTTTCCTTTTATTTATTTAGATTATTTAAATTTATCTTCAATAATGTTTGGACTGTTGGTTGGACAAAAGCAAGCACTGTGAAGGTGTCACTTTGGGCTCTGGGTAATTGTGACAGCATTTCTCACTATTTTCACAATTCTTTTCAAACCAAACAATCAATCGATGAATGCAGAAAATAATCAGCAGATTAATCCGTCATGAAAATAATCATTAGTTGCATTCTGATGCAAAATAGTTCAAAATGAGCTTCACCTCAACAAACTACAACAGTAAAATGTATAGCAGTCACAGGGGACATTTTTCTGTATGAAGTACTTTAGTTTTAATACTTTAAGTACAGGATCCTGATTATACTTACACATTTTTACTTAAAGAACATTACCAGTGCACGACTTTTACTTGTAGCGGAGTATTTTAGTAGTTTGTTATGAGTACTTTTACTCAAGTAAAGATGTGAATACCACTGGTTTTAACCATACTGCCCAGCCCAATCACACAACCTGCTGCAAGCTGGGAATGAGCCATGATCCCAGTGCACTTGTGCTCGTTATTCTAAACACACTGCTGCTGCTGTTGCTGCTGCTGGAAACAAAGCATTTGTGTTTTCCCCATAGGACCTACTGTTGTTCCCAATATATCAATGGGACATACTGTAAAATAAGTACATGCCAACATGTTTCCCAGAACTCCAATGTCCTCCACCTTCTCTGTAATTATGATCCCACCACCGCTGCCTCAGTGGTACCAGGTCAATGGGCCTAATGAGGGGGCTCATGTAAACAATAAAATGCAATTAAACAATGAGGCAGCTGCTGTCACAGACACACACAAAACACACAAACCTGTTTGCCCGAGCTACTACAAGCGCTGAAGAGAACCCTACCTCCGCATATGACGCGCTGTTTTAATTAACATGGCAGCGTCCTGCTGACACGTGGAGCAGGAACAGCAGAAACAGGCTCCCACACTGAGTTACGTCTGCATCCTAACAGGTGGAGGGAAGAAACATGGAAATGAGGTGATCACTCTTTCGACTTTCTCCCTTTTTTCTTTTCTTTTCTCTTCTCCTCACTTCATCTTGCGCTTATTATGACAGAAAATGTGGTGATTTAAAGAGTAGGGGACACAGCTAGCCTGGCTCTGTCCAAAAGGTAGCAAAATCCGCTTATCAGCACCTCTAAAGCTCACTAATTCACATGTGGTATCTTGTCTGTTTAATCCGTATGAAAACTGAAGAGTAAAAACGATGTTTTTTTAAAGTTGTAATTTAGGACAATTAACTAGGACAATTTCTTGACTTGTAACGCCCTGCAAGGCAAGGGTCATAAGTAGCCACACCGCGACCACCCGACTACTATTGGCTTGGGGAGCTACTACAGGGTTTTCCAATAGGCTGGGTTTGACAATGTCATTTCCATTTTTAAAAAAAATGTTAATATGGACATGTTTCAGTAATTGAATACTGAAAATGCCATTTGATGGATTAAACAAATGAGATATAATGTGTTTGTAAGTGGGCTTTAGCGGTGCTGGGAGGCAGATTTTATACCTTTGTTCACAGCCAGGCAAGCTGTTTCCCCCTGCCTGCTCTCTTAGCTAAGCTAAGCTGACCGACTACTGGCGGTAGCTTCATATTTAGCATACAGAGTGGTGTTGAACCTCTCCTCTAACTCTCGGCAAGAAAGCGATAATGCATATTTCCCAGAATGTCAAACTATACCTTTTAAAACACTGACTCAGATTTCTGCCTGCTTGAGCTGCTTAATAGTTATTTTCTCTACATGCACCACCCGTTTTATTCCTTTCTCTTTTTCTCTCTCTCTCCCTGCCTCAAACATCTCATCCAGGCCTAGAAGTCCCCCCTGTTGGCAGGCTGGATGTCCAAACTGTCCTCTGTAAGCATCCCACTTAATCCTCTGATGGGAATATTGGCTCAGTTCCACACTCATCCGCCCGGGTTAATGTCTGTAGCTGGCTGGCTGGTGTGTGTGTGTGTGTGTGTGTGTGTGTGGCAGCGGCCATATCTGTCCCACACAAACCACCTTTTTGTACTGTACGCTCATACACCATCTCTTCGTCCTGTAGAGTTCAGGGGCCTCATTTATCAAAGCATGCATACAACAAGTTGTAAATGTGTGCGTAGTGTCCATAAAGAAATTGGCATTTGTGCAACATGCATGCTCAAGCTTCCCAGAGTGTTCCCGCCCAAATATGAATAAATGAAGATACAGAATGAGGGCAGGTAAAAAAAAATATCTGTCCCAATACCACTTCAGTGTAATTCATAGATTACAAATTCGTTTTTTAATTGCTGCACTTTGAAACAACAGTTTCGGCATAACACAAAATATGCACGGTTTAGTTAAATCAATTTAAATCAATGGTACCAAAACTTAATAGTTCATTATAAGGGAAGATTGATTACAATTGAATGTCATTAACAGATTCTGTATAGGAGAGAAACAAGATGAAGGACAGACATTAAAGTTGTTTTATGTATCTGTAATTTATCCCTGTGAGCCTCTAAGGGTTGGTGTACCAGATCAGGAGTGGTTCTAAATGCACACACATTTTTAAGCACAAGGTTTCATCCAGTACAGCCAGTTCAACAGTAGGACAAGCGTCAATTCCTGGATCACAAATGTCACAAGTAACAAATAACAGGTCATTTAAGGATAAGGGCCACACTGCCGTCACTGTATCACCATGATATGACCAGAAAATGATGGCACAAGAGACAAAATGTCAGGAAGATTAAATAAGAAGCCAAGAAAACAGCCACAAACCAGAACAGAAACGTGAAACGCGGCCAATTAGCCCGCTGAAGCAACTTCATCAAAAATACATTTCTGGTTTTGTCATGTGGAGACCCGACTAGCTTCAGGACTGTGTGTCCTCTTGTGGGCTCTGACCCGTGGTTTGAACTCTGGTATAAATGTAGCTGTAAAGTGGGCAGCTCAATTGTTTATGCAGCAAAAGTCAAACGCAACATATAACAAAATCGACAAACACAAAGAAGAAGGAATGTACTTCCTCCAGACAGAGCTGATGCTAATTAAAACTGTTAATGGACAAGACAAATCAATTTGCAATGCTTAACAAAAGTCATGCATTTCAATGTAACCATTTATACTGTATATAACGAGCCATTGTGCCGACTACAACGTCAATAGCTTATTTAATACATGAATAATTTCATAGTGAAACAGTTTGCCGTTGTCCCTCACTCCCTCTGCACTGATGATGGCGAAGAGGCAGAGCCCGGTCCGTCAGAGTCTGGGTGAGTCCTGATTGAGGGTGGCATTTTACTGGCACAATGAGAGCTGCCACAGCACTACGCCTCCCTGCTGGATCCAGCAAGACAGGCCCAGACGCTGCATGTCAGCTGTAATCCTCATTATGCAAATGAGCTCACACCAAGTTAGGAGCTATCATTGCAGGTCAGATTGGAAAAGCAGCACCAACACAGAGAGAAGGAGAAGGGGGGGGGGGGGTGATGAAATCTGTTAGAGGAACAAACAACCTCTTTAGCAGCACCAGACAGCAGCAAGAGCAAGGATGCTGCTCTTAAAAGAAAGCCAGGATGGAGGGGGGGGTGGAGAGAAAGAGAGAAGCAGCTTCCCCAGGAGGAGGAGGACAGAGGAGGAGGAGGACAGAGGAGGAAGCACTCTCTCTACCTGAAGACACACACTCAACTCAGTAAAAAGAGAGCAGAAAGTTGAGGTCGCTCTAAAAACCAGAATGAAGACCAGGCGATGGGCAGCGCAGCAGATGGCTCCGGCTTGCCTCGAAGAGACGCATCTCACTGAACAGCTGGCTGGATTTGCCCTGCAACCTCGCGCCTAAATCCCCGAATCTGCACCAATAATCACGCAACTCCGCGGACACAACACGGGGGCTCCACTTTACTAAACCCTGCGCAGCGGCAAACACCCCCGCAGCTGACATTATTTGCCATCCAAACTTGCAAAAGCACGGGTGACTGACATGACATCAAAATCCACGAGATGACCAGTCCTGCAGCATGAACCTGCGGTGTTGGACATGGCGTCCTCCATGTTATCGCAACAACTGCATGATTAAAGTTAGGTTTATTACGAGCATCCACACCTGTTCACAGTGATTTAATGCCCGTTAGTTGCTCCGCAGGGCCCGACAACAACGCGAGCATCTCGGCCAACAGGGCACATGTGCGGTACTGCACCAACCGTCGGCGTCCAGAGTCTTCCTGCCAGCGCAGGGCACGACAGCCAGCTCCAAAAAGTCCGCAGGAGCGCCAGTGCGTCACATGGCTGCATGAATTAACAACAACAAAACAAAAAAAACAGAAAGGTGGAAAGTTTGGCGACAGCGGTCCTTACCTTTTTGTCCGACGGGTGGACGGCAGGCGCAGTCAGCGGCGCGTCGGGGCTCGCCGGAGCGGCTCCGCGTAAACGTTTGTACGCGACATGTCAGCAGCGCAGGGCAGCGCGGGGAAGTGTCGCTCCTGTTGTGTACCTGTTCAGTGACAGAATCCAGCGAATCCAACAGTTAGCATCGTCCTCCTTCCACTGATCAACATCCCCCCCCCCCCCCCCCCCCTCCTGCCTCCTCTCCCAGTCCCTCTCCTCCCGTCTCCACCCCTCACTCACCAGTGCGCATTTACGCAATCCCGAGACAGCGCGGTGCCAGCTGTCCCTCCGCCGTCCTGAAGTGGCAACACCCGACTCATCGCCGCTTGAACTTGGACATCTCAGTGTGTCCGCTTTGAGACGCAGCGAGAGAACCAGCCGCTGGTTTCACTGGCTTCGCACCGCTCACCACCGGCATCAGGTAACTCCAGACTCACCTGAAGGGACGGATGCTGCCGATAAAGGTGAGGCTGCTCCAGAAGCTGCTCTGCTGCCCTCATGCGGACTGAGGGAACTCTCGACTCCCAGCTTCAAACCGCAAAAGACATGCAACACTGTCAGTATGCACGGCACTGCAGCCTACTGTAACACGCACTTACATTGCAAGTCAGTTCAGATCTTCTTTTATATTTCACTGTGTTTTAAACATAAAGAACACAGCTCTTTATGTGTGAGACAATGCAAAAAAATACAATCATGATAGCCCAACAACACCACTGCACACCAGACATTAACCCATACCAACAGAGGAAGCAATGCGGATAACTCTGGTTAGTATGAAAGAGGTCAGTGTTCCTGCAGAGGATCTAGAAGTGTTCTGTCCCAAAGATCAGGCAGAAGTAAACATATAAAAATAGTAAGGTTGACAGTAATGATAGTCTATTTCAGTTCCTGGTCTGATAAATGTGAGCTATAAATCTATACATTGATAAAAGGTCGGTTAAACACATTTTATATCATTCATCCTCCTGTCCTTTTAATGAAAATCTTATTTTCTCTCATTTCAAGTGCATCAATACTTCTCATATCCAATTCGTATGGCTTGGGCACTGTTGCCCGCTGCATTAAGCAGAATCAATCTTCCTGCCAGCAGGCTGTCAACTTTTATAAAGTTGGACTTTTTGGACGTTTTTGCTATTACAACACTAAAACAGCTGTTGAAGGGTCTAACTTCTATCTAACACTTCTATTCAATGCCTTTGTTAAAGTAAAAAACACCTCTCCAACAATTCAACAAACTAGGACAACTCAAGAACATGACCCGCAACACTGGCAGCAGGGACCAGTGTTTGGGAATATTTTGATAAATTTATGTTTGGCCCAGAGGCCAGTGCCATCTGTGCAACACCTTCGTCTTAATACCCATGTTTCAAAATGTACACAGCACAAAGTTTCCAGTTGTACATGGTGTCATTTTTTTTGGGGGGGGGGGGGGGGGGGGGGTGTGGAGTGACTCTGAGTTGGTCAGTCGTTTCTTCTCTGAAGGAGTTCATTCATCTCAGCTGCACTTGAGAGTCAAAGATAATTTTGACATTTTGACATTTCATGGCAGGACAAACAGGTGTATTTAATAACATTAATGATGGCTGCATTCCACTTAGGGGAGGTTCTGGTATTGCGCCAGCTGGCTCACTGGACTAGTTTACTGGGACACTTAATGGAACTGAGCACTCTCTAATGACATTAATTCCTCCAGTTCTTTGACTCATTTTCATTAGTACCGAAGTGATATTAACAAACAAGAAGAATATTCAAAACCGGTGCTGCACGGTCAATCAGTGTTAGCCTAAATGTTAACCAGCTGAACCAAGAAACTGTTATATTCACTTTCTACTCTGATTAGAAGAATTAACTACAGTATGTTTCACGCGTAAGGAACACGTCAGAAGAAGCCCAGTACAGTACAGTCATAAATATATTCGTCTGCTAGTTTCTTATGCTAACGCTAATCACACGCTAACCTTAAACACACCTGCTGTAGCAGCTCTGCTCTGGAGTGAGGGCGTGGTTCCTCCAGTCTTATTATAAATCAGTAAACTGTAAAAAATAAATCACAATTAATGATATTGTGTGAGAAAAATGGCCTTTAAACCTTAACGTAAGTGAAAATGTGGCTGAAACGGTTAGCGAGTTAGCTAAAGGTAGCTAGCTAGCAGGCCCACTGCAGCAGGTTGGGAGCTCTGGCTTATTTAACTTTGGTCAACTCTCTAATAGAGACACAGAACTACCACAACAGGTTAGCTGTATGTTTTTCATTTATAACAGATATGCCTCCCTTATTAGGTGGATCTTTTAAAAACATGAACTCCATGGGTGATTGTTTTGGAGCATGAGGATATGGTGCATTATTTGGTTTGACAAAGCTTTGCACTTGCAAAGATTTTAAAAAGTGAGAATGAGACAAATTATATTTCCTTTGCAACTGCTCAAAAGATGAAAACACATTATCTGTAAAGAGATCCATGAATTTATAGATTCCTTTCTCACGGCAGCCAGCAAGTACTGTGTATTTACTTATTTGCTATAATAAGGGCTGATAAAGTACTGATTTACCAGCCATGTTTTCTAATCCGAGTGCAGATTCTGAGAGAATGAGAGACTAATCTGTAAGGCCCTTTGGATAAAAAGCGCTATATAAAAGCAGTCCAGCATTCCAGAGCAGGAAAAAGACAATAAAAACAATACCTGAAGTGATTCTATGATAAATTTATTACCCCCCCCCCCCCCCCCCCAAAAAAAAAGCAATTCTATATTCTAGTTCCTATTCAAGTCATCTCGGCTGACGCTGTTGTGCTCTCTGCTTTGGAAGTACATCATCCATCACAATCAGCCTGGGACAAACTCCAGACATGACTTGTCACAAATGAACTGACCTCTGCCATAATGAAGCGGTCAATTACACAAATGTCTCAGGAGATTACGAGGAAACCTCACTTCAACCATTTCTGTCAAACCCAGCATCGCATTTTTAATCTCATGCCAAACTACAGAGAGAGGGAACACGCACTTCCCGTTATCACTCGCTCTTCTGCTTTCTCTCATTATTTCCACTTGAAGTAGCTCCAGGTGGCTGCAGGGGTGCTGATGAATGTGGTTGTGTAGAAGATAATAATATTTGCTTTGAAATGGCAGGAAGAGAAGTATTACAGACGTTTTAAACGTTCATTACAGCATAACAGAGTAGACAAATGAATGTACTTACCAACCCACTGCTCTTACCACTTTGCACTTTTAATTAATCCCCAATGGACCCGACCTGGTCACATACACACAAATTACAGCACACACACACAGATATTGATCGATAACCTTACAATGATATATACATGACCTGCATCTGAAAAGCTGTAATAAAGCCATGTGTTGGCTCCTTGACCATTTCCCCCATTGATCATATTCTGTCAGTCTCCATGGTGTCAGAGCAGCGGGGGCCAAATCAATTGAACTTTACAAACTGTGTCTGTAATACATGAATCATCTTACAGCAAGTTATCATTATGCAACACACCAAACAGTTTAATAAAAAAACATACAGGTTTATTTAACACTGAATGGCAATATCTGACATCAGAAAAATGAATACATTTTTAAATAAATACGTTTTTATGTGATGAGCATTCAAATGCATGGCAGCATCAGAATGAATGATAACCACGTGGTGTTGATGAGACTTCAGTGCTCAGTATCACAGTGTTTTACAATTGCTTAGGCTAAGTTTCAGTGTCCACAAAATGCTGCCCTTACACACAAAGTGCTCAGTCCTCAGAATAAAGCCACCTCACATTAGCTTACTAATTATTGGTTTCAGTGTTTCTTACCAAGCATTTCGCTACAGCATTACTGTAGTTTACTGTATTTTAGATGATCAAACGTATAGAAGTCATTGACATATCTAAGGTTTGGAGTCTTGAATGATACGAAAAACAAACTTTGTGGTCGAAACAGAACAGAAGAAGTAAACTGATGCAGTGAAGTAATCATTATTTTGCCTTGTATGAATGTAGAATATACAGTAGTGTAAAGTCTATATTTACAGTAATAAAGTTTTCTTACTCTACATCATTTAAAGTACTAACTTCTTCACCAATTGAATACTTTTCAACTTTAAAATGCAACAATGATTAAAACTCACTGATAAACATATTCAGTCCTGTGATGCTCTGATAAACCTATGCATGACCTATTATCGAATTTGATACAGATGCTTTCACTGTGTGTTTTGCACATTGAACTGAAAGTAATTGTAAAATATTGTATTGTTACCACCACCAACATAGCCTTCCATCTCAGCTTTGTCTTTGCATTTGTCTTACTAATGTATTCACTTGCAAGGAAATCCATGCTCAGTATATTACATATACTAAAAAAAATACATACTATATAATAAGTATAACATTGGCATTATCACTCAACTGCTCCTGCATTTGAGTATTTTACTTTAGATTATTGATACTGTTTGCATTCAGCTGTCTCTCTAAATCTGACCTGAGAAAAATGCAGCAATTAAACAACCTCCCTGGAAGCTTAATAATAAATAAATCCTAAAACCCTCAAAGCAAATATCACCAGAACTTTCACATAAATTCATCTAATTAAAATGTTTCACACAAGGGTGCCTTCAAATAATAAAAACCACAGTAAATAATTCAGTGCAAACACATCCCATACCCATGTTCAACCTAATGATAAGGTATTACTTTGTACAATTAAACTGCTCTGACAGATGCATCATGGACATGGATTACTCTTACCTGAAATGGAGTGTTTTTTCATTCTTACTGGCAACATAGTCATTAGAAAGTATTTAACGCCATTTTCTGAATGCGATGCTTCGTTATGTGGTAACAGTACGCTTTGAGGTGTCACCCTTAAGTAAATAATGCAGATGACGGCCAACGGAGTTAAAATGCATGTTCTTAACAATCTGAGGGAGAACTTACATGAAAGTGTCACACAAATGAAGAGCTGAAGCAAAACCCTGGTGGATTTTACTCACTAGACAACAAACGCAACACTTGGAGGGTTTTTCACCATATCTGACCCCAATTATGCTGTCTAACACACATTTCAGAGAGTTAGGGCAATTATCCTGTGGCGTGATTAATCATAGAGCCTTTGCTGCAATCAAAGAGTCTGGCCGGGCCACTTTAGAGCTTAATTAAGTCAAAAAGTCTTTGTGGCGGTTCACCTTAGGATAGCAGACAGTACAGTCTATGTGTGAAGTGCTCTCTCTCTATATATATATATATCATATATATATAGATATATATATAGATATATATATACACATACATACATATAAGCTGACAGCCTTCTACTGCTGTCCTGGAGTAGATAAAGTATGTGTGGTATCTACAGAACTGTGCTGTAGCCTGCCCCCTGCTGGAGATTCCTTTCATAGTTTTCCTGGCAGATGTGGACGCGATGAGTGAAGTGGCTGGGGTCAGAAATGGCCCGGAGGAGGTCGGTCTGGACCAGTGTGATATCATAGAGCTCGGAGGTGCAGGCTGTACGAGTCTCAGTGCCACCTGCGTCCAAGAAAACCTGAGAAACACACACACGGAACAGGGTGAAACAGGGGGGGGGGGGTCATGTCAGCTTTCTGGACTTCTGAACAAGCTACAGTCCCATTAACATGTCTGTGGAAGATACTTCACTTAGATTGATTAAAATTATGAGACATAGCTCATAATAAACATAATGGTATCTATAGAGGCTGCAGTATAAACAACTCACAGACCACAGATAAACATACACACACAGTAGTTGAGAATGTAAATGGATCATACATTACACTGAATGCATGTCGGGAGACTCACAGGATGATTTACATAAGTTGAACAATTCTTCGCAAAAAGTAGAACTTTGTATAAAGAAGCTAAAAGTAACTTTAAGTGTGAGTCTGAGGGGCTAACAGCAGAGACGCAGAAGTGTTATAAGGACTACAATTACAGTTTGTGTACCCAAAAGATTTTTCCCAGAGGACGTTTTGACACGTCACTGCAGGAAAAGCACAGGTGTAAATAAAATGAACGATGGGTCAATTCCATTTAGCTGCTTCTGTTTCAGGGTCCTAGTATTGTGCATGTTGGATCAATGTCATGACGTACTGTGACACTTGAATAGAACAGAGCCACCGTTAGTGTTATAAATAACACCTGTGCTTTTCCTACTATGACACGTCAAAATGTCCGCTGCGAAAAAGGACTATTACATGAAATATATAGCTAAGGGCCATATAGCTAAAGAGACATAAGACAAAATACAACAGGCAATTTCCTGCTGCAGGCTGAGCTGTTGGCAGCATGTAGGCCTACAAGATCATTCGATATAAGTAGAGTTTCTTAAACGTCTAGTACATAATTGCAAAGTAAGTAAAACTGACTTGATATAAGCTGTTTCATCTAAATGTGTTTGCACTGCGGAAGGAGATGAGAGAAACCATATGGTCAGCTATTTCCGTGAGGAAGAGCTAAGCTGTGTTCAATTGGAAAGTAACTTCAAATGATGCATGCAAAAACCATTTGCTCCTGCAGTTGACTGCTGCAGAGTTCACTAAAGAACACCAGAAAAATATAAAACAGCACTGTCGAAAAGTTACAGCAAAGGAGCTTAAAGCATAATTAATACAGCACAGAGAGAGGGTGGGATATCAGCAACCCTCGAATATACAACGTTCACTTATCACAGACCAAGTTGTAATTTTACCTCATTATACAAAGAGCTAGTGTGATGCTAAAAACTGTAAAATGATCTGATTCTAACGTGCCCTGTGACTTGATCTATGGCTATTTAAGATGTCATCTGTGCTTCTAAAATCTCCCGCCGAAAGTCTTCCTGGGTGGGAGGCGGTGTGTGCTCGCACTGCCTGGTTCCAACTACAACTTGATGTTATTTCTCTAAAAACAGCTGTAGACAACTGCAGGTGAAAGAAGCACCATATCCACTCTGTATGAAGGTTTCTCAGAGCTGCAGGTCAACACCAATGACTCAGTGGTTATGTAACAAAGTGCTGAGATGTTGTTCTCAGAACATGAAAGAAAATACAGTGGTACTAAAGCTTGTTTACATATTTATCTCTTAAACGCCCATATCTCAGAATCTGGCTCTAATGAAAAAGCTGAATCATCTCCGAAATGGAAAGGAAATTAACAAAATGAAAACATTATTTATTTGAAATATAAACCACTTTAAGCTGAGCCATAAACCTGTGAATGTAGTTATAATCCTTACTGTTGATGTATTCATGTTGACGTCCCTTTATAAGAAGATTACCTTGGGATGAACGATGGTATCCTCGTCGTTCTGTCGTATGTTGTCATCTATGAAGATGTGCTGAACATTTTGGTCAAAGGGGTCGATCCACAGCGGCTTCCCCCCACGGATGGAGAAGGTATTACTAGCCCACCTGGATGAGAAACAGGGGCACGGAAAGATTAGGAAAAGGGTGGATGAAGGGATAGAGGCCACAAAACCCACATTAATGGTAGCTTGAGGAGTGTTAAGCGTACCAGTCAAAGTGGTCCTGAAAGCCTCCCAGGCCCTGGGCTGAGCTGAAGTACTGGTACAGGCCTCTTTCTCCATCACAGGTCGACACGTGGTCCTCGGCTCGGCTAAGCACGATTCCCTTCTTGCTGCAGCGGATCTTGCCAGGAGTCATATTCACACTCAACTGAGCCGAGAGCAACGACAAGAGTCCGAGTCAGAAAGAGCAACAAAGTGGGAGAACCGCTCCGAGCTGAACCCAAAGAAACTTCTGTGAAATGATTTTGTCATTAAAACGTGGCCTCTGGCAGACTTGACTTGAATTAATTGGGATATCAGCATTAAACTTTCTCAGACATAAAAAAAAAAAAAAAAAAAAGGTTTGTGTCGGCTACATAAAAAAAACAGCTCTATTAATCTGTAGCTTTATAATACATAGTGTGGATACTGTACAGATAATGACCATTAAAATATCAAATAAGTGATTCCATCAAATGGCACGCAGATAGTACACTTTTAGTTTCAGCTGTTCATCAATTAAATAGCTTAGTAGTGTGGCTCTAGGGATGGCAATGTCCGTCCGTCAGTCGGTCCACCACTTTGGTCCAGACAGATATATCTCAACTACTGGATGGATTGCCACGAAATAAGGTGCATACCTTCATGCCACCCACGGGATGAACTGTAACAACTTTGGTGATCCCTTAACTTTTTATCCAGCGCCATCATCAGGTCAAAATTCTTTATGACCAAATACCTGCCAACTAATGACATTCCTGACAGCTGTGTTTAACTCTAATTCGCGGATGTAAGTATGCTAACACATTCAACTAAGATGGTGGAAAAGGTAATCATTACCTATTAAACATTTGCATGTTAACGTCGTCATTGGTAAACATGCCGACAGCAGCATTTAGCTTATAGCAGCTACCGCCTCACAGAGCAGCTAGCTTTGCTGTAGACTCGTAGTCTTGTTTTGTCCTTGAAGGTACACAGTGTGTTTTTGGGAAATTGTCTCACCTTATAAAATTAACATTATGTTTGTGTCCCAAATGGACAAATGACAGTAGATGTCCATACGTTAGTATACGCTATGTTGCTAAAGAATGCTTTGGTATATAGGCTAACCTACTACTAGCCATTTAAACAATATAGACCTTTTTTGAGTATCACCATGGTTTTGTCTATTTTGAATGTAGCAGGTAAGAAAGAAATGGCAAGAGGCTTATTCCAGCGGTCTGTTTAATCATCACATAGAGGAATTAAATGTTCTCTGTTTTATAGCGATATGATTCAATAGTAGGTTAGAAAGCTTCAAAAATCATGTGCATTTGCATAAAAATGTAAAATGGCAGAATTTAGTGAAATTAAAAGTGTTATTTAAGTGGTGTAGCTATTATTGGCAGTGCTGGAGCGCTTTTACTGTGAAGCAACTGTGGTACATGGACACTAACCCCAATGTACACGGATATGACACGACACCAGCGTGATCTCTTTTCCCACGTTTTCCCACTGCACCCATCTCCAAGACTTAACAATGACACTGAGGCGGGAAAACAAACAGCTCAAGTTCAGAAACTGAACAATCACATTATGTCTTGTGATTGATTCCCCCCCCCCCCTGCTCTCTCTGTCTACTGGCACAGGTGAATAGCATCTGACAGGAGACAGTTTGAATAAGATTTCCTGTGTTCTCCTCCAAATAGCTCACTGTGCCTGACAGGTTCCCTTTCTGACATCTCTTCCAACCCCCCCGTCCTCCCCCCTCATCCATCCAGTCCACTCTCCACTATTCCCTCAAAATCAATGTGTTCCACTCCAGCAGGCTAACAGGTACAAACCCCTCTGGGAGGGGAGTCAAGGAGACGCGTACGTTTATGATTGATTGAGTGTGTTGGTGGGAGGGTCTATGTTAAAGGCCACAGAAGGTCATGCTCTTCAAGAGAACATCTTCGCAGTCACCCAACCGTAATGAACATCAACACACACACACACACACACACACACACACACACACATTCACCAGAGAACCCTACAGCACATCCAAAAAACAAAAAGTGAACTGAACTGAAGACAGTTTGTTGCAGTCTATTGTTCTAATTCCTGCAGTGAGACAAAATAATCTCCAGTGTTATTGGATTATTTCCATTTGTTGGTGAGCAGACTGAATCCTTATTTAATGGCTATCATCAAAAGTGCCTAGATTATGAAACGATCTCCCTCTAAAAGGTCCCGTAAGTATTTTAAATCTCATCTCATAACCTATTTATTCTAAAAGGCATTTTATTGATGCTTCCTTGCCCTAATTCGTTCTCATTCTTTAACATTATTTGCTTGTCTTTGATTTAAATATTAATTAAAATACCTTCTATTGTCTTTTTTGTAGCTTTGAAGCACTTTGTAACCCTGTTTTGGAAAGTGCTATATACTGTAGATAACGTTTGACTTAAGTCTGTGATGGAAAGTGTTGCTGTAAAGGCCACTTAGACTTGTAAGTAAACTAGATATTACCTTACATTTAACCCCAGACTGTCAGCTTGATACCACACAGGGTTAAAATGTGTTGTAGTTTGGGTGAACTGACTCTTAAACCTAAAAGAATAAATATTGCACGCCACCGCACTTCAACTCGTAGCTTAATAATGAATAAGAGAGATTCTACTTCACCTTGAGATCAGGCAGATCAGGGAACAGGGGATGAGCCCCTTCATTAAGCGCTCTGTATACAGCCCTCAGCACACGATGTAGGTCGGTTCCAAACGTACGAAAAAGGATGGCAAACTCCCTTCCTTCCTGCACCAGATCTTTGAGCAGCTGGAAGAAGGAGGGGAGGATCCAGTGGTACAGTCGACCATCCTCTCCTTTTACAGCCAGCTCTCTGTCCCCCTGCAGGGAACACAGTAAGTCAGGGAGCAGTCAGTGACACACTATTGCATCAGGGCTGCAACAAAATTTTGTACAGGAAATCTTTTCATACAGCAAATTTACCATCTATTGGCGGAGCCACTTTGCCAGTGAGAAACTAATTTACAAGCACGGCCTGAACACATAATACACCATGAGGTTTAATCTGCATGACTGAACAGGTCCTGACAACTGTAAAAAGCTGCAGAATATTACATGCTATTTTGTTTCTTCGGAGAGAAAAAGATCTGCTTAAGCTACAATCTAGGTGTCTAACAGCTACACCTGAAATTCCACGAGTATACTCTGATGTAATATGCTTTATGAGGAATTGGAAAGATACCCCTTATGTGATGCAGTTAAAAAGAGAAGTATTGGCTTCTGAATGAGGCTGCCAGAAAGTAAGGAAACTAACCTCAGGTGCATAATGTACAACTATTAGCTTAACTTGCATACCTCTGGTGTATTTGTATCACCATAGATTCTGCAGGTTAAGCAGATACCAGATGACTGTGGTTTGTTTCGTCTCTGGCTCACAGAGAAAAGTGACAAGATCAAGCTGGGGCTCTAAAGTACGGCAATGTGTGATCTTTACGTAGAATTGCAATAGGAAATTAAATTGTAAAAGTATCTATTGTATAAAAAAACAAAACAAAATTACAGGGTTAACAACACCATGATCCTCAGGGTCAGTGGAAGAAATAAGGGCATGGATGGGAATCAGAAAGTCTACAACCTTTCAAATAACAATCGCCTGGGAGTCGAGCATCAGATTTAGTTTGAATGTAAGAGTGGAAGCATAATGAGTAATAGGGAAAAATACTAGCCAAAGTACTACTTAAATTAATTTTGTTATTACAGTCAGATAAGGCAAAATTACACGTAAAAATGTGCCTTTTTGTAGAACTGAAGAGTTATATCTCTGTTTAAGTAATTTATGTTACACTTCATTCCTGCCAGGTGCCACTGTTTCCTCATTACTGCATTGGATGTTTGTTTACACTGCACCAGGTCACAGCAGAACTTGTGCAGATTTCTGGGATCGGCTGTCTAACTTTCCACTTTCCACCTGGCCCTCTTATCTGTTTTCTCTTATATGATGCTTGCCTGGATGCCCTTGGGCCAGCAGAGCAGATCCAGATGCTCATCCAGAACTCCGCGGAAACGTCGCCCTGCAGCGGCGGTGAAACCTGGTATCCGTCCAAACTGAGAGTAGTAACTAACAGCATCATCACACGGTGGGAGCAGGGAGGGTGAGTCACTCAGCCATTCCCACTTTCCTGCATAGGAGAACAAGGATGTTGTTGTGAATGGGTTAAAATGTAGACATGCTAAACAACAGAATGAGTGGAGTATGCTAGTTCAGTATCCTGGCGATCCCACTGGAATTTAATATCTCTTGCTATAGAATTAAAATGCAGTAAGGCAGCCAAATACAAATATAGTCAATAACATTCATGAGTAAATTTCTTCATAGTCTCCGATGACTTTAAGACAGTTATACACAAGCCAACGTTTTGGACAACCTTAATGGAGTATTATCACTCCAGTTACATAGGAACTAAATACATGGGGAAGATGTAAGGAAAAAAAACATTTGAATATGCTCCAATAAACAGATCAACTCTCCTATGAATGGCTCTCTGCAATATTCAGCCAAAAATTCATTAAAAAAAACGTTAATTCAAAGTCCCCTTCCGTATTGGCAAAATAAGAACATCATGAACTTTTTTAGATGGTTCTGCAACTGATGTCCTGCTATTCGTCATATGTGCGATTCCAATCATGCATTTAATTTCAATAACATCTCAATTTATTTGTGGATTTGTTGACAGCTTGTTGTCACTTAACTGTTACATGTTCAGGAGAAGTAACGGAGTAGGGGGACTTTAAATTCCCAGATTTTTTGTATTGAATTCGGTGTGTTTTTGAAAGCACAGCAACAATAACTTCGCTGCATCACCTGACTGAACACACACACACATTCCTCGCATTCTTGTGTGATACGGAAAATCACTATCAGTTTCCAGTTTACCGTGTTTGCTCATCTTTCCCCAGGTGACAGTTGTGAGGAAATAGTCGAGAGCGGCTAAAGTCCCCTGACCAGTCATGGCGTCCGACACCAGTATGGTGTTGTTGAGGTCGATATGCAGGACTAACTTTTTCCTCTGGTCGTGGTTTGAGGACCACAGCCCCCGAGGGACTGTCACCGCGGTGTCACCTGTCC
Organism: Enoplosus armatus; assembly: GCF_043641665.1. Classification (NCBI taxonomy): domain Eukaryota; kingdom Metazoa; phylum Chordata; class Actinopteri; order Centrarchiformes; family Enoplosidae; genus Enoplosus; species Enoplosus armatus. The sequence continues at coordinate 4,700,077 of NC_092187.1, forward strand.
CACACACCGGCTCAGGGACATTTCTGCTGTTTGTCCCGTCGTGTTCTTCAGCTTGGCGGCCGCTGTTCTCGCCGAAGTCCGCCATGAGTATGACACAACTGACGACAGGTACGGGTTTGAAAATATTTCAACTGAAACTTGCTACCTAACCGGCTTCGCTGTCTAACGCATACATTTACCGGTACTTCCTCGTTCTCCACGCCATCACCTTCTTCTTCCTCTGCGAGTCAATAGTTGCCCACTACCACACGGAGGAAAGAGCGCCATCTTCCGGTGCTGCCGGAAAACATTTAGAGATTTACAGGCAGTGTGAGTGGGGTTTCAAACACTCACACATTATGCCAACAGGTGTTTTGACTTATTCTGGCTTATTAGAAAGGTTAAAAAGTCCCAAAGCTCCATGGACTACTAAGAATGATGAAAGTGTTAAACTAACTTGTTTTCACAAGCTGCCACTATTAGCATGAACCAACTTTTCTCCACAGATATTATGGATATTCAGTTTGAACGCAAAACACTTGATATCTAGAACAACGTTCGAATAAAGATGCTATCTATAAATGTGAGTCATCTCTTATGTGTGCTCTTCCTACTGTGACATGTCAAAATGTCTGCTGTGAAAAATGCCTATTTCCTCTTTTTGTTCTTTCTGTATTTGCATTTGAATTATTGATTCATGATTGTTTTCAATAAAGCTTAAAGGTCCCATATTGTAGAAAGTGAGATTTTTTTTCTTTTTTGATTCTAAAGCAGGTCTAGTTGCTGTATAAATACTGTGAAAGTATCAAAGCGGACAAATGCACACAGCCTGTATTCAGAAATGGTGCCTTTAAACAAGCCGTCAGGACGTCCGTAAGGTTGTGATGTCACAACTATACAGTCACACCCCCCAGCAGGTCATCTGCTCCAGGCACAGCACACCCACCAACTACAGGGACACTCTCAGTCTAAGTTATTAGACCGCTCTGCTCAGGACTACTTGTTTCAGACAGAGGGTGAAGTGAGGGGCTGCATAAAGAGCCAGTTAAATAAGGACTTTGAACAGTGAATCATGCAAAGCTACTCTCGAGATGAAAAAGCATAATATGGGAATATCTAAGTCCTAAGGCAGGGCCAGATCACCCTGCTAAGGTGCCCTGGGGGCAAAAATGGCACCCCAAAGGTCCCATAGTCCGAGGTTACATCTTCAAATTGATTGTTTTGTCAGACCAACAGTCCAAAACCCAAAGATGTTCAATATAAAATTAGATACAGAGAAAAGCAGCAAATCATGACAGCTGGAACCAGAGAATGTGACAGTTTATCTTGATATATTACTTAAATCAACTTTAATTGATTATCAAAATGTCCTGATGATCAATTAATCATATCAGCAAATCTTTTCAGCCCTAAAGGCAGCTTCATTGTACTCTATTGTAGTATGTTGAAGTCCCAGACCACTAACTGGGCACGTGGTCTGGGCCACCAGACATCTACTATAACTGTTAACAAAAAAACATGTCTGAATAGTTTTCAAAATTGTTTTTATTTATATTAACCATTTATATGTATCCACAGCAGTATTCTTAATGATCCCCACTTTATATACGCAGTCCGTTACAAAGGAAGGGAGGGGTGAGACTGGACAACTCACGCAAAACTGAAATAATGAAATGTAGCAAAGATTCAGAAGGAGGGGGAACATGCAGTCATGCACGTTTCAGTTTATACTGAAGCCTTTAACAATTGCGTCCACAGGATTGAATATCTACACAAGTACAAAAAATGAGAAAAATAAGAATATGCTACAACAGAAGCCAAATGAAGTTTATAAAGCGACAAACAGAAAAAGCGTGTGCCCTCTGTACTTAAAAAAAAAAAAAAGAAGCAGGTCAGCACCCGTCTCATTTTTTTTTCTTCAGTTGCTACAATTCCAACGCAAGTTACAAAACAGCCTGCCACAAACAAATCAAACCAGGCAATACCTCAAAGAACAAAACAAAGAAAAAAAGATTTACACACATTACAACAATCTTCACTCGAACTCCCAAAATGTACCCTAATAATCGACCTTAGCTTCAGCTGGGGATTAACAGGTCTGGTCAAGGTTAGCAGTGAGGTTTTTAGCTTGAAACCAGACCACAAGGTGCGTCGGTGCGTGGACGCCTGGCAGGCTCTCCATTGAACTCTGTTAGGTGGCCGAGGAGGACCTCCTGCAGCAGCAGCAGCTTTTAATGAGCTGCTAACAGGAGCTCTGAGATTACACAAGTGTGTGTTCTGTGTGTGTGTGTGTGTGTGTGTGACTATATGCGCTGGATGAATAGAACTACATAGATAGTTTGTTAAGTGTTTATGAATAGGTAAGTATATTCATGTGAGTATATCAATTATGTGAGTGTCTAGTTAGTACTGAGTACACATCTATATGTGCAGCTGGAGGTCTTTCACAAGTGAGTGCAGTCGAATCCTCAAAGACCACCTCCAGATCTTCTAGCATTGCAGCTCTGTTTTGACACCCGATTCAGATGCCTGTGTAATTAAAGAGCACTGATGCGTCTTTAGCTGAGGAGTAGCTTCCACTTGGGAACCACCCTGGATCACCAGCTCTGATCTGCAGTCCCTTCAGTCCTCACCATGGCTAGTCCACCTCCTCCATGTTGCTGTAGGATGGCGCTGCGCACTCTCCAGAGTGGGCGAAGAGGTCAGAGGGAACCTCTGGGGTCAACGTAGGTGGTCCTTCAGGATCCAGGTCTGTCCCAAATAGTGACTGGCTAGAGGCCTGTAAAATAAACCAATGTTAACTGTAAATAATGCTGGTTTAGTTTTCTGGGATATTTCATCTGTTTGGGGAAAATGGTGAGAATGTAACATGACTTGCATAATAATATACATAAAGATTATAAACAAACAGATTTTATTTTTATATTAGAAAGCAGCATTTAGATGGAGGTATCCAGACACATTATTGCAGGGAAATTAAAATAGGTTATGATTTTCTTAAAAATACAGTACTTGCAATCATTTTAATAACAACTCAGTGATTCAAAGTATATTACAGATAGTGACCTTCAATCATTTCCTCACAAAATACAATTATTCTTTGTAACTGACATTTTATAGCAGACTACACACAAACATAGTTCCATCCTTCAGTCCGGTCCATTTAAATCCAGTCAGCTTGACAAAAACCCAAAAGCATTTAGACGTTTAAAAACAGCACAGCTTGTGCTGGGAAACCCCCCCCCCCAAAACATTGCCCGGATACGGGTTTAACATTCGTTGAGCCCACTGCTGCTGTTTAAGTTGGGTACCGGGAGATTTCACACAAATCACAAACTCTTCAAAATAGTGTATGTTGCGCACAAGCTATACCTTTAAAGAATTTGAACATTAGACGGACTTCAGCCTTGCATATATCTGAGTCAAGTATACACAGTCTGACGGCGCTCAGAGCTATGCCGAGCATTTAAGGCAAACAAAAAGGTCACTCTACTCTGCCTCGACACCAGAAGAGCACTGGGATTTCCCTGAGACCCACATACACACTCCCAATCACTGAGGCAGCAGAGTGAAGAAATGATCTATGGATAGTTCTCAGAAAGTGTTTAAGACTTTAAAAAGAGTTAAAAACCCTCCATATTTTAACTGCTGATCAAGACGCTATAAAATCATCCAGAACTTTTTTTTTTTTTTTTTTTAAATGAAAGCAAAATGAACAAGAACTTGATCATTTCATGAAGACAATATCAAAATGTTTGTACTTTACAGGTGGAACTGTACTGTGTAGTCAACTGTTCAGTTCAAACTGAATCAATAACTGGAGTTTTCCACTCAAAACAGTATATCACGTTGACAAACATTACATTCAGAGGTGGACGGTAATTCCTTAATTCATAGATGCAAACTCCTTGTTTGACTTAGCCGTGACATGACTGCATCGTCAGTAAATATCTCATCTTATTTTGTAGGATTTTACACAGAGCAATTTCATTTCATCCTGAGAATGTAAAATCCTCACCCTGTTAAATAAAAAGCAACTAAAAACAGATTTTAACAGGCATTTCAGTAAAAACCAAAACAACAAATATTATGGAAAAAAAAAATAAGATAACTACAGTACATATTGCTGAAAGAAGCCATTTAAAAAACACGATGGCGGCTGGACACAAACAGCAAGTTTAAGGCCCGTAAATCAATTTGTGTGACATAAATAGGCAACAGCAATTGGTCACAAAAAAAAAAATATAGGGTTCTCTTTGCTTCATGATATAACATTTAAAATGAGTCGAAGTGCCTCACATATATACTCCATTCATATCTCTCGCATGTGTACTGCAGGAATTTGTCGTCTTAAGAGTGTAGTGCAATAAAAACAAAAGGCGGCCTCCAACAGGGGCTTCATCTGTAGTTTCTTTTTGTACTAGAATCATTTTGTCATAATTCTCAGCTTATAAGCGTTTGATAAATTACTGTATAATTATATAGCTTCTTTGACAAAAACACCTGAACCAAAAAAAGGTCCACTTACAAGCTTTTCCCAGAGCTTTACACCATATCATGTGGCCTTCCTGGTCCTTCAGTTAAGATTTATTTGTCAAACTGCTGCTTAAAACTGTTTCACTACGTAGCTTCAGGATTAAATATTAGTGTAGGTGATTAAGGCTGTCAGAGCTCATCATCTGAGAACATTGGAAGAAAGAGTCAATACAATGCATAGAGGCAATGTAGTGAATAGTTCACACGCAATATACCTGCACTGTGTGCTGATAGTATCATTCTACTGCAGCTTTAACTACAAGGTTTTCTTTTTCTTCTTTTTACTGTGCCTTTAACCTCAAGGCCCTCAGTGTCTATTAGTGTGTGAAGTAGTGCCCAAAGTATTTTAAAGGGTTGAGCCATGTAAAGTTACACATGCACTTCATGTGTTGTAGTGTTGGGTAGAATGGACATTTACTCGGTTCTTACTTAAGAGGAGTGATGAGTATTAACACTTCAACTGCCTCCTGTTTCCTATCCAACCTCACATTCGTATTTCTGAATGTCCAGGCCAAAGAACGTCACCAACTAGCCACTGTCAGGTCCAGTTGGATTTCTAGAGGAGAGGGTAGACCAGATTGATGAACAGAGCAAGCACAGCTGCCAGGGTGCCCAGAACAACGTATCGCACGCAGTCATCATCGGGATAGTCTGACATCCTCTGCCTGCGGTGCCGTCGCACCGACCCTTCAGTCCTGTCTTCGCCTTCCTCATCTCTGTTCCTCGCCGTTTGTCCCCTCCGCAGCGTAGAGCGGAACAGTCCGCGGGGCCCTTCGTCGAGCCCCTCCTCTTCTTCCTCCAGTTCCCGCCATATTAGAGAGGCCTGCGATTGGCGGAAACCGGTGTCAGCTTCTGGGAAAAGGCGCGGTCTAACAAATGCTATGATTACAATTACAAACATTTAGCTGGTCTGCCTCACAGTTCCAGATCAACCATGGTGATTACAGTGAGTTGTAAAGAGCTAATGTGCTACATGCCTGGGACAAACTGGGAGAGGCTTTTTCTCCAGAAATCAGATGGTTAAGTATGCAGGAAATTCCCATGATTTAAAAGTAAACACACAGTAAATCAAAAGCACAAGTACATCTTAACTGTTCTCCTCAAGCCCTTTCCTGCCAAAGCCCATGGGAAGAAGTGTATTTTACCCATTCTCTCTACAACACTTACCAACATGATACATATCAGAAAGAAAAGTTAAGGCATATGGTTTAAGTTGACTATCGACTTAAATGCATTCGCTGCAATACTCTTAAGTTAATATGCTTTTAAATTATGGAAAGTAAGTTAAAGTAATGTTTTCTCTTTGTGCGCGTACAAACCATTCATCCCTTTTATCCCAGAGGTCTCTCACAGTGTCATGTCACTATCAGCATCACACGGTTACAGCTGACAACCTATGTGATAAAACTAACTGTATAAACAGAACTCAGCACTTGTTCAATTTCTGCAGACAATTGTCCTCACGTGTACCTTCAGAGTGGCAGAAGTCAGAAACTACGGACATCAACAGGGAAAGAAATCATGCTCTGCAACGTTTCCCCACTAATTCCTCGACTCCATATGGATTTGCAAATGATGAAGCACATTCCCAGCTCTCTCTCTCTTAGCCTCATCAATTGAACAGAAATCCTTTCATTCTAGTAAGTTAAAGCACTGCACTCCACCAAAGCTACAAATAATTAAATGTCACAAGATGCTAATGCTGCCTGACAGCTGAGGTTTGTCGAGATTAACAGACCATCTCAGTGATGGGTCTTTCCATTGTGATCCCACTGGGCTATAGTTAATAAGAATCTCAGAGCAGGAGCTCTTGTCAAGACTAATTCCTTTCCCAATTTCCCAAACCCCATGAAAAGTGGATTTGAACACTTGTTGCATTCAAATATATACTAAATCTGGTTACAACTCACAATGCCTGGTGAAATATACAATACAATCTGATTCTATGTCATGTAGAATAAACACATGTGACATCCTCATTGTGATGGGATGTATCCGCAAACAGATCCCCCTATTTTAAATAGGTCAATTGTCAGTGGTGAGCGACACATTCATTGCATTAACTGTGATGCGACAGTTAGGATCTTTTCCCAAAACAGTTCACCCCAAGCTAAACCATTTACACACCCTCCATTTAACCCTGGGCTACACTGCAACACCTTACACTAGCATATTAAAGAGTTAGTGTTGCTTTTATTAACTAAGTTGTTATTAATTAAGTTGGATTCTGATCACCAGCTGTGTGTAGAACAAGATGTATGTACAGTGTGAAATCCTGAAAATTAAATTGAATATCAGGCGTCAACTCCTCACCAAAAGCTTAAAAAAGAAAAGAAAAAAGATGTGACTGAGCCAAGGGATATTAAAAGCTTAACTCTGGCCACCACATGCCAATGTGAAAGGCTTTCCTATAGATCCTCATTCTCTTATTGTTGTGGCGCCCTCACCTGGCTGGCAGTAGCTCCTGCAGCAGTGGGCGACTCGGCGCCTACAGGCCTGAGGAAGCGTGGCGGCCTCTCCACAGGGGAGTTTCGTCGTCGGTAGAACAGAACATAGGCGTAGCGCGTCACCACCTGACTCTCCTCCACCATTGTCACGGTGCTGTCATCAAACAGACGCCAGCCTGTGGGACAGGGAGTATGGGCAGAGGAGGAGGAAGGGAGGTGAGGTTGGCAACACATGTCAGAACTACCAACAGTCATATAAAGACGAGAATAAAGCGCACTGATTGCACACTCACCAACATCACTGCGCTGGCTGTTCTTGTCACTGGGCAGGCGAGCGTAGGCTGTGTAGTGACCTCCTATCATTCCTCCGTAGTGGTTGATGACTGCATACAAGTCATAGATAGGAGGTTGTTGCATCTCATCCTTCTGGCCAATGCAGAACTTGCTCAGATCCAGATTCCTAGAGGACAAGATTATATTAGAGGCTTTGTTATGGAAATAAGGGAACACTGAGCTTGAAGTACTGCATGTGGAAAATATCACATCTTTTAACATTAAAAGTAAGTACATGTAAGTGTTGTGGTGCAGAAGAATATGTGGTGGAAATTCAGCTTATTCCTGTGCATTTACCTGACGGGAAAGTCAACCATGTCGTTGATCTTATCCCTCCAGATGAAGCTCCTGAAGGAAAAGCGTTTGAGCTGGATGATCAAAATGTTGGGCAGACGCCACAGCAGCAGTTGCTTGGAGGCCTCTCGGTGCTGCTGGCACTTTGGACAGTACCTTAAAAAACAAACAGAGTGTGGATGTAGACCACTGCTCCCCAGTTTAAATGAACCCAATAGCATGTATAACTAGACTTGCAAGCAGGTTTAACGGAACACAACGCAGAACCTAAGGCGCCCTGACTTGTGGAAACCAGGAGGCCATGGCCATTGTTGAGTACGGCTTGAACAGTTTAATACGCATTTCTTCGAGACCCCCGTCAGAAGTACACACTGCCAGAATCTGCACCAGTCTGTCTGTGTCTGCAGTGTCTCCTAGTCTAGGTCCTGTTATCTGCAAAAAACGTACTTTATTCATTTTTACTTTTAGATTGTTCTTTTTGACGTTCACTGATTTGTTATACAACTACTCCTATCATTATATTAGTTAAACAAACATGAATAAAGAGCTTTAAATGATTAGTCGATTGATCGTCAGTTGAACAGAAACTATCTTCAATTATATTGATTTGATTGACTTTCTTTGTGAATATGTGAATATATTTAAGTTTTGAAGTTTTTGTCATTTCAAGATGTCACCTTGTGCTCTGGGAACTATTTATTAATATTTTACAGATTCATTGATAATTAAAAATAATCATTAGTTGCCCTCACTTAGTTCAGATATTCTCTCCCTCGGTGAGAAAAATGCGGTGAGAATGCAACCTTGGACAAGGGAAACGAGAAGGAAACCAAAACCAAAGAGACAGGATAGAGACAATGTTGCATTATTAGATGATCCAATCACAAAACATAAATCCCTACCATGCCTCCTCTGGTGCCAGCACCTCTGGCTTTGTGAAGAGGTTGAGGCACTGCTCCAGGGTGAAGTGTCCTGCTCTGGCTGTCTCACTCAGAGAGCCGGGGTCCTCCTCATACTCCAGCTCCTTGGAGCTCACCAGGACGTACTCCTTCAGACGCTCGTTGTTTTTCCACACCAGCTCCAGGAGCGAGTCTTCGGGGAGGTCCGCCAGCATGTCTTCTGCAGAGAGGTTTGGGGGGGGGGGGGGGTCACTAAACCTTGCAGCATATAAAACACCACAAACTATGGTCTTAAACATTACTTTGGAGTTACAGTAAATCAACACCTCTCTGACAGTCTCAACAAACACTGAACAGGCAATTCTGGTCGTACCTTTTTCATCCAGCCTCTGCTCCTTGTTGTTTGAGTCCAGCAGAGCTATGTAGAACTGACTGGCATGACCTGATGCTGATTCACTTGGATGCTGATAGCCTGTTACTACAGCTGCAAAACAGTGGCAAGAATGAGGATGTAGAGACAAAACAATAACAATCACCGAAATACTGAAGCATCTGTCCGTTAATAGCCTTGTTATTACCTTCTGGACGTACTGCCTTCTCACAGGACGTCTCTTTTTCAGCATGAGGGTCTACCGTGCAGCAGGAAGCGGAGGAGATAGGCTCTGAGAAGCCTGAATCTGTAGTTCGCGTGGTGGAGAGTGAGGTCTGGGAGGAGGAGAGGGATTCCGACTCCCCAGAGTGGAGGGCTGAGGCCTGAGCATACTCTGCCTGGGATTCAGGCTGCGGAGTGTGGCTCTCCAGCTCCAGATCACCGGCTCCTACAGTACTGCTACCACCCACGGCCTCATCCCCGGGCCCAAGACCCTCAGGAGAGCCTGCTGGCATTTGGGGGAGGTCAACCCGGCACTGAGATGCTTCGGGGGATGTCCTGCCTGACTGGAAAGGAGGCTGGAACACATTGACGGAAAACCTGCACAGAGACATCGGAGAGATTCTTAACAGCTCGCAACATTTTATACGCGAGTGATTCCTGACAGTGATCTTGAACTGACATATAGATATATCAAAATTATAGCTTTGTTTCATTCCTATATTGCCATTACATTTACATTACATACGTGTCTGAAATGGGGCTAAGCTGTCCTAACAATCATACATGCGGATCATGTTGCATTTGAAATGATGATGAAGAGCACCGAAGACTGTCAGTTAGACTGTGTACCTGGAGTAACCCTCTAGCAGCTGGGTGAGGCGGGAATAGGAGAGTCGAGACTCCGGCACGCTGACCAGGAAGGGCAGGCCCACGTTCTCTGTGTTGGGTCGACACAGACCCTTGTGATTGGGCCAGTGGGTCTTCTGACACACTCTAGGAGGTGAAGAACACAAGAGTTAACATGTTTGGAGAAACGTTGGATGGATTTCATTTAAGAAGAAAATGACAGATGCCTCAGTGTACATAGGAAAACACCCCCCCCCATGCTGAGACAGCATTTTCTAGTAGAACTCACTGATTGCAGTAGCCCACACGATAGCAGCGAGTGCAGCGCTTCAGCTTGTCTTCCTCAGACACTGGAGGCTTCAGGCAGGCAGCACACTTTGAGATGGGGATATTGGGGACCTGGAGTCTCTGTAGGGCAAACGTGAGAAAGAAAAGCCCTCTGAATATCTGTAAACAATGACGTATTCAACACGCTGTGGAAATGTAAAAGCAGGGCTCGATTTTTATTACCTGCTGCACTCTGAGCAACACCACTCTCTCTTTGGCCATGTCTTTGGAAAGCACCTCAAAGCAGAACAACATGTCAGAGGAGGACACTGTGTCCAAGGAATGGGACGGCAGGAACATGCGCTGGAAGCGGTTCTTCCCCACCTGAGAGGGGGAAAAAAACAAGTCCAGTTTTGTCCTCAAGTGTCCTTCAGCAAGACATTTCTAAAAGACATTTATGCCAGGGTGTGAAATCCTGAATGTTTTAAACATCTAACCTCCGTCAGCCTGAGGTTCTCTGGTTTGACCCGGACACTCCTGGAGATGGATTCGAGGACTTCAGCAGTGCTGGAGTTCTCCTTGCTCACACTTACCAAAAACTGAGACACACATATATGTAAAAGTAGATCAGAGAGTGCGTCACACAGAAGACATCTTTTCTCCAAAACAAAGCAAAGCCACATTTCTGCATTTCACTGTTAATTGACACTGTGAGTAGTATGACAATTCAAGTGGAGACTGGAAACCAGTTATTTTATCTTACCTTGATGGGTTTTTTATGAGGTTCCTTAGCAAAGTAGAAAACTGAGAGCACCTTTTGTTTCTGGGGCAAGGGCACAGGCAGGTAGAGGAAAGGGTCAAAGGTGATAGACACCTGAAGAAGAGAGAGAGAGAAGCGAGGAAGGAGGTAGGTTAGTCATCACTGGAACAAGGCAAACATTTTAAAGCATTAACATTTCGTGGAAAGTTATTGTGCGTTACCTTGGAACATGTGGGGCAGACGAGCTTGGATTTGAACTGGCCTTGGAAGAGGTCCACTATGAAGGAGTCATTTCTCATCTTGTGCCTCTGCCACGCCTCCTCTGCCACCACCTACACCAACAGACGAAAGATATCATCAGATCAAGGCTTGACTAGACCGTAGGAGGAATGCTAGTTATTTCAATAAATACATCCCCTAAAGAAGTTTCTTTTACTTTGTTGTTATCCTGTAAGTAAAGATCCAAGTGTAAATGATTACACTTTAAAACTTGTGTACACAGTGAACTCGATTTACAAAAACAAGTCACTAATTACGGCAGTAATTGCAATGTTTCCTGCCCGAGACTTCACAACCAGACCGCCTCTAGATATCTCACAGGTGAGAGAAACACCCACCTCATCCAGGCGTCCGTCAGAGTCGACCGTCTCTGTGTAAGGTTTATTCTGGATGCGGTTCAAGTCCTCGTGGAGCCCGTCCAGCAAGAAAGCCATGAACTCCTGGGCATCGTGCTGGGCGTAACCTGTAAACTGGCTGGCTTTACTGGCCACGATCGCCTGCATGGTAACAAACAAACGACAAAAAGGACGGAAAGGGGAAATGAAAACACAGATCATATTGTCCTTGCTACGTTTGGCATTAACACGTTTCCCCGGAGGGAAGAGTAAATGTTTTATCCTTGAGGTCAAAGACAGATTAAACACTTTCAAAGTAAAACAATTTGGAGGACGCAATAAGATTTAGTTTACGCGGGGAAAACCACTGGGTGCTGCTTGTATACCTTCAGCTTTGAGGGTTGGAAGGCATGATGTGTTCCTTTCCAAAGGGCCCTGAGCAGCACAGCAAAGCCAATGGCTAGCCTGCCTCCTGTTCCCAGTGGGTTATTGCAGTTGATTTCTGCCTCAAATGCACGATCTGCAGGGGCGCAAGAAATATAGGCATGAGATAATGGAACCAGACAGAAGTCAGCGGGAGCTTAGACATGGATGGACAAGCAGGGACACATGGAAAATCATTATGGGAAAACCAAAAATATCTTGATGACTTCATGAATACGGAAATAAGTCTTGAAACAATACTGAAACACAGCGACTAAAACACTTTAAACCTTTCAATTGTTTTAAAACCTTCTTGTGTTTGCTGTTAGTTATTGCTGTAATGAATGTAAAAATATATGAACTATAGCCCTTTGTGTTTTTATGTGATATATAGGTTCATCAGTTCATGTATTATCCCTACAACATTCACTGTCTATCATTATTTGGCTAAACACATCATTTCCAAAGAACTAGGTGACCTAGATATTGCAGAAATTATTTGAATGCTTGAACAGCTGGAACTACAGTATATCTGGCTTATACAAATAAACACTGAAAGTTACTGAATCCCCATTAAATTTGCACCTATGGGCCACTTGGCACAGCTTTTGTGTCCATGTTAGCAGTCCCTAGGACTAGCTGCAAGCAGAGGCATTCAATATAACCAATAATTATCACGTCATTATCTGTTTATATGTGTACCCAAGCACGACTAAAACACACCGCGTTATATTTCACAGCAACATAACAAGTTACTGGTCTTTGGCAGAGGTACAAAGTATAGTATAGATTTATACATTTATATATAAGTATAATAAAAGATGTACTTGGTCAACACTAATTAATTTCATTATGGCTCAGGCTCAAACAAATTAGACACTATTTACCATGGAAGTAATCCCTGAGTTCTCTGGTGTTGGACAGGGATTGGATGACACTGTTCATGAAGCAGGTGTTGCCGAGGTTGACCAATCCTGTAAAACCAGGCAGGCACACCTTCTTCTCCTCCTCTTCCTCGTGGCGCTCGTTGCTGGCAGGAGGTGCGTGGGTCATGGGCTGCACCATGCAGGTAGGTTTAGGCTGAGACAGGAAAGATTTACACACAGATTCTACAAATTAGAACAATTCCATCCTTACCTTCATTTCTGCCTTCTAGCTATTTGACTATGCTATCACTTTCTTTAATTACTTGGGTTCAACAACTACCTCACCTTTCTATTCTTAGACTGTTAATATGTTGCCAAACAGACCAAACCAACCAGTGTATAAACAGTACTTTCCTTTGCCTCGTCTCTTCAGTGTAGATGACTATTTATCTTTCTACTCACCGTGGTAACAGTGGGCTCTGGCTTTGTGATGGCAACATGCTCAGAGACAGTGCGAGGAGCAACAGTGTCCAGACCGCCATCCTCCACTCTGGGTGAGGCCTTAGGGGCCTTGGGTTTCTCCTCCCCGACCCTCGGAGGCTCCTCCTTTGCTGGGAGGCTGTGCTGGCTGCTGCCTGGCTGGCTCTTTTCCATGCAGGTAGGGCTGGAGGGCACGGCGACCTTGGCGCCACCCACTGCACCTTAAACAGAGGACAATGGAGCTTGTGGTTTAGAAGATGATGGCCCAAGAGGCTGGACCGTACTGGTGTAACAAATAGTTATAAACTGTGGTGTAGAACATACAGCATTTAAAGCCTTTTCAACAGGGCATGCTTGTGAAAAATGACATTCCCATAATTTGAAATAAAAAAAATTAGAGCCATTTACACTCATCATTGTTTAGTTAATATAAGAGTGCTGACAAATTTAAACTAAATCTCTGTAATTTAAACAATCAGCTCATTCCCATATTTTGCTGTGTTGACATGAAATCTTGGCAACACTCTATTGAACAGGTCTGTACTTTCCAGATTATTTCTTGGGAAGCTCCCTTCAAACCCAAAGTAAGTATACATTCAGTATTCATTTATTAATGGAAATGTTATTCTCCATATATTTTGAATTATGAGTTTGCTTGTACGCCTATTTTTTTTATTGACCCGTGTGTACCAATTGAACACGGTCTCCATTTTTCCTGTAACTAGAAGCAAATAACAGTCTGGAAATCTTCCAAGAAAAATATGGATCCATAAAATAAACTGTTGCCAAATCTTCTTCCATTTCATGGGCTTCAAGGGCACCTGGAGCCGTGGGGGTCACACAGTCTGCAGGCCACATAAGATTAGCAGGGTAGACTGGCACCCATATCTACTTACTGGCTAAGTTACAGATTCAAATTCCTGTCATTGAGAGCTACACTAGAGTGCACATACATTTGCCTCAGACACATACAGTAAAAAACACACACATAAATAACTCATAACACACAGTATACTTACTGCTTTGAGCATATTGTTTAAAGACATAGTTTTAAATGGTGTACATAACGTATGTCAAGTTTAAGATCACATTGGTGATTTACCTAGAATGTTACAAGAGTGTATCATTTCACCAAAAAATGCAACATCAACACTTTTTATCCACACTGTTAGAAGCTGGGCAGCACACCTTGTGTGGCAGGGGCCTCCAGGCCCCCCCAGCGCTGGCTGTGCCTCTTCTTCAGGGTGATGTCCAGTCGGGACGGGGTAAAGGAGTAGCTGCACTGCTCAGGCTGGATCAGGTTCCTGATGCACAGGAGAGAGATATAGACAGGTCAGATTAAAAAGACAAAACGGAGTGACATAAGGCTACAGCTCACCACCAATCTGCTATCAGTGTTTTAACCACCAAAGTTTGACTGTGATTCTTATCATTTTAACACAATGACACAAAGGATGTCAACTACCTTGATTATCTCATATGATGGGAATGAGCAGACATTAAAAGTTGCTCATTTGACAAAACTTTTTATCCACCCTCTGAAAATCTGGACTTTGTTGTGATTTGATTTTGAAAAGCAACCAATGCTTAATGAATGGCCTGATGGCTTTCATCAGTCCTTCAGTAACATGACACAGGATACAAGTCTCAAAATAACCTCTATGCCTTCTACACTACTCACAGTTGGGCACAGGAAAACATGCAATCTCTGCTCTCTCAAGCTTCCCATTTAAAGATTAAGTTTTTCAATATGAAAAACATTTTGAAAAACAGTGACTGCAACAGTTACCTGAGTTTGACTTGCCACTTGAAGACTGTGTTTGGTCCACAGTCCGAATGAAGACGCAGAAAGTTAGAATCACTGTAAAAGAATGGCACAGAAAGATCATTTCTCTGGATGTGGTTCAAGTCATAAAGCATGCCAAAAAACTATCCTTGATTTGTAGCATATTCACATTCACTACCTCGTCTGGAAGATGAGGGTGAAGTCCTGTTCCCTGAAGATGACCCTGGCCGTGTCCCTGCAGATCCCCTTCATGTAAACATTAACCACCATCAGGTCTGTGCCCTTCTCGTACGAATCATTCTTCACAAATTGCAGGTTGACCATCGGCTCTGGAGCTGCAGGAAGTGATTACAGGTGTCAGCAAACTCATATTTAACTGCTGAATAAATCAGTGCTGACAAATGTACATACAGTACTTTGTTATTGCAACATCCATCTACATACACACACAGACTTTGTGTCAATGTGGGGGTACAAAGACTCTACAAATATAAATCCAATGGAAAGCAGTTGGTTTCCAATCAATGACAATGTTTACACAAAACACATATCTGATAATCCAAGTGGCCCTCTGAATTCCCAAAGCCTTCTCAACTAACCGTCCTGTTGCTTCATCTCCAGAGAAGGCTCCTCCTTCAACTGGTCCTGCTTCTCCTCTCCGTCACAGCTGCCCGGCCTCTGGGCTGGATCGGGTGACTGGCCTTGTTTGGCAGCTGGTACTGAACCTGCCTCTCTTGATCCAAGATCCTGGTGTATCAGAGAATCCTGCTCAACAGGCTTTTTCTCTGGCTCGGAGTCAGTCCTATCTCCCAGCGGTTCCGGAGAAGCAGAGTCCACAGCTTTTGGGCAGTCAGTGGTGCCGACGGGAGCTGCTGGTTGGCTATCACTGCCATGTGCTGTTGCTCTGGACCCGTCTGAAGACTGGTTTCGCTTCTCTGCATCCTGAATCAGAAAAGACACGAGACATTTTACTTAAAAACCTCCAGAGAATAGTGTTCACTCTCTAAGGCCTTGGAGCTACTGGAGACCAAGTGAATGTCCAGGAGCAATTGACTCCACAACTCCCTTTCTCCCTGTCATCACTGCAGTTATAAGACAGCGAACAACTTGATTCCAGTTCAGACAAGGCAGTGTACAGTACAGTATCAGCTAATTGCTGTGAAGACACCTCGCTACACTACACACATCAGACAGAGCGCAGATATCGCTCGTCTGGCTCACTCCTCTTCATCAGGCAAGCTGTTGTGCGAACAAACTGTAAGACTAGTGACAGAGTTTTACAACCGACAGTTCATTTGCAGAGGCAGTAATTAGGTTGGGTGTTTGCTGTTTGTAATGTTTAATAAAATTACCAGTCTCTTCCAAGCTCCTGGGAAACTTGAAAAGGCAGAGCCGACACAGGCCAGATGGTGTTATTGGCTGTACTCTTATTAAATCAAAGTGCTGAGTGATTTGAGGAAACTATCCAACTGGGATTTCTTTCTTTAAATTAAACTCCAGTCCTGAACTTGTTGTCTGTTAAACAATATATGCTTATAGCAAGCATAATCATCCCTATTCGTGTCTCAAATGAACAGCATCAGATAAAATAATTGCTTATTGTTGAGGTTCTCACAGGGTTCAAGTAAAATTTAAAAGTAGACCGGTTAAGCCAACATTTATTAATATATTAAATGTGTGGTATACTACTCAATAATATCAAATTACAATCATGACATATATTCATTGATAACAGCTACATAGTTGTGGTGACAATGACAAACTGCTGGTGTTGGACAAGTGTGGCCTCATGTATATTGTTTTATGACAGCATGAAAAATCAAACAAATCACTTAACCCATTAGTTGATCGACAGATAATCCGCAACTTTTCTGATAAACTCTGGTTCCATCTTCTCAAACGTGAATATTTTCCTGTTTTCTCAGACTCATCATTCATTTGCAACAATACAATATTCAATATCAGACTGACAACACCTAATGTCACAGTTGACAGCTCTGCACTCCAGCTGCTTAAGCTAACGTTAGCTTCACAGACTGACATTCAGTAGTTCTACATGCTTTTTTTGTTTGTTTTAGAGATATACTGTAGGCCCTGATATTCAGTGTTTGTGTACATGTTACTGATGCAAGCATCATATGTCAACATTCTAAATGAAAGCAGCCCAGTTGGAGGGTTCAGATAAGCATTTCTCACCTGAGTTTTGTTGGTATGGCTGGCAGCAGTGACAGCGACTCCTGGTTTCTGTTCCTGGCCACTGCCTAGTCTCTCTGCTCTGTTGTCTCCATCCCTGTGTTGCGTCTGCGGGCTCCGACCAGCGGGCAGGTGTGTGTGTGGAGCTTTGCCATTGGCTACTGTAGACTTGACAGAGTCTGTGTCCCTGCCGGCCGGTGACATAGCCTCCTTGGTGGTCCTGGGCAGCTGTACAATGGTGCGCTTGGCACTGGGTTCCTGAGGCTGAGGCTCGCCTCTCGTGACAGTGACAGGCTTGCTGGTGGTGGTTGAGCCATCTCCAGCTCCACCTTTCACACCCACAGAGTCCGTAGTGGCCTTGTCACACGCTGGTTTATTTTTCAGGCAGCGTTTGACACCCCGCTCAGCTTTGCCACCGCTGCGTCTCGCCTCGCTGTGTGCAGGTGAGGAGGGAGGCTGGAGTTGTGGCTGCGAGGACGACAGTTTGGGTTTCTCTGATGACTCCAAAGCAACAGGCTTCATCTCCAGCTCCTTGTCATTTTTGGTCTCTATGGGTACTGCCTCCTTCTCCTTCTTGTTTGACTGAAGCAGAGTATACAGAAGCAAATCCATTTTATCATTTAACCAAAGGCAGATTGAACTGAAGACACTGAAATTTTCATGAAATATATGCTATAATACATTATGCAAAAATACTACATTTATTAGCGCAGATAAAACCAAGACACAAAAGCACTAGATGAAGGAAAAACAGACAAAAAATAATAATCATCATCTCTTCACCTTAAGTGAAGGCCAGATGTGAAAGGGAATCTTCTTCTGCATGATGACATGCAGGAAACCTCCCTTCTCCTTGTACTGGACTCTGCTACATGAGGCCTCAATTTCCTCCTGCAACTGGCAACGCCACTGCCGCCCATCTGAAATATGACATACATACAGCCAGTTTTAGAGCAGAACTGAACTCATACACTCAACAGAAATGATACAATTGCAGCAAAGACAAGAAAGACCACATACAGTATGTTTAAAAGGTAAACACATGTGGTTAACGTACAAAAAAGGTGTTCAAAAGTTCAATAAGGCCTAAACCCAAATGCACAACTGTGCCTGTTCTTTTGTGGCTTTATTTTAATATTATTGTAATTGTAGTTTCTGTTTCTGTTACATGCTTTACTTACCTGGGAAGCACACATGGCAGTGTGTATCAGTGAAGGTTGTGTTGATATCCTCTATCCTCTGCACCCCCTCCCCACAGCGCAGTCTGACAGTCACTTCATTGACATTTTGCTTCCAGTCCACAAACACATCTGAAAAACACAAAGGAATGGACACACATGTAGACGTGAAACCAGAGAAGGTTGTTCCCCCCCCCCCCCCCCCCCACCATGATCATTAGAATAGATTCAGAAAATATCAGTCTCTGGCCTGAGTAGAATTGAGCAGTCAATCCCATCTGGTAAATATGGACGCAGAGAATAAAGAAATAAAAAAAAACCTGCAGCAGAATGCTTTTAAGTACGACCAGTGGTGAACATACTGTATCTCTACCACCCTGAGAGAATATAGACACACACATTGAAATGCACCTGCTCACAAATTCACATCGGGCATACCAAAGCACTCAGTCACAGATGGAAAAAGACAGTACAGTGAACTCAGCAGTCACACACGGGACATCTAAAATTATCCGTGCCACAAAAACTGTATACCAAGTAAACAATTGCATGAAAGCAAATGATCGACTTACTTTAGAAAACATGTTACCATGACATTCACACACTTTTCAAGGAAGAATCGCAAAGCGGAAAACTTTTGACAAAAATATCCCAACATGAAAAACAAAACAAGCATGTACCATTTTTCATAGTGACCTCAAAGTCGTTGCAGCGATTGAAAATAAAATGTCATCCCAGAAGCACAGCAAGCTCTCGATTCCCTGCCGGCAACCAAATCATGTATGGATCATGCACACACTCGTACTTCGATATAGTCTTCGACAACAACAAGTAGAGAGCCTAAACTTTCCCACCTCCACTTCTTCACTCTCTCTCACCCCCTCTCTCTAACTTAATCGCTCTCTAAAGGTCACAAGCAACACCCAATCCCTTCCAGCTGGTGACAGTTGTATTCCCAGTGGAGCCACGCCACAGTGTACTCTGAAGACACTCATGATATGAACACATTAGCACAAATACAATGCTTTGATCTTCATCTTCACATAATTTATGCCAGAAAGTCCATTATTGGTGCAAGAAAATGTACACAAAAACGAACACAGTGGACTATTTCTATCTGCACCTCAACATAAAAGTTAATAATGGGTGGATAATCATTAAAGCTGCATATCTGTAAAAATAAAAGACATTGATAAAGTACAGCAGTATTGTTTTATGACCATGATTATTATTGCAATATCCGACAAAATACACCTAATGCACCCAAGTATGTTTACATAAAATGAGTAAACAATCCAATTTTTGATAGCTCTGCCTTAAGAAATGATTTGTTTGTTTCCTCCGCTGTTTTTCCAATGTTTTGTATAATATCTGTGGGGAGAGGGCAGTCGGAGCTGCTGTGGCAGGAAGATGTGGATGGGCCAAAACCTAGTAAACAGACAGATTTAATTATTGCTTCATTAAAGTAAGCACAAAAATGACACAAAGGCTAAACGCGGTCATGTTGGCTTGGGTCTTTTTCCAGCCTTATCAATTCAATTCACTCAACACTTCAAATCCTACTAATATTATTGAGAGAAGTATCAAAACTTAAGTATAAAAAATCTGCCATATATCAGCTAATAGCTATTTTTCATATATAAACACATAACTTCTTGATACAGATGGCTTGGATTTGCTTCTTTGAATCCTTTTACAGTTTACAGTTGAAAAGTCACCTCGTCAGCGCTCTCTGGTGGACAAACTATGTAAAGGTGACAATGATCTCAAACCTAGTTTTGCATTTCCATACTGCAATTTCTTGTTTATTGACAGATACACACACAGATACAAATATATCTGCTATAAGACATTCTCGGGACCTCGGCAAAACACAGGTTTCCCAGATAAGGCGCAGACACTTTCAGAGATTACAGCACTTCAGCTTGACGCAGCCAACCAGCAACACAAACACTGTAACACAAATGCAACTCTCTAGTGGGAAATGGGGTTGGGACGAATATACCAGCTTTGGCGATTGGCCGGTCATTTTTTGGGGCGATTTTTGTCATTTTATTTTGCTAATTTGTTGGTCTGCCTCCTCCAGAATCCAACAATTCAAAGCGCGTACGAATAGGAACTGGCAGTTGGGCCATATGTACATTCTTACTGCCCTGATTTTCAACAAGTGTTTCACAAAACAGGGTAGTGACTAAAATTCATAAATCATATTTGAGAACGAGACCAAAACCTGTTTGTGCAGTTGTGCACCCTGTTCACTTAGTATAGCTAGTATACTTAGTAATAGCATAATTACTTTATCCCCACCTGTTTGTTCATTGGGAGGCTGAAAGCGGAGGCGTCCTTCATCCATCAGACTCTTTTTCAAATAGTGTCGTGTAGCTGTTCAGCCCGTCTTTACAGCTTACTGCTTAGCAAAGATCTCAAAGTAATCTATTTTGTTTAATTGAAGAAGAGAGGCCTATAGGCTGTAATGTTTCAGTTAAATTAGATTATCACATTAAAGACCATGGAGAGGATAAGGTGAAGCCAAATTTATTCAAACAGAACAAATGGGGACTCCCCAGCCCCCTGCGCACCACACACCTGCGCAAATTAAAATGTTCCAACCAGCCACTGTTATTTTTTATTTTTTAAAAACATAACAATAACACAGTGTGCTTCCATGTAGACACACATACAAAAATGTTAGATACACAACTTACTTTCCACACACAAGTGTGAAGCGGCATATGGTGCAGGTAGCTACGACAGATACCATGCCACATTTACTTTTTGCAGCTTTCCACCATCATTTTACACCAAATAAACTCCTCATGTTTAACCACATGGACAGCCATGATATAGTTCTATTTTTAACCAGAGGGCCACAATGTTTAGCCAGGACAAATTAGCCTTTATCAAAAGTGTATATCTAGGTATGACATTTCTGGATAACACCTGTTTAAAAATACTGGGCTGGATGAAAGATGTACCGGATCCACTCTAGATATTTAGAGTTCACCCCTTTCCTATGTCACACCTGCGATAACCACATGCTGGGTTGATCTGACCAGTTCTGTGGCAAAATAATGAAAGTAGTAGACCTGCTTTGCATTGTTTGAATGACTTATATCTTCAGATGGTGTTGTGAAACATCAGTCTCTTTGGTCAAGGGTTTATGGGAATGTGATATTCCTCGCAACATCATTTCTACCTCCAGGGATGAACCGGTGTCAGGCATTTCCATCACATGAAGCAACTCAATTACAGTTTGGAGTAATTTAAGCATTTAAAATGTCAGGTTGTTTTTCATTTAAACACCTACAGGGATTAGCAGATTTTTTCCTACTCGGGAACACAAAGCATTTAGGGAGTAAATACAAGGATAGATACCTTAAGCAAAGGGAAACCACGAATCTTATTTACAGTCTTGTGTAGGAATTATGCAGAATACTTTGATCCAATACTTTTGACCCAAAATAAATACTTGAGTGGTCAGGCAAAACACAACCTACAGTTCCCTCCTTTATAACTCTTTAACTGGAAAAATTGTTGTCTTATATAATAATTTCTAGCTGTATAAGACATTTACTGTATCTTTAAAAAACACACAAAGCAGGGTTTACTGAGTTCTACCAAGAAACATTGCCATGTTCTTTTTAATCAAATGTTTGTGTGGGGGTGTTGTCAAAAAAAAAGGAAAAAAATCCACCTCTGACTGGCAGCACTCCTCCTACAATAAAATGCACATTCAGCCACAGATGAAAGGAATAACACCATATGAAGGAAGCTGTAATCCACATCCACACATGTATGTAAAATGTAGACTGAAAAAAAGAGCCACACACCCCACTATAAATGAAAAGTACAGTATGTACAAAGTGCTCAGCTCATACAAAAACAGCCTTCAGGTGGCAGCATGAATTGCAATAAAGGGATGAAATTTACAGCGAAGGAACAACAGTGCAACTCAATAACAAGAGGCTGCATGTTGTCTTTTTGTTACAGAATGGTGATCACACACGGCTGTGGATTGAAAAATCTTTGGTTCGTACAGAGTAGAGGACTTCCTGAGTAACTGGAGTGAAATGTGTAAGTGCTGTGTGTTTCAATGTGTTATGGAAAAGACATTTTAACAAATCAAAATGTGCAGAAACTGCTGTATCAACATGCAAAACTATTCATATCATAAATGTGTGAATGAATGAGAATATATGGTCGTCATTGTGCAGTCACAATACACCCATAAACTGTGATCTCCCTCTAAAATGTGTTTTCCAGATAATGATGCCAAATTATAGGCCCAGCATTTCTACCAGTAGCAAGGTTTTGTGATCTACATAATCGACGACAATAGCGATGAGAATACAACAATTTAAAAAAAACGAAACAAACACCACACCCGTGTAATGTATAAACAAACCTAACGTGACAATGTTTTGATTACTATGCAAATAGTGCAAGGCATTATTGCAGTAAATCTTGTTATTCAGCAAGCCGGTAACTAGTACTAGCAGTTGCTGTTTAACATTGTTTAAAAGGATTTATTCAAAAAGGAGCCCTATGGAGTTTTCTTGTAAACATAACTTGTTTATGATTGCATTCAATGTTTCTCATCAAACCGCATCAGGACGCTCATGCACGGGAGACAAAATACACTATTCTGCTGTCAGTTTCACGCTAATCCTCTGATTGACAGTTGGTGGCGGAGACATACAAAGAAGCGTAGCAATGCACCAACAAAGGCAAAGAAGAAGAAGAAGACTGCAAGCTAATACACATGGATGGAAATAATGTACAATTTTAAATATTCAAAAAAACAGGTTGGCAAATGTTTTATGAGAAAGGAAGTGTATATACCATGTTTGCAGAAAATATATTCAGTTTATAATATACTACAATGTCTATACACAGTGTGGTTATGCATTATTCCATTTGAATTTTTTGAAATAACAGTTTAACCTGACAAATAATCTGCAAATGAACAAATAACAAATGTTGTATTAGTTGCACAACACACGTATCGCTTACCTTTCTTGACCTCTGCAATAACCCCGTCTACTGCTGCAGCAGCTGCCCTCTTGGCCTCTCTGCTCTCCTGGTTGGCCCTGTCCTTCTGCTTCTTCTTACTGGTACTGGAGGACAGGTCAGAGCTGTTGTCTCTACCACTGCCCCCTCTCTGCTGTGCCCCACCGCGACGGCCCACTGTCTCGCTACCACCGCTGCTGGCCATCTTCAGGCACTTGGCACTAACAGGCCGCCCGTCGCCGGAATCACTACCGCTGCTGGGGTCTGGATCTGAGGTGTGCCTCTTTCTGCCTGGCCCGGCTATCTTGGCGATGATACTGGTCTGAACTCTCCCAGAACAGAATCAGGAAGGCTGGTAAGGAATGGGGGCCTGAGGCAGAGGGCAGAAAGACATTTAATGATTGAGGGGATGGGGCACACCAGTAGCTCATCTGATGGAGCGCATACCATTTACTAGGGCTGAGTCCTTCTCCAGGGGCCTGGGTTCGATTTGCTGCATGTCATCACCTCTCTCTCTCCCACCTTTCCTGTCACTATCTAATAAAGGCAAAATTGCCCTAATAAAATAATAAATAATAATAATAACTGAGAGGAGAAACCAATAATAATCTTCATAATTGTTTGGCATCAATATGTGCTATGTGCAAGGTACACCAGAATAAAGTTAAACAACTCAGGTAATGATGACAATCTGCCTTTACTATGTTTGTATATTACACAGAGACACACACAAACAGACACACAGAGGGAAGGAAAGTAGTTCACTGCTTGTAAGTAATTAGGAGCAGGTTTCATTTAATTACAACAATGCTGAACGAGACGTGGACAGTATGCCTTACAAAAGGAAGCATAAGACAGCACATAACGTTAGCCGAAACAGACCGAGGTTAAACCCTGCCTCGTTTCCTTAGCATAGCAACAGCAAGTTGCTAGCTTGGACAGTCAAATGGCAAACAAAGGACAACAACTAAATCAGCCATTTTATTCGGCGTTAAGTACAGCACATTTACTTAAAACATGGGTGATGTCCATTAAGCTAGCTAGCAAGCTGAACAATGCAGTTTCCCGTCCACAGAGTCGTTAGCTTGGCAACTGGTAAGTTAGCCGACTGCAGAGGTTCGTTTATTTTAAGGCACACGTGTTTCGGGCTGTCATGTGTCTCTCCTTGTGAGGCAGACACATTTGCCTGTTTATAGCGTTTAACTAATGTTATATACCCGAGATTTTTTTGGCAACCCCATTCATTGGAATTAGCAAATAATACGTATTCAACAGCATTAAAATGATACTTTAACGTAACTGATCCACATAGGAGAGAGTGGAACAATGCAATACTTGGACGGAACATTTGGGTTTAACTATATACTGTATACCTGTCTTAGCTTTACTGACTGGAATGACCAACCACGTTACTACTGCATAATGTCAGAGGGAATTATATAGCTCGTTTACCAGTACGATCACTACACCTGATGTTCAATCGGTGTCTTCCAGCCGAGCACAGAACAGGTCATACAATCAAACGCTCCTACAGTCTTCTAATGTCATTAGCCACATCAAGCTAACGCTAACTGACACGAAAGGGTTGATATGACTACCGATTTTACACAACCAACACAACATGACATCTCGTGACACCTGACGCCCATCTGTAATTAAAATGCCAAATTAATATTGACATTAAAACGGGAGACTTACGGGGCTTCAATCTGCCGAGAACTGAATTCCGTTCCGACTACACAATGGCCGGCGACTCCCTCTGCTTCTCCCGGCTGCTAAGCTCCTTCACGGCTGCGGGCCGCTGCGCTCCTGCCCGCACTCGAAACCCCGTAGTCCACGGTGTTTCTAGAATATTCTTTCATTTATCCGGGACCCATTTCTGGCAACTTTAAACTAATTATTTCAGAGATTCAAACAAAACATAACAGAGGAAAAACTGTTCAGTCTGTTTGTGTCATTCGGCCTCTGCGGCGTGGGTCCTACTTTGTTTGGAACAAAATACACCAGCAGGGTCCAAACACTGCTGCCCGGCCGAAGCTGAAATGAGTGCGCGCACAAGCCACTTCCTGGCTGGCGCGTTCACGTGATCTGTAACTCTTCCATTACCTCTCTCTCTCTCTCTCTCTCTCTCTCTCTCTCTCTCTCTCTCTCTCTCTCTCTCTCTCTCTCTCTCTTGTGTTTGACAGTTCAGACAGTCCATTCAAACCAGGCAGAAACGAATGAATTGTATTGCAAACATGTCACAACATAAAATCTTTTGCTATAGTCTTTTTTATCAATATTGGATTATCGACAGGGGAAGAAGGCAAATTCCTTGGGATAAGGCAATATGCACTGCAAAAACACAATAAAAACTGAAATGATGTGAAGTGGCTCCTGCATATGCACACTTCACACAAAGAGCAAAATAATCATGGCGCTGATTTCTGATTACTTGACAATACCTTTTAAAACAAAGTTTGCTTTTTATGTAATGCTTTATCCCTAATTATTGAGGGTGGAGACTGTTGCGTTCAAGTACGCAGATGTTTGTCATCATCACCCTAATTGATACCGACATGACCCTAATCAATACACTGAACTTCCAAACATCATCAAAAAACTGACTAATTTAATAAGGCAACAATATTTTATAGCTGAAAAACCTCTACAGCTAAAGCAACTATTACAAGTAAAGTGCCTTTCTGACCTCCCTTAATTCTAATGTACCTCCTTCACTTTTGCTTTCTCTTTCAATTGGCTTTTCCCCTCTGCCAACTCTGTCTTAGGGCCCTGGTCTCTAGACTGTTAATACTGCCATTCACAGTGATCAAACATTGCAGGAAGGTTTGAGTAAGAGACTGTAAAGTCTGCAAAGATGCAGACTTTGCCAAAGGGCACATCAAGGACTCATGACAGCGCTCAATAGCACCCTTGCAGGACACAAAAATAGCAATGGGACATCTTACACCCTTGCAGACTCTGGTGTGAACACATGTACATTCAGGGCACAAGCCCGCCAGCTAATAATTTGGGACAGAATCAAACATGGTGGCTTTTCATATGATCAAAATGTGTAATCTGATTTCTAACTGACTCCTGATAAAGATGCTCAAAGAAGCTACTTCAACATAGAGAAATGTTAAGTTATCCAAACTTTATTCACAAAACTATACACAGTTAAACTTTATACAAGCTTTATTTGGTATTTTTGCTTTGGCAATTAGTTATCAAAATCATGTGGCTGCCAGTTGATAGATGGTCTGAGAGGAAATATGTTTACATAGTTTTT
Source organism: Enoplosus armatus (assembly GCF_043641665.1). Taxonomy (NCBI): domain Eukaryota; kingdom Metazoa; phylum Chordata; class Actinopteri; order Centrarchiformes; family Enoplosidae; genus Enoplosus; species Enoplosus armatus. Next base: position 4,726,632 of record NC_092187.1, read on the forward strand.
TGGTTTGTTATGATTCCTAAAACACAAATTATCATGCAAATAGTACGAGTAAATGTCCAAGACAGTGGCATATTATAAGGCACAATTAAACACTGTACATACTGTATAATACTATATAATTCACTTTCTGTGCATTACAGTTTTGGCATTCATAAAAATTAATCCTGGTGATGACTAAAAGGAATAGTTAAAATTCTAGGCAATTACACTTTGCTTTCTTGCAGAGACTTAGATAAGAAGATCAATACCGGTTAGCTTAGCTTAGCATTAAGACTGGAAATAGGTGAAATAGTTAGCCTGGCTCTATCCAAAAAAGCCTACCTACTTTAATCCATAAAAAAATTGTTTTAAGGGGAGTTATGTGCCAGACTATTTCTTCGTGCGGAGCAGTGACAACAAGACTCCAGGAAGTCAGAGATATAACACAGCCAGGCCAGCTGTTTCCCCATGATTCCAGTTTTTATGCTAAGCTAAGCTAACTGGTATTTATCTGACAGTGTCGTATCAATCTTCTCACCTAACTCTCAGTAAGAGAGCAATTAAGCCTGATTCTCAAAATGACTTAACTAGTCCTTTGAGTTTGTCCTGAGGGTGGTGCCAGAGGGAAAGGGTTTATCCTCTGTACAGTGACCACTTAGAACATGTCAGACTCAGCTTGTCAGGCTCAGCTAGACCATAATGTCTTCTTGGTTCATCAGTTCCATCTGACAGATATTTCACTCTGGACCAAAGTTCACCCACATGCAGACTGATAGACCGGCCAATAATAGCAACACTAGAGCTGTGCCGCTAGCATACAGTGTTAGCTTACACCGCTCTCTACATCATCCCTGTGTAGTATTAGTGTACAGCCATCCTCCTACTCCAGGCAGAGGTGGTTTTGGGGCTGGTTATATCTATTTTGCTTAGCAGAGTCACAGTTAATTTTATTTTCCCATAAAAATGGACATATCATTTGTTTCCCCATTATTTATATAAAGGCATAATACAAAATACACATAATACAAAAAAATGGATTCCTAGCACCACAGTTGGTACAACTTTTATCTGAAAATCCTACTAAAAAGGTATTTCCTTAAAACTACACAGGGACAAGGGTCTAGTGACCATACCCTCATCTCTGTATTTTGGTTTATTTGAAAATAATTAAAGCCTCATAATTGTATTTTTTTAACTGATGTGCCTACCCCCCCACCCACCCAATTGTCCACTGTAAGTTAAATGAAGTCCTCTTGCAATGAGCACAGCTCAGAATATACTTCTAGTTGTAACAGAGAGTTCATAGATAAATGGTGAGAAAATGATATTGACCTGCTGATTAGTACAGATAGTTTGCAATGCATTGTTTTCACCCATATCTGTGTATTATTGATTTTTCATTTTTCATATTCAAAACACAAATTTAGACACAGATACATTTCCAGATTATGGATTAAAATTAAAAACAAAAAGAACGTGCACAAATTAGAATTAAAACACAATATGTGAGATCAGACAACCTTAACATGTTCACGGTATGTTTATATATATTCAAATATAACAGCAACTGTTTTAAATACTTATATAAAAGACAGTTTGCACACAAAATGTGCAAATTCACTTGCAGGGTGATAAGATAACCAACCCAGCCCTTTTCTTTCATTGTTTTCTTCTTGTGCAGTTACTGTATCTGGAGGAAATGGCAGAACACACACTGATTGACTTGTTTTGTTACGACATGGAGAAGTGAGTTACTGGCATGTGTTATAGATCTGGATCTGTTTGTTGATGTCATTGAGGATGGCTTTCATCGTGTCCTCCAAGCCGTCCAGCTGTCGAGCTTTCCCCTCCAACCTCCTCTGGTTCTCCTCATAGTTTTTCTCCAGCTCTGTGGGAAACAGGGATTTCAGGAACAGTTACACAGCAAGGCAATAGCAGCATTTGGTGCTACTGTAAGTCACTCTTGAGTCATTCTACTTGATCTGGGTACTGATTTTGATGCAGTTGATCCCCAATTTTCTTTGAAATAGACTGAGGGAAGACATTGGCCTACTTCCCTGGCAGAGAGTTATTTACCATTTCTCAATACACTGGAAATTAACTCTTGGGGTTCTGCAAGGATCGATTTTATGGCCTACTTTTTAATCTATATATCTTTTCATTTTAGACTTGTTTTAGTCATTAGTGCCTGGATGTCACAAAACTCTGAGAGAGAAACTGGACACAAAAAAATATTCTCTAGGGCGTAACACTATTGACTACTGACTATTTCCTACTGTCGCTAAATCAGCTTTTTATGATTAGAAAAACATAGCGCCATTTCTCTGACTAGAGAACACATTACACCAATTTTAAAGTCTCTACATTGGTCCGCTTTCCGTATTGGTTTTGAAAGTCTTTTACTTGTTTACAAGGCACTTCATGGTCTTGTGCCAGCCTATTTGTCTGACAAGCTTGCAATGTATGAACCAGTGAGGCCAGGCCATTAACTTATTTTACTGTGTTTTTGTGTTTATTGCCTTGTATCTGTTGTATTTTTTATTGCCTTTTATCTATTCTATTGGCTTTATCATTTCCATTTTCTCATTTGTATTTTTTGTGTGCATTGGTCTCCACAGGTTTATATGTGTACTGTGTTATTATCAGCTTGTCAATCACCTGTAAAGTACTTTGAAATGCACTAACCTGTATGAAAAGTGCTATACAAATATACAAGTTTGAATGACTAATTTTGGAGTCTGTGACAGATTCTTTGTACTCCACACATTGCAACAATTGTGTCCTTCAAATTATAAAATCATAATTTTCTTCCACCAAACAAATGCAAACACATAGGCCCTGTCAGTCTTTTTGACTACATACACACAGGCACCCACACACAGATATTGTTAAGCACCTGCTAGTCTCTGGAGCTTGTTCTGAGCATCTTTCAGTAGTTCCTTTGCTTCATCTCTGAGGCTCTCTGCCCTTTTCTTGGCGTCCTTCACGACCTTGGCCTTTGTGTCAACCCGCTGCTGCACCTCATGGTATTTATCTGTCAGCTGGCCATCTAGAATCTGAACATCAAGACAGAAGAGAGGTTTTTCAGCTGTGTGTGCTTTTCTAATGAGCCAAAGTGTGTGCACACACACAAGCACACACCTGCTTGGCTTCGTTGGCCTTGTCTCGTGCCATGGTGGCTGTCTCTTCGGCTCGGGCTGCTGCCATGCTGTTGTTGGCACGTTTGGTCTTCAGGGCATTGATCTCCAGTCCCAGTGTGCCCAGGCGGTCCATGGCATCATTCAGGTCCTTCTCACTGTTGGATGTCTCCGACTCAATCTGAGGAGAGCATGCCCAAGCAAAGTGAATTCTGATCCCTCTGAAATAAAATTACATGGTTTGCTTGTGTTGGACTAAGCATTATGTTTTCATTATATGCCAGTGTGGGATTTCTCAAAGGAAGGCAGAGTTCGAAGATGGGTGTAGTCCGAGCAAGGGCGCCGGAAGTAAGGGGGTAGGAAGTAGGGAACTTTACGCCCCTGGCCCACATTCGTTTTAAGTCTCAGATCACTGTATCCCAGTATGTGGGTGTGGTCCGACCCATGAGTACTCATGTAATAATGTAGTAATGATGTCAACATCTTGATGAGCATTGCGGCTTGTGTGATCCCATCGCAAGACAGTCTCTAGTGTTTTTTTGTTTTTATTTTTTTTGGGTGGTTACCTGTGCCAGTCGGGCCTCAGTCTCCCCGATGTCAGCTTTGGCTCTCTCTATGGCCTTCTCTGCTGATGTCTGAGCAGTCTTTGCATCCACCAGGGCCTGTTTCACTGTCTCCGCTGTGGTCTTCACCCCCTCAGCATGATGCCTTAACAACAACAACAACAACAACAACAACATAGTGTTACTGACAGTGAATGGTTTTAGAGAGGATGAATAAATATGGAATGCTGTTTGTTAGTGCAAATAATTCCATAGCAACATGTGTTTTTAGTCTGACTATCTATCTTTTCTGACTACCTAGCCCTCTTGGCATCCAGCAGCAGTTGCTCTGCCTTGCGGACATCATCCTGCGTCTGCTCCAGGATGGCGTCCACATTCGAAAGGCTGCGAACCCGTTCCTTGATTTCATCAGCAAGATGTCTGATCTGGAGGGGTGAAGCAGGGATGGAGAGCTCCAACACACGGTTCGCCACTGCCTCAATGCTGTCTGGGTCTGCACCCTCCTCTGAGAGAAAGATATCAGAAGTGGCAGGGTTGACATAGGAGGGTGGATTAATGAATATTCTACATGTTTTTGCTAAACTTGTACATGTAAACTATATCATAATGTATAAACCCAGCAGACTGTCAGACTCACGAGTAAGAAAGTCTCTGATCTGTTTGATGAGGTCTCTGAGGTCATTGTTGGAACGCTCCACTTTGTTCTTGGTGGCGGTGGCTTTGTCCAGAGCTGCTTGGGCTTTACCCTTGGCCTCCTCTGCCTTGGTCTTGGCCTCTGCCACCTGAATGAAAGGCAGAAATGCTTACAAAGGACGCAAAAGGCTGACAGATACAACTCATTCACCACAGCTGCTGTTCTGTACCACTACTGCACTCTTCACCTTTGGTTATCTAACAGGGACGCACTGTAAAGTCTGAGCCCTCCCTCCATTCTGAGAGGTTCAGTCCGTGATGTTATATGGAGGGACGCTGGCACAAAATGAAAATGAATAACTACATACTGTACGAATTAAATCAACAAGACTCCAACAAGAATTGCAAGAGATTCCCCTTAATGTGGATTAAGGAGGGAACATGCAACACTTCCAAATAAGTTTCAGCAAGAAATTCTTTATCAGTATTTGTCTAGCCTAACAGCACATGTAATTCTATATATTTGAAACAGCTGAAGTCCAAAAGTACAGTAGCTATAGTACTCATATGCCTCCATACCTTGGTAAAGAGTCCCTCCACCTCTCCCATAGCTTTGCTCAACTCCTTCTCTGCGTGCTTGGCTCTCTCCAGGGCATTGTCAGCTACTGCTGCAGCGCCGTTACAGTTTAGGCCTCCACAGTGACGGTTCCCTTCATCGTCACGGCAACCTGCACCCCCACAAGGACTTTCCGAACAGGGAGCATCACCAGGGGCGCCGCAAACCTGTTGGGACGGGTGAACATGTACTTATATTTGTATGGAAATGATCAGGTGTGTGTGTAGGACTGAGACACTTGACTCCACTGTCCCACAAAGTCTGTCTCTTTTATCATATAAATAAATAAATGTTACCCCATAGAAATGTACAATTTCTGTGAAAACAGCACGTAAACTTGTCACAGAGACACAAGCAACTAGAAAGCTAAAGCAAAAAGAGCTATATCAAGTGAAAGCTAGCCAGTGAGATAGCCAGTGAGATAGCCAGTGAGATAGCCAGTGAAATAACCAGGGGCTAGCTTTAGCTAAAGCTAAAGCTAAATTAACTTCGCTGTTGCCTTCATTTTAATAAAAACCATCTTCTTATTCAACACAACAAAATGGAGCAGTCATTGCCGTCAACTGCCATCTCAGCTTTTGACAGTAGTGGAATTCATGTTCTTTGGCGTGGTTTAGAAGCCATCTTTAAATCGTATATTTGAATGTATTATTTGTAGATTACTTTGTTATTGATGTCAATATAAACAGCAGACAGACAAAGCAATGCAAAATAGCTTATCCCTATGAATCATGGACCGTAAATAATAAAATGTTATCATCTTAAACTAAGCTAAAAGAAGACATTGCTGATACTGTGTTTCCATAGAAACACAGGCATAGAAAGGAATTCAAACTGTTTTGTGTTATGCAGTTTACAGCTATGTCTAAAAAACGTCTTCTTAATTTCACTGCTTCTGTAGTTACTTGGCTGTATACATGAATGCTATCAAACTTTATCATAACAGCTGCTGATCAAACCTTCTCATTGATCTTCTTCATGTCCAGGCCCTGAGCTCTGGCGTTGAGGTCTCCAAGCGCACGCTTGTTAGCAGCATTTTTGCGGTTGAAGTCGTCCTTCTTGGCGGCGATGAGGCGCTCGGTTCGGCGGCGAGTGTCCGCGGACTGGCTGACTGTGCTGGGCCTGGTGGTCGTTGATTCATTGGCACGCCGCTCCGCATCACGAGACTTGTTGTAGGAGCTACGGATGCTGTCGTACGCACCTAGAGGAAAGAGTTTACATCAATCACATCTCAGATTAATCAAACGGACGCTGGAGTAAATTTGAGGATTACGAGGCACTACAGATTCTTAACTCGGTGATGGAAAGAGGAAGAGGATTAGGAATAATGATGATGCATGTGAGGGGAATAAGAGAGGGAGCCCAGAGTGTATACAGTTAATGGAGAGCCGACAGCAGCAGAAAGTTTGAGGTTAGAGTGTGATCCTCCCTCTTTTTCTCACCTAGGAAGTTGGAGTTTTTTAGGATATCCAGTTGGCGGTGTAGCTGCTCTGAAGTGAGGTTTAGTTCTTTGGCCTCTCTCTCCAGAGCACTCAGCTCCTTGCTTGCCTCAGAGTTGCTGTCCTGGACGATGGTTAGGTCTCCTTCCAGGCGGTTTAGGGTGTCGGTGGTCTCACTGATCTGCGCTCTGCAGGGCAAGACAAGCAGTTGTTGGGGGATATAATTTGTAATCCTGATATGATTTTAAATGTATTTTCTTGGACAGATTTAATACATCTGCTAAGAGAGTTTTCTTGACTCCAAAGCAAAATACATTTTCTTTTCAAAAAATGATAAAATAAATCAAGTATCATTATCTTGATATTGCTACCTTATGTGACAGAAAACATTTCACACGGGAAACTCTTAAAAAGAAGTGGAATGTAACAGCCGTACCTAAGATCTTCAATAAGCTCCATTAGGGTAGCGACGGCTGCAGCAGTGGCGTTGCGTGCGTTGACAATGCCCTGAGCTTGTGCCAGTTTCTCCTCCAGGTCTCTGAAGGCCTTCTCATAGGCCCCAGTAAGCCCAGTGGTCTGAATCTCATGGGCACGCTCTGCCAGAGCCTTGGTACGCACTGCCAGGTCCTGGTGACGAGAAAAAATTATGAAGAGAAAGACAATGGTTGACTAATCAATCAATCAGTTATTTAATATTTCACATTTGGCCTTTTCTGACTGAGGATTAGACCCCCTCTTTTGCATGAAACTGTACCTGTACAATGCGATCCCAGTCCCCAAAGCACTGGTGGCAGGGCTGACAGTTGGGGAACTGGCCAGAGAAGCCTCTGGCACATTGGTCACAGCGGACGCCTGACACCCCCTGCTGGCAAACACAGTGGCCCGTCACCCGGTTGCACTGAGAGGTCTCGATGCCACGCCAGTCACAGTCACAAGCTGGACGGGGAGAGAAGGAGAAGGAAGGAGTGGGCAGTGAACAACGGGGCCGAGCTTGTAATGAGAAAAAAATCTCATTGTTTACACTTTTGTATCCATGTTAGCTGCAAAAAAAAGTTTTTAATTGATTATTATATGATTACGATGTTGTAAGGCCTCACCCTGGCTAGTCTCTCCTATTTGACACATTCAGAATTCTAATAAAATGCATTTTGTAATCAAGTTTCCAAGGCAAGCTTGAACTCTACGTTTATGACATCATTCACATGTAACTCTGCATTTTGTTACTAGGTGAACCGTGTTTCAGTGTTAGCCAAAACGAGCAGCAGGCCCCTATTAACCGCCCCACCGTCTGTGCATTATGTATGTATTAGTTAGTTATTAGTTTATAACTTGATTAAGCGCATGCATGTTCATGTATGTCCAGAGTGTGTGTGTGTGTGTGTGTGTGTGCAACATCAGTAAAATAGTTAAGATTTGACGATAGAGGCATGGTGTCTGTGAACTTCTGATTAGTAGTGCATGCATTCATTGTGCTTCAGTTGTGCTCACAGTATTGTCAAGATTATACCGATTAATTAACTTATCACAAACCAATTGCTACACGTTGAACCTCGTCCCCCACTTTGGTGTTAGCCATGGCATACATTATTTTTGGTCTCTCTCAAATGTTAATAGGTGTTGTATAGGTGTCTCAAGACCTAGAGCACTTCACTTCTGCATTGAATCCTTTGGTCTCTTCATCATGTTCATAAAAACTACACCATTTCCTAAGAGCATGCATTATGTCTTTATGTGTCTTGCCTCTGCACTGCGTCCTGGGGTCTCCCCAGTAGTTCTCCTGACAGTCTGTGCAGGTCTTCCCTCCAAAGCCATCCCGACACTGACACTGCCCAGTGAACTGCACAGCGGGGAAAGGAAAAACAGAAGCATGACGCATCAGTTTCTTTTGTTTCTGTCAATGTGAATGTATTTAAACTTATATTGCATCATGAGATGGGCTTATTTGAATGTGTTCAGGTCCAAGTGTTCCCTACCTCATTACATGACGAGGTGACTGAGTTGTTGGGATCGCAGCCGCAGGGTTCACAGCCCCCCCCGCTGGCCAGATTCCAGTGGTTGGGGGCGCAGTGGTCACATGTCAGACCGATGACGTTTGGTAGACACTGGCACTGCCCTGTGGCACGCTGGCACACACAGTCCTCACGCTCCATACACTGGCTGCGGTCAGTACCCAGGAAGTTACATGTGCACTCTGAAAAGGAAGCATTTATTTTTAGAATAACATCAACATGCGAGACAATGCTTTTTCTTTTTTTCAACTCATATGTCACTCACTCCTGCAGTTGCGTCGTGAGGCGTCGCCGAAATAGCTGCTCTTGCAGATGCCGCAGTTGGTGCCCTCGGTGTTGTAAAGGCATTTCCGGCACTCTCCGGTCTGCCTGTCACAGGCGTCCATGTCCGACATGTCTATGTTGTTGTTGCACTGGCACGGCTGGCAGCGTCCTCCGGGCTGAGAGGGGTTGCCATAATAACCTGGGGCACATTCCTCACATCTGGCACCTGAATTGGGAGAAAAAGCAAAAAGGAAGGAGAACAAGAGTAAGAAAGGAGTGGATGGAGGAGGTATGATAATTGCATAATTGCTATTCTTTTATTTGAAAGAATCCACAGGATTACCCAAGCTGTTTTTAGGGTCTATGAAACAGCAGTGAATTTACAGCAGTACAATCAACAGGTAAACTTAACAAGGAAAGGAGGACCCGCCTCATACAACTGGATTTTACCAAGTCCTAGACTGGGACTAGAATGTTTTCAGTGGATACCTCCATTGAAAGAAACATATTTTAACTAACATGGGCTTAACCCATCCCTGCAAAGCATTATTATATTAATTCAGCATGTTACTGGAATCAGTTTTGTTACTTTTCGTCACTCAGTGGGGTTGGGTTAAGCAGCTCTCATTAGGGAAGTGTCTTTGTCATCACACCCTTCTTCAATAGATTATGCAACACATTACTCGTTGATTACATAATAAGACTATAAAATTAGTCAGCAGTCATTCACATTCTGTGATTTTGGCACGACAGTCTGCTTCAAGAAACTCCACAGAGACTGATGTAACCACTACAGACGCAACCTGATCTGCACAATAGTATCCCACACAGCGCTGTGTATTATGTTTGGCTGCTTCATATACCAGACCACACAGCCACAGCAACAGTCAGGGAGAGTACTGGATTCTTTTGCCAGTGAAGCATTAGTTTCGTTAGGCTGTTTTCCCTCACTGTTGTATCTGCTGTCCCTTTAGATCTGACTCGAAATAAGAAATACTTGGCATATTTGAGCAGGAAAAGGAGAACAGAAGGAAATTAGAGAAAGAAGGAATGAGAAGGTGGGGAGAGGTACAGAGCAGGGCTGTGCTGGCAGAGTAAAAGATTAGATGAGAGAGAAATAGAAAAAAGAGAAAGCTGAATGAAGGTCAGGACTGAAGGGGGTGGGGGGTGGGAAAAAACTAAATGTAATCAGTTTTTCAGGTTCACTACGTCTCTCTCCTGTACTTTCGCAAGCGAGTACCCTGTCCTGCTTGTTTCACGTATTTTTTATTGAGCCAAAGAAGCTCAAGAATGTTAATTATACAATGATATCCATGTACATTCACAGGTGATGTAAAAGATATAGGATTGTGTATTGAGATTGGAACAGTATCAAAAACAAGCACATTAAAAGCAGAAAGGAAAACTTTTCAAAATAAAACAAATACATAATTGAATTAAATAAAAGTTGACAAAGATAAAACAAATGTGTATACACTAAATAAAAGAGACATAAAATAATCCTTTCTAAATGTAACATACTGGTTAGATCACGTAGCCACATTCCTTCAGGTATGAACCATTGTTTCTTTCCATGAAATAAGTAGGGTTTTTTTTTTTGCTACGATGAGGCTCGTTGTTGGGCCGTGGTGAGTCCTCATAATGCTTCAGATACGTCAAGATAATAATAATTAATGGAGGTTATATTATCAGACCAAAAGGACGCAACTTTGTGGCAAAATATGAAGCTATGACATTTATCACACGAGGGTGACACGTTTGAGTATATGCTGTGTATTTTTATCTTGGAGTAATGGAGTATGTAGTATTTTAAATTGTATAAGACAGCGTCTGGTGTTATTTTATTATTTGTGTATGCGTTCGAGATTTTCTCCCCACTTCATATCTATTTCTTTTTTCGCAGCCGGCCTTAAAACTTTCAGAAGATGGAGAGATTATTGATAGCAGGGCGTACCCTGTCCTGCTTAACCTGCCTTATAGACAGTTCATAATGGTATATTGGATGTACAGTGGATAGCCTTCAGTGTGCTCCATTGTGCTTTATCTGAAAAGCAAAAGTGTACTTATCCGGGCTGTGTGGCTATATTGTTGTATCAGACGACTGCTCAACCACCAGCCAACATCATCATTCATTCACAGATAAAGATGAACAGCTAAACCTATTTCAAACACAAGAGACAGAAGCTGACCCAGACTCAGAAACACCTACCTATATGACCCATCTCACAATTTCTCCCTTTTCACTTTGAAGGGTTTATTTTTTAAAAGAAGAAGAAAATCATACTTTTTGACACAATACCTCAAAAATAATGATTCTGGGTCAGGTCCTTCCATTGGGAACATTTACACAGACCTGGTTCAAATCTTGTTTTGAAATTGATTAGCCACTTATAGTATAACTGTAATAATATTTTAGGAACAATTATTTGTCCCTTTAGTGCCATATAAAACATGGGCAGTCACAGAAAAGCTGAAAGGTCTGACGTTATTCTTTGAGCCAGGTCTCACACAAGGGCAGGAGTGCACTGTGGCACAGCACCAATGATGGGGGGGGTGCTGAAGCCATGCATGGGTAGGATTGGTAAAGTGGGGGGTTGGTGGAATAATAGAGGAGGAGGAGAAGGAGGAAGAGGGGACGGGACAGGGATCAACCATCATTACTCACGCTTAAAAATGGTCGCCCCGGAGCGTTTAACAATCCCTGTGCCAGTAATACAGGGGAGGGAGGAAATGACACAGGTTACCATTCACCAGAGCCCACTGAGAAACACCATTCTTACTTCATTGTAGTTATATACTTTGCCTTCTCACATAAGGTAAAAGATTTATTCGTAGTAGTTGACTAAAAAGCTGAATGCGGTGGTAATAAAGATGGACTCTGCTAGACTGGCCTGATGGATATTCGTGGACCCCAGAGGATGGTTCCTAGTGATTCTGAAGACCCCCTGACCTTTCCTCTTACACCACCATCAGGTCAAACATCTCCCTTTGACCAGCTTTTTGTTCCATAGAACAAGTATCTAAACAAGTGTCTACAGCGATGTTAGCAGCCCCGTGAGGCTAAATTTAGAAACAGCAGTTCTTGGAGCTAAATGCTAATGTCAACAAGCTAACATGCTCACAATGACAATGCTAATATGCTGATGTTTAGCAGGTATAATATTTACCATGTTCACCCTCTTAGTTTGCTAATTGTGTACAGACATTCATGGTCCCCAGAGGATGAAGCCAACTGACTTTGGTGATCCCCTGACTTTTCCTATAGCGCCACCATGAGGTTTACATTTTTGGTTTCAGACAATTACGTCCCCCTCAGAATGAATTGTAATAACTATGGTGATCCCTTTACAAATTCATCCAGGCCAAAAGTTGGTTCATGACCAAATACTTGGAAAACTAATGACACTCCCATGTCACAGGTTCTGTGGAAAATAAATCACCCCTTTTAGTTCGAATGAAATTCTATGTGAAATTCATTGTAACTTCAGAGACACACACGCACACATCTGGTCACACCAACGATTTCATCAGCATCACTTGCTGAGGATGAAGAGGAGAAACAAGGCAGAAAGCAAGGCCTGGTGGAACAGGAAGGACAGAAGAAGAAATGTAGAGACAGAGCGAGAGCAGAAGCATCATCTGAGGTTTACCTGTGTAACCCTGGTTACAGTTGCAGATAATTTGTCTGTTACGGTTGTCCTGGTAACACGAGGCAGCAAAGTGGCGTCCACTGTTGGGCCCGTCTGGACAGGGGCACGGACGACACTGACCACCGGATGCCATGCCCAAAACTGGGTTACCGTAGTAACCATTGGCACACCTACAGAAATGACAGAGTTTACTCAGGTAAACGCCATAGTTAAAAGGTGACACAGGGAATGCAGTATACAGTTGATTTGTAGCTGTTCTACACCTACAGTAACACACACACTCACAAGACATTTTACATTTTAATTACATAATACGTGTGTTATTTTGTGCCTAGTAAAGAAACAAAGTAGAAGTATGCATTTATGCAATTTTCAGTTATTGTATTCATACTTGTTTTGCTGTTGTATGATCAGAAGTGTTTTCACTGTGACATTCACTATGGAGTTAGTTTTCTGATGATGAACATCTGTAGTCTCCAAAGTCTTTAAATCCCTTTCTTTATCCCCACATCCCCATGATAAGTTATGTTTAAACTGAACCTGATCTCACGTAGCTTGGCCACCTTCACACTGAATCATCACCTGTCACACTTGTCTCCTCCAGTGCTGTCCCTGCAGTTGATGCAGGCTCCAGTCCTCTGGTCGCATTCGCTGGCGTGTCCGTTACACTGGCAGGGTCGGCAGCTGGGGAAGCCCCAGTGACCCGCCTGGCATCCGTCGCAGCGCAGACCAAACGCTCCCGGACGGCACTGGCACTGACCAGTGAACTTGTCACAAAGTCGAGTCACGGAGCCTTCCAAGCTGCAACCGCAGGCTGGACAGAGGCAGGTAAGGGATGAGGAGGGGCATATAGGAGGGAGGAGAGGATGGTAGTGTAAAGGAGAAGGAATCAAACATAGAAAGAGAAAAAGGGGATGGGGAATAAATCATTTAAGTAAAGGGGCTTTGTGTACTGAGAGACAGTAGAGGGCGCCAGCAGCACAGCATATAATTAATCACATAAGATGTATAGTAAAATATCTACACTCAGCTTCACTTTTATGTATAAATAGAATAAATAGAACAAAATGTAAGACTGAATTTGAGTTCCACTATAGTCAGCAGTGCGCAAGCTCCAAGAGATTTGATTGAAGTTTTCCAGTCAAACTGCTTTATTAGTTGTTGTACTGTCTGTACCTTAGCAAAGGCCTTACTCAGCCCTTTCAGGGACAGTTTAAACATTAGTTGGAAAACCTCAACCAGATTATGGGTGTAAAAATATGGAAACTGTTACATCATATCCTCCATAAACAGATCAGATTGATTGAAAGGCTCAGAGTTTCTCACCTATGCAACCTGAGGGACCGAAGCCATAAGTTCCCGGAGAACACTGGTCACAGCGTCGACCAATAACATTGGGCCTGCAGCGACATTGGCCCCCGCGGACATCGCACATGGAGCTGATGGACCCCTGGGGATCGCAATTACAAGCTGGAGGAGGACAGAGAAGCACAGGCATGAAGACACTGAACCCTAACATATTGGAACGATCCTGACACTCTGGGTACAAGAGGAACAAGCAAAGGCTGATGACTGAAAATATATATATGACTGTTAATGTAATTAATTAATAGTTTTACAGGTCACCCAAGTATATTGCACAGATTTACAGCTCAAAGTTGAGCTGAGGTTTGAATTTTCCGAGCTGTCTGTGACACATCAGGTGTTCGAATAACAGCTCTCACACACTCAGTGTTGCATTCGTCCTCTATTATAGAAGTGAGGTTTTCTAGTGTTACTTGTCTCTCTTTAATGACCAGACCAGCCAAAACTCACAGCAACTGGCAGCGCTGTAACCTCAGCACTCCATACGTTACAGCACGATTCATGACACAGACTAAAAGTGCTGTTAGTACTAGAGAACACCAATGAAGGGGTGCTGTCATGGCAGAAAACGTTCTTCTTTTTTTTGTAAGAACAAGTTTGACCAAATAAGAACACAAGGTAAACAAACACCAAGAATATACACTGTATACGTATATATACTGATTCCCCAGCAAAATTGAATTTTAACTTCAGGTTGACTTTAAACCTGCCATAACTGATTTTTTTGGCCACTCGGGGGCAGCGGAAACATGTAGCAAGTAGTTGCTTATTTACACATCCACATCCATCATGGCGAATGCAAGTCCAATATTCACTCTCTTTTAGCTCTGTTTTTGGTCTCTACCAACTCCTGGAGGAGAACTCTGCTAAATGCTCCACTATGTTCACCGGCTAATTGTTTGGCTCTGAGCAGGTAGTGTACAGTGGCTTTTTTGAGATTTTTCACTGAAAATAGCTGCCTGCTGTGAGATCGGTGAGCCAGAACAGTAAAGTTGCGGGCCAGACAGCTACACAATGAGCTGAAACTATAAAGCTCCAAGGGGCCGGGGGAGCTGCAGATTCATGTAATAATAGGTGATCATCATCACTACGACAGCCCCTTTCACACTTGATTCATTTAATACATTGTTGATATAATGATATACATTACATCCTTATAGCCTATATAATTCTTCATGTTATACCAATGTGAAACTTGCTCTAGCAGTTTGTGCTGAGCCTTTGAGCACCATTATAATGCTAAAAACATATCTAATGCCATAAATACCATATCATGGAATACCCGGGTGATGCTCATGCAGAGGAGAAAAGCATCAACAAACAAGTAAATGGTTAAGTACACAACAAGTTGAAAAAAATTCAGGAGAAACAAATTCCACATGTCAAAAATATAATTAATAATGTTAACTCAGTCAGAGGTCAGGGTAAAGGTCACGTGACCTTGCAGCCTACTGCATCAACATCATAAACGTCATTCAGACAAGGCAAAAGCATTTTCATTTTCACTCACGCAGAGCCCCGTTATTTATGATGGCCGACATGCTGGTGATTAGCTTGGCACAGGTGTCACTCATCAGTGGGCGGGTCACACTCTTCGCCCCCTCGTGGCAGCGGTACCGCTCATAGGTCTGCCTCCTGTTGTTAGAAGCTGGATCCCCTGCGTTGAACATCTCCATGGAGGAGTGGCGCGGCATCAAGGCAATCTGGAGCGAAGAACAGGAGAGAGAGGGAGGTGTTTGAGTGTGGAATGAAAACTACAATTTCTTCATGAGTCTGATGGAATAAAGAAATTCATCTCACAGAGTCCACGAGGAGTAAAGCGTTGGCCGCTCCGTTGAGGATGCTGTTGGCATCCTGATAGCGTCTGAACTCAAAGCGGAGGGTGTAAGTCACACCTCGCTCCAGGCACACAGGCTGAGGAGGGACCATAAACCTGGAGCAAACACAACACAGTTGACATTTAGCGATTGTTTATGTGTGTTTGTGTGCGTGTGTTTGTGTTTGAGCCACAGACCTGGCTCCAGCTGGGAGGGAGACAGTGAGTCTGTCATCATCTGGGATTGTGTTTCCACAGGGGCTGCTGGTAGGAATCGGCCCCGGACGGATCACTGTTATCCGCACCTCCTCCCAGTCTCGGGGCATCTAGGTAGAATCAGTGTTATATTGTTGAATATAAATGCAGTCAAATGCATAGTGATCATGAAATATGAGAGTGTGACAAGGGGAGGAGGACAATTGCAGAGTAATGACTACCTGGATGATTTCCCCATGGCCATATCCTTTACATGTAAAACATACATGATTTTCGGCAAAAGGGCAGAAATATGCAATGCATGCTCCTTTACTTTAATAGTCAGTGGAGTTTTGTCTGTACAGCAAAGGCTGCACATAGTTGAAGGAATAGTTTGAAAGTTTGTGACATTTTCGCCTTTTTGTCGAGAAGAAGATCAATACCACTCTTATATCTGGAGCCAGGAGACGGTTAGCTTAACGGAAACAGCTTTTAACCATTCCTTTGAGTGCTTCTTGTTGATCTGAGGAGTCTATTACCCACAGAGAAGAAAAATGCACATGTACAAGCACACAGACCTGTGACTCATAGCGGATAAGCAGGTCATATTCCATGGAGTAAGGGATGTTACTGATGACAAACTCCAGGGTGCCACCTTCAGGTACCCGGGCGAACCCAATGCCCGTCCACGTGGCGGGGCGACCCGGCTGGTGCTCCCTGGTCTCCACTGTACAGCTCTGAGAACATACAGACGTATTCAGACATATATTTTTAAAATATATTCCCACATTAAAGCCACTTCAATGCAAATGTGTGCCCATGAAGAATAAGGGTGGGCTCACCTGCCCCATTTTGGCCAACTCGGCCTCATAAAGGAAGTGATCCACAGCCATGAAGAAATATCCAGACTCCACCTGCACACACTGGCGTCCTGTCATGTGACTGCGGCAGCGACACTGACCGCTCTCCATGGAGCAGCTACAGAGAGGACAGAAATAGCGTTGATATTTCACTGCTACATTCAATTTTATGGTTTAGCTGCCAATTTTGAGTGCGTAGCCTTTGATCAGTGATGTAAACAATTACCTTTACATTTTACTGCTTTTCACAGTTAAACTCCTTAATCTGACATTGAAGTTAAACTTTTCAAAACATCCACACTAACATCATTACTACCATATAACAAGACAAGCTAAGAGTCTACAGCCATGCTGGCTGCTCTGTGAGGCTATACTTTGAAGTAAATGCTAACATGCTGATGTTTAGCAGGTATAATGTTTACCATGTTCGACATCTTAATTCAGCATGTCAGCATAACTGACAGTGGATCATTAGCACTAAACTCAAAGTATTACACAAATTAAAGTTTTGAGCTGGTGATGGCCCGAGAGGAAAAGTTATGGGATCACTCAAGTTATTACAATTCATCTTGAGGGGATGATGAATGTACCAAATTTTATAGCAATCCATCCAATAGTTGTTGAGAATTTCACTCAAAACGTCAACAAACATCAACCTCATGGTGGCACCAGAGGAGAAGTCAGGGGATCACCAAAGTCAGCAAGCTTCCTCCTCTGGGGACCATGCATGTGTGTACAAATTGTCATGGCAATACATGTTACAGTTGAGATATTTCAGGCCGATAAACCTGAGCACACAAAGCTACAGCTGCTATTTTGGGGATAGTAATTCAACACGATTTCGAAGCGGTATGTCTCAAAGACAAAAACATTTGAAAGGGCCCCCCCGTGCTATGTAATCTCATTTGTAACAGCTTCACACTTGGCGTGTGACCTGTGGCCGAGGATTAAAGCTACAGCGTCACTCACTGGTTGTCCAGGGCTCCTCCGATATCACACTCGCAGCCTCTGCAGCCGTTCAGGTCGTGGCTCAGAGCCCAGTGTTCCGGCTGGAAACACAGGGGGGGGGGGGGGACAAAAGGGCAGAGTGATTGACGGACAGAAACAGAAGAGGACAGAGCAACCACTCAACAGACAGACGGTTGAACAGTTCGCTCCAGACGGACATGATGGATCACTCCCCCTGCCCTTACAGAGCGAGAGGGGAACTTCCACTGCAGTTTGACTGTCATGAGTCATAGATGCTGTATCTGGCTCTCTAATCCGATGAAACAACATTCGTAGTTTTCGGGCATATCATTACGGCCCCATTCCTGTCAACTGACACTGTGCAATGTTCTTTTCTGTCGAAAAGAGCTGACTTGACAGTGTGAATACTGGATTTTTTGCAGTCAGCAATTTCACTTTTTATCTTGAGTACGTTTTGGCTGATGTATTTGTACTTTGCTAAATTTTGCGGCTTCTCCCTCAGTGTTATATAACAATCGGGTCACTTTTATACTTACTGCATCAATCCAGTTCAAGGTTGTGGATAAAACTTTATCATCATCATCCATCTAAAGTAATGCTGGTCTGTGCCTGGTTGTTTTCTCGCTAGTCTGTTAGACTTGATAGCTATTTGGAAAGCCAACAGGGGAAACTCTAAGGCAGTAATGACATTAACTTTCACTCTTCAGTGAGGCCGCTTCTTTTTACGTGTGAGTGGACATTTATATTGCTGTTTTTTGTTTTGAACAAAATTTCACCACAGTGACAGTGAAGTACTTTTTCTTTTCTGGAGGATTTTTTAAATTCTGTCAGATGTTGATGTTACATTATTGCTATTACAACAAGGCTTCACAGGGCTCATCAGAAGACAGGATCCACTTTCGGACCAGGTCCAGGGCCCGACCATTTTAGGCCTGCTGTAACCCACACCATCCAGACGAGCCTCAAAGCCCTGGGCTAAATTTAGACACAGGGCCCAGGCAGGAGCTCACATTCCTGCCTACACTATTCCTGGCCGAGTAGGTTTGGGATAAGAGGTTGAATTATAACAGGAAGCCGATCACCGTCCAACATCTTGGGCTGCTGGGCAGAGAGGGTGGGAGGAAAATGTGAGAAAGAAACAGAGAGCGAAGAAGCACTAATTAAGATGTAAAAAGGAAAAGGAAAGATACAGATAAAATGGGCCATGGAGTGAAAAGAAAGGGAATGAGTTTAAATGCTTGCATTTAAATTTAATTGTGTCATGTTTACTGTTAAACATAGGACGTTAAAGTGACAGAAGTGTTAAAAAAGAAAGACACCAACAGACAAAAAGATGAAAACAGTGTTATCCATGGGTAAGAAGGTCAGAAAGGGAAACAGAAAACATATCCGAGGGTTTTTTTGTTCACTGTCAGATTTCCATTAAAAGGACTTAGATTCGCTAGATTTTCCTTTCAAGCCAGAAAACAAACGAAAAAGTGTTGTGCACAAGTTTCTTACCAAACACTGGTCACAGCTGCGTCCAGTGACAAGACGCTTGCAGAAGCAGTCTCCACTGACTGGGTCACACTGGGAGCTGCCTGACACTGTTCCCCTGTGGTCACACCGGCAAGCTGGTGGGACAGGGTAGAGGGCCAACATGTGTGAGGTTTCTCACAGATAGATAATTAGTCACTGCAGCACGTTGAAAAGCAGAGTTTTAAAATGATAAATGAATAAATCATTCAAAAACAAACAACAGTGCCCTTTGTAGTAAAGATGGAAATATGACATTATTAATTGAGTTGAAAGGTTCATTGTTGATGTTGTAAATAGTGGGCTGAATTATTTATCAAACATTTTTATATAACATTATTTGTTATTATCTATCATACAGTATTAGGTCTCTATCAAGGAAATTATACAAATCTATGCATTTTGTGTATACCACCATTATTGTGAGGAGCTTGATAACAAATTTCATCATACATCTATACTTCTATCTGCCAGACGACGTTAATGTGTATAAATGCAGAAAATGGCATTGATATATTTACAGGGTTTTTTTCGGTTGAAGAACCTCTGACTCCGGCTAAACACTTTCATCTCAGAGCGGACAATCTGGGTCATTAAAAGATTTCTACGTTTGTGTGAGTTATAACAGAGAGAGTACTCACGTTGGCAGCCCTGAGGGTTGTCAGCGCTCAGGCCGAAGAAGCCGGTCTTGCACTTGTCGCAGCGTGGGCCCTCGACGTTGGCCTTGCAGCGGCACTGACCTCCCACCATGCCGAGGGAAGGGTCGGTGTGGCTGTCGCACATCCCTCCGTTCTGAGAACCATCTGGGTCGCAGTCACAAGCTGTGGGACAGACAGATGCCAGGAAAGTTTTGTATGTTGTGAGTTGGTGTTATGGTGTGCTGTAATGTGATTTTAATGTGGTGTTAATGTGGTGTGTGACTATATCAGAATAGCCTCTGTTGTGATAAGTTAGATGAGAAGATTCAAGTCACTCTCTCATAACTGTCCATTAAATATGAAGCTACAGTTACCAACTGGTTAGCTTGGCTTACTGGAAACAGGGGGAAACAGCGAGCCTGGCTCTGTCCAAAGGTAACAAACTCCACCTACCAACACCTCGAAAGCTCACTAATCAACACATTATATCTTCTTTGTTTAAGTCGTACAAAAACCAAAGAGCCAGGCTAGGACAATCTATCCTTGTATAATGTTTTAATATTCTCTAACATGATTCACACATGCTACAGAATATAATCAGCCAATCAGCTTTCGACATACATTTGACAAGGTTAGAAATGCTCTATCAGCCCACAGGTGTGCAACTGTCTGTCTCATCTTTTTTTGGGCCTATGGTCGTTTACATTTTGGCAAATTGGCACCATTAAAAGTATGCCGAATGATCTATCAGCAGTTCCTGTTTGCAACGTACCCATGGATATACAGACAACTGTCACTGGATTACTTTAATACTGAAGAAAACTTAAAAACGTAATGATTCTCACTAAGGATCTGGAATTTTAAGAAAAATCTAGTTCTAGTATTTCTTAGAAGAAGTATTTCTTCGTTTTATGGATGTTTATTCAGACATCAGAGATAATGATATCCATGACTGTGTTGATAAGTGGACCAAACTACAATAACTAACTTCCTGCTGTGGTCCCTCTCACCTCATGCAGTATCTTTGCGGTGCGTCACTCCCTTTCGACTCTCCAGCAGTAACAGCACTGACAGGAATCACACACATTTTCTCCAGATATTCTCTGATGGGGAACTCAAACACACACACACTCACCTATGCAAACTCTTGGGTCCCTGATATCCTTAATAGGGTCTTTGTAGTAGAAAGGTTTGCACATCTCACAGTTGCGTCCCATGGTGTTGTGCTGACAGTCATCACACACTCCTCCGCTGACATTACCCGTGGCCAAATACACCGCCATGTCAAAGTGGCACAAGGTGGAGTGGCCGTTACAGTTACACTCTAGAAATAAAAGACATATTTATTTCAATCGAATGAGCCACTGCTTTTTTCACTTTCACCAAATGTTTACTGTCCACAGGCAGGTGCATCCCAGGTTATACTTTTAGAGAAATAATCAGTTAAAAAGTGTCAGTGCATATGATGTCTTTTCTCATTAATGCTTCTTGGCTGACACATCTGTGATGTTTTTGCATTGCACTCAGTGTTCCCTTTGCTTCCTCCTCCGCACTCACTCTTGCAGGCGTTGGTGTTGCGTCCCTCAGCTGGTCTCCAGGGCAGGTCGTTGTGGAAGTCATCACATTGCTCACAGTTCAATCCCTTGGTGTTATGATTACACACACACCTGCCGTGAACCTTAAAAAGAGATGTGAGGGGGAGTTAATGCAATCTATATGAGATGAAGAGTCAAACGCTTTGAAATCATGAGAGTAAATTACAGGAGGAAAACCAGGGGGGAAACTGCTGATTAAAAGTCTGCACTGTAACTGAAGCCTCATCACTCACCATTCCTTCTATATCATCCCTGATGCCATTGATGGGGGCGCACTCCGAGGCGTGGCCATAGCAAAAGCAGTTTCCGCGCACGACCAGCTCATACATAGCGTAGTAATACTTTTCTTTGATTTCAGCTCTGGGGTCCAGCAAGTTGTCTCCAAGTGTGTGAAGCTTGGTGAAGTTCACTCTCAAGTTGGTGATCTTTAGCTGGTCTGTTGGGGAGAGGACATGAAGAGAATCAGTGGGAGAGGAACAGGTGTGTATTCAGAATAAGGCTTCTTTTCATGTGGACACTGGAGTTTAGTGTTCTGTTATATGAAGGCTGGCAGTCTTATGATGGATGGTATGACACAAGTTGGTGAGGTAGAGGATGAAGGACAGCAGCTAAAAAATGGGTTAAAAATACAAACAAATACACACACACACACACACACGCACACGCATGCACACACAAAGCATTAAAGCCCTTTTGCCCTAGCAAGAGGAAGTCAAGGCCAGTGGAGCGTGACAGAACATGTGTGGCAAACCGTTACGGGTGAACAACAGTTAATGACCTGGGATGGTGTGAGGATTAGTTTTGAGGCAACTTGAGGTTACATTGAACGTAAACAGGGTTGAACAATGGGAGTATTTTACTAGGAGTAGTTTAAATCCTCATGACATGTAAAACATGTCCCCCATCTCCGACAGACATTGGAATCGCTTTAGGAAAGGATCTCTCCATGACCAGTAGGGAAAGGAGGAATGATTACCGTGACCAATAACCCTTTCAATGTACATATGCGCATGCGAGTATTGTTTTAAGACATTTTTTTTTTAAAAACATGACACAGTCTACAAACATGTAATGCAGTGCACATGCTGACGTTTCGCAGAAATTGCACAAATTTCATGGCAAACCATGTAATAGTAGTTGAGGTCTTATATTCTGGACCAAAGTAATGGACCGACTGAATGAGCCTAGCCTCTAGCATGGCAAAACAAAACCTGCAACCTTACAACTTCTAACGTGACATGACTGGCAACCTGGTAAGGTAAATGTATTATTGGGGGTTCATCAACGCAAAACCCATTTTTTTTCTTTTTCTAAGTCTGTCTTCATCTAAATGTGAGAAGTGGATATTGTCAACCCACTCACATCGGCAGCACAGCAAATAGTTCAGGCAGGGCACTAAAGTCGTGCTTGTATTAGCTGATTGGCATCATCTGTTTCATTACTGCTTCACTATCACTGGCTCATTCATCAGCCTTGTGGCTATCAGCTGATTCGTCACATCCAATGATACTGATGTGCAGCGCAGCCATTATAACCTGACACTTCACTATTGCTCTGCTGCTGCAACTCTCCACCACTCCAATCACTTCAACTAACAATAAGGCAATAAGCAAGACAGCATCCATGACTTTCAAGTACATTTCCAGAAGGGGGAAAATCCAAAAATGATGGACAATAATGGAATGTGGTGTTGAAATGGTCATTCCCACATCCTGCCTCCTTATCCTCTCAAACTATCTGGAGAGAGTTCCTATTAGGGAGAAAGATATCTCTTTACACCCTGTCAATATGCCGGAGGTCAGAACTTCCTCTGCTGTTACAGTCCAGCTGTTCACCAGCAGACACACACACACACACACACACAAACTAATGCAGATATACCTAAGTACATAAGCATACCAACACACATTACAACATTTTAGATTTGAAATAAGGCACAAAATGATGTGGTAATTGTAATATAAATTTGTACCATCATCAAACATGATGAATATAATTATGAGGATTATGAGCATTTCTAATTTGGCATCAGAGCAGTTGCAGCCTGCATTGAGCCGTCTTTACAAACTGTTCTTCCCCACAAAAAAAGGAAATACCTCGGTCATAACCAACATTTGAAAAAGCGCCCAGAGCACCACCGTTGCAATAAGATGGATGAAATGTTTCATGGGAGGCTGTATTTTCGTCCAAACTCTGACCCCACCAAGCTGACTTTATCTGCAGTAATAGAGTCCCTCTCTGACAGACAAGAGATAATCCCTCCAGCTCCACTGCACTAAGACACGGTCTGTAATAGCAGACTGGAGAACAGTCCTCCGACTCAGTCTGCAACAACTGCAGCAGCCAAACAGTAGCTTTCAGCAGCAAAGAGATTTCCTTTTTGTTTCACAAAAAACAAGAGTCTAGAGGAATCATGCTAGAGGAAAAGTCAGTCGATTTAAATCCTGTCCGGTGTGACATCCTTGAATCTTAAAGTTTTTTCAATGGGAAGAGCTGCTTGTCCTACTTTGCTTTCTTTTTTTTATCAAAATGGAGAAAGTCAAAATTATTACTGTTAATCTGGAAATATGTTAACACCAACATATAGGCCTGTTTGGGAACCAATATGCAACAGGAGACTCGGTCAGGAGAACAAGACCCCGTAGAAGCTAATTAAAAGGGCTGTTGTAATGTCAGCTACAGGTACTCTTGTAAGCCCCATATTTGTTTACATTTTGTCGATTTGTCAAAATGGGACGATTCTCAGAAACATTCTGAAGCGTATTTTTTTGTGATGGAAATCAGAGATAATTATATAGTTGGAAAGTGTAAGCCACTCTGAATGGTCAATGTGTGTCAAGATTTGACTGAGTAATGATTCCGAGAAGGAGTGCGATTTTTGACTCAAATTCGCCATCTCCCCTTCAACTCTCCAGCTCCCCCCTGGGAAACTTTTGGCTTTCTTTTTTGGCTTTGTCCTGTGGAATTCTGTCCAGTGAATATTTAATTCCCCACCTAATATTAATACATAATGTAATATTAATCCCATCCGAACCACCTACTTACTTACTTGACTCCTCCATCCGCCTTCTCACCTGTTCCTCATTCCACAATTACCCCCCCCCCCCCCCCCCTAGAGTACTCATACCAGCCCATCTCCACCTGTTCCTGGCAAGATTGTCAATGTTGCTTCATGCCTTTGCTTTCCAGCCACCTTTTACCTGCCCCATTCCTGTTTACCTGGGGACTCTCAGCTACTTCCGTTTGGACTTGCTGCCTTTGCTTGTAAGCTTAAGTATCATCACTTTACCATTAAATCACTGAACCTTTCCTGTCTACCTGGTTGTCTGCATCTGGGTCCTTTTCCTTGCTGCCTCAAACACAGCATGGCAGCGGTTTGTTAATCTAAAATACCAAGTTCAGGAAATGCTGGGAGTCAGATAGAAATTTAGAAAGTTCTGTAGGACTTTTTGTTCTCAACTGAGCCTCCTTGACACTCTTCCACTGAGACTGAGTATTATCCCCAAAAGGCTCTACCAGTGAAATGCTTTAGTTTATAGATGATATAGATATAGATTAAGGTTAGAGTCTGGGCCGTGGGTCAAGGTCTGCCAATCAAAGAGGCAAAATATGTACAGAGAGGAAGGTTCGCCTGACCCCAATCTCATTCAAGTGATGCAGAAACAGCTAGCCAACAAGAATTACTGGGTGTTGATTCATTGTCTTCACAACAGCAGACACTACATAAGGATTGCTCAGCTGTAAGGGGGCCGGGGGGTCTTCATGTGGGCCGGTTACAGCGAGATATTTAGCAACAGAACAAGACAACCTCTGCTGCTGCACTGGAAACCGAGCTCAGGTTTCTGGGAAAAGCTCTCATGTCCTGCCAGTCTAAACACGAGGGCTCGGACAGTGAGGCAGTGTGGGAGAGAAGCAGCTGCTTTTCACATCTCTCCATGTCTCACACCGCAGAGAGAGTCCGTAATGTGTCACAGCTGGATAACAAGAGCTAATTGTGTTGGCCGGAGTTTGATTTATGGTGACAAATGTGACCATAGTACACAAAGGAAAAGAATAGAATTTCCTGTGGAATACTTTATTAAACTTTAAGTTTAGAGTCAAGCTGAAATTTGAATTCTCCTCACTTTTCTGTATTTAAACTGTAATGATACTGCAGCTATTGTGCATATGTTTCAGTTGTGGAAACGGCATCTACGGTGGATGAGTGTTTCTCATGGCAGCGGTTGACGGACACATGGGGTCCGGTGTTGCTAAGAGACACGCTGCCAACTTCTGTGGTGCTCTTCTGACTGGAAAATGTTTTAGACCTGTAGAGCCCATGAATGTTGATACAAGACGTTCTTGTCAACCTTTACAGTCTACATAGTGTTGGTTATGTAAAACACTCTAAGGCGCAATCGAAGACGTCTGTCATATTTGGGAGGACACATGTTGTTACAAATATTAGGTATTTCATAATAAAAAGAACAATCATTCATCCCACATAAACCAGCTATTATGCTTGTCCAACATGACCATGGCGTTTTGCACCACTCTATAGCGTTATACAACATCAATCTGCTGTTACAAATACGAACGTGACCTACTCTGGATGCTTGGGCTGTATGGATCCTCAATCCTGATGGCTGGATCCAACACTCTGTAGATTACCTAGGCCAGGACATACATATTATGCACACACATTACACATTTGGAGGACTATCTGAGACTAGAAACAACGACAAAATAAGCAGCAACATGTGCAGCATGAGACTGAATCAGACTTAGTGGTCTGCAGTATTCTATGTGTGCATTAAAGATGTTGCTTGTGCTTTTTTACTTGTGCTGGGGTTGTTCAAAAGCTTGGGTTCTTTGTCCCTTCTGTTTGTATATTGTCTTTTTGCTAAACGTTTCTTTCAAATGCAGGATCTGCGAATTAAATTCCAGTTAGGATATGGAATGAATTGGAAACTGGCCATTTGAAGAGCTATTCTGTACAAACGCCATCTATTTCCTGTCTGTCCGTCCTGGGAGAGGGAAGCCTCTATCCGAATCGAGGGTCTAGGTGTGTCGTATGCTGTACAGATTGTGAAGCCCCCTGAGGCAAATTTGTGATTTGTGATATTGGGAAATACTTTATATACTACTTTAGACTTTTAGTGTTTATCTTGAGCAACTACTTTGACCGGTCATTTATTTCTTTAATCAATCGCTCACCTCTCCTTCTGTTGACGGCTCAATGTCAGAGTAGCGTGACTCACAGATGACGTCGTTAATGTTACGCAAAGGACCCTGGGACACTCCGCGAAAGGCTGCAGCGCAGTCGTGGGAAAAGTAGCGGTAGACCTGCCAGGTACGACCAAAATCTGCTGACCGTTCAATCAGCATGGCCGCCGGACGGAAAGTCTGCAAGGCAAGTATTTGTCTTAGACAAAAATTCTGCAATGTATTTGCTTGCACTGTTCATTTTCAAAAAAAAAAATGGAGAAAGTGGCTCTTTTCAGCTACTCGCAGATAAAGGTCAATAAGCAGACGACATCCTACCTTGAAGGTCATAATCAGGTGAGTGAAATGAAACTCTGCTTCCAGATCCAGCTGGATAAAGACATCCGACTTTCCTGGGAGAGAGAGAGAGAGAGTGACAGAAATTAAATTAACATAAAGACAACATTCTCCTTTACAGCTCAAGACTGTCAGTTAGATTGCAGTCGTATATCATCAATTTCTGACAGATGGATGACAGAGAATAATGGCTAAAAGTGAACTAGCAAGAATGCTTTTGGCTTGAGGAATGGCATCTTGACAGGAAAAGGCATTCAGTGTTGGCAGGGGAAATGTAGAGAGCATGTCGGAAAAGCCCACACACTTCCTGAGCTTGTAAAGCACTAAATATTCTGAAGGACCACTTTCACTCTTGTTCTCTGTGTTTTTGTATTAAATGTACAGCACAAAGCCAAGAGGACTTTCCCATGCCTGCATATCAATACATAAAACCCGCACCACATGAATTTTGTCTTTTACAACTTAACACTATGCAGCCCAATAACTTTTAAACTGGTGATTAGAAACCACAATACAGCTCTTTCATACACACATGCAGAGGAAAAAGGGAGACTTTGTTTTGATGTCTACTTACATATCCAAAAACTCCAAAAACACATGTGCCTACACACATCCATGGATCCTGGGGAATCACCTTTTTAACATGTATAACTTGCAGGTAATGACAGTGTGAATGCGTGTGGCGCCACAGTGCTTTCCCTAGGCATGTTAGTGAAAGCCCAAACCAGAGTTGGAGAGCGTTAGGAAGCAAAGGAGAAATGTAGTAGATGGTATCCTATGCTATCTATATTTTTATACAGTAACAATGGCTCAAGGAACGATGTGTAATGTGAAATGTGTTGCTCGCAGTAATGAATCCACAGAGAAATACCACCCACCTCTGCTTCCCCCCTCAGCTCTACAGAGCCTTTTAGCATCTTTCAGCTCCTTGCTGTGGTTGTATGGCCCACAACTTTACCCTTTTGATTCACTCTCACCTAAAACATGCTGACGTTGCTTAATTAGTAAAAGTGGTTAAGCTGTGCTTTTGGTAGCCAAGACAGTACATGGGAGAAGTTTGCCTTCAGGCCTTTCTGGCAGAAAGCCTTTAGGACGTCAATGAGTGAGAAAGTCCATGTAAGGAGTAGAATGCTGTGCCAAAAGTTGACTTTGTATTTCAACCTTAACCGTTCTCACAGCACTTTACAGTTTGGTCTCACCCACATTCACCCACACCAATGGTGACTGATCTGCCATGCAAGGTGCTGGCCTACATCAAGAGCAACTTAGGGTTCAGTGTCTTGCTCAAGGACACTTTGACATGTGGACGGTGCTAACCACTGCATCACCATGCCAACCTAACCAAGTAGTTCTTCAGAAAGCCTTTCTAACAGGGGGTTAAGGTTATGAAACTGTTACAGTTTGGTTAGGTTTATGCACCAAAACTACTTTGTTAGGCTTTCTGGCAGAAAGCCCTGAGGGTGTGCGAATTTAGAGTAGCCCACACCTAAGAAACAGTAGCCTTTAAAGGGTAAGAATTCAGCCCAGGTGCCGAGAGAAACAGGTCATTTATTTAGGAAATTAATTTCTTTAAATGGTTTAGCTAACCAATGCAAACTAGAACAACAAATACGTGCACAATACAAACCCTAACCCAATACAAACACTTCCATAATCAACCACAAGCCAACAGTTAACAAGGCACAGGAAGGGAAAAGATGGAAAACAAAGAGGAGGAAGGGTGTGACACAGCTAGGGGAGGAAAAGAGAGAGAGAGGGAGAGAGAGAGTGAGCTGACAGTACACTTTGAGCCTTGCTGATAGAAAGGTTTGTTGGGCGAGTCATACATACTAAATGGTAATGGAAAAGACACACGCACCTGTTCCACTGTTTAGCCGACACTCACTTACTGTGCAGTGCCTTATAGTGCCAACATGTATGCATGCAATCCCGGGACATTGCAATTCCAATTAATAAGCGCACACAATCAAACCACTGTTATCCATATCAAACAGGCGCACTGTGCCACTGCCACCATGGAAATGCCACCGAGATGCCATAGAAAAGCAGTAGCAACCAAGAGTAAAAATAGTCACTATGCTTCCTGTCCCTCTTCTTCTTCTGTTTCTGTCTGTTCTATTCTGGGTCTGGTGCACCGTGCTGTCATCAACAGCACTCCATTACAGTAACATGGCTCACCAACAGCTGAAGTGAGCCTTGTGTCCAACTGGCTTCTCTGCGCAGAGCTTCACAGCCACTCATTGTCATAGTGAGTGCAAAAATACATCAGTTCAAATGTGTCCCTCTCCCAGTCCTTACTACTGTCTCTCACTCAGGCTTGAACACTCACTTTTATCTTTCCAGGGTATGTTTTACTTTTCTCCTTTCCCCGTCATCCCCCTTCTCTCTGTCTCTCTCTCTCTCTCTCTCTGTGGACATGCCACAGCAGGGCCTACTCTGTTATTAAGCCCATCTGTAGCTGGTCAGAGGACGTTGGCCACAGTGTATGTGTGTGTGTTTGTGTGCAAACTTAATACTGCTGCATATCTGTTTGCCACAAACTTTCAGGATCTTGTTTTTTATTTATTTTTTCCTCCTTCCAATTGAATTATCAAGACATCTTTTTTTTTTCTTGCTTCATTTTCTCCCCTCTATCCAGCCAGCCACCCCCCCCCCCCCATTCATCTCTAAAAATATTAATAGCTTTAACTATATACCAGCACCTATAAGTAGAGGTTTGTCACATACCCAACTTTGGCAATGTGCAGCGCCGAGTTAAAACACACAGTATGAGCACTTTCTTATTTGTTAATACTTTTAGGAGAAATTCAAATTGATTATTTCAGCTTTATTTAAAGGTTCATAGCCATGAAAATGAAAGCTGAAATCACACTGTGCCACTAACACATTTAGCTTGCTGAGAAAAGTTGTGTAGAAGGATGTCCTAGCCCAAATACTGAGTACTAATATGACAGTATATAGGTAACTTACATACATCTCAGATTTACTGTTCATACTGTACATGTCATAGTTACATACTGACATCCCCTCTCTCTATCACAACCCCATTGGTCTATTATTCATTCTGTACATTGGTTTATCTTTATATAGCTCTGTATGCACTTTTGCTACTGTTTCGTTGTACTAGTACTTACTGTGTGCAATGACAATAAAGTTGAATCAAATCTAATGACTGCATGGACTGTGCAAAGCAGACTTGCCGAGCGCCTGTCTCTGAGTCACGTCTCACAGAAGCATTAAACACTGAAATGTAAATTAATGTAAATCAGGTGCAAAATAAGAGCTGGAACTGTTATTTATTGTCCGATTAAGGAATAGATTTCAAAGAATTCTCTTTATTAACGAAAATGTTATGGAGAATTCTGTTAAAAAAGGGCTACAGATCATTAATTTCATTCAGACAAATGCTTGTCGATTAATGCATAAACAAAGAGTGACACTTTCACTGTAACATACTCCATTTGCACCAGAGTAATGCAGCAAAAACAGATTCTGTCATATGAAATGAATCTCCTTTAACATAATAGTGACCACAAAGTCTCCTCACCATTCTCAGACTGCCACCAGGACTTCTTGCGGTGAGGTTTAAAGGTGGTGATGACGTTCTCTATGCGGTGATTGATGGTGTTGTACACTGGGTCATATGGCCGTCTAGAGTCACAGTCGAAACACTTCTTCTCATCCTGCAATGGGACAAGGAAAGGTCATGGTTACATGGTCAAAGGTGAAAGACTTCAGCCCAGAACCACAGATAATATATCACAGATGTGTTGAACCACACACACTGACCTGCAGATGACTGACAATGCAGTAGGGCTCTTTTTTCCTCATCCCACATGTTGACGAGGCCTTCAGGTTCTTCTCTCGTCCAACCAGCAAGTCCCCCGTTGCTGGGTAACAGCTGCCATGGGCACAGCCGTGGCTGTGGTCAGGCTCCTGGCCAACGGCAGCAGCCAGGGCTGGAGGAGTGTGTGGGGGGGGGGGGGGCAGGAAATTAATTACAATGAACAGGAAACAGCAGTGGAGGATGGCATCATTCCCTAATAGAGCACCCATTCACAAGCTTGTGTTGGCAAATTAAGCCGACATGAAATCAAACATCAAAAAAGCTCTTATCGCTTCCTGAGGAAGAAAGACCCCAGACCCTCAGAACTCAAGAGCTAAATTTGTGGATTTGTCTCACATCTGGGTCAACTTAGTTCTGTTACAGTAACCTGACCAGAGAGTCCGAAACAATTGTTCACTGTGCTTTGTCCCAGAAAGATATATCATGGGCATAAGTGAATAAAGAGGCGAATACTATCTGTAATAAGGGGAACAGCCACACTTGATATTTTATGCTTTACACTCTACGGGAGTGTACATCTCTTCTATAGCTATACATCATTTTGTTTCAATAGAAATTTGTTTTGATCGTTTCATAAGAACACCAGCCAAGATTGTGCTGAGAGAAGATTCAGATCTTAACTGACACCATGCTTTGTCTTTTAGACAAATAGGTTGTTACCACCAGAAAGAGCACCTCCCTGGTACGTTCGAGAAAAAGTCTTCATGTTTAAGGTTTATATGCGTCTTAACTTAGAATCCAGTATTTTGAAGAACCCTCAAAGGATAGACAAAACTCCATTTCTTTGGAAAAAATGGTTTTATAAAGCAGTCTTAAGTTCAGGAGATCAGCTGAGAACATTTACTAAATGACTGTAGAAAAAGTTTCATCTTGCTAGAAGTCATTTCTATAAAATCAAGGCATCTTGTGCGATTTTAAAGACAGGGCGAACACTGCACCAGCAATCGGAGATGCTCTCTAGATTCACAAGTGTATTTGGTGCAGGGCATCAATGATAAAATCTGATGGTCACAGGATAGCATGAGAGAGGAATTAAAAGAAAAAGCTTGTTACTTGTTTTCATATTTGTCATGGTTCATAGCAATTGGAAAAAAAATGTTTTGGCAAACTAGAATGCACGTATGTAGAAGCCTCATAAAGGTCATGGACATGAAGACCTTATTGAGCTTGACACTGCCCCCCCACCCGTAACGAGACAGCTACTGCTTGATCAAGAGCCGATTCAATGTTGAGACAACATTCAGTGGGAGGGGGATTATCTCAAGGCAACCCTGCAGGTTAACAGGCTCTGCTGTCTGCAGGGGTCCCAAAGAACTGGCCTGACAAGAGGCCCCAGCCACAGGCTAAAACTGGAAACTAACCAATGCAGGTCATACAGAGATCAACTAAGACTAAGCAACAGTTGGAAGTATAGCATCTTGAAAATGAATGGATTATTATTTACTCATAGTTTAATCTTCCAGATGGAGATGTGACATGAACATACCTTACAGAAAAGTTTATTTTCATAGACTTGGTACAAATGTTGAACCATGGAGTGAGCAGATAACGTGTCATATGATAAAGCACTGGAGCCTCGGTGTGACTGAATAGCCGTGCTATGTGTGGGAGTTAAAATAAACCTTATAAACTTTCATGACAACCAGCAGCAGCCGTCACACATTCCACTGGACATCTTGACGTGGATATCTCCTCCTACATGTCTCTGGGACCTGCGGTCTGTGCGTGTTGCTGTGAGGAAGCTGGTACGAGGAGAGTGGAGACCCAGGGGTCTTGCTGTCAATCTATGGTCTGTCCACAACAGGTGTTTCCAATCCTCCCTCCATATGTATACAGTCTACATGGCAGCAGCTCTACGAAAAAACACTCCTCCACTGTGGGTCAAATTTAACAGGGTTTATATTCACATTCCCAAAGGGACACAAAGATGAACGCCTAGTCTCTTCCTGCATCAGCCTGCTTTATATTATCGCAGTTGTAAACATTCACACTTCATACAGAATAAAACACGCAGCTTCACTTGAGCATCGTGGGGGCTTAGTGCCTTCCTCCGGGGCACTCACTGCAGCAGCTAGTGCCACTTTTTGGCCTTTCATTTGTGCCTCAGTCCTGAGCGGATGTTGTGCTTGCAAAAACCTTTTCTTTTTCTGTCTTCAAAATGTCCCAATTATATATTTTGTAGAGAAATGATGGCACAAATAATAAAAATCTGTTAGCCCCCTCTCTCGCTGTTTGTAAGTTAGCCTGTAACCTTACTTTAGTAGCTTGCACCCAAGCTATCTTGCTTACTAGCTAACTTCTGCTATAAGCAGTTGCTAACTAGTTGGCTAACTTGATAATTGAAGAGTGAAAAAAAACTTTAGGGGCACAGTTAAAGTTCGGAGGTTTTTCTTAATGAACACTATTCATGATTACAATGCCTGTGGCTGTGTAGCTAGCTTAGTTAGCTACTGCTTAATCTGGCAGAGGTTAGCTAGCTAGCTAGTTCAGACTAATACTAGCAAACAGAATTTCATAACATGAAGGACAAACACCCATGTAACTGAGCACGTTGCTCGTTCTTTGTGTGAATTATTTACAATTTATGTGCTTGCAAACCTTATTTTACCCAAAATGTGCCATCGCACACTCAAGATTGAGGCACCGATACATTTCCAACTTACTTTGTCCATGCACATTTCTTAAGACGGTTAAGGACCAGCAGCCTTTCACTATAAGACTCTCTGAACAGTCCATCACATGACTTTTTAATCACAATTTTGTCCATTAACCCACTGCCTGATTTTGTCTCGTGAGAGGCTAATGTTCATCTAATTGGCCTCTAAGAGATTATTTATATGGCTAAATTACAGCTCCCAGTAACTTTTCTCATATTCTCAGTAATTTGAAAGCCTCTTTGAATGTAGATTATGACTGCAACTGTGACTAAAACCCTTGAATAAATAAAGCCGCATTTGACATTTTGCAGTCATGGCACAATGTCAGCAACATGGCACGTGTAGTCAGCTATGCCACTGCTTCTTGAATCAAAAAGAGACACGGCACATAATGAATGACAACAGGCACGTGTCCTTCACTTGTAGACTTCAATATTAACAGATTGTAACTGAACGAATCTCAACAATGTGGGCCTGCTATGATATCAGCCTTCTCCATAACTGGGTGCCTCAGTTTTGACATCTGACTGTTGTACAGTGTGTAGGCAACACACTGTACAACAGTGAGATGTGAAAACTCTTAAATGCTGTCAGACATAAAGGGAGACTGGTTGCTGTACCTGCCGGCGCCTGGATGCTCTCTGCAGGTCTACACACTCACTGATTAAGGCAGACAAAGACGGTGCATTATCACAGCCTGACACTGCACTGAGGCCAGCTGTGGATAGGGAGCATGCTGGGAACGGTGCAGAGGAGGATTTCACATGGACACTCACACACTATGGAGGAAACCTGTGTTGCCTGGCATCTGGACAAGTCTCAGGTTGGTGCCAGCCAAGTGAGCAACAAGTAGAAAGGAGGTTAACGTACTGTAGGACACAAACACACACAGGCGGTACGGAGGGCATTACGTGCACCTGTGCATCCATACAGAGACACATACCCACTTCTGCACATAGACACACTCATTCTTACAGTAAATCAGGATTCATTTGGCACTTAATTGACACTAAAACCCAACAAGTACCTAATAACCTTGTACACATTCTCTAATTTTGTATTTTGAATGTAAGCATCAAGTATATGTGCTTGTTGACTGCACAAAAGACACCTATTAGAGGATTTGTGCAAGTTTAAAACTCTGATCTGCTTCTCATTTATCAAGGAAGTCAGTGACTGACATAACGGCCTGTGATAAAATAGGCTTGAGGTCGTTTCCTTATACTTTATACTTAGTGTGAAAAAACACACAAACAGTACAGGCAGATGTCTAAACTTGATATCTATTCTGGAAACTCTTGGCACGCACTCAAAGGTCTGTGTGTGAGTGTGTGAGAAAGACCAGAGAGGGTGGGGGAGCGAGGCAGACGTCTGATGTGTCGTATAATCACTAGGTTTCTCGTCGTCTTTTATCTCTGTGTGTTTCTGTCTGTGTTTGTTTGTCTGTGATAAACTACACAGGCTTCACACCTCTGCACACACAACACCAGCCGAGCTGACATCACTGCGGCCTCATGAAAACAAGATATACAGAAGAATGAATTGCGTATTACGTTTCATAACACACTGGATAGTGCTAAATGACAAGGTGAACATTTTGAACCACTTCACTTCACAGGTTTTTATTCTTTCACATTTTTTTAACTTACTATGGTATGTACTTACTATGGTATGTACTACAATCCAGGACAAGTTCATTATCCCAAACATCAAATGATAAATCATGCATTGTTATTATCGCACTGAAACTGTAAGAAATCTGATCAGATGAGAAGATTGATGCCACTTTCATGTCTATTAGTTAAGCATAAAGACTGAAGACAGAACCAACACTAGCTTTGTAACATGCCCTGGTCCATTTTCTGCTTCCAGCTTCTCAGATGTGCGGATTTGCTGCTTTTCTCTATTTTATTTCATTGTGAATTAAACGTCTCTGTATTTTGGACTAAAAATGGAGGAAATAACTGATAACAGATGAAGTGCTAATCATTAGTTGCAGCCCTATAGTTCAAAAACACGATTGTACCAGCATTTTTATTTCTGTCTGCTTTTTTTAAGGCCTGTGGTGGCTTTCCAGGCGCCTCGATGCCTTGACTCAGCGTGAGTGAAAAGTGGGCAGGCAGTAGACCAGCTGAGGGGAAGTTTTAAGCAAGGCTTATGCGGCTCAGCGTGAAAAAAATATATTGTAGCTTTAAGGACAGAGGTGATAGAGTGGCTGATTAGACATCAGAGTGAATTTCCTTCTTCTTTTTCTCTTTCTTTCCACTGTAGCCATAAATGGAGAGGCAGGGAGGAATGCAGGCTGACAGCTGAGAGAAGAGAAGGGGGCTGTGGTGGTGCTGCTGGTGTGTGTGTGTGTGTGGGGGGGGGGGCGGGGGGGTCTCAGCACACAAAGCATTGCTGTTCAACCAGCCATTAGCCTGTAACAGCAGGCTATGCACTGTGGCCCTGCACCTCATTGTGCACTGTTCAGCTTGTTTAGCCTCTTGTAGCCTCACGCCACATAAAGGTTGATTATTAAGCTGCTTTTAGCATCATATAGGTGACAATCTTTATATTACACCATCGTCAAGCAGGTCACAAACTGCCCACTGTTGTTGACCTATTCTGGGCTAACAGTTAAAAAAGGCATGATATCATTATGCTCATGCTAAAGGACAGTGAAATCTGACTCTAATCCAACAGGTCTTCCACATGAGGCAATGCTTTAACTGTCAGAGGCAGTGATACAGAATGCACGGTGCAGTCTGCAGGGCAGAGTTTCATTCCCACAAATGAAATCCACCCCCACCCCACCCCACTCCCCCCAGGTGAGCTCTGCTTTTATTCCTGACTTTCATCCCTGCGTTTGATTTCCTCTCTGCTTGCGAACGGTCAGTAAACAGAAAGTGCAGTACACAAGAGCGGCCTACACCAAACTTTTTGAAAAGTGCCTCAGTCGCCAGCATGTGAACACATATAGATTTTCCATTTGATGTTCACTGTTATTATATCTTCATTATCTACAGATGGGTGACAGATTTAAGGGACATTTTGGAGAAACACAATGAATCCAGATCCAAACAGTGATTGCCCAATCACAGCTTAGCAATCGTAACTAGGCTCGGCAGGTCTGTCAAGCTTTGGGCTTCTCCTCATGCCGAGGCGGCGTGGACGGGGCTGTAGTAAGGGAGATACTCCAAGGCCAAGAGTTAGCTACAAGGACTGGAACATGCACTCTGTGGCAGCCTGAGCTAATGTTAGCAGCTCTGTCCTGCTCTGTATTGGATTTGGGGAAGTTCACCTGAGATACGACTGCAAAAGACACACACATTAAACATGTTTTACGCATAATAAAGCATGATTCCAACCTTTAGTTGCTTGTTCAAGTAACCTGTTAGGTATTTCTATCCTAAATATATGCACACTGTTAAGTTTGAAGTACTGTTAGGGCAAACTAGCTGTACCAGCTATACAAGACCAACCAACGCTGTTCCTTTATTCCAGTGTCGTCTACATTCACAGGTTTAGCCTCAGTCAGTTTTTTACCACATTACACAGCACTGAGTACATAGGCAGTATCATAATATGCATATTCAAGACACTTCAAGGCCGTAGAAAGTTGTCATTTCAGCCAGCAAAAATTGTCAGCCGGCACCTGAAAATGAGAGGCTGCTTATGTTAACTATGTTAACTTATGTTAATGTCTGAGATCAAGGAAAATGACTATGAATGTTGAGTGGTATATCTGCCACATAATATGTGCAGTGCTATGCTAGTGGAAGGCTTCACAGGTGTAGCAACAGTAACAGACATTTTGGGAAATATTAATAATTAGTGTTTGCTTTTATGCCGAAAGACAACCGTTCCCCCTTGTTTCCAGTCTTTATGCTAAGCTAAGCTAATTGGCTGCCATCTGCAGCTTCATATTTAGTGAAGGGTTAATGAAACACCTATGGGACCAGTATGTTTAACAGCACTGTCCACCACCATCCTCAAAACGCCCAATGAGAGAATATACTTTGGAAGAATGGTGTTCAGTCCTGCAGTAGAGTTCAGATACTGAATCTAGAATCAAAGCTGTTCTGGAGGCTCGCGGTGACCCAATATCTTACTCACTTTATGTATGTTTTTCCTTTAATTTCTCATGCATCTAATCCCGGAGAGTAACTAACTCCTCCGGCTCTATGTGTAGGGGAGGGATGTGACATTGACATGACACATTCCTCTTGGACCGGCTGGCCAGACACAGTTTGCTGTCACATCTACCTGTGTAAACAATGCCGGAAACCAAGACAAACAAACAAACAGATGGACAAGAAAAGCACACATGGACGCCGCGGACACATACACACATTTGCTCAGACAGGGGGAGGGTTAAGAGTTAAACAAAACACATTGCCAGGAATATTAAAATGACAGCATGGTCAGATCCAATATCAGCTCGCCTATGACAGCGAGCAGACAAGAATAGCACCATTTTAAGACGGGCAATGAGCTGCATACCTGACCTGAGTGAGCGTGGGACTAGAAGGCGGCACAGATATGTTTAGCACTCGCCATCAGACAGCTACTTTCAAACCTGGGCAGAGAAAAGTCAACAGCCTTTTATTTCTAACTCCTCCCAGCTAATTAGTTTACATTCACCCTCTCTGTGTCTCCATCCTCTCTTTGCTCTGCACTTAGCTGATGGATGGTCAACTCCCACGGCCAAACATCCAGCTGTTCTCCTCCCTCCTCGCCTCTTTATTACCCTCAGCTCTCGCCTCCCATCTCTCTTCTCTACTAATGTCCGCTGCACCTCGGCAGCTCTGACTCCCCGCTCTGCCCCGCCGTTCACCTCCCTCACTTCTTTCATCCTCCCTTTCTTAATCAGCGCCCTGGGCCTTTCTTATAAATATGATCGCTGACCTTAATGTCATGTATCATTTAAGAACCGTGCCCAGGCCTAGTCCACATAACATTCTTACTTTAGGAGATGACAAATGATGATGAAAAAGTAAGTTTAGCCTTTGATATATCAGAACGTAGTTATTGCCCATATGTGTAGCAATATCTGTATTTTAATACCACTGGTGGCTTGGCTGTAAGCTCAAAGGGAGTTCTGTAAATATTTCTTATGGTGTGCCCCATGGTTCAGTCCTGGGCCCCATTGCTTTTTGTTTGTACACGTCGCCATTAAAGGTCTATTAACCACAAACCAGGTTTCCATTGCTACGCGGATGACACACAGCTGTATATCTCTGCTTCACCCGATGATCTGAACTTTGTCGACGTTCTTGTAAATTGCATTTTATAAATTTGTGATTGAATCGCTCGAAATCTTCTTCAGTTAAATATGGACAAAACAGAGATACAAGGAACACGTCAGAGAGATACAACCTCCTTTTGCATCTAGGGAGAACATTGTCAAAGTCACACTATTACTCTCATCTCGATCACTGTAATGCTCTGTTCACAGGCCTTTCAAACATCTACTACGGGTTCAAAACACTGCAACAAGGATTCCCCCCAAAACAAACCCGTGCTAAAATCTATCCACTGGCTTCCTGTGAGCTGTAGAATTGATGTGAAGGTGCATCTCATCAAAAAGACCACTGTGTTGCATTCCCTCCCACTAACTGGTCCTCGGTCTACTATAGACTAAAGCCTACAGTGATGCTGCTGCATTTTTACTCCCCAGATTTAAAACTATGCACCTCGTTTACAACCTTTAAAAGAAAACTTAAAATGTATCTCAACAACTTTTACTTAATTTTACCTCACCCACGTTATTGAAATATCTAATTTCCTTGTCTCTTTTGAAAAATCCTGTCTGCTTTGTTTTTAATATTCCTATTCTTTTATGGGTATTTTTTTTCATCTTTTGTGACACACATTGTATTGGATCTTTTTGAATGATATGTGCAAAATAAATTTAATTTAATTTTATGTAAAAAATACCGTCAACTACTCATATCAAAGAACATGATGGCCCATATCTGTTTCAATGTGTATTTGAAAAACCCAGGAAGCAGATATTTGCCCCTATTTGTAGCTACTTGTCATTTTTCATATATTTGGACTGCATTCATTATATATTTTGTCTCGGCCTGACATGGTCTTTGACTCTCCCTCAGCTGTTTCTTAATTTGTCACTGCCTGCCTGGCTGACAGTGGGTTTCAGTGAGCGTGGCCAGACGCTGGCCATTACACAGGCTGTTAGATTAACAAGGCACGGCACTGGGAGGCAGCTGGTCCCACTGAAGGAGACATTCACATTCCTGTCCCATCCCAGAGACGTCTGAATCACTCCATGTTGGAGAGGAAACATGGAATATCATCAGCAACAGGTGGACAGTGAAAAGAG
Organism: Enoplosus armatus; assembly: GCF_043641665.1. Classification (NCBI taxonomy): domain Eukaryota; kingdom Metazoa; phylum Chordata; class Actinopteri; order Centrarchiformes; family Enoplosidae; genus Enoplosus; species Enoplosus armatus. The sequence goes on from NC_092187.1 coordinate 4,766,248, forward strand.
GAGCTGAACAATGTTTGTTCTTAGTGGTACAGCTGACACGTGACTTCCCATGCCAGCCTTCTTTCCCACGTGTCTGCAGTTACTGATGATTTACTGACATTCTAACAGAGATCAATGTAAAACAGCACTGACACTCTGTCTGACCGCGAGGTTCACCGCTGTAAAAAGCAGGCTGCAAGTTTGTATCCTCAGACCATCTTTGAAAATTGGAAATCACGGTTTCTAGGGATGAAAAGTTCTCAGCTCAAAGAACTGTCCTTAAAGGCTGCTGATGGTGGGACATGAGTCACACACACAAGTCCCTGCTACAAACAATGGTGCAATAGTGCAAGCACAGCACATGAAACTTGTGAAGTGCAGTGGCACTTATTTGATTACGATGATCATATCTGTAAAGTTCTCCTCTGAAGCCAGCTACCAGCCACAGAGTCCCTGTCGTGAGAGGCACACATGGCCAGCAGATGTTGGGTGCAGCCCGTCGGTCAACCAGCTTGTCCGTCAGTTACTCAGAGAGAGTGAGTTGCTGCTGGTTAGGTTAGTGATTACGGTGTTTGCCCCGGTGCTCAGCAGCCGCTCAGGGAGACATGGAGCGCCGAGCAGGGAGCAGATGTGTTCACTGTAGGTGCTAATCAGCCTCCGATGAAGAAAATCTGGCTCCACTTTGAGGGAAAGCTCAGAGAAAACTACAGCACACGCGGGACTTGTCATTAGCTGAGGCACGCATTCGGTGTGTTCACATGTGTGTGTTTGTCTGTACGCCCATGATGAACTGGCTAATGTGTGTGTGTGTGTGTGTGCTTGTGCACAATTACAAATACTTTTCTGTCTAATGACCGTGTGCCTGTGTTTTCTCTAACTGTATTTGTGTTCTTCAGTATGCATGCTCGTATGACCAGCAATGAGCTTAATAACGCAATTACATTGTGTCTGACCGTTACATGTTGAGATTGCTTTCCTGTGTAAGAGAGAGGGGGGGGGGGTAACCTCTGTGTGGTCACAGGCAGAGGTCACATACCCTGAGTATAATTTAGAAAACACAGGGGAGCACCCCGTGTGTGTTTGTGTGATGTTATTTTGAATCTTCGGTTTGAACTGAAGATGACCCTTCGGTTCCCCTGAGAGAGGAGGTGGGGGGACACAAATCTGCCAAACAATGCTTGAAAATGTCACCAATTGTTTCTCTCCAGGTATCTGCAGAGGCTTAGATGAGATGACTAGTTTATTCTTCAGGTTTAGGCTCCTTAAATTCAGATCATGTATAATTTTTTTCCTAAATTTCTAAAAAATCATTTCAAAGGGTTGGCAGATCGATCCCCGGCTCCTCCTGTCTGCATGTCGAAGCGTCCTTGAGCAAGACACTGAGCTCTAAGTTCCCGTCGCCGTTAACGTGTTTGAAGTGTGCGTGAAGGAGAAATTGTAAGCGCTTTGTCCAATAAGGTAGAAAAAGGTGGAAAAGCGCTATATAAATGCACTCCATTCACTATATCTATACTGAAGGAGGAGAGCGCAAAGTTATCATGACCCATTAGTCAAAATGGCCACAATTATGAGATTAAGGCCCATGTTGAAAAATACCATAATTGTCTTTTGACAAGTTTAGTATGAAATATGAATCATTACATTAGTACAAACCAATGCTGCTCTTTTACACTACACACGATGCTACTTCATGATGCTAAATGTTACACAACACAATTAACAACAACATGCAGGCTTTTTGGGAATTCTCATGTCAATATAATGCAGGTGACCTGGAACATGAGAGCTTTTATTAGACCTTTGTGTGTATATGGGTGCCACAAGATGAAACCACTACACATTGCGGCTAGAGGTCAGGCAATCCTCCATGACAACAAAATCTGAATCAGAAATATGAATTAATTGATTAATTGCATCCTTCCCTACTTTCTGTCTTCCTTCCTTTGTCTCTGTGTCCTTCCTTCCTTCCATCCTGCAGTGTGGCACTGTAAATGCTGCTTGTCTGCCATTAGATAATTAGAGCTGTGGAGGTGTCTGAGAGTGCTTTTTAACAAGCTGCACAGCACAACCTGTTATTAGATTTGGCCTGTGGCCAGTAGCAATAAAAGAATCAAAAAACAAAACGTCTGAGCTACAAAGGGTGGACATGGCATGGAGACATTTCTCTCTGTAGTCTAATTTTATTCATGGAACCACAGCCTTTGAAACAGGAGTAACAGTCTCTTACTCATGTATCCTGACTGATGATGTCCCTCCTCTGTCCTCTCGTCTCTTAACGTGGCTTTGCATTGCCATGCCAATAGTTTCCATTCAAATACAGCACAAATTTTAACTGAATTTCAGAAAATCTGCAAAAGAAAATGCAAATGAATGTGCGTTTTCATCCACTAATGTTATGTCAAATATTAGGAGTTGGTTCATAGATAGATGATTGGTTTGAGATAAACAGTTGACGGTGCTAATTCTCCGGTCAGGTGCTATTAAACCACTGCAGAAGAAGAGGGTGCAACAGGATGACATAATCAAAACAGCGCAGGTCAAACCTCAAACAATGGAAAGCCATGCAAAATGTGATGAAATATGCAATTTCTGTGTTTCATGTATTAAATTGAGGAACATTACAGTTTCCATTGCACTTTGTTGTTGTCGCATTTTGCTTTTATTGACACACCAACTTCAGATTTCTGGTGTTTCCACTGAGGTCTTGTTATACACAAATTGAGAATGCGTATTAGTGCACTTAGTGTGGCAGTGAGCCAGCACGGACAAACACCAGGACCCTGAAAGTGAGGCAGCTAAATGGAACTCAGCCATGATTCATTTGAATACTTACACCTGTGCTTTTCCTACCACTGTGAAAAAAGGCCTACTGCTGTGGTTGTTTTAGGGTGTGTGGGTGTAAAGATTTTGCTGTGTAATATTGGATAACTAAACCTGGGTTTTTCTTATTATTTACAGTCAGTTCACTAGTCACTGATAGTTATAGATCAGGCCTAGTTACTAACCATGATGGGTCAATATACAGCAACACAAACCACATGCCTGTTCACCTCTACACTGTGAGCACATGGCAGCTCCACTCAGGTTCACCGCTGTACCAGCCACCCCATTGTTTTTAATGAGACCATCTCCATTTCCTATTCCTCCTCCCTGCCCCTTCATCCTCCCCCGTAAGTCCTCCTCCTCCACCTCTTCTTTTCATCCAGAAAAGCCCCTGCCAACAGGACGGGGAAACCTAACTCACGTCCTTTCATAGGAACAAACCTGTTCCCTCTCTCTCCCCACCCCTTCCCCTTGTGCCTAAAGTTTTTCTCTCCCTCTTTTCTCTTTGTCCCCCCCCCCCCCCCCCCCCCCCCCCCCTCTAGTTTTTCAGCCTCTCTCCCTCTCTGTCTCTAGTGCTGGTGGTTAGTAGGCTTTACCGCACCATTGTTCTGGTATCCGCACATTTCCGGAGGCTGTCGCTGACAAAGGCTTCGGGAACACACTCTCTCACTCCCACTGACTAATGCCAGCCCTCACCTGCCCACACACACACACACACACACACACACACACACACACACTGACGGCTGAGGAGAACGTCAGTAGTTCGACAAAACCCCATTCCTACAAACACAAACCTCTGAGAAAGGTGAAACAGAGGATTTACCTCGATCCCCTTTCATGTGAAGCTCTCTTTCCTTGCCTCCTTCCCAGTTCTTTCCGTCCTCCCTGCCTTCCCTGCAAAAATAACGATGAGTCGCTCCCTCCCCCGAGTTGAACTCAATCACGTCACTTCATGAAAAGTAATTTGCTAAATGACACTTTAAAAAAGCCATATTATCATACTTCCCTTTGCTAAAAAGCTACAAAAAAGGGAAAAAGTACAGTGCTTTTTTTTTTTGGCTCAAAAGATTTTTTGCTCAAAATTAAATTTGCTCAAGAACATTTCTACAGGTGCACACGTGCGCACACACATACACACCAGCTTCCCCCGGGTCCTTCTTCAACCCCCCCCCCCCCCCCAAAAGTGAAAAGAAAAAGAGAAGAGAGGAGGCACAGCTGGTTCTTTTGTACCTGTGATCAGCCTCAGAGTCTTTTCACTCTCCCTCTCTCTCTCAAACACACACACACACACACACACACACACACACATTCATACATTCATACACACACCAATTAACCTCGTCTCTGACCTGGGGGTTTGGACACGACCTTTGACCTTCTCAGAGGCGTCAGGAGTCTGAATGGACAGCTCCCTGTCTCCATAATGACGGTGCATGAAGTTTATAGACACACACACACACACACAGACACACACTTCACATCACACACACTTGTTCACCTTTCCGCTCTGAAACACATTTCGCTCTAACACACTCTCAGCTGACCCTCTCTGTCTCTCTGTAGCTCTCTTTACTTACTTCCTCTCCAGACACGTCAATCTTTCCACACCACATATTGTTTGCAAAGATGTCCTCTTCCGTCTCTGACTGAGTCTCTTTACTTCTCTTTACTGTAAGTACGTATCTTAGACATGAATGTGCTTCTGAGTTGAATGCTGAGCTACAAGACGAGATTTGGAACGAGATGAAACCAGATCCTATGAGAAGGACTTTTTCATAGAGCCACCAGCAAGCATGCATGTGGGGCATGGCTGCACTCTCAGTCCCTGTTTATTCTAAAGCTCGGCTGAAGCCAACATTTCTCTGTAGCTTTAAATATTCATGGCTAAATAAGCAGCATCTTCAGCTATTATTTATTCCAGTCAAAAACTCAACAAATCTTTTTCATCAGGACTGTGTGCTAAATCCTGATTAGTGCACAGAAGTATGTGACATGGCCGCCCTGTTGGCCAAGGGGTTAAGACCCCGACCCCGAACTGCAATGTCCCCCGTTCACGTCTGGCTGCAGACCTTTCTCGCACGTCATTCCCATCTCTCTCGGCTCTCGTTTTCCTGTCACCTATCCACTGCTCGCGATCAAATAAAGGTTTAAAATGGCCCCCTTCTTCCAACTGAGCCCCGCCCACTTCAAACCAGCGATGGGACCACAGAGAAAAACGCAAATACAGACATCTTGCATGTAAAATACCCCCCAAAAAAAACTGTTCTAAATTTGGCAGAAAATAGTTTGTTTACGTGGGATCCCATCACTCACAGTAAAAAGGTGAATGAGAAAATACATTTTCAGGGCCTTTAAGTGTGTGATCTCGATTGTTACTTTATAATGCCTTTCCTCTACTTACTACTGCCTTCTTATGGCCATCCATGCATTGAAGCTCATTCTGATGATTTTAAGCTACCCGACATCAATAACAACAGCAAAGCACTGGAAATGTAAAAGAAATACAAAAGAAAAAGTTACAAAAGCCTGAATTTAAATCTGCCAAGGGTGTTGTGTATCCTGAAAACGGCCTCCAGCCGACATAAAGAGCTGCAGTTGTGATGAGCGGTAATGTCTCAGGGGACACCCTGGGTGCTAACAGCAGGCACTAATAGACTTTAACTGGAGCAATGAGCTTATTGTGCTCAGCTCCAGGGAACAATGCATTAGGAGGCATTTTATGGAGGGTCATTACTCTGATAAATCTTTAGCTCACTGATGGCGGCGAGTACACATCCACTTTGGCAGGACTGCAGGTGTCAAGACAGCAACTTCTCAGAACTCTTCAGTGTCATTTTCTGAATTTAAATGAGATAAAAACAACTGATCTAGAGAAAAGAAGCCTTGATCAGATAACGCGGGGTATATGTGTTATTCCGTTTAAATCTGTTCATTTCCCTGACGTCCTTTGTTTCTGTCACCCACACACACGTACATATACATGCAGCGCTGCGCACACACACGCATCCAGCAGAAGGGTCTTGAGCAGTGCTGGAGGTAGGTGTGGAGTGGGTGTCTCTATTTGCGGATTCAGCTGGGCTGTTTTAAGAGGACCATAAACAGAGCGACGCCACCCATAGAGAGAGAGAGAGAGAGAGAGAGAGACAGGGATGACCCCAGAGACCCGGAGGGCTCCAGGGGCCCTAAAAAAGAAACATCAGCTATCTTATCTCTGCGCAGGGGGATGCAGGGGCCCGACTCTCCCATCAGCCTCACATCCAGCGTGTTCAGGCTACTGTTTCTGCCAGCACCGCGTCAGGCTGCTGACCGTATACTGGTGTATACTGGTAGAGAAGCAGAGACGTTACTATAAAGTCTGCTCTGGAAGGGGACAAATTTGAATAAATATCTATCACAAATGTTCTTTTGGTCTTCAGTTGGACTCTCAAATCTGCCTTTTTCTTCACCATAGAAGAGTTAAACACATGAAACTACAACTAAAATGGGCATTTACAAAGTGCAGTCCTGTGTAAGGAAACAAATAGTAGGTAACAGAGGTGAGTAGATTTTTTTCCTTTTCCCGGCCATGTCACTGCAAATATGTTGATCTGAAAGGACAACGAAGCCTCTCATCCTGACTTCAAATCCCTTTTATCTTGACTTCTGTGGGCTGAGATAAATACCTCTTTTCAAAGCATTCTCACTTGCAGAGACCCTCTGGAAGAGGATCTTGAAGCCACTTTCATGAAAACAACTCTGCTACAGATTCACATGAAATCACTTTTTTTTTTTTGTTGTTGTAAGTAAGTAAAAATAAAACTTCAACTCAACACCCACAGGCTTAACAGGGATACATAAGCTCCATATTTTTCCAGAGACTAATCAAAGAAAGCCCACTGATCTGGAGACAGTCGTTACCCGCTCACTGGATCACTTCTGAGGATCTGTTGTGGAGCAGAAAACATGGATAGACTCGGACAGTCCACTTACCGCAGACGAGCATTAGCAGTGACGCTTGCATCTCTGAGCGCGCATCAACCCGCGGGGCTGCAGGGATCCTGCGGCACGCAACAGTCTGAGTTATACACCGCAGAGGAAGTACACAGGCACACACAGAGTTTATTAGGAAATGACATGTTGATGAGGAGCCGTGAAGCCGTGGTCCCCGCAGAAGAGGGCACACTTTTGGGGTGAAGTTTGGCTTTTATGTTTTTTCCGGCTGGAGGTCCCAAACGCGTGGGTCTTTCAGCGTCCAGCGTGTGACCTGGTCGTCTCTCCCCTTAAACAGTTACAGTCAGCGGATCACAAACACTCACCGATTCAGATGTTCGCGTGTGTGTGTGTCGAGTACAGTCTCCCTCTTGGTCCACTTGCTGCGGAGTTGCCGGACAGATGCGGGGCTGAGCTGCGTGAATGAGAAGAGGAGTCTTCAGCTCCTGCGCCTCGAAGCTGCAAACCCCGAGCTGGAGTCCCGGAGCGGAGCGAAGCTTTTGGAGGAGGAGGGAGCGAGAGGCGGGGGGGAGACAGGCGGTCCTGCTGACGGTAAGGTCGTTGGTTCGAATCCCCCGGAGGGCGGGTGAAGCTATAAACTAAGAAGTGTTTTTTTTTTCCTTTGTTTTTTCTTACTTCCGGCGGCACAACAACAGTTGAAAATTAGCTTCTAACAAATTGAGATTTTTGCAGAAGGTCCATCCCTCTGCCTGGACTTTAAAGTCTCCATTAAAGTGAAATAAACACATTGTTCATGTCTTTTTATGTACACGAGCAATGTGTAAAGTAATAAATGAAACATTTTACATATAACATAAACATGCTACATTTCTTAAAGACTGATGATAATATGTAACTTTGTGAAACACTGGTGAAAGCGATGCCCTTGAAATGTCACTCTGAACACATTGGTTACTAAGGTAACAGATGCTGACTGGTTACTCAGATAGTGTCTTGTTCACATGTAGGTGCTGTTACGTATGGGCATATGTTTGGTGCTTGTTTTTGGGTGACACAGTCTATGGGTGACACCTAGTGGTGTTTTGAGAAACTAACCCAGATGTGTGTGCACGTGAGTGCTGTGCTGAATGGTCAAATATAACAACAAAAACAAAAACGTCCTGTCTTTTCAGAATTCAGAAGGACAGCCGACAACCAACCAACAGTATCCAAACTGAGAACAAAGTCCTTCAAATACCCAGTTCCAACTGAAACAATTTCCCCACAAAGTCATGAACGATCTCTACCCTTCCAGTGAATTTATTCAGGGCCCAAACAGACAGTGTGAATGTGTGCATGATAAGAAAAACAAGTCCAACAAAATAACAAAAAGTGTATGTGCTTGAAGATGCAGGGCAAGAGGGCTCAGATACTGACGATGGACTGCCTCTAGCCAATGAATTGTATTGTTTGTACACCTGCGCCTGAATAATAAAAGTTAGCGGATTGGTCGACCCATGACACCTCTGCCAAAGACCTCCCAGAGCTGAATATTGGTGCTCATAAAAGAATGAGGCCTCTTCCAGGTGAGCGCTCAAGAGTCATCCAGTGCCATCAGAAGGTCGCTCCTCGCTTTATACGTGGTGGGTGTTGACGAAGCATGAGGATCTGCGTGCTGCTGCGCGCTCAGCCCAAACACAGCAGTTGTGAATGCCAGAGCAGAGCACGAGGACACGGAATGCCTCAAGTCAGGGTGTCGCGGGAAAGGGGGAACCCCCTCCTGAACAAAAAGTCATAATATGAAGTGCGATCTTAAATCTACATCAGATTTGTTCATCTGTGTTTTGGTGGAACAGCTCAACAGTTTTTTGGGTAATGGATACTTTTCTTGTGGTTTTCTACAAACCATCACTGACTTGCATTGAAACACAAGAAAACCGAGTATTTCCTGTACACTTCAATGTGGACACACCCTTTGAGCAGAAGTTGCCCCACCCCCAGCTGTCAGAGTGGGGCGATCAATATCCCCAGCTGATATTTGGCTTTGTTGAATTATTATTGATAATGCAAGCAGTATCACTGTGACTCTACCTAAATAGTAAATAGAATTTACCAATAGATTGTTTGGCTCTCAGTAACCTGGCTGCAGACAAGATGGCGGATGTCAACCAAGATTGTCACATATGGGAAGTAAATTTCCTAAACATGTAAAATTGCCGCAACTTGAAGTAATGACATGTTATTGTGTAACTGGGTAAACATGAAGTATTACTATGTATAGTTAGCCTATAGCTTACAGGTACACTCCACCATGTCTTTACGTTACTATTAGCTTATCATTGGTGTCATTTTCTAGTGTAATATTTTTCAGTGAGACGGTTACAAAGAGGTAAAAAGACAAAAAAACAATGCTGCGTGATAAACAGTGACAACATGTTAACGTTAAAGTTGAATTCCTCCACAAGTTTCCCCCTCGACAAAACCCAGCGCGTGTTTTCCAGCGAGCCCCCGTCTGTGTCTGGGAGCAGGAATGCGCGCTCCCTGCTGGACGGATTAGATTCCTTTTGATTGCACACAATGAGCAAACTGTGGCCGCGCACAGATCTCAGATCCCCCGGCTGCTCGGTCTCAAAACATCAGCCTCATCAAACAGGTGGTTGGAGACGATTTCCATTCGGACTAACAGTCATGCAGCGAGAAGCAAAGGTCAACTTTTCAGGGGAAAAAAAAAAGACCTTAATGTAGCTTAAATTTGATCCAATGAATTAACTTTCTGTAGGCTGAAGTTTTTGACATGAAACACAATGTATTACACTTTACAGGTGCATTTGATCACATCAGTTATGTCTTTCGGTCTCTAATAATGTCTAATACAGTGTGTCTGATGTGTACAGGTGTTTGAGCCCCACTGCGGGCAGGTTGTGTTCACCAGGACAAAGCCTGCTGTAAATCTCTGTCATATTACACATTCCCTGTGCGGCTGGAGGACAGCCTCTCTTTGTTAGAGCTCAGGATCCAGTGCCAGACCCCGGCAGAGAATAGCAGAGCTGCTTCATACTGAGAGCAGCAGGGGGATGAATGAATCCCTGGTACTATATACCGTATATACCTGTGATTGAACAGAGCTCGTGTTCAACATGTTAACAATCCCTGTAGGGACACTGCACACAGGTGTGTTTCAGCTGCTGTGATTAGACCTCTGCTCGTGGGACTCAACAACCTACATACGAACAAGAGTGATAAAGGTGGAAAGTAACTTCGACTTCACTCCATTTGGCAGTTATAAAGTGCAGTTCATTGTTAAAAATTAAACCAGTGGTTCCCAGCCTTTTTGGCTTGTGACTCCTCACAAAGAAGCTGTCTAATTGTCTCACGTTTCAGATGTCTATAAGTTGTTAACAGTTCCACCAAAGACTCCTCAGATGGTTTAATTCAACTGTTTGAGGATAAATCGACCGCTCAGATTTATTTTGTGACCTTCTGGAGGGGAGCTGACCCCTGGATTGGGAGCCACTTGGTCTTCTCACTCTGTCTGGTGCTGAGACAGTACAGTGAGCTGAAAGTGAACCGAAACAGTACAATTGCACAGCTCCATAAAGCTGAGGTGATCTGCAGAGTCAGGCGGTCATCACTACGAGCAACCCCCTTTCACAAACAAGCAGCCATAGGGTCAGGTGAATGTCAGTCAAGCCCAGTCTGTACACGCCCTCACAGTCCTGAGAAGAAGTCTAATCAGTCAGATTAACTGAAAACACCTGTGTGTGTAACTAACACAACTAAATGTAAAGCTTATTTTATAAGTTTATAACTTTATGTATTAAAAAGCCAGACTATTAAAATGCATGTATGATATGTACGATAGTGAAATTAAAAGAAAATCATAATACAAACATAGAATTGTGTTCCTAAAAATACAAGGAACAATCGTGACATACATATCCACAGGAAATTAACCACAGGAGTTTTACACAAATTGCTAGTTTTACACAAACTTCCTGCAGGTGTTACGTTCATTATTTAGGTGAATTGTACAGTTAATTGTTCTCTGCTGTTACTGTTTTTTATTTAATGACTATAATGAAATATACATAAAGATATTTCAAAAGAAGTAGGCTGCTTTTTCCCCTTTTTGTATGGGTGGTGGGCAGTGTGGGTCGTCAGTGTATACACAATGGTAAAATAGGGGTCCCTTAAGAAAAAGGTTGGGAACCACTGATATAGACAACACAAACTTGATATTGCGCACACACGATCACACAAACAGGACACACAATGTGATGAATTTACATAAACTGTGTCAAATTTATTTGTCTCCATCGTCACACCTCGGAATGAATTTTGCTTATGAGAACACTTGTGTACGCTTTTGCATGTATTTAATCAAGAGTTTCTTTTGTAATAAAAATGAAAACACAATTTAGTTTCAAAATCAAACTTTTCCACACATTTCTTAATAGGAATGTCATATTGTAAATACCATACACATGTGGTCAAATTACAGAAAGAAAACACAATCTTAAAATCAACAATCTTTAAAGTACTTTTGGTCAAAATAACAAAGTTCTGATAACATACTCTGATATATTTCTTCTGTTTTTTATGAAATCAATTGTCATGGCCTATACAATGAAACAAATACTCTCCACTTGTTGTAATACAGTAGCTTAAAAACATAAACACCCACACACAGGATAGTGTAGATATCAAGGAGTCACAAAGTGGTACAGTACATGGACAGAGGAAGGCATTTCTGTGATATAACACTTGACAGGTAATGTGTAAAACATGATATGACAGTGAAAGAGAGGAGGTACCAAAGCAGCGGTTTATTTTCATGAGTGATGTAGTTTTTCTGTCCCAGTCACAGCGCAAGCCGTAACTCTGCTCTGGACTACAGCAGCAAATGGTAAACGGGGGAAACTGTAACATCCTCACACACAGTTACTGTACTTCTGCACTTGTTCCCGGATCTCGTCCCGCACCACGGTGGCGTTCTCCTTCAGCCCGTCCAGCTCCATGCGCTGCCTCTGCATCCGCTGCTCGTTGCTCTTGAACTTTTTCTCCAGCTCTGCGACCACAGGGAGTGAACACAGAGGTCACAATGGGTAACAGCAGGGGGATCACTACAGGTGGATGCCATCATCAACACTTGTCTTTGGTATTAAGCTATAGAAAGTAACCCTGCAGCTGATTTAATGTGTCCCTGTATATCCCTGTATATATATCCCTGTGCCTTATCCCCCCCCCCCCCCCGGTGAACTCTTTGACAAGAACTGGGCACAAGCAAAGTTTGATGCATGTTGCTTGGATTGAGATAAATAGATGTAAAAATGGGGTCACGACCAAGCTGATGCCTCATTTTGCTCGTGAAGGTCAGAGTTATTGATATGTTGATTGACAGCGAGACACTCCAGTCGCTTTGTGAGCAAGCAAAGCCTCACTTAAATAGAGGGCGGGATGCTGACATTGTGGTGAGAAATACACTATAACAACATGACCATGTCTCTGAAATATAGCCTGTGAATTTGAATAAATGAACGAAAGAGTAAATGAAGAAATAAACCAATGATTTGTATAAATGCAGCTTGTTTCTTCATAACTTCATGATGAGTCGGGGGGGACGTAAATTAATTAATTACCTGAGGAGCTATACAAGTGATCAAAATTTGATATATTACCGACTGAAATCTGTTGGTTGTAAAAGGCCTAAATCGTCACTGTTACAAAGCTGCATTTCCCCGTCACCGTGAGGTTTTGAGATCCTTGTTTTTTGTGGAGAACACTCGTGTGCTTTTTGCAATAATACACTCACTATTATGTCCCCCCCCAATGAAAAGATTGAACACTAAGAGCAGCTTCATGTACTCACTCCTGAGCTGTTCTATTCCCTTGCTGGCTTTGTTGAGGAGGTCTTCTGCCTCCTTCTTGATGTCCATGGCCTTCTGGTTGATGCTGTTCAGACCTCCGGAGTCCCCACCAAGAGAGTCCACCTTCATCTGCAGCTCATGGTACCGTTTCTCTGTGTCATTGAGGCTCTGGGAGACGACACAATATTAGTTAGTTATGAGTTGACTTTATTTACTGTAAAAAAACAAAAACATTTAATTTACTGGTGTTGTCCACAGTGTTTGCTTCCTTTCATGCATTTTCGGACAAAAATAAAAAAAACAAAGTTGCCGCCCACACACTCACCTGCTCCAGTGAGGATGCTAGGTGTGTAGCATTGTTAGCCAGTGCTTTAGCATCCTTTGCCATCTCTCTGTTCTGCTCCGTCTTGTTCCTCAGGGCTTCCACCCCTAAGGAGAGGTTGTTTAAACGCATCATGACATCCATCTGCTTATCCTCCAGCTGTGTCAGCCTCACATCCACCTAGGAGGGAATGAGACATAAAAAAGTTACAAATTAAGATGGAGAAATATGTAGTATTTTGATGTTGGAAAGACAAAAAAAACCCTTATAATAAAGTGCTCTACAGGCAGGTGGAAGTAAGGAGAATATGTGAAAACCTACAGTTTTACACATTAGTAGTTATCACACACACAAACACACGGACAACTTTCAAGCGTGCTGTACCTCAGCTGTAGCATTCCTCGTGCTGTTCAGGTTGCTGTGGGCCTCCTTCAGGGCCGCTCTTGCTTTCTCTATGGCCTTCTCAGACACATCCAACGCCTGCTTGGTATTATTAGCTGTATCCTTCACTCCCTCTGCTCGGCTCCTGCACAATGCCAACCAGAAATTAGACGTATAGTCCTCAGTAATGAGTATATGTTGTAGTCGGTGTAGGAAATAAGATTGAATTTAATTAAAGGTATCTATGCAGCATTTAAACACTAACACAAAGTCACTGCCACTTTAAAACCACTGTAAGCAAACAAGACAAGGAAAAATACCATAATTCAAAATCTATGCTACAAAGGGGAAAAACAGAAAAAGGAGCTGCAGCAATCTTGGAGTGTGAGTGTGTGTGTGTGTGTGTTTTGGATATTCTGGTTGCATTGTGTAAGTTTGACCAGTGCATTATTATCACCTGTGACGATGCAAGAAGCACAGCCTTAAAGCGTTGGCCATCCTGCTCCTCCTGACAGTAAGCAAGATGGTTTGTGGGAAATGTGGTCTTCAGTTTAAAAAAAACAGTACTTACTTTGCATCTTTAGCTTTGTCGAGCAGCTCCTTGGCTTTGCTGATGTGCTGCGAGGTTTGGTTGACGATCCCCTCGATGTTGGTGAGGTTGGAAATTCTGTCCTTTATCTGCATGACCATTTTGTCCAGAGTGGTCCTGTTGACTGGCAGGGAGATCGACAAGACCTGCAGAGCCACCTTCTCTATGCTCTCTGGATCTGCTCCCTCCTCTGGACAGCAAAAGGGAGGAAGGAGAGAAAATAAATGCAAAATGTAGAAACAAAGCCCACAGCAGAAATCTGGCTGCAGTTGAACTTAAGTTGGACTTTTAAGGTGACACAACCAGTTAAAACTACATCTACATACCAGTGAGGAAGTCTCTGATCTTCTTAATGAAATCTTTGAGCTTTTTGTTGTTGTTTTCAAAGTGGTCCTTCTTCTTCTGGGCTTTCTCCAGTGTGTTCATCGCCTGGTTCTTCACATCCTGTGTCAGAGAGGCTATATCCTGGAGCTGGACACAGGGAACCGAGATGTCAAGTCAACAGAGAAACTTTATCCTTTATAGTCTCCAGTCATGTCAGATAAGAGGATACACCATCACTCTGTCCAAACTCTCGGCACCTTTCTCGCCACGCTCTGCAGGTCCTCATTGGCAGCGTCCAGACTGTCGCTGACGTTCCTGGCGTGACTCAGTGCTGCGACAGAAGCGCTCACTGTCCCGTTGCACCCCTCTCCTCCACATACACGATTGCCCTGATCGTCACGGCAACCGGCACCGCCACATCGGCTGTCTGAGCAACTGCCATTGGCGCTGGCATTGCTGTGACCACCACATACCTGGAGGGTGCAATAAAATACATGGAATAAGAAAATGAATAGAAATACATTCAGAAATGAATTAAAACAAAGTGGAAACTACTGTCAGCTACTGAAAGTAACTTACACTTTTATAGTCAGAAACATTTTCCACAACAAGCTGGGACTAATAATTCGCGCATAGTTCTATGAAGTCAAATCAAACTAAGTTTAAGGGCAGTAAAATACTGATGAATTATTTATGCTATTAAAAATTTACAGCATATCAATCATATCATAAGTGAGACATACGGCTTGCGTATTATTTGTTTGTGTATTTCTGCGTTTCTTCACCAATAATGTTAGACGGAGCCTATGTCATGAATGTATTTGCATTATTAGACTCACGAGAAATATCTGTAAGTAATATATGTAAGCTATGCAATGTAACGATATTTAATCAACTACAGACTAAGCCTAAAGAAGAAGTATCAGCTGTATTGTGAAAAATAAGTTACACACTGTTTGTGGAGGGGGGTTGTTCCTTGTATGTATCCTATGTGTGACATTTGCTTTTGTATTTACTGTCCACTTGTGTGGATCTGTTTTCATGTGCTATCTATTTGACCCCCTCCACCACTGATGAGGAAGACCAGTGCTGGGGCTTTTGGTCATGAGGGACTCATGGGTGTCAGATTCCCCAAACAGTGATAGGCTACATCCAGGGTTGGTCACTAAACTCGACGTGGTGCAATGGAACTGCTTTGATGACTTGTGGCCACTAGATGTCACTGTGGGACGCAAAAATATCACAAACAAGAGCATTGTCTCGTCATAAAACTATTCAAATTGAACAAATCAGTTCTGTAGTGCATGACAGGATAACTGTCTAAACTCCCATGATTAAAAACACATTGACGACAACAAAAGCTTCCATGTGCAAAAAAGAAACACTATTTCTGGACAGTCTAATGCATTTTGGTCAGTCTTCTGTTCAACATAGGCTGCTGTCATTATTGATAAACCTGACAGTAAAGATTAGTATCTATCATTAACAGTAGTCCTCTGACAAAATGACATAAAAACATTAAAATTGAACTCAAATGTAAATTTTTAATTGCTTTAAATGTTGAGAACAGAAGCGTTTTTTGGGGTTTTGGATACATTTTTAGATTATCAGATATATATTAGATTATCCACCTCAAGATGAAAACGGGAAAAAAAAGAAAATTGAAATTTTGTCCATTTTCCAGAGGAACAATTGAATGGATGGATGATAAACAGACATAATACAAATTGCAGGAATGTTTTCAACAGTAGATGAATACTGCACACACTGTGCGAGATAATTACATGGACAAATGAAGGAAATGATAAATGCAACACTGCCTACCTTGTGACTGAGGTGATGGGCCTTCTTATCCAGGTCGTGGGCTTTCTGCTGCAGCTCGTTTAATGATTTGTTCTGAGCAGCCACAGTGCGGAGGAACTTGTCTTTACTGGCATCCAGCAGGTCTCCAGTGAGAGCGCGGGTTGCTTTGGACTGTTCCACAGGACTGGAAGGACCGAACACTGAAGAGTTGCACTTCTCCTCAGCCTTCACTGACTCCCGATAGTGCTTCTTCACTTTCTCAAACTGATCTGTGAGGAATCAGGAGCAGGAGTTTTATATACAATTGTTTTTTTTGTTATTGTTTTCACAACATTTTGCAGCAGCTTGATTTGTATCACACATATTTTTAATGTCTACTTATGCCGTGTTTACAGAAATCTGAGGGGAGTTCTGAACTCTACTCACACATGATGTTTTTCAAAGCTTTACCGACTTGATTGAGTTTGCTACCTGCAAATCCTGAGGTGAGGTAGTCATCCAGCAGGTGTTGTTTGTGAGCCACAGTGGTGTTGATGTCCCTCAGCTCTCTCTCTAGGTCACTCAATGTGCGTCTCAGGGCCGCTTCTTCTCCTGCTGTTGTATTTAGCTCTCGGGTGACGGCCATCAGACGCCCATCGGTCAGGGCGATCTCAGCCCTGCAACACACAGATCAGGGTATTTTATATAATATCTCAGCAGATGGTGTCAGGTAAATCATCCTAACCCTCAATCAACATCCAAACACTACGAATCATCACCTGAGGTCATCGATGCTCTGTCCAATCAGCTGGTGGATCCTGTCACTGTCCTCCGCACTGATCAGATCCTGCACTTGCTTCAGCTTCCTCTCTAGCTCTTTGATGCGGGTGTCCCCGACTCCTGGCGTGACCCCGCTTTCCAGGATGTTCTGCACGGAGTATTGGATGTGTTCCAGGTCCCTTTTAATCTGGCACACCGCATCGTCCCACAGCTGGAAGCACGGATGACACTGGACACACTTGGGGAAGACGCCAGTGAAGCCGCGAGCGCATTCATCGCAGTGCTTCCCTGCTGCTCCCTCCCGGCACTCGCACGCTCCCGTTATTCGGTCACACTGGGCCATCTCTGAGCCCAGCAGATGGCAGTTACACTCTGAATGGAAGGAAGACACAGGAGGGGAAGACACGACTAAATTGAACATGATAACATTATAATCTGAAGGTTTTACTATATCATTAATGGAAAAGGAGTCAGACGAACCTCATGGGAAATGACAAAGAGATGTTACAAGATAACACTGATGGGGGGGGGGGGGGTGGAGCAGCAGGTCACGGCATGTTTTTCAGTCGTCCATTTTACACGTGTTTGATGGAACACATACGCTCCTACACAGGCCACGTAGCGGCTTGTGTTTTACTTGTGCGTAAAAGCGCATTTTTAGGCTTCAAATCTATTTTCTTCAGTTTTGCTTTATGTTACTACAGTGTGTTGGGCTCTCCAGGTGACCTACACTCAATACTGTGCCTGAACGCATCCTGTGGACATGATGGAAGACTGCTGCTGCTGCTGCTGCTGCTCACGCTACGCCTCCTGAGTGGACACAGTCAGTAAATCTGGCCTTTCTCAGCTCAGAGTTCAGTCACATTGAACTGATCGTGAGGCAAACGAGGCAGGATCAATTCACAAAATGTGTCTTGTCCCCTTTTAATTGAAAAGAATAGAAAGTGGATTTTGGTGCGTTTGAACATGACACACTGATGGACTGTTTTATAGCTTCACTAAATGTTTCTGCATAATTTCTGCTCTAAATTGAGAACTAAATAAAAAATGTGAGCCGCCACGCAAAGTAAAGTATGCCCATTCCTGTTCACAAGTGATATTTATTCTATAGTATTTGTGACAAGGTGAGTTACCTTGACACTGCACCTGTGGATCTCCCCAGTGGAGCTGCTCACACTCAGTGCACTGTTTACCTCCAAATCCTGGGCGACAGTGACACTGGCCTGTGAACTGCAGAGGACAGAGGGAGACTGATTGACAAACACTGCAAGACAGACAGATAAGAATACAAACTTATACTTCTTGTCTTTGCGTTATCCACTCTCAGGCTTTCCAAGGCCTTCGTGCTTCCTCACCATGTTGCAGTGAGTTCCCAGGGCGTGTTGTGGGTCGCAGCCGCAGAGCTCGCAGCCTCGGTCCTGACCGTAGTTCCAGTGGTTAGGAGCACACTGGTCACAGTTATGGCCGGCCACGTTCTCCCTGCATGGGCAGGCACCAGTCTGCCGGTCACAGTGACACTGTCCATCACTGCAAGCAGACTGGACGGTGCCAGCAGTCACACAGGTGCAGCCTGGGAAGAGAAACATATATTCAATGCACAGATAGAGAGAAGACAGTAAGTTTCTACTCAGTGTCTGTATGTTCCACAGCACTAAAATGACAAAATTAATCCTTTAAGAAAACTTTGTGGTTAAGACATACTGTTTATACATACAATGAAACATTTTTTTGTCTTTAAACTTCAACGCTGAGAAACTAGTTGGTCATCATATTTGTCATACAGTCATATCCAAGTCAACAAAATAAAATCAATAAAATCAGCTTCAGCCCATTCAAGAAACCAAACATTGGGGGGGGGGGCAAGATAACAAAATCAATCTGAGCTGGTTACAACTGAAAAAAAATAAACAATGCATAAAGATGTATTTCTATCTGCCATCATTACTCACGTCTGCAGTCGTGGGCCAAAGCGTTGCCATAGTAACCATGTTGACAGTGGGCACAGGACGGGCCGTCTGTGTGGTACAGGCACTTGAGGCACTGGCCGGTCCTGGGGTCACATGACTCAGTGTCCTGGGTGTCGATATTGCCGTTGCACTTGCACGGGAGGCACTGCCCACCCGGTTGCTCTGGGTTGCCATAGTAACCAGGAGCACACTGGTCACAGCGGGGCCCTTGGGGAGAAAAGGGAGAATATGATAAGACAATTAGCTTTAAAGCTGCTGTTCACTGATGTGAGACTTCAGCAGGGGGTGGGTAGTGTGATAGCTCACCAGTGAAACCTTGTCTGCAGTTACAAATGATCTGGTCAGAGGTGTGGTCAGCTTGACAGGAGTGGCCGTTAAAGTGATCCGAGCCGGGGTTACCAGGGCAGGGGCACGGCCGACAGTGCTCCCCTGAACCAAGCACCGGGTTTCCAAAGAACCCATCCACACAACTGGGACCAATAAGGGAGACATTTACCATCAGTCTGACAACCAGGGACAAAGTGAAGTAAAGTCTGACAGTCTGAGGGGTCCTTACCGTTCACAGAGGTGTCCTGCTGTGTAGTCCCTGCAGTCTCCACACTCCCCGGTGCGGGGGTCACAGATGTCTGCGTGGCCGTTACACTGACAGGGGCTGCAGCTGGGGAAGCCCCACTGGCCTGGTTGGCAGTCTGAGCACTGACGCCCGGTGGCTCCCTGCCTGCACTGGCACTGGCCTGTAACTGGGTCACACTGGTGGCTCAATGAGCCCTCTGAGTGGCAGTCACAGGCTGAACGAGAGGAGGCATTTAAAGGGTTAATCACTGTGTTTCTATTGACAATCCCTTTTGTGCTTCTTACTGGAATCAGGAAAACAACATATAATGAGTTATTCAAATGATTCTTTTCTTCTTGGAAAGGGGGCATGTGCACAAGGTTTTTCTTTCAACATGAAACATTATGACACATAATCATACAACAATGTGTCTATTTCCTTAGAGCCAAACACTGCAGCTCTATAGTCAAGGTCAATGGTTTGTGCAAATGTGTGATTAAATATTACTTAACATCTAAGAGATAAAACAAACACGTATGGTAAAATGTTCATGGACTGCATTCATATAGTGATTTTCAACATTAACCCATTCACATACACCAATGTGTAAGGCAGAGATGCCATGCATGGCGCTGGTTTTGGGAGCAGTGTCTTGAACAGGAAGGACACATTGATACACGGACAGGAGGACAAGCGATCAAATCACCAAACCCTGGGATTACGTCCTGAGCCACAGCTGCCCCCAGTCATCAAAATTCTGTTTTCACATTTTGTATTGGTATCTGATTCGGCAGCATCAGTTTGAATTCTAACGGGGGCTGGGGGAAAGTAGAAATTAACTTGAATGTTTTACCTGTACAATGTCAATGTTGTGACTGCTCTATATTTTTATTGTAGACTAAAACAATTTGCTCTTTTGGCTTGAAATTGCATGAGTCAATCTGACTTCTCTTGGATATTGGAAATGGGATGTTAATGTCAAAAGTAGAGGACTGGCCGATTATTTTCCTCACCTTTCACCTCAAAAAACTGTTTTGCCGACTTACAGTAGCTTACTTACTAACAGAAATAAATTATCTGAACAAAACAAACAAACAAAAGAACAAAAACAACAAAGAAGTCGGACAAGCACGGATTACACCTGACACAATTACCCAGCCATCACTGGGCTTGAACAACTGTACTAGTCACACATGGGCGTTCTGTGACAAGAGTGTCACTGTGAGTGGAAAGAATAAAGCCTCTGACCAGCTTGGTCAGTGAATTGAAGTCAGGTGTCGTGTCTGGTGTAGCTATGTGCAGCACAACTGTTGTCCTCAAAGTTGATGTGTTAGAAGCAGGAAAATTGGGCAAGCGTAAGGATTTGAGCGAGTTTGACAAGGGCCAAATTGTGATGGCTAGATGACTGGGTCAGAGCATCTCCAAAACTGCAGCTCTTGTGGGGTGTTCCCGGTCTGCAGTGGTCAGTATCTATCAAAAGTGGTCCAAGGAAGGAACAGTGGTGAACCGGCGACAGGGTCATGGGCGGCCAAGGCTTATTGATGCACGTGGGGAGCGAAGGCTGGCCCGGGTGGTCCGATCCAACAGACGAGCTACTGTAGCTCAAATTGCCAAAGAAGTTAATGCTGGTTCTGATAGAAAGGTGTCAGAATACACAGTGCATCGCAGTTTGATGCGTATGGGGCTGCATAGCCGCAGACGAGTTAGGGTGCCCATGCTGACCCCTGTCCACCGCCGAAAACGCCAACAATGGGCACGTGAGCATCAGAACTGGACCACAGAGCAATGGAAGAAGGTGGCCTGGTCTGATGAATCACGTTTTCTTTTACATCACGTGGATGGCCGGGTGCGTGTGCGTCGCTTACCTGGGGAACACATGGCACCAGGATGCACTATGGGAAGAAGGCAAGCCGGCGGAGGCAGTGTGATGCTTTGGGCAATGTTCTGCTGGGAAACCTTGGGTCCTGCCATCCATGTGGATGTTACTTTGACCACCTACCTAAGCATTGTTGCAGACCATGTACACCCTTTCTTGGAAACGATATTCCCTGATGGCTGTGGCCTCTTTCAGCAGGATAATGCGCCCCACCACAAAGCAAAAATGGTTCAGGAATGGTTTGAGGAGGAACAACGAATTTGAGGTGTTGACTTCGCCTCCAAATTCCCCAGATCTCAATCTAATTGAGCATCTGTGGAATGTGCTGGACAAACAAGTCCGATCCATAGAGGCCCCACCTCGCAACTTATAGGACTTAACCTCCTAAGACCTGGCATCCACATGCGTGGACATCACATTTTGGGTTATACCATAATACTTAATTCTGCTTATATGGAAATTCAAAATTGTCCCCTAATGCGGAACCACATCATGTCAACAGATGATGCTTAGTTTTTATACTTATCAGGTCCCAATAAGCCCAAATAGCAAAGAGAAATTAAGATAGAGCTTGGGTCTTAGGAGGTTAAAGGATCTGCTGCTAACATCTTGGTGCCAGATACCACAGCACACCTTCAGGGGTCTAGTGGAGTCCATGCCTTGACGGGTCAGGGCTCTTTTGGCAGCAAAAGGGGGACCAACCCAATATTAGGCAGGTGGTCATAATGTCATGCCTGATTGGTGTATGTACAGCGAGCCATTCTGTTTGAGACGCTGCGGCGGATTCAAATGATGCCCTCAGCTTTGTGCTGGGACAGCATGCTCAGGCATCGTGTCATATAATTAATGCAATTCATTTCAGAACCTAGTTTACAGAATGTCTTAAGGCTTTTTTTAACAAAGGACGTCAGCAACAACATTTTCATTTAGCTTTGGGTTAAGGGACAGATGGTGTTGGGTAAAGGTGTTATCATGTGACAGACTCACCAGTACAGCCATTCACTCCAAAGCCGTAGGTTCCTGGGGCACACTGGTCACAGAGTCGACCCATCACGTTGGGTTTACAACGACACTGACCTCCCACCTTATCACACTCACCACTGAGGGAGCCCTGAGGGTCGCACTGACAGGCTGGACACAACAGATATACCAAAAAAGACCAGAAAGAAAATGTCAGCCATTTATTATCATTTAAAAATAAACCAAGGATTTGAACTGTCAGTGTGTTTGTTTCTGTTTCTACTCACGCAGAGCTCCATCATGAATGATGGATGAAATGCTACAGATGAGTTTGGAGCACATCTCAGCCAGCGCGGGCATCGGCGTGATCATAAAGGAATCCAGACACATGTAGCGAATCATCTCGTCCCGCCGCTGCTCTGCCTCCGGTTCGTTACCTTGGAAACCAGGAAGCTCAGTGTATTTAGGGATCAGAACCAGCTATTGGGGACAAAAAAAACAAAGGTTAAAAAAGGAAAAAGATTATACTGTACTTATAGCAATGCATGTAAATTGGCTGGGATTATGAGCCAGGGAGGAAATATTGATCACAAGAAGGTCGTTTCAGAAAATGATAGTGACTACAACAGAGGACAGTTAAATACTGAACAACCAAAATCTGTTTCATGTTTAAAGAAATTACTTTAAAGGGAAGTATATTTACTTGTTTGCATTTGCATTTATATTTTCCCACCACTAGGGGGAACCTCATAGGTGAAGCCCTGAGCAACATGCTGTCAAGTCAAGGTGATCTCAGTTTCCATGGCCACTGCTACTTTTCAAGCAGGCATAAAGGTGGATAATGAGGATGGCGGGCGGTGTTGGCTCACCGAGTCAATAAGAATGAAGGCAGTAAGATGTCTGTGTGTGACCCCGTGGCGCTGGAACCTGATTGCAACCACATAACGGTTACTGGGCTCGAAACAGAACGGCCTTGGCATCTGGATGTATCTGGAAAAACGCAATACATACAAAAGCACTTAAATAGATAAATTAATACATATATATTCATACATGCCATAGTTTGTCTGACTCTACTCCTATCTCTTTTCTCTTTTCCTTTTCCACTCTCTCTCGGTTTCCTTCCGCTAACGGGCTCAATGTCATCTCACTGTACATTCATTTCCTGTGGAAAGAGGAACTATTCATGACGCCCTACGAAGTGACAAGTACTAGATCTCACTCACAAGGCTTTTGATGACTTCTGTGAAACGCTGACCAATCAGCGGTGGCTACAGTTATTTATGGACCAATGTTCCCCCCGGGGATCAGTAGAGTATTTCTGATTCTGATTCATAACTGCACACGACTGAGTCCCCCAGAATGATTTTTCCTGCTGTTAAAACCTGAACGACTGTGTTAGGTAAGTAAAACTTCTTGTCATGTCATGTCAGTATTTGTGATATTTGTGGTGACTCCATCCACTCTCCTCTACCTGTGTTTGGCTTCCACCACTCGGTCTGTGTTTTGGGCTCACTTTGTTAATTGGTTTTGGCTGATGGACCAACCACAGAAGAGAACGGAAGGCAAGCTACGGTCCGCTGAGAAAGCCAGATCCGGGAAGGGCCTGACCTCTTAGTTCCAGATGAGTTCAGACACTGAAAGGCTTTTCAGCAGGTTGAAAGTAAACAGTCTTAGTGTAAGGCTTTCCTTGTTTTTTTATCCTATATCCTATTTTTGCTTGCTTGATTTCTCTACGGGGATAAAGGGATAATTAACACTTAATGTAGTCTGATCTGTAGTAATCTGTCTAATGTGTTGACCATGCAACAGTGAAATAAGCTTTTCATATCAACAGATCAATATGAGGTAAATATCGCGCTGTAATCCTTTAATTTCAGGGGGTCGTAAATGTAAATATAACTCAGGAAAAAAACATACAAATGATAAGCTGAGAACTAAAAATATCTGAACTACAAAACTTTCACTCTCAGTAATGTCATTAGGTATGACAAAGGTGGGGTAAGGTGAAAATATGGGAGGGAAAGTGGAGGGAGTGCAATGTATGGTAACAAGAGTCTAAAGCCACGGTAGCGGCTCTGTGAGGCTGTACTGAGGCACAGCAGTGCTTTGAGCTAAATGCTAATGTCAGCATGCTAACAAGCTCACAGTAACAATATTAACATGCTGTTGTTTAGCAGGTGTAGAGTTTACCATGTCCGCCATGTTAGTTCAGTGTGTTAGCATGTTAACATTAGTCAATTAGCACTAAGCGCAACGTATAGCTGATGAATGTCATAAAGCGAAGCATTGGACAGATACAAATTTTAAACTGACAAAGAGTTAAAGGACCACTTAAGTTATTACGATTCATCCTGTGGGGAACATAAATGTCTGATTCATGTTCATTCTGTAGCTAGCAGGTACTGTGGACAGTCAAATTCCATGTATTATATTTTTGTATAGTTCTCTAAATATCAGTAGGTCTGGCGGTCAATATCTCTCAGTCGTTTTTAAAAAGCAAGAGTCATGTTAGGAAACAAGAGAGCAAATCAAGGATGAAAAAAAGTTGATCCTTCATCCCACCTCCTCCCTCAGACCCCTTAAATGTCTCTACACTGGTCTCCATGCCTTATCAAATATTCTCGTCCTTCCTGCAATGTTAAATCCAAACCTCTCCAAATGGAGGATCTCGCCCAGTTCTTTCTTATATTGATGGCACACTATTACCTCAATTATCTTTGATCCTTTAAAGATAGAGGGGGAAAAAAATAAACTCAATGGACCTGGACCAGGTGTATGGGCTTAGATATACAATCTCTCTGCCGTTTCTGTACTGCTTTCTGCTCGTCTTCAACAGGTATCTGATTTTTCCCACTCTAGACTTCAGCAAACAAAGCTCCTGCCTTCCTTTCATATTACTGTCCCTGATTCTTACACAGGCCTTCCGGTATGTTTGCCCTCCTATCAGTGAATCAATAGTAAAACATACTGCAGAGGGTGCAGTGAAATGAGAATACAAATACAGGCCTAACTCATACAAGCCAGGGCAGGTTTAAGTGATAACAGTGTAATGATGCAATTCTTCCTGAGCTATAAAACAACAAACAAACCATACGGGATACCAGCACAAATCTTAAGTGACTTGAACAAACATCCTGGCTGCAGTGGCACCTCTCTCACACAAACACACACTTTTATATATTCAGGTTGTGGTACCTGTTGCGGTGCGGCAGGGTCACTGTGTAGAGCTGTTCAGTTGGTAGGAGGTTTCCACACCGGAGACTGGACGGCAGCAGTACAGATGTAATACTAACTATAGCCTCCCAGTCCTCTGTGGACTACACACACACACACACACACACACACACACACACAAGGCTTGGTTCAAAAGACCTTCATTAATTAGTAACAAAAGAGTAGTTTTACATCAATAAAAACACACACACACACACCTCAGGCTCATAGCGGATCATGATGTCGTACTCCATGGCGTAAGGGATGTTGTCGATAGTGAACACCAGGCCGGCACCATCTTTGACGCGGGCAAAACCAGGTCCTGTCCACGACACCATGTGGCTGGGAGTGTGCTCTCTGTGAACGGTCCTCACATCCGGCTGAGAGAGACAGACGGATCACCAAAGAACATTTCAGAGGCAAATATTGTACTTTTACAAGTAGATATATGTTAGGGGTCACAAGTCAAAAAGGTTAAAACCACTAATCTACATTGCTTTTTGTCCAAACCATGAATGAAATCAGTGAATCAATCGAAGCAAATATCCTACTGTTTGCTGAAGCTGGCGGATACGTCTCAGTGCTGCCCGATGTTGCTGTGAGTTGGTAATGCGACGGTGACGCCGGTGCCTCCTCAGCTGGTTGCTGAGGTGCTGAACACAGTCAGTCTCTGCCTGAGGACGAACTTTTCCCTGAGAGGAGAGGAGAATGTTCATGCTTGTGTCGATCATACTTTTACTTTTACAACTTTTTACAACTACACTTACAACCTACAGGGGTTAATCCTGCACAGCTTTCTCATTCCAAAACTGAAAATGACCACTCAGAGCAGAAAGAGCCGTGCTGTGCTGAAATTGCCGGAGTGTGACAGACAGAAACAAAGAATGTGATGGTGAGAGTGTGTTTTTCTGTGTGTGTGTGTGTGTGTGTGTGTGTGTGTGTGTGTGTGTGCGTGTGTTATATGTGTTAGTAAGTGTGTGTGCCGTGCAGCAATTAGTTGTGACAGGTTGGTATCTGTGCTACTGTGGAGTTGGAATTCTGCACAGAAATGCAGGACTTTGACTGTATCCTGCATATTCTGTACCTCTTTGTTGTCCTTTTCCATGAACACTCAATTTCCATCCAGAGCCAGTTAAGCACGACATGTTCACCCCCTAAAGACAACAGCCTCATATGTCAAAGACGCAGCTCCTCTTGCTTAGTGTTTTGCACTGTTGCCTTTATCTCATAACCTTCTTAAGTCAATACTTTGCCTTTTTTTCCACATTCCTGTCGCGGTGATGTTGTAAGTGTGGACTGTCTCAGCTTGCCCAAAGGGCTGAATGGGGAAGTGGAGGGGGCAGGGGGTCTGCTTAGAGTGGGGAGGACGGAGGTGGATGCAGGGTGGTGACGGACACAGACAGAGACAGTAAAGAATGCGAGGAAGCGGGTAGACAGAGAGGATAGAGACAGCGATGTACGACTGATAGGTAGGTAAGATGAGTCCATGACAGCAGGAACAGGCCTGTCACAGTGGCTGTCTTCTTGCTGTAACAGGTTGGATGTTACACGAAAACAACGTTACGGCTCTTATTGAGGGGAATGTGCAATATCTTGGCGTGTATGTGTTGGTGTTTATAGATCTGTGTGTGATACTGTGTGTTTGCTGTACTTTGAATCATATCAGCTGTCGCTAATTAACAGTAATTCCAAGAGTTAACATAATAACAAGCCAAAATAAAAGTTGTCAGTTGTCTGGTCTAAGTGCTCTCTGTAAGCCGGTCAAAGATTGTTTGAACTGCCACTCTGTAACACCACTGTACAATCGCCTCTATTAAAACCATCAGCTGATCAAATAAAAGACAACTGTGACTGTTCTGCAGTAAAAAGTGTATATTTTTGGATGTCTTTGTGTCTGATTCTAATAAGCCTTCAAACTGATCTCTCCCTCTTTTGATGGAGGTCTACTTTAAGTCTTAATTATTGTGACCTGAAATGTGAATTAGTGAGCTACACTGAACAGTGCGCTCACCGGCAGTGCGGAGTCACCAGGGGAGTGTCCAGCGGCATCTTCAGCCTCGTATTTGTAGTAGTCCAGCGGGGCACAGAAATACCCAGGCTGGACTTCTGAACACTGTCGACCAATTAGATGCCTCCTGCAGTCACACTGGCCGTTCTCCATCATGCACCTTCAGTGACAGACAGAGACAAACTTTAAATGCCAATTGAATCTGATCTTGACCTTTTCTTCTTTCTCTCTCTACCTCTTTGTCGTCTTCACTCATGAACAGTCTCAGCCTCACTGAAAATCTGTACTGTACCTGTTGTTGAAGGCTCCACCAAAGTCACAGTCACATGGTCTGCAGCCGGCCAGGTCGTTACTGAGCCCCCAGTATTCAGGCTACGGGGAGAGAAATAAACCTCAAAACCAGGATGCACAGTGATATATCTATATATCTCTGCACAGCGTCTGACGATCTGTTGTCCTTGTACAGCTTGCACAGTTGTTACTGTGTACTATGTCCCTTCATCAAAGACACCAAGATATCTATTTCTCTTGACACAATTGCTTTCAATTGTTATACAATATTTAAAAACATTACATTCAACAGCCAAACAGCCTAACCTAACGTTTCTCTGTTTAGTAATGCTAATCAACAGCAACATGATCTTTTGGTATGAAACCAAAAGTTGTTACTAACCAGACACTGGTTGCAGTAGCGACCAGTGACATATCTTTTGCAGGAGCAGTCCCCACTGATCTGGTCGCAAGGAGCTCCCATCATGATGATGCCACGAGGGTCACAGTTGCAAGCTGATGGAGACACACGCACACAAAGAATAAGATAGTGGTCGATGAAACCATCTTCATCGCTGCACAAACACACACGCACAGATACGTACGCTGACAACCCAGTGGGTCGTTCTGGCTGAGTCCGTAATAACCTTCCTTGCAGTCGTCGCAGCGCGTGCCTTTGACATTGGCTTTGCAGCGACACTGTCCTGTGATCATCCCCATGTTCAGGTCGGTGTGACTGTCACACACTCCTCCCTCCAGTGATCCGACTGGGTCACAGTCACAAGCTGGCGGTCAGAAGTCAGATGGAGAGAGTAAGTAAAGGAGAGGCCAAAACTAAAGGGCATAAATGGGAAACTTGCCTAGAGAACAAGAGCAATGGGGACATTTTTTTGAGAAGGTTTTATTTTCATGAAGATCAGCAAACAGATACTTAATAACGCTCATGTAATGAGCAATGAGTAATGCTTGTGCTTTTGTTTGTGTAGATCTTTGTGTAGAAAAGTGTTACTGGTTAAGGTGTTCATCTAGTGTCAGATGAATTTTAAACTCTTGTAACCTCAAAACTAAATGGAACATTCTGTCAAAGACGTCAGATAATTTCATTTGTTTTGAATGCAGTCTCAAGGATTTCCGGCATTTTCCTAACTTGAGGTTGATTGCCATTGACTGAGTGTTCAATGGCACAAATAAGAACATCCTTGAGATAACTGCACTTGCACAGGAAATTTTCCAAATGTTTCATGGACAATTTAGGGATTTTTCAATACTGACTTTCATCTAGATAACATTTGTTGTTCTATATCAGGGGTATTCCTCTAAAATTTGAAGAGGTCCAGTTAGAGAAAATTTCCTCAAGCAAAGGTCTGGAACATCATAATGTCTAACTTGCATTGTGATTTAGTGTGATATATATTGAAGTAGCCTAGTAGTTGAATCAACGTAATTAACAACTGACTGTCAAATCAAATAAAGAAAGTACAATTCATAAACATTTTGACAATATTTATTGTCACTTAACATTGACCTATACAGATATATAATACTGTAGATATGTATAATGCTCTTCTCTAATTAAGTAAAAGAAGGGCTGCATTTAAAAATAAAATAGAGAAAATAAATAAAATAGCTTTTGAAAAATTGTGCATCTTAAAATAAAGTGCTTAATTTTAGAAAAAAGTGTAGCAGCAGCTTGAGTTTCCCTTTTTCTTTACAGTCTTAACCAATTTCACAATAAATAATGTGTCTTCTCTCCCTCCTGCTCACTCGTCTCTCCGTCTTCTCTCCCTGTATTGTTCACTCGTCTTGTCATCTGTCACTCGCCTGTCACCTCTCTCGTCTGTCTGAGTCGCAATGTTTATCGCCTGGAATTCACAGATTTGATTGGCTGAGTAGCATCACGTGGGCTGGCGTAACTCGTATGCAACTGGTCTGTGAGTTTCCTGATCCGCTAAACCAATGCCGTCAAGACTAGAAAAGCTGCGCCGGTTAAAATAGAAGCGCCCCGTCAAAATTAAAAATCCCTTAGTAATTTATTGATTATAGGTCCGGGTCCGAATAGGACGGTGTCCGGGTCCGGACTTGGACCGCGGTCCGCCTGTTAGTGACCCATGTTCTATATCATGGCAGGAAAGAACAAAGGACTCACCAACACAAACTCTTGGGTCCCTGATATCCCTAACAGGGTCTTGGTAGAAGAAAGGTTTGCACATCTCACAGTTGCGTCCCATAGTGTTGTGAAGACAGTCGTCACACACTCCTCCGCTGATGTTGCCCGTGGCCAAATACACCGCCATGTCAAAGTGACATTGGTTTGAGTGGCCGTTACAGTTACACTCTGGAGAAACAAGGAAGAAATTGAACAAATAAAGACTAGTTACACGCACACAAACATCACCTTGACCACCACCATCCTGCTTAACACTTTCAAATTAGCAGACAGTTTAATGAGCCGTGGAAAAACTCCAGCAGGCTTTTCTGAAGGAAAGTGTTCTTCTACAGGAAGATAAGATTTAGAGTTCTCTTAAGATTAAGATACAGCAGTACATAAGCAGTATATTAATATCTGGAAGATTACTATACTGAACTTCAAATCTTAAGACATCCCAAATTTGTTTGCATCTCAATGCATGCTTTCAAGGGCAGACGATGTTGAATTTACATTTCAGGAGAGACTGAAACTCCTGTCAGTGTGCTTACTGTGTGCACAAAGTTATTTTACAAAACAATCACATAAAAAATGATTTATGAAATGATTGTGTGAGCCTTGTGTAAAATGACACACTGTGCATACACATGGGATGTTCGTTGTGGGGTGAGAATGGTGTTCCTTTTTGCAACTTTATGTAAATTGTGAAATTCAATAAAAAACTACATATCGCCTTTAGCAGCAACAGGCTTGTGTTCCCACCTCTGCAGCTGTGTGGGTTCTCCGCCTCAGCTGGTCTCCACGGCAGGTCATTGTGGAAATCTCGGCAGCGCTCACAGTTCAGGCCCTCTGTATTATGTTTGCATACACAGCGACCGTGGATCTGGCCAATCACGATGTAGCAAAATGAAAAGCAAAAAGGTCATTATCAATAATAATGGCATGGTAATGTGTACTGAACGAATCAGACAAGCTGAGGTTTTTATTATTTTCAAACAAACTGCTTTCTGCTCTTTCTGGTTAGTCCCACAACAGATGCGTTGATGATTACAGATAGCAGGATTGCAATAAATAGCCACTAGCTCACCATGCCGATCTCCCGGACGTCGACCCCTGGCACTGGGGCGCACTCGGAGGCGTGTCCGTAACAGAAGCAGCTCCCTCTGACCACCAGCTCATAGATGGCAAAGTAATATTTCTGTAGGACATCAGAGCGTCGATCCAGCAGGTCGTCTCCCAGAGTGTTCAGCTTGGTGAAGTTGATGCGCAGGTTGGTGATACGCAGAAGTTCTGTAAAGGAGAAAAACAGATTAATTAGGTTTGATTATGTATATTAGCCTCACTATTCAAAACGTACTATAGTATAATTTCTTTAAAAACAGTATTGTTCTAAGTACTTCTTGCAAAGAAGCTTTTTGTTCCATACCTAAATGCCCAAAGTTAGCATTTACTTTCAAACACTATAGATGTAGAGGTCGATGAAGAATTCTGAAGAAAAGTAATAAGAGCATAAGTCTCAATTTCAGTGCCTGAATTAAGAGGTTTTTCACATTTACTGTATAATAAAATACAGTAAATGTGAAATAATATCAAGGTGAAATTTTTAGAGGCACATTATGCAGTGCTGCTAATGACAATGTTAGAGTCAAAGTTAAACGTCTGCACTGACCTTGAATGTCCAAGCTGTAGGGGTCTTTCACATGAATGGCGGGATCCAAAACTTTATAAATTACCTTAAATACAGAACATGATTGTTCAGCTAGAGAAAGAGGCGAACCAAAAGCAGGCATACTGTGTAAAATGAACAATTTTCCAAAGCAGATCTGGGCTGGATCTTCAGCTTGAATACAACAATTACTATGAACAAATCAAAGTCACTTTCCTTCACAATCTTCAAACAGCACTTTTATCAAAATCTATTATTTTAGAAACAGTTAGATACGATTCACACTTCACCCATTCCTCCTATGATCTTCATACAAATTATTCTTTAAAGTTTTAATCCTTAATGTTTTCATGAAATAAAATTCCATTTTTGATACTATTTATGTCTGTGTTTTTCAGAAATGTTTCTAATTTGATCTCATCGAAGTCAGCCTCACTGTTTACTCACTGTTCACTATCCTGACGCTAAGTGACGCTAAGTTCCTGCTAATGCTAACCCAACATTTACTTCTGCTGCTGCCTCACATTAAAGGTCACATTTTTTTTATTGAGCTGTTAAATGAAGAGCTGCAGGCGACAGGCTGCACACCTCCAACTACTTGCACCGTGCACTGCATGAAATCATATCACCGTTGCTCATGGCAAGATGGAAAAAGGCTGATTATTGACTTCTTTATTAAAACAACATGAGTTTGTTTGTCCACACTGTAAACAGGTACACCAGCTGCTCCTCTGTTGTTTTACAATATTGCCAGCCTTATCTTTTGACACTGTCTTAACACTCTGTTCTCACAGTCTAACATGTCCCTACTATTACTGCTACCAGCACCTCTTCTACTTCTTACCTCTCCGTTAGTGGAGGGTTCGATGTCTGAGTAGCGTTCCTCGCAGATGATGTCGTTTATGTGGTGCAGGCCGTTGGCGGGGATGCTAGGAAAGGTCTTGGTACAGTTTGAAGCAAAGTAGCGGTAGGGGCGCCATGTGCGGCCGAAATCAGCCGAACGTTCGATGATCATAGCTGCAGGTCGGAAAGTCTGAGGAGGAAAAGAGAGGAAGAGAATTCAGTCCTTTAAGCTTCATCTGCTCCTTGTATTTTGGTGTTATGTGGCACCTGGGGATTATAATGAGACTTGTATTTCATGTATG
Organism: Enoplosus armatus; assembly: GCF_043641665.1. Taxonomy (NCBI): domain Eukaryota; kingdom Metazoa; phylum Chordata; class Actinopteri; order Centrarchiformes; family Enoplosidae; genus Enoplosus; species Enoplosus armatus. The sequence goes on from NC_092187.1 coordinate 4,798,814, forward strand.
AATATAATACACGTCCCATCAATAAGTTATGGGCTATGAGAAAAATCTGTGACATTTGTTATGGTATCAACAGCCTGACTGATCTATCAGGACCTTTTGTTTCATGTTGTCTTTACAAACAGTAGGATGATGGAATGCAGCCATCGAAGTTCAGTGTACACAACAAAGACACACCTAGACAAGTATGCACCCTGCATGCTTAAGCACATACAGTACTGTCACCTCTTTAAACATAGGTCCACAAACACACACATACACAACGGCACCTACATACATGCAAAAAAGTGCGCATTGTACCTTGAACTTTATGATGAGATGCGTGAAGTGGAATTCGGCCTCCAGGTTGAGTCTGATGCTGACATTCTCCTCTCCTGTGGAGGAAATAACTGTCACTCAATGTCATAACAACACAATGGATGTACAAGTCTTGTCTCCTAAAGTCAGTGTCTGCTAGACGGACTGACTGTAGGAGATCTTTCTTTGCATTTTTGTTACCCCAGTGAGGACATAGATTTAGCAGTAAGTCTTTTTCTTATACCACTGCATCTCAACAACATATGGTAAGTATTTGGATATAGACTTACAGTTAATGAATTAAAATGTATATGTTCTTTACCATCAGGATTTAACTATCAACAACACAACACGAAGAACAAATATATTCCTCGCATACATATACTCTCATACATGTGGGAGGACAGAGGCAATGAACACACTGATGTGTTCTTGTGTTCTGTTGTAGAGTAAATACAAAACACACACACCGTTGACAGACTGCCACCAGGTGTTGTCTTCAATGCTGTCCATGAGGTAGATCACGTTTTCGATGCGGTGGCTGTTTCTGTGGCGGTACGGGTCATAGCGATGCTGGGAGTTACACTCAAAACACTTGTCTGACTCCTGTCGAGTTAGAAAACACACATTTACTCTTGGAGAAAGTTGTTGGCTCAGAAAGTTCAGCACCTTTCTATTTGTACCAAAATATCCCAAAAGAATGAACCATCTGTGTAATAAACCACCCGCGGATGTTACATGGGAAACAATTCAAACAACTTGCTGTAATTCCTTACAGACACCTACAGTGTGTACGGTATTACTTCATTTAATTTTGTCTGCACAGGTTGTGTCTTGTACATGTAGTACAGTGTCAGTCAAGCCCCTGGGATGGAGCTGTTTCCTCAGATTAAGGTTTTCATCTGTCAAGCTGAAATAATGTGGGCAATGTGCGCCAATACCAGTGTGAAAGGGACAAAAGGGGACTGGATTGTATCTCCACTGGGTCAGAAGATTAAAAAGGAAGAACAGCTGACAGGAGAGAAAAGAAAGCGAGGAGTAAAAGAGGGGAAGAAAACAGGAGAGGCATATGAGAGCAAGGGACACAGTGGGAGAGAAGGAGGCAGGTGAGAGGATAAGAATAAAGGGCAATAAAGAAAACCTACAGCAGTGACAATGTCAATATAACAATCTTTAGTAGATTTAATGTTTACCATGTTCACTATCTTAGTTTAGTGTGTTAGGATGCTAACATTTACAAATTAGCACTAAACATTAAGTTCAGCTGATGGGAATGTCATTGGTTTTGCAGGTATTTGGCTTTAAACCAAATTATCATCAAAGTTCTTACATTTCATCCTGAGGGGGACATGAGCGTTTCACGGCAATCCATTCAATAGAGACTTTTCACTAAAAACCAAAAAGGTCAACCTCATGGTGGCGCAAAAGGAAAAGTCAGGGGATCACTAAAGTCAGTAGGATTCATTCTCTGGGAACCATGGATGTCTGTACAAACTTTCATCTCAAACTTTCAATATTTGAGATATTTCCATCTGGGCCAAAATGGTGGACCGACTGACTAACTGACAATGCCATCCCTAGAGCCACACAGCTAGCATGGCTAACAATCGATACTTTGGGTATCCAGAGGGTCTACACACTAACATGACTGTTGCATCTGAAGCATCAATGATAAAGATGAGGATAATGAGACAAATGCTTTTTGCATTTGTCTCATTATCCTCATCTTTATCATTAAGGGAGGCACTGACATGAATGGAAGGGGAAGATGAAGGGAAAATGCAGTTAGCTGCTGACATTGATGAGGTAGAAGGAAGAAGAAGGAGGGGAAGAGCTTGAAGTCAGAGGGCATGGGAAAGACACAAGAATGTGGGGACCAAGGCCAAGAGCAAGAGCTTGAATGAAGGGGTGTACTAGAAGTTAGAGAGGGTGGTTAGAGAAAGGAAGGTGCAGGTGAGAGAAGTGGGCATGCAGTGGAGAGGGGTCTCAAACAGCACAGCGGGGTTGAAGGACAAAGAAGGGGGCCGGCAGAGAGCGAGGGAGATGCTGGGAGAGGGTAAAAAGGGGGTGCGTTTGAGAGGGGGCCATAAAGAGGGGAGCGGGGGAGGGAGGGGGGGAGGGAGAGGGGGAAAGAGGGCTAAACAGGCAGATGAGGGTAAGTTGGCACAGAGAAACAGTGGATTCCAGGGCAGCGTTTCTTAATTAGGTTGTTGTCAAGGGTGATTAAGCTGCAACCAACAACATGGCGGTTAAAGAGACTCAGCTGAGAGGTGAAAAGAAATGCCTAAAGCGTGCTGGAAGTGATGTGTGTGGATGTGCGTGACCACATGTGGACACATGCCCACATGTAAGTGAATGTGTGTGTTTTTAACATGCATGCTTGCCTTCTTCACCTACCCTCCCAGCATAAATCTGCCCAAACCCTCATCTCAGAGCCCGGCTGCTGAAAAGGGCATTCCTCTCTGCACAGTAGTCCATCCATCCTGATGCAATGTGCCATTATTAGAGAGCCTTTCTGTAACAGCACTGAGTATTCGCTGCAGCTTTATACTGTTTTCAGGAATTAAGGTCCAAGAGCAAGGTTTCAGGTAAATCTAGATTTACCTTATCTAGAGTAGATGTAGCAAAAAGTAGTAGTTAACCAAAACACCTTGAACTTCTACTCAGAAAGTTTAAATTCATCTCTTTCTCCTCTTTCAAGGATACTGTAAAGCTTCAGTTGGTGCTTGGTGTAAACTTGTGTGGCTTTAAGACCCTCCCTCCCTCCCCCCTCTGAGCTCTTATTTATCTCCCATTAGTCAAGCCTGGTCAGCTCAACTATGAGGCTTTCTGCTCCAACAAAACACTGATGTAAGTCTGATGTTGATGTTCTTTGTCACACGATGGTGGCTTTAAAAAAAAAAAAGCACACCCCACCTACCTCATTCAGTTTCCTTTCCACCTCAGTTACAACTCTGAAACTGATATTCCCTTGTTGTTGATACAGCATCTCACTTCTCATTTTCCTGCCATACTTTTCGCTCTTTTCTCTACTGCCTCCATGTCTCTGACTTCCTCTGCATCCTCCTTTTTTTTTTTTGTCATTTGTCATTCCCTGTTTTTCCATCTCCTTCACTTTTCCTGTTCCTCTCTCTTGGTCATGGGAGCTTGTCTAAAGTTACAGTTTTAGTTCCACTCTACCAGGTAGGTCTGAGGGCCAAACCAGAACCCCTTTAAAGGTCTAAACACAATTGGCTCGGCAGCAGCTCCCTAAACACACTGCTTCTCCTGGGATAGAATTGTGCATAAAAAACTATGCAATCCGATCCCACAAGGAACAAAAAAACTACCTAGGAGACCCTACGTCAAACACAAATGATTGATGAACTTCTGGACATTTAAAGGCTGAGGGACAAATGTTTGGTGTGGGCCTCTAAAGTAGCTTCTGACAGACCAGCAATGGTCCGCACCTGGATTTATGGTACGACAGGTTATCACCATATCCTGCCTGTTACTGTAGTAGAGGGCCTCTCAGCAATCAGACAATGTCAATCATGTTCACCTGGAAGTCGACACTGTTGAATATTCCTGCCCTGAGGCAATGGAAGTGCAGGCACATACTTGTAGATGCACGGAAACACATGTAGTGTACGGATGCAAGAGAGGTGAATGTCAACTTGATGGTGAACGTGTCAGGAGCCTAAGCCTAGCCTAAAGACATTTCTGCTGGCATTTATACCACTCATACATCAATGTGTAAGTTTAGCTTTAACATAACCATGTACCTAAATTAATCACTTAATATGGCCAGCGATCATGGAAATGACAAAAACGGAGACAATAAAAAGAAAAACTAAAAGAGAGCTTACTTCAAGGTAAAAACAGCAAGGTTATGATATTGACAGAGAAAGAGATGCAGAGAGAGAGAGAGATGGAGGGAGTGTGTATGTGTGTGTGTGTGTGTGTGTGTGTGTGACTAAGGTGTGGCTGACTTGTGTGTCCACCTGGGGCCTGATATTGAAAGGCTGGGTAGCGTTGGGGGGCCTGGCTCATGGAAAAAACGGACAGATGAACAAATGAAGATGGAAGAGTGGCGACTGAAGGATGAAGATGGATGAATGCATGAAAGAAAGAACAAACAAACCATCCCATTTCTCTTTGCTTTGACTATAGGGGGCCATGTATTGTAAAGGAGGGTGCTGGGAGATGGAACAGGCAGGTGGGAGAGGCAAGTTGAGTGTATATGAGAAACTTTTAAAAGCAGTGAAAATTGAGGGTTTTATATTCTGAAAATGCCAATTGTGGAAAAATCAATGTGAATCACAGCACATAATACAGGGTGCAAATGAAGGAAGAAAATAATGCGTGATTAGCATTAGTCATTAGCAGGAAAAGTGTGAATAGAAAATCAGCCATCATCTGAAGCTGATAATGTTACTCTTTATATTTCACCTTGACTGTGTGTTCATGTGTGTTCTGACCTGCAGATGGCTGACAATGCAGTAGTGCTCCGGCCCGTCCAGGCCGCAAGTAGAGGTGGCGGATAGGTTGACAGCCCGTCCAATCAGAAGGTTTCCTGTCGCAGGATAACAGCTGCCCTCCGTGCAGCCATGAGGGCCTGATGGGAGCTCCTGTCCAAACACACTAAGAGCTGGAGGAGGAGGGATGGAGGGTAGAAACAAAGGAGACAATAATTATTTTACTCATCGTACTTTACATGTGAAGCTCTTAATGCTGTGGAAGTGCACATAGTCAGAGCATTTCATCTTAATAAGTAATTTAATTCAGAAATTAGTAACAATACGTTGGGTGGCACACAAAAATGGAGCTGATGTGGGTATATATCCTTTATTAGAAATAAGTGCATGCTTTAAAGGCCCAGTACCCCTGTGTTTTCAGATGTTAATTGACTAATTAGGCCTCTGCTCTGATGTGATCGGAATCTATGTACTAATAAGAATGGGGGTCACTTCAAAATCCAACACTGTGGCAGTTGTTTGTGATGCACCCCATTTCGATTCAGCACACAAAAAGCCACATGCCGTTGTCATGTCATATCAGAGTTACTGTTATACTTTCTAACCCCAATGTCCAATAATAGCTTAGCATGGCAAGCCTGTCAAGCTTTGTACTCCCCCCCATGCTGAAGCGGTGTGCAGGGGGTAGTAAGAGCAATACTCAGCATTTAAGCTTGGAGGGTAGTGTCTTTTTTTCCCAAAACTAAAAACGCAAGAGCAAAATTGTATGTTGGGGAACAGTGTGTTATCTGCTCTAATGTAAGCTGCAGTCGTTAGCATGTCCAGCTAAATAGCAAGTTACGCTAAAAAGCCCTGTTCACGACTAGCACCTCCACTGTGTCCGAGATAGCTTTATGTTTACAAAACACATTAGCTAGTCCACATCCTAATAGCATTTTCTCTTGTAATGAAAAACATGATTGATAATACGAACTGCTTAGCAATAAAATGGAAGGAACCAAACAAACATAGACGCCTCGTGTCAGCCAAACTCATTAAAGCTAGTCAAACTTAAATTTGCCACTATGTAACAGCCAAATTGCAGACATTGTAAAAGGTGTGAAATTGGTCCTAGACTGATAAAGGCAAACCACTCTCTCTAACCTCCAGGCAAATATATCAGCAAATATTGGCTGATGCAGATATATCGTATCGGCATACAGTATAGCTCAGCTGATAAATAACGAGTAAATGAGGTAGAGAAATGCCAAAGATATGTTTGAGGTAATTTATAGTGTCGCAATCATATCTTTTTGTCCACCATAGAGCACTGACAAGTTTGTGTTTCATCTCCATTCAGTACATACCTTTGTCACAATTCCTTAAAAACTAATTTAAGGTATCCTTATCAAAAATGTTGTATGTGTATGTTGTAAATATGTAAACAAATTTTTGTAACTCTCAAGTATTAGTATGGGTATTTGGCCTAAATTATTCAGTTTCAGTCGGCTCTAATCCAGAGTAAGTAGACTCATAGACAGCAAGTCTGGCTACACAGAAGCATGGTGGATTATAAATAGTAAAATCATTGTTGTGGTATAACATTTTAGACACTGCCTGACATCTAAGATAGTAATTGCCTTAATGGACTTAGGTGTCTGAGAGGAAGCACATTCATTTTAACTCTCTGAAATGCTCTGGCCTTGTTCCCTCAAACTCTCTCCCTCACCCATGTAAACACTCTCTCTGCATCACTGATTCTGAATAACGGGGTTACGTGAGAGAGAGACAGCAAGAGTGAGGGGGGTGGGGGAGAGAGACAATGAGATAAATTATGGTAAAGCAAAACTGAAAGATGTACGGAAAAACTATGTGGACGGACTAATTTCTACAAACAGAATTAAGAGGCTCAGAAAGGGTTCAGCAGTCATTAAGACAGTGTAGAGACAGTTCAGTCAGGGTATTTACGTCAAGGTTTAACCATTTACTTTGCAACATATGAATGAACATGAAACCTTATTGAGAGAAATGTTCTAAATTCACTGTAGATCTAACAGCATGAGAAGACTATGGAGACAGAAGGAGATACATATGTTGGGAAGCAGGCAGTGATGTGGCAGCAATGATGTATGCTGAAGAAATTAGCACAAAATCTTTTTCTATGGACTGTGAAAAGGGCGTGGTCGTATGGAACATGTGACTTCTGTGCCTGCCTGATAAAAAAAAAAAAACTGAGGCTCCATAATCAGCAGTGCACAGAGTGATAGGGGATGAGAGATCTTGACAGAGATATCTGAGGGCCTTTCATCCTGTTGATCTACAGAAAACAACATGTTGAGGCATGACAAAGACACGAACTGTTTCAGATGGAATCATAAGCATCCTCGTAAAAAAAGAGCTGCATATATGCATACAGACTCTCTATTGGTGGAGAGCTCATTTATGTAGCACTCTGAGGTATGACTGTGTGGTTGATTTCACTCATGAAATACTAAAGGATTCAAGCTTTCAGTCACAGGCTTGACATACAAGGAAAACAGAACACAAGAACACTTCAGTCACACTCGGCCATATGCTGTATATGTGTCCCTGTTGGCCAGATTGCAAATCTGATTGTCTGTGTTTGTGTTTTCTTGGGCTACATGCTAATCGGGGTCACCAATACTAGTCCAGAGAGTGGTGGTGATGCACCCCACGCTTTTTAGTAACAACCAAAACAAAAATAACTTTTGCGCTTTAGTTACAGTTTAGTCGCAACAATAAAAGTTTAGCTAGCTAGTTAACAACTATCCATAAGCAACCACAAACGCACAGACATCCTTAAAATGTCTGCAGACTGTCCTGATTTGTTTTCTACGTCTGATGAATGTAGACTTCAGTACCTGTTTACAGACAAAGTGTTTGACCTCTTTCAGTCTGTGTTAAATGCTTACATGCAACAGCATAGGAGGGTGCTTTATGTATGATACAATAAAGGCACAGTCTCAATATATTAATGCTCTTGTTTGTTATTGTTTGTAGAAAACAAATAAATTACTTCCTTACTTACACAGATGAAACGTATTTATTAACTACAGACAAGACAAAAGTTTTATTGTCTTCATTGGACGCTGCTCCCTCACCCAGATCACTCAGTGATTGAACCGATATCAGATAAAGGCTGCAACAGCTCCTTCTGTATGACTATATGTGTTGAAATTATTGGCACAGGAAGAACAACGGCTAATTCAGTAATTAGTTATTATTAATTCAGTTTGGTTGCCGAGTAACTTCAGTCGCTGTTATCATGGGGACAAACGCTGCGAGAGGTTATTTTCAGAGTGCTTACCGGCATAATTACATTTAAAATGAACACACATTATGTCTGCATCTTGGAGAGACAAATGCATGAACACCTTTTCAACATCTTGTCCGACCCAAGCCCTTTGCTGCATGCCATCCCCTCTCTCTCCCCTGCCTTCCCCGTCTCTCTCTCCTGTCAATAATGCCCCCACTATATACAAAGAGAGGTGCATCCTTAAGCTGCTATGAGAGATGATATGAGCCTGTGGAGTGTAGGTCGTGGGTCAAATAACGGGGAGTTATTTAGCCTTTTAAGAATATTCATTCTGATCCAGTTTGAGAAAGAGCTAATTGGTAGGCCTCCTCAGTAGAAAAAATAACAAAAATCATATTCAACACAAAAGATATGTTTGAGGATTTACAGTTTTGGGTTAGGGTTAGTGTTAGGTAATGCAACACAGTCATTGTTGATTAATTAACAAAATCATCCCACTATCTGTACCATTTAATGATTCAGGAACTAAATAGATTTGTTTTTTCATGATTACATGCAAAACAGCACTCAAATACTTGTGAATATACTTAAAGTGTGCAGATTCTAGTGTGCAAGAATTCTATTTTGTACAACAAAATGAAATACTTTTATGTCAAATCTTAATCGTAATAAATTCCAATATATTTTCACCGTTTTCTGAGACTAGAAAAGACTGCAGCTCCGTCAGTCCTTCTGTACACACACACACACACACACACACACACACACACAATGTCTGTGTGTGTATAAATCTCTTGGCTCCAGTTCAAGTAAAAGATTTAACAGAGGCAGATTTTCTGAATTCCTGTGAGGCATTAACAATGCCTGACTGACAATGTTAACAATTCTACTGATAAACCTGCAGGAAAATACACCACACAATCACTTGTAATGTTATTCCACTGCATGAATATACTATGAGACTCATATTCACACACACCGTATACGCAGGTGTGCTCATGTACAATGTGAACATGCAGAATTGCACAGACATGGGTTAGAAGGTAAACCTGTGGACTGTAGATAAAGATCAAACACACCCTGGCCAAACATAAAACACAAGGCAGCGCAGCAATACTGAAGCTCAACGATGTTATGTACAGACACAAGGCTGCAAAAAGAAAAAATTTCCCTAACAAACAAAGTCTAAGAGAAGTAGAAAACTATAAATACGCCCATGTGTGTCTTTATTAAAGCTGTAATGTCGTCCCACCCCTCTACTCAAACAACCTTCAAGAATACAGAAACATAGAAACTGACTGAGAGCTGTAGCTGGGTTTCAGCTGACCTCACTTTACAGGTATGACATTATGCAATGGGTTCACTCACTGGTCAAATAACCTGCCCTAAATGAGACGCCATGAAATACATGGAAATCTTCCTGCCATGAACAAAAAACTTGAACTTCATCTGGCTTTGGATTGTAACTAGAGGAACTCAATCAAGACTCAGTCAAAGCTCCTCCCAGTCTTTGGAATTCAGGAAGGTTGAAGTGCAGCTGTGGTTCAACTTTATTTGTAATCCATTACAACATTCCTATTTCACGAGTTTACAAAGGCTTCCACGTCTTCTTGTTGCACTTCATGTTACTGGCACTGTTTTAACTTTGTGTCTCCAATATGTTTTGCGTATGACGGAGTACTGTTGTGAAAAATAATTTCAAAATATTACGACTTTTTCTTGAAACATTTTTGAATTCTTCTTGAGTTTGTTTTTATCCTCAACATACAAAGACACATTCTCAAATGAAGATTTCCTCAAAATATTTTCACAATATTCTCTAAATCTCTAAAAGAATGTTTCTCCATCTCATCTTGGTGTTTTTTGCTACTACAAAGTAAAAAAAAAAAGATATACCCTGGTGATGAGTAGAACTAATTTATGTCTCTGATTTGATAGTATTTTACTATCTGTAACTATTTAAGATTTAGCACAACTTCAAATTGATTTTGATGGAAAAGCCCCAAAGCATGAAATCAGTTCACTAAAATGACAGAAATTAGCATACAGCAGGTTACCACTTTAATGGTAACCTGTCATTCAGATTTTAGGTTTTGAGCTGCACCGGCTCTGTATCATTACAGTTTATCATATTGGCCATAACATTCAGATGTGTTATGAATTCCTCTCCCGACACTCTGTCTAGACACGTACTTCTCATAATTTGCCCTCAGTTTTAATTAATGGCAGAGGTTGTGTTCTGTCTTGAAATAGACCACACATGCATGGTATGTCGTTACTATAAAGTAACAAAAAACAATAGTGTTTGTGTTGATGATTACAAGTCAAAGCCATCATCTAGGCACACACTCAAATGTGGGAGAGCCTCATTTTTCAAAAGATGCCTCTGACATCTGAGACATGACAGTAGTGTTCATCCCCCTCTCTGTGTGGGCTGTCGGAAACATATCCTTTACTTGGTTTTCACCTGCCCCGACTAGCATGGAGGACGTCAGAACGTGTATTTTTAGGTGTGGATTGTATTACTTTAGTGGTGCATACAGTAACATACTGACATCATCATTTTCAGTACTGTTTGTGCATATGTTGCAATTACAGCCTGCTTGTAGGATGCTTTTAAACTTTAGGAACCTTCAGATTTGATTGCAGAAGTGACGATACAGCTCAACAACAACACACATGAGGGGAGAGGATGCTTAAGTGACCAGTCACCAGGTTGAGGCTGGGAAAATGACACTTAAAAGTGCCATTCAGCAAGGCACTTCCAAACCGTGATTACTTTAGGTAAAGTAAGTGTGCTTTCATTCCATTCAAGTTATTTTCAAGACATTTCAAGACAAGGACAACAAAACCCAGCAAGACAAAAAATGCAAGCAAAGACACTTAAAACAGAAACACTGGTTCCAACTAAAATGTCTGAGGTTCTGGGGTAAAGAGTGGGAACGTACTGTCTTGTTAAGTATTGGTAAGTTACCTGCCATTTTTGACTTATAGGAGCGCTACGCTATGCTGAGAATCTAGCTGTCTGGTAAAATGGTGAACCTAGTGGGCACCTTTTGAGGCAAACCAACAAATGTGCCTGATGGACACAAAAACAGTTGTTGTGCAAGACGACCGAACGTCAAAGAAAAAGCAAGGCTGAGATGCATGAGTGTGACTTGAAGTCAGTGAAGCCAGCTGCACAGATGTTTGACACCAGCTGGTTTACCAGTGTGTGATTAGCGTGTTAGCACGTGGCAATGTAGCACACACATGCACACAAAGCAGATACACAAAGGGGAGGGGTTGCAGGTAAACACACCCTGGGGCATCTCCCTCCTGTATACAGCACCGTGGCAGGAATGCAGAGACAGAGAGGAAAATGTTATTCATTAGAGGAAACATTCCAGGCGTCAGCGTGGTGTCCGCAAATGATGCAAACGCACGCTTGAGTTCTGCATGTATACACACAAACAGTATGTAGGCTAGAGAATGGAGGTACAGGATCTACACGGTACACACACGTTCTTTCTACTAATGGCCAATCAATAGGGTTTCAAGCTTCAAGATTCAAACGCATGCTGCGAAATTCATCCCCATCTTATATCTATGTTGAATTAGTGATACAACATTTCTGCTGGAGGTGTAACAGCTTTGCAGGAGGAGGCAGGAATGTAAACAAAGCACGTTGATTTTTCATATCCAGTAATCAGTGTGGCAAGCTCTGAGATCCAGGTTTTGTTTTGTTGGGTGATAAGTGGAGTTTCTGCACTGCACTTCTCATTCAATGTCCTTTAGTACAGCAAAGTCTTTTCTGTGGAGTTTCTTTTGATGAAATTCAATGTTTTGCAGATTATTTTCTTTTTCTGTTCAGCCATGGTTGCAGTCGTTCATTGCTATTTCTAATCGGTTAATCGCTTTTATGAACTGCAAACAGGCTATCACTATTACAGTATATAGTTATATGAATAATTAATCAAGAGGAGCAGATTAAAATGTAAGACATTATTACTTTCAACTCAAGTAATTCATTTAAACTACTACTTTAACCTAGTCCTTGCTTGTGTAATCTCAGTTTGACTAATTTTACCTTAACGGAGTCAAATTCTGCCTGAAACAGTGTTGACAATACAGTAGGTCTCCAATGGATAATGAACACATAGAGCCCCCTAAAAATCTCAGAATCAAATTTTGGGCATATCTCAAAAATTTAGCTATATCTATTTATCTATGTTGTTAAGTGTATTTGCATGTTGAAATGTTGAAATGTGAGGAGCAGCAGTATCCATTCTAGCCTGTTCCCTGTGCAAACTACAAACGTTGGTTAACTGATACATTTAAACTCCACCAAAGCATATTTGAAAAGCCCGATTTCATGTCTTTAAAGTTGAGTTAACATTAACCAGTTTATAAGCAAAATATCAGTTAGTAATATCAGTTCTGAGAGTCTGAGAGTGCACCTCTGCCAATGAGTTTGTACTTCCCATATAAAAACCAGTATTCAAATAATGTCTCAAATAAAACACGGGGGTCTGCAAGAACAAATAAAGGCCGGTCGCTGATGAAGGCAAGGTAAAAACACAACACTGCGCTTTCTCTTTTTTGAAAGAAATAATGCTTTCATACGCTAATGAAGTTCAACCCTTTCTTCTTTGCTGCTATTGATCAGTTAAACTCCCGTCAACACAACTCTTCCTGATGTTTTTTCAGTTACCTGTAGTCAATCTTTGGTAAATGAGATAACTATTGAGGCTGTCATTTGTTGTTTAGTCACCCTAAATATTAATTAATTCTCTCATTGATTAATTGATTCATTAATATATACTGCAAGACTGAAGCAAGCTCACCATTACTGAAGTTGGCATATTCTGCCCTCTCACACACAAATACAGTCTTCTTCCAGTTAATAATTAACATAGAGACTGACCTAGATGCCTGTGTGTCGGCGAGTTGGGAAAAGCAAGTATAATATACTTAGTCAGTCTCAATTTCCATGTGTGGGTGGCTAAAGTTAAAGACAAGAACTTCTCTTTAACTTAAATCACTGTTAAGTCTCCGGAGACACCCAAACACAGACACATAGGTGAGCAGGAGACAGAACATTTAAAAGTGGCTGTCCGTGTGTGTGTGTGGCCCTTTTCAAAAAATGCCCCTCAGTCACCAATTAACCCTGCAAGGGCCCATTCTGCCTCAGATCCAGCGCTGCTGTCAGTAGCCCATCATTTACTACACATTCCACAAATACCCCAGATTCTCACAGCTTCCAGATCCTACAAGCTGACCTAATAAACCTGCGTTTGCACGACCACAGGAGCTTTAACATCATGTGTGGGATGGAGCTGATGCTCAGTGCAACAAGTGTCCACACTGGAAAGCAAGCGTGAATACATGGCAATGCTTCTGTGGACGATTATAGAGACCACAATTTTTTTTGATTGTGGGAAAATAAATGTTTAAATTTGATTACGGTGAAAGACATTTTGCAAGTATTGTAAGCTCAGGACCATGTACAGGTAAGAACCTCTGTCTCCCTCACAGGAGGGGTCTGTTGCACAGCAGCGTTCAAAGCCAGCTGAAAATCCACTTCACTTTGTATCTAAATGCAGCTTGTTCGTTAACTTGGCGTGAGAGAGAACACTGACAGTCCGACTTTCAAAAGGAAAGTCACTCCATGGTGCTCCGCTCCCACTCTGCACCACTCACTCCCAATTTGGGAGCCAAATAATATTTACTTGATATTGTGCTTTACTTGGTTGTTCTGCTGTAAATACAATTTAAAATTACAGGCCTTTTGGTTTGCTTATTGTGTTTATTTAACAAATAAAAAAAGACAGAGAGTGTGTTTACAGAGAGTTTCCTGAGGGTCTTGGATTACAGTCCTTATTCTTCTCTATATGGTGGTGAATCAAGTACGACATAATTATTATTATTATCATTTAGGGTCTGGCCACCTGGTCATTTTGACTTGACTAAAAGGCAACATCAACTCAGTGAAGGAGAGTTAAATTCTTACTTAAAACCTTCACTTCCTGTTTCTTAAAGTAAACACAATCCTGTACAAACATCTGTGGTTACAGCTCAATCCTGTGATTAGCGTGCATGAAATAATAATGGATTAGACCAAATGACAATGTACAAGGAGAGTATGAGTCTGTGAGGATTTCCTTTGGCTGTGAGTCTACTGAGGCAAAAACAACAACAACATACTAAGGGTTAAGGCTTGGAGGGAGCCTGTTCACACCGTCTTCAGTAATAATTACCACATTTCACATGCTACCCTACTGCTGCATCACTGAGGAGGAATAGGCTGGCATGACACGCTTTGGTTTGACTGAAGAGACTTTGTCCTGTTGCTATAAGTCATTTCACACTGTTGACTGACGATGAGATTTTGAACATGTGTGACTGAGACATCTGAAAGGTGCTCAATAGCCAATGAGCTTAGGCTTGTCTCTCTTCACTATTACAGTCTGTGTAATATTGTGTGTGCAGCAGCGAAGGCAAAACAACAAACAAATATCTTTTGGATCTGTTTTTGTACTCGCATAAAAACTGCAATATAAAAATGTGTAATCACTGATAAACTGCAGCTCAGCTTACCTGTTTGACACCTCACCTGTGTGGGTTGGTTCAATCGAACTCTGGTGCGTTTGCCCATGTAGTGTGGTTCATTTGGGCTGGTGTAAAAGCAACAACAACCGGACTGACCGCTTGAAAAGTAGGGTTTCGGCCCACTTCCAATCGGACTCTGTGTGGTTCATTTATGGTGTGAAAGCAAAATGGACAGTTTTGACAGTAGATACGTGATTTTAGCAAGATTTAACAAATGATTAACGACTACAAATAACTAACTACTAATACGATCAGCAGATTGCTTTAATAGCTTTTGAATTCATGCTAAAATCAATCCACTATCACTAAATTCTGTGGTTGGTCTGCTTTGCTTTCACACCACAATCAAACTGCACCATAATCCAATTGGAATCAAACTGAAGCCAGGTGGCCTAAATGGCCTAAAAGAGATGTGGAAGCGCCCCCAAACAGACAAAGACAAAACTGATCTATGACTTCTACTCACCCAGCATGAGGAGGCCCAGATACACAGTCATGATGGGCATCAGGATGCCTGGACGCATGGACACCAGGCTGTCTCTCTGGCTGTAACAAGCGGACACAAATAATTTTAGAGTGTGACCAAGAAATCAACAAAACATCTATATAAAAATTATTATTATTATTATTTAGTAAAAAACTGCCAGAATAAAAAGGAGGCCAGGGCAATCATTTCGCAAATTTCCCAGAAGTCATTTTTTTCTGAAATTCTCCAATTGTCAAAGCAGACGGTAAAAGCCTTTACCCTCCTAAGACCCAAGCTCTATCTTAATTTCTCTTTGCTATTTGGGCTTATTGGGACCTGATAAGTATAAAAACTAAGCATCATCTGTTGACATGATGTGGTTCCACATACGGGGACAATTTTGAATTTCCATATAAGCAGAATTAAGTATTATGGTATAACCCAAAATGTGATGTCCACGCATGTGGATGCCAGGTCTTAGGAGGTTACAGGTCTTAACAATGGTCTTGTTTGTCTGCAGTACATTTTTACTACTATGCCCCCAAAGTGCTGTGGTTATGGCTGGTGTTAACACAACACAAAGCAGCTTTAAATGGTAAAAAACGGATTGCCGATGCAGTGTAGTAGTTCAGAGTAGTTCTACTCTGAGGTAGAAGGGTGTTGATTGTGTTGAACCACAGAGGAGAGAAAAGGCCTCTTGTATACTCAGGCTCCACAAACATAGAGACCACTGTGGGTGTGTGTGTGTGTGTGTGTGAGTAGGCACACACTTTGACAGACAAGAACACACGTTATTCATGTCACACACTAAACCAATCTGACTTCTGAGACAAGTAAAAGTGGTAACAGGAAGACAAGAGGACGGACTAAATGAATGGACTGACTTCACAGCCAGGTTTGCTTTTGCAGCCTAAATAAGTCATTTGAGTCAGAAGGAGAACTGCTTTGTCGTCTGACAAATCACAAATCAAATGTCTTCCATTTTAAAGAATTTCTAAAGCTTAACCTTACTCACTAATCCATGTTTGAGATCTAAAGCAGGTCTCTGTTGGAAAGCATTTTTCACACTCAGCTTGGTAATGAGAGGTCCACGTGGCCCAGTGCTCTCACTGTCAAAGGCAGAGGCACTGAGGAGGGGCCGCTCAACATCTCAACACTCAGTTCAACAGATTTACATGTGTATTACGCTGTTGACTGCATCCATAACAATAAGCTATTTGTGTTCCTGATGTTTACATGCAAATACCGTATAACAGCCTGAACTAACTTGTATCAGCTGCTGTATGCCAATATTCCCTTCAACAATGAGAGATCACAATAGCTTTTTGCTTCATCACTACTCAAACAAAGTCAGTTTTACTTGTGTTTCTTGGTAATATTCAGATTACGCTGTCCATGCATGCTCACCCTACAGACATAGTACATGGGCAGGATATGAATAGACAAACTAATTATTGCTGTGCAAGGAAAACCATGCATTTAATGATTGAGAATTTTTCAGAAAAAAAATGACGGATTAAGTGTTAATTCATGGGTCGAGATAATTTTCCAGCTTCTTACATTAAATAAACAGCTACAGGCGACCTACAGAGGTAGTGACATAAGGTCACATTTTAATCTAAAACTTCACCACCACAAGACTAATTCACCGAAAACACAAGAATATAGACAGAGTTTCAGCTGATACAAATAAGTAAAACACTAAGACCACACTTACAGTAACAGTGTAATATTCATTATCAGTCCAGCATTAGCAATAACTGATTGTAGCTTCATACTCACACAGCCACAGGTCACCTCACTCTCCTCTGCACTGCGTGGTCAGAATTGCTCACTCTGTCTCTGTGGGCCACTTTGGTCTGTCAGTGTGTATGTGTGTGTCGATTCCCGTATCCAAGTGTGCACGTGTGCAGGCCCTGGATCCGAATGTGTATATTTACGCGTGCATGCACATGTGTGGTGTGTATGTGCGCCAGAATGTGTAAAACAAACTTGAAAGCACAACTGACGGCAGCAATGTAAAAACAGAGGGAATACCGCCGGCAAATGGGAACCCAGTGTGCAAGACCCCCCCCCCCATTCCTCTCCTCCCTCCGGCTCCCTCCGTTTCGTCCTTTTTTGCTCCCTCCAGCTCGTCACTGGGGCACTGGGGTGAATGGACAGCTATTCTTATTCTAATTCCTCTGTCACTCTGTGGGCCACTGGCTGAAAGAGGGGAATGGTCTCCAGGCTTTTGGAATGCACCACCCCTTTCTTCTGGACACTGAGGGAGAGTGAAGGGCGAGAGGAGGCCAGAGAAAGAGAGAGAGAGAGAGATAGTTAAAAGAGGAAGAGAGAGAGAGAGAAAGAGAAGAAGATGGAAGAAGTAGTAAACCTACTGGAAAAAGGAATGAGGAAAGGAGAGAAGGGACTCTGACGGGGACGGAGAGACATTTTGGCTCTCTGGGGTAAACTAGGGCACAGAGCTTCAGTGCAGCACCACCACCGTCCACTCCACCGCACCACCACATAGCACCACTTTCATGGCACTTAGCAAGAGGAGCCGACCAACGGATGAAAGCTTCACCAACCTGCACTGAAAGACAAAAATGCACTCTCCCCAAAACTGTGAAGAGCTAGTCGTATGCACTGCAGGATGAATGCTGTGCAAACCTTTTTCACTGCTATTTTTTGTAAAAAATTATTATTATTATTATTATTTAAGATTTGTTTTACTGAAATGCAGTTACCAGTTCTGCTGGTGCTGCTTCATCCGTGTTACCTCCAGTTAGACTAAAGAGAAAAAAGGGATGTGACAAATCAACTGGGTTGTGGCATTGGACCGGGGCCATGGAGGTCAACTCTATTCAAAAGTTCAAAAGGTTGAAGCAACTGGTGCTATGACTAGATCAGAAAAGACAAAGGGAAAGGAGTGGGAAGGTGCGTGTTTGTGCCTGTGCATGTAAGATATATATGCATGTCTGGGTTATGTGCATGCATGTGTGTGATTCAGGCGAGACGACAAACAAAGCAGTGTTCACAATCACAGCTCTCTGGTGATGCGACCTTTGACCTCGGCTAAAGAGGGAGATGGATGGTCACACAGCAGAGCTACTGGTGCAAGTTCTAGGCTAGATGGCTCAATGCACTCAATGCTGCAGAAATCAATCAATATATTTTTTTCTACATTATAGATTTTCTCAAACCATCAGTTGTGAGAATTTAATTTCAATCACTGCACTCTCACTCATCGTCTTTTGTACTTGGTAATTTAGGTTTGACTTATGAGACAACTGAGATGTCTTCCTGGTGAATAAATGTAAACACCCTTTCCAAAAGAAGTGCAATCACAAACCTGAAGAGAAAAAGCCTGAGCAATGAATGCATTAAAACTGAATACTCTTCGTCACAATATCTATCACACATTCTGTAATCCTCCACTTCACGAGCATGCAGGCATCCAGGTATTTAATAAAGGAACTACTGTACAAGTCAAATAAATCAGAGGAGAAAAGTCAGACTGTACCAGGTTAGCCTAGACCTTGAGCAAAGACTGTGACGCAAACACACACACACAATCGCGACAACAAGATAAGAGGAAACCTGCAGAAAGTTCAGTGCCACCACTACAGCTTCTGTGTAGGCGTCAGACAAAGCCAAGAAATCTCGAGACACCAGTCCAAACAATCCCAGGCTCCCATATCCTTAAACACAATAACACGATAAGCCAGACTCTGTGTGTGTCTGAGTTTGTGTACACATCAAATGAAGGGCTTCAGACTGAGCTACCGAACACACCGCCAATACGCCACAGCTTGAGACTCTGTTGTTGGAGTACTGTAAGACAAGGGCGGGCTGGAAAGAGGATCAGATCATTCAGATGAGGTCATGGAGGAAGTCTGCTAACCTTATACAGGCAGGTGACTCAATATTCAGAGCTGCTGCTACCTGCGCTACTGTGAGGGGGAAATATGTGCAGTCATCGAGAGCGGTGGTTCCCAACCTTATTTGTCTGATGTATCCCCACAGCCCAGATGAAATCAAGCTCATCTTCATCGCCATGTTCCAAATGTGTTCTTTTGAATTGATTTTAAACTGGATGTTATCTAACACCACTAATTATATAAAAGTGGATACTACCTTGGAGTGGCAGAAGTTTTAACCATTTGTCCATTACTTTTAGCTAACTCCTCTGCTATCTAGTTTCCACACACTCTCAAACGCAACATGTTCAGTTCAGGTGTTGCCGCTGACTCAATATGAGTATGTATTTTTTAAATCAAATTGTAATGTCTACTTTTTCAAAGTAGTTAAGCTACTCTACAATCATCCATGTACCCCCTGACAGCTACAGAAATGGTTAGGAATCACTGATCTGGACAACACAAGGTATAAAAAATTAGGAATAAAGAAAAGAATGAGTTAAAAAAAAAAAAAAAAAATCTCAAAGGACAAAATCTGCAAATAGCAAAGAGGCAATACAGTTAATTCAGTTCGCCTCTATTGCAGATAAACTATATACAGTAAATGATATCATATCATATAGTCAATTTAGTACAGAGCAAAAGCCACAGTTAACAAACAGAAGGTGAAGTGCACTCAAGTATCAAAGAAAAGAGTGCCTGGTTAAAAACTAACCACTGATCTTACGACACAAAACAACCCATTGCAGCAATACTCTACTCATATCTACAGCAGAACGACCAAACATAAGAAAGTGCCTTGAAGTGCAATACTTTTCAGTGCTGCTCAGTTGAGCTCTTACTGACTGCACTGCTCAACAAGTTACGCACAGCAGAGAAATGTGTTAGTTGAATGCTGCCTCCTGAGTGCGACTTTCATTTCTAGTTTTATTGCTTCCACACTTCCACAGTTTTTTTTTATCTACCTTTAATTCAGTTAGTGATTTACTATATTGTTAATAAATGACTTCCAGCTACCCAAACAGACTGGATGAGAACTTGCATTTAGCTTTGGGGTATATATCACTGTATGTGTCGGTGGAGAGAGTAATTATAGCAATAGGTTGGTGTAGACAACGTTTTTTTTTGATCAGAATGACTCACTTTTCCAGACGCCTGATTGAACGTTTGCGCTGCTCTGCAAAAATCAGCAGTCAAAGCAGTCATTAATTACTGTAACACACCTTGAAGCCACAATGAGTCTGAGTCTGAGTCTGTGTCTCTCTAAATTTAACAATCTGCACCATCTTGGCAACTAGTGCCCTACTTTTCAACATAGACATACAGTATGCCGAATGTTCAAATTTATAGTATTGTTTTCCTTACAATTACATGGAGCTATGAAAACGACACTTACAACTTGTACCAAAATTTTGTGAAACAATGAGGTTTAAATGATTCTTCATGGGGGTCTTACGGATAAGAAGGTGGCTTACTCCAATAGATTTACAAAACCCTTAAGAAACACTTATGGACTGAAAGCTACAGGGAAAGCATTGGCAGATACCAACAAATATAATACAAGTCCAAACAATTAACTCTCCACCAGTCAACAATTCAATCATCTCCTTGATTTGATGGAAAAAGACCACCCAAACACGCAAGCATTTTAGAGGGAACTAAAAGGTGTCAATCAAGGAAACAACTTCCCTTCAAACAACTTCCTAATCCGCCACATACATTGTCAGATCGTTGCCTGTGGAGCCAAAGGAAATCTCATAATACTGTCTGGATGTTTACTTTCTGCTGGCATCTTACTGTAAATGAAAGATTACCATCAAAGATAATATTCCTTTTCAGGTTTGCAGAGAGAGAGTTAAATCTCCCAGTGTGAGACGCACTGCAGATTTCCACTGCTATTGACCCAGACCTCAAACAAAGGCACACCTAATACCATCTACTGCTAGGCTTACTTAGTGTTTGTTCCACACCACCTATGTACACACACACACACACACAACCGAAAGTGTGTATAGCGCATTCCTGTTCATACACAACCAGTACAGTTTGGTTTAAGCCCTCTTATTCAACCCAACAACAACAACTACACTCTGTAACCGATCTGCTCTGAAATCAGCGATGTCGTTTAGGGTCTTAAGCAGTTGATCACAGAAATTAATCTTTAACTAAACTCAGACACGCCCGAGAGGCGGACAAAAAGCTAATGTGAGGGCATGACCAGACAGTAGCCAGTGAGGAGCCTTTAAGGTGATTAAATTCAGTGCAGACACACCAACCTACACAACCATCACATTCATGTTTGTACTAGAAAGCCAGAGAATCAGAAGGTGAGAGGTGGAGGTGAACGGCAGTTTGTGGCTCAGCATTACGTCCTGTGGAGAAGGAAAGTAATGTGCAGATTAGTCAGGCAGACCTTAAGCCCGAGGCCACACTCCAGGGAATCATTTCAGAAAAGGAAATTGTCATTGTCAGAGCTTTTATTCATTATTTAGAAAGGACGGAACTTGCTGGAAACTACTGTTTAGAGGTACATTTGTATGTGATACTCATACATCTGTCGTAGCCATAAACACACACAGTACCAGTGTGAGCTGTCTTACATTAAAGCAGGAGTTTCTTCCTCACTAGTTTCTGTGGAAAATTTAACCACCACCTTATTGAAATCCTGAGCTCTGACCAGATCAACAGATGTTAATATCTAGTTCTTCAGTCTATTGCGTGAACATTTTCCACCCATTACTCTATAATTCCTGCAGTTTGAGAGAAACAAAAACAACTCCTCATCCTTTATTCTTTGTTTGGATCTCCATTAGCTTTGAAGGTTGCAGCAGAGGGGCAATCAGTGCTTGGAGAAGTTTCCTGCCTACATAAAAGATAGGCAGGACATTTGGCTGACTTTTTCAATAACACATAAGGAAATTGCATTTCCTGTTATTGACGAGACAATCCGTGATACATGCCATCAGACATTTCTAGTATAAATGTCCCCTCTGTGTGTGTATGTGTGTGCAGGAGAGGGAAACAGACACACCTATAGAGAAACTGCGTTACATCCTGAGAGGTAATTGTCAATGATTGCAGCTCATCAGACTGACCGACAGACATTAAAAAAAGATTATCACATTGTGTGCAGAAACACAAGTTCTGTCACATGCTTTCATGACCTTAAGTGTTTTGTGTGTGTTTTGACGTTGTCAAATGAATACCAAAGTTTACAGCCACTCATCTACACAACATCTAACGGCTCTCAAATGTCAGGGTCAGTGAGAAACAGAGAGAGAAGACGAGAAAATTACAGAAGTTGGGATTTTATGAAAATGATGACACAAACAGAAAGGTCTTAGTTCAGTGACTGAGTTATGCACTAAACAAATATCATTTATCAAACAAACGGTATAGCAACAGTTGTCTGAAACACATTTTACCATCACTCTTCTTCCCTCTAATGATTTATGGGCGACCATAGACTGTATAAAAGAAGTGAACGTAGCCGTTGGTTTGTGGACTACTGTTTTGAAGCCTCAAGTTTGGCATTTTGGTTGTCGCCATCTTGGTTTTTTGGAACCTGAAATGACCACATTTGGACGAGAGGGTGGAGCTGGGAATCTGAGAACCCAAGGACACTATGCACGCCCATCTATACTGGCAACCTCGCTGCCCCTGGCTCCTAGTTACACAGTGCAACGTAGCTGCTAACAAAGTTAGCTTGTAAATGTACTTACTGGAAAGAATTAACAGCTGACTCCTCGAGTGTCTTTTAGTACAACCGAACGCCTCTATCCTGATTGACAGGTCGCTGTGGTAGCAACTTGTCAATCAGAAGGTAGCCCCGCCCTAAAGCATACCCAGCTTTATCGTCTATTTTACTCTAAATGGACCATAATTTACAAAATGAACATCATGCTGCATTGAAGAAGGCTTGAAAGTATTGATTGAGACCATAAACTCATCAGGAAAATGTTTACTGGGGTAATAAATCAAAAGAGAAGTAGGTTGGTGATTGTTTACTGCTGAGCGTTGACGCACTTGCATGGCCACTAGCTGGTGATGCGTTAGATTGTTGCAAGTACAATAATCATTAGCTGTAATACACTCTATTAGTCTGAGTTAAATCATTCCCCAGAGACATATCTTTTAGACAGGAAGAAGGGAGCAACAGAGACAGACATGAAAAGAGGCGTAGTACTAATCCGTCTCTCTTTGCTGCAAACAAGGGGTTGATTTATATCAGGGACATGATTATGAGCGTCTCAGCCTGCAGGGGCCCTGACAGAGGATCAGATATCAAAGACACACTGATGGAGCGCAAGGTGGCCGATTGCAGCAAGAAGTCTCTGGAAAGGCTTCCTGATCTATAGATGATTCTAGCGCAGAGACACGCACAAAGCACATCCTCTAACACACACACACATACACACACAATCCAACCTGACCTCTGCGTTTGTCCACCCACTCAGCCCAAATCACCAGTGACATTACAGCCGAAACATCTGAGAACTGCCATCACACGCAAAAGCATTAGTACCTCCATCATGTCAGCAGATGAGCTCTCACACCTGATGTTTACAGGACCACACCAGTGTTTACAGCTTACATTACTGTACTTCCCAGTTCATGTAAGTAGCCATCTGACCTGCCAAAGGGGCCCATTGGTTTCAGTTCATTTCAGTATACTATCAAAACTCACAGAGATGTCAAACTAGCTAAACACAGCTAATGCATCATAATGAAACACATGCCCGCACTGGTTTCCGTTAAAGTTACTTAATTTTAGAGTTTTAATATTGGTAAAATCGCTGAGTGATCTGTGAGTCCTTCCTGGTGGAGCATTCAAGTGCTAAAGAGAAAGTCTGATGACAGCGCTTCGCCATTAAGCGGACAGATAGCTTTTCATTCATGATGAATGCTAGTTGTATTGAATGGTCTACGAAACTTCAGAGTTTTAGCTACAGCAACATCACATACACACACCATTCCACTATGTCAAACTCAGATGTGCGCTATCATTGGATGATCAGGGTTGGAAGACTGACATAGTAGTTAGTAAAGTGTACCTAAAGTGTGCCTAAAGACAAAGTTATGTGTCCCCCCTAGCTAGAATGTGTTGTGGAGAAACGTGGTGTGCTTCACGGAGCAGACTGTCCAATCAGAACTACTTGTGTCGTACTAGCTGATCCGACACAGAACTACGTAGAAGAAATGAATATCTCCTCCATGGAAATTACTCCTACAATATAAGATTGTGTAAGTAGCGAAACATAATTACCGCGATGTATAAACGTGTGTGTTGGCCGGAAAATTTTAAGGTGGGTGTATCACCAGAACATATTTCATTTTAAAAATTATTAAACAATATTACAAAAGCTAAAATATGGCTGCAAGCTTTGGGAAATTACTGGCACTAACAGATGGTGTAAGCAGATTGAATTTATTTGGCTAAAACATGCAAAACCACTACGGTCCTTTAAGAAAACGTATTTACAGTATATATCATCACAATCACAATATCATCAAAACCAATACATTGGTCAATCTAAAGTCAACTGATGGCTAGAGGAAAGGCAACCACCAACCAGTGTGCCTCTCTCCCACATTGTCACATCTACCAGTTCTGAGCGACTCGTGGATCCTCTTAACCCTTCAGGTTAGAGTTGATCTCAGCAGCAGGGCTAGAGGCCAGGTCCTTGAGCTGATTAAAGCTAGACTAAGCCTACAAGGGACATGGGAACATGTGCCTCCAAACACACACGTCTAAATACCCTGACAGGCTGGTAAAAAAGAAATAAATGGCAATTTAACATTTTTGAATTCAATGGAAAATAGCAATAATTCTCAAGCTTTTCCTCATTTAACAGTAGTGTAAAAAATAACATTTTTCTAGGAACGTCCCTCACCTAAAAAGCACCAATTAGGCAAATATGCTTATCAAGGTTACACTTAGACATTTATTGGTACCTTGTGTGAGCTCAGAGGAACAAGTGTTGAAGATACATCACACCACTGTGGCAATGACGCTCTCTGTTCTTCACCTGCAGCAGAAATATGAACATCATTCATGTCGTTTTCAATGGTGAATCTGAGCTCTGCACCCCATTAATCTGTGCTGCTAGTTAATCTGGTAGGAATGTGTACAACAGTGTCAGAAATCTGCCTCCCAGCCATGAGTGACCCACTGGTGTCAGTGAGAGCGCAGGTCCACACACACACACACACTGCAAGTAAAAGTTTTCAACTCTTAACCTCAGAGTTTCTTTATCACAAGTAAGGCAGAGACAACTTTAGGCAGCTCAAAATTTTATTTTCTTACCCTTTTCTTTGATCTGGTCTGAAATGTGTCAGAAGTAGAAGAAGAAAATACTTTTCTTTGAATAATAATTTGTGTCTGATATGGTCTTTCCACAAGAAGTAAAAATGAACTAATAAAGAAAGTTCCACTCCTTCTCCCTCACTGATTCTACAAATACGCAAATATTTTTCTGTTTAAAAGTTTAACAGAATGTGTCCTATTTGACTGTTGATCCTCAGTGTACTGCATCACACTTGTGTAAGCTGCATATTGGATGACGATTGGCTTCCAAACTGCTCTTACAATTAAACTGATTTAAGTTTAGCACAAAGTGACTTTCTTCCTACAGCAGGTGAATGCAAAACAGCCTCCCAGTGTCTGCACACACGTCACTCTGCACAGTCAAACATCCAAGTGAAGTAACAGTAAGAAAAAGACATTTTTGAGGGGAGGGGGACTTTAAGCTGCACTTGTCATGTTGCATTTGTTGCTAAAAAAAACCCCACATACATATCCCTTGTGACTCATCCAGAGGCATTCAGTTTAATGAATCTCCTGCTGTCTGGCTAGCCAAACATGCAGGACATTTATAACAACTACCATATCCAAATAAGACCACTTCTGTTTTATTTTGGGTTTTTTTTTCAATAATATAACCATTTCATTACTTCTCTAAAGTCTGTGGCTATCTTATTTTTGGCAAACGTCTTGAAAATTGATACTCACCAACGCTTTCTTCTAATTTAGCTAAAAAAGAGCTCCACTAAATGCACATGACATCAAGCTAACAGCCATAAAGATAAATTAGCCTAGCATAAAAACACCACAAAGTCCGCTAAAGTCCCGCTAATAGGAATATTACAGTATGGGGAATATGCTACAGTTATAAGGTGCACACAGTATTAAACTCAGCAGACACTCGCTGCCCCTGTAGGACTATTATGGTAATAAACTGTAAGTTACAGTGGTGAGTTTGCGTTATTGGGTTTCAGGTGGTGAGAGAAATGTTAGCAAAGACGGAAGGATAAGATGGAGCGCTCACCTGCCCGGTAGTTTTCAGCGACTGTCCTCTCTGTCTGTCTCACACACACAAACTTTATCTCTCTCTTTCGCTTTCTCCCTCTCGTACACACACACACACACACACACACACACTCTCTCTCTCTCTCTCTCTCTCTCTGTCTCTCTCTCTCTCTCTCCCTCTCCCGCACAAGCCGTCCCGCAGCGACTGCACCGCCTGAATGAGCTCGGTGTCCGGTCTGCAGCGGCATAGTGGAGGGCTCGGCGGGGGTGGAGGTGGAGCCGGCAGCTTACACCGCTGTCCCGCGAAAAAACAGAAGCAGGTAGGACCCTTGACACAGTGCTGGACCCCACCCAGTCCTATCAGGTCGAGCCCACGGTTATAGGTAACGTTACACTTACCTGGAACTTGATTTTTATACTTTAATTAGTCATTGTAGGGGAAGCACAGGTGTAACTAATAACATTAATGACCCTGAAACTGAAGCAGCTAAATGGTCATCATTCATTTTTTATTATTTACACCCGTGACATGTCAGAAATGCTCTCTACTACACATGCTGTGCTCTCTCTCACTAGAGAAATGAATTCATCCATCAGCACTGACCTACATTGTGATCATGCATGTCTTTTCTTTCAATATACCCAGTGTTACAAACTGCTTTCATTAGAGGTTTCAAAGTATTACAAATTGGACTGAAATGTCAATAAACCTGATTTGAATTGAAAATGTTGAACCTCCTGGTAATTCCATATGTGCCATATTTCTAGAAGTTGTGTCATGGGCCTTGTGTGTTTACCTCGCGCGTGGGGATATAATTTAAAATGGAAAGTTGCAAATTTATCTTAATATGAAAATTCCTAATTGTCCGCGTCCCTGAGATTTTCAGTAATCCAGACTTCACATAAAGTTCTCAATGTGGAAACCACATGATGGTATTGTTTCTGTCCATGACAAGCCCATGTGATTGCAAATGTTACTTCTTTTGACCCATGTGATTCCTTCCCATATAAAAGTGTCAGTTCAGAAGTATGCTCTGAGAGGGGGACAGTATATCCCCTCTCATGGCGTGCATCCCTGTCTTGCTTCATGGGGGGGAAGATAGAGGGATAGCTCATCACTGACAGGATTTATACCACGGGAGTTATCAAGAGATGATGACAATCTCAGTCGCCAAGCTCATTATTTGGTGCCAGGCAAGTCAACAATGCATATCACATAACCCCAACCAGCAGCCGCCTAACACAAGGGCAGAATAGCTGTAAAGCACACTGAGTGAGTGCAGGTTGTGCAAGGTGAAGGCCAGGAATGGCTGGAATCCATAATTATCAGCAATTCAGTGCGGCAGTACTCTCCTGTAATACAAACATGAAAGTAAACAGCAAGGTCAAAAAACTGTATATTTGCTGTAGGTTGTAACTGAATATAGGCCTACTATACAGTACTGTGTACGCAAGCACCAAGGATAGTGATCAACAAAAACACAAAGGGGTGATTCAGAGAAAATAGAGATACACAGAAAAACTGACGGGCGAGGAACAGAAGTGAAGAAAGGAAGAAACTGTGACAGAGCAGCAGAGAAAGAGACAAAATAGATGGAAAAAATCAGAAATCAGAATCAGAATCAGAAACTGTTTATTGCCAAGTAACATACATTACAAGGAATTTGCCGAGGTCTGAAGGTGCTATTGTTTTGACAACAAATATGTAGAATATAAAAGGTAAAATAAGAATAAAAATAAAAAGATAAGATAAATAACAAACAGTGCAGGGTCCAAAATAAAGTAAAGTGTCCAGATAAGTGTCCAGTAGGGGGAGGGTGCGTTAATGTAACGCAGGGGGGACAGGGGTGATGTATGTTAATATAACGTATAACTTGTGTTTGTGTTCGGGGGGAGGGGGGTCAATGTAAATTTGTCAGGTTGACTGCAGAGGGGAAGAAACTGTTTTTGTGGCGTAAGGTTTTGGTCCTGATGGACCGCAGCCTCCTGCCAGAGGGGAGGGGGTCGAACAGATGGTGTCCGGGGTGGGAGGGGTCGGCAGCGAAAGAGAGAGAGGTGAGGAGCGCAGGCCGTAATTTGTCCAGAGCTATACTCTGGACGGGAAAACATCTGGAGGAGATTTTTTACTTTATTGCTACACACACTCAGAAAGCGAAAATGAACAGTTGAAAACCACGGTTACCCTCTTCTTTTCATTCTACACGTGCTTTCGTCCAATTTGCTATGTGCGTGTGTGTATGCATGTGTAGAACGCAAATGGAAATGATTGTCCCCCCATGTTTCTGTTAACTGGTCTCATTTGCTTCAATTCGTTTCATTCTCTGACGAGCTGCCAGCTGGCTGTTTATGCATCAATATCACCAGCTGTGAGTAATTCATACCCTCTTTTATAATGAAAACACTGGGAATAACAACGGTGAGTCAAGAAGAATGTAAATCAGCGCGGAGCTTATTTATTAATATTTCCAATTCAGCCATTACTTTCAATCATTTACTTTTAATCCCAGGCTGTTTATACTGAAGTTGTCATGCACTTGTGGTGTTAGTTAACAGCAATGTCCCCTCTAATGATGAATACATGTACAGCTACACGGCCGCTCATGGCTCCTCCTTGTGGAAAACCTGCCACCTGCTGCTAGTCGAGATTGAGTAAGAGAGGTTCCATGTGGTTCTTTGCATGTCACATAATGAGAAAGGAATAGAAGACCTTGCTGTCGGAGCAGTACGCAGGTGCATTACAGCCGCCTGCCTTTTGTGTGCCCTTTAAAAGTGACCTTAACACCTTAATAATAACACACTATGTCACATTGGGCATTATTGAGAAATATTTAAATTTAGATTTTTTTTCCCTTCATTTAACCTTGAAGGAACACCAACATGTTTGAGTATCAAACAATCATAGCCTGTCGACAAATGTTTTTTGAGATATTTCAGTCTGAAGTGGTATATATCCACGAACGACAGACCAGCATTGTTGGTTTCCCATTGCTTGTCAAATACTTTTGAGTAGAAACCAAATATAGAAGTCCAGGATGAGTGGAGGCTGGGACATGTCCAGAATTTGTGTGTAAGGGCGCCAGCTTGATTCTTACATTTGTTACACAAGCCATTATACTTAAGTGTGAATTCTGAGTGTGAAACGTGCCCTTATAGTGTTCTCAAAACATCCCCACAATGGAACCAAAAAAGTACTGTGCGTGGTATGTACACTACTTTCTGCTCAATCAACTATCCCATAATGCAATGTGTTGCATTTTATAGAAGTGAAAACAGTTCTTCACCCCTCAGTGATGACGCAAAATGATGTGTCGGCAATCTGGATTTACTGCTCACCATTGAGTAAATCGCTGAGTATCCATTATATAGAGAGTAATGATAGACTGGCGTAACAGAGGGCATAGCCCTTTCCGAAATGCTATGAGTTGAGACCTTGAGTAGATAGAGCACCTCAGTCAGGGAAAGAGCAGACAGCACATCAGGATAAATTATTCAGAACAAGCTTTATTTCTAAAGACTAATAGCACGGAAGCATAAAGAAATGCTCTGTTGCTTTACTTTTACAAAGTGAGCACTATTTCAAATGACACTTACTAAACAATAAAAAAAAATAAAAAAAGACAAGACGAACAAAGAGAACGAGACGTAACAAAGAGTGCATTAAAATGTGTGCACACAGTATGAGAGTGACCCAGAGTGGCGAGGCTGGTGGGACACGACAGCAGAAACACTCTCTGAAAATGCAGGAGGATTCTCTCTGCTACTTAATATGCCCCCCCACCGGAAACACCAGCAGTCATTTGTAGAAGACGCCGACTGGTCCTGTAATTATTCCCATTTGCGAGAGATGTGGCGTTTTCTTCCTGCGTCGCGCCAGCAGACCCAGGAGGAAGCAGAAGGCGAGAGAGGGCAGGGAATCGGTGCTGGAATTCACAATAAAAATGAAAGATTGTTTGAAAGATTGGCTCTCGTTAGCGTGTTCCTGGCTGGCATAGCATGTTAGCCATTAGTTTTCCTGCTACAGTAGTCTCTATATACCCACTGTCCATCTCCACAGGTGTTTTCACTAATCGTGCCTGATTAGGCCTCTAATATGGACTGTGTGGGCAACTACACTTGATTGACATCTCCCTCACTCGCCTGTTAGATTTCTTGCACCTGATAGGGTGGGACAACATACTCTGTTATAATTCTTACTGGTATAGAGATATAGATATATAGGTATATATATAGAGAGAGAGTTTTGTGACACCATGAAATTCCATAATGTTTAATGTCTGGATTTTATTTTTACTGTGTAGAGTGGAACAATCTTGCTGCATGGGACTGATCTTGTGTGTGTTTGTTCCTATTACAAATTGACAACTTGGATACAAAGCATAACTTTGCACTCTTTGGGTTTTGTGCCTGAGGAATCATCTGATGGTCACTTAAAAGTCCTGTCTTTTCCCTTATTTGTCCTCCTTGAGGGAGTTTGGGTGGTCACGGAGCGTTGTTGGCAACCCCTTCCAGCACAACCGATTTCAAATGGTGCTAGAAAAGTCTATTCCACTCTGAACACCAAAGGAAATCAGTGACACTGTGAGGGAGCAGTGTTCACCGCAGCCCAGAAGAATGATTAGCTTCTGTTTGCATTGGTCATTGTTAAGTGACAGGGCAGTGGATCATTATAGCTGTTTAATGGTTTATTGACAGCTCCCTCCTTTCCTCAGACATGTACTGTACATGAACCCGACCAACACCTGACAGGACAAAGTGCTGAGTCTTTGCTTCCAATTTTCAAGCTGGACAAACAAAGCAGTTGTTACTGAAACAAAGTCTGTTTCTGAATAGGACATGTCATTTAATTTTTTCATTTATTTAATTCTGCATTTGTTATTCTGCAAAGGCTGCGTTGGCGTGATACTGGGATGGCAATTCACAATAAATAAATGGAAACCGTCGATGAAAACAGCACAGTGTGTACCTTGCTATTGCATTGAAATTCTGAAAATTGCAAACGCTATAGTTTTGCATTTGCTAATGTTTGTGTTGCTTTCTGATAAAATGAAGTCTGCTGGAAAGCCAGTACTTTGCTGATTGCAATACTAGACCCAACTGATTCTCACACAGTGTTTTCCAGACTTAAATCACGTAACAAAAACTGAACTTGTACGATGTAGTTACAGAACAAGCAGGGGGCATTAGTCCCTCTTTTATCCATCTATTTCTCAGGGTTGCCATTGGCATATGCTTCATACTTTGAGACAGCATTCCTTCTGTCCACTTGTTGAACTGCAAGTGTATTGCACACACGCTCTTCTCTTTCCTGTCCTCTCCCCATCCATGGCCCGCCTCGAGAGTTCAATTGTTGGGGGATTGCAACAAAGAGTCAAAGAGAGACGACAATATTTGGGGGACGTGTGACGCCATGCAGTGTCATGACTGGTTAGCTGTGGGCCACTGCAGCTCCAAGCACTTTCAGTATGACAGTGACATAGAGACATGGACACGCCAAACGACAGAAATTAGAAAGGGTACATTTTGGAGATAAAGATAAAAACTGAGACACATAAACTGAATTATTTTCACTTTTAAAAGTGTACTTAAATGAAGATATCAGTCGGAAATCTGAAAATTGTGTCCAAAGACCACATATTTTAACATTTAAGGACTATGGTGTTGCATAGGTAGCAGGAGCAATCCAAACAAGACAGGAGAAGTGCTTGAGTTTCACGTTATCAAATTGAAGTTGTTGACTACAATCTACAACATTATTTTTGTCATCAAGATCAAACCGTGATTTTCTAGTTTCCTTAATGTCTCTATATAATCCTTTTATCCCTAACTTTTACTTTCCCTAAATGACAGGGCCAAAAAAGCACCACTGTGCAGGATTGAGTCCCAAAAAAAGGGCATTTATCCGCATTTTTCACTTCCGGTTCCCTTGTCTCAAAGTCAATGAGTTTTTTGAATGGGTTTTTGTTTAGTAATAAGGTCTGTGGTTAGCACAAGCTTAAAAAACGTTTTGTTCTGCGACATAAAATACGTCAGTCAACACCCCACTCTTGAATTTTGAAGGTTTTCCATGTCTTAAAAAAGGCGGTTGCTAACAAGTGGCTAAATGAGACGGTGGTTGTTGCAGACATTAATGTCTTCATGCCAAACATGGAAAGTCATCTACTCACTACTCTGCCTTTACTACCTTGTTGTGTATATACTCTATATATTTATCTATCTATGTATCTATATCTATCTATATTATCTTAAAAGGTGGAAGCTTAGTTGTGGTGATGTTGAAAAAATGCGACCATGGTGTAGTTCCTTTATAGCCTAACATTAGCTCTTTACTTCTGGTAATTCCATTTACGCTTCAAAAGCCATAAAAGTGGTGTTCGTTTGTGAAGATTATCTTGCTGAACAAAACGTGTAAGTATCATAAACTTTTGTTTGCCCCATTTTCTGCAAAAATCCAAAATCCTATGGGAAAATCCCCAATGGCTTTTTGTTGAGGGAACCAGGGCAATGCTAACTTCTATGCTGGCCTACAAAAATACATCATCCCTGCAGCACTCTATACAGCCTCACCGATTTGCTAGAATATCTGTAGACTGTCTATAGGGGTCTAATGGGATAGCTCCTGGTTTATTTGACCTGATACAAAGAAAACACACAAATGGGTCTGATAATTACTTATCAGAGACAGCATGGACTTACCATGTGCAGCAAGCTGTAGAGAATCAAGGAAATTTCATGTCCGGTGTTGTCCTCAGGTCTTATCAACTAAACAAAATGCAAGACAAGGTAAAGGGCACAGACGAAGAGAGGGTGAAACAAAAGGATGTAGAAAATTAAAGAGTTTGTAAAAAATAAAATAATTATGGTGGTTTTGTCAAGAGAAGGATAAATAAACCAGCAAGAGAAATTAGGCAATGAAAAACAAAACTAGGGCACAGATACAACGAGAGCAGAGAAGCGGGGAGACAGACAGTGCAAAGATGAAAATGATAAAAAATAAATGACAGTAAGCAAAGCAATCCGTGTGGTCCTGGGCCATGTGGCAGTGATGCTGTCTGTCTGGCAGTCTCAGACAGTGTTGGGCGCTGTCTCCTGTACCCCCTTCCTCTGCCCTGAAGCCCATCCCTACCCCTCCCTTATACCCCCCTATACTCACCCTAAAACCCCTGACCCCTCCTCTCCCTACATTTCTCCCCATACACCGTCCTCTTTCTGCTCCAATACAATGCCTGCATGTATGTACACAGCATGTATGTTTAACCCCCCAGCCCGTGGCCTTAATTGCATCACAATGGGAATTATTCAAGGACCACGAGGTCTCATGTTGCAAGACAAGAAAATGTTAAAGATGACACATCACGACGCGTAGATTTTATTCAATGCAAAAAATAGGACAACTTTTGAGGATATGAACACAAGTGAAGTCAGACTCTTTCACGCCACCATTTACTCGGTGTCTTGCATGCTGTGCAAAAAAAATTACAATGGTACTCCTGTGATGTAGTGTTGCACTTCTATATTTGGAGCACTAGTGAGATACAGAATAAAAAATAATCAAAGCGGCAGAGGTTGAGATATCCTGACTTTTAGTCCCTAGAATGGAACACTGGATCCTAAATTTGCAACAATGCAACTCAACAGCATCTTTTCATGACCTTCAGACCCTCCCGGCCTTTCAAAGGTCACACCTCCAATTTGTAACAGGCATTATGCTATAATTTGTATTCTCTAAGACGGAGACTATATAAGAAGTGGACGTAGCCACCGTGACGTCACCGAGTTTGGCAGTTTTGCCGTCGCCATCTTGTTTTTTTTGGACCCAGAAGTGACCATATTTGCATGAGAGGGTGGAGCTGGGGATCTGAGAACTGAGGACAGGGGTGAAGGGTGACGTTTTATGTAAAAACAATATAGGGTTATACATTGTAACATATGAAAAAAAAAAACATAGAGTGCTCAAGTCTCAATTGCTCAAGTAGTTTCATGATGTGTGACCATGGAAACCACTGCAGCCTCATTACAGCCTAAAGCAGCAGCCTTGATAATTCTCATATATCAAGCCTATTAGCCCATTCAGCTGACTGTTAGCGTTCATTGATTTCTTTATTTCTTTTCTATTCTTGCCTGTGGCTGGCCCATCATGCTTGAAGTATTTTAGCCCTTCCTGTTTAGAAAGGTGGAGGAGCTTCTTTGCCGCTAAATGCCTGTGGCTCCCAACTGAGGAGAGGGCCGCTAGATAAAACATCAATAAAATACATGAAAATAAACAATAAAAAAAAAAAAATCCCCACCTTCAGTCCTGAAGCAGTATAATTTAAAATTAAAAAACAATCTACTTGATGCCTGCCACCATGTGGATCCACCAGTTGGCCTGCACGGTCCAGCCCAGCTGCTCACACTCAGAGATTTGCTGGAGGAAATGCTCCTTGGCCTCTGCCTCACCCTGTTCCTCCTGAAGCGCCACCCGCAGGTAGTGCATGTCCTCTGCAGTGCTCAGCTCCGGGATACCCGTCAGCAGCATGAGGGAGAAAAGAGTGACCAACAGACGAGAGTGCGAGCGCAGGGAGAGGTACGCTTGGGTGCAAGTGTCCTGATATGGGCAGGTGGGAAAGACAAGAGAAGGAAAGGAGGACAAGGACAAAACATAAAGAAATTAGGACAAAATATCTACAGTACATTTACCCAAGATGACCCTAAAATAATTTTGTCAAAGAAATGATGCACTCATTTAATAAATGCAAAATAAATCTAAAAATCTAATATAATAATCAAAACAGAGAAACGCATGGCCTTCATCAGCTGATGCCAAAGGAAAACAAGACTTCATCATCTAAGCATAGGACTTATTCTGTTGTATTCACTGACATTTCAAAACAGTTACAGAGTAACTTCACACCAGGCTGAAAAGCAGGGTTTTGCTGCACTCTCTGGTTGAAAGTTTCAAGCCTGTTTCACCTCTGACTGCACCCAGAATCATGTGGTCAGAAATGTGCTCTGTTGCACCTGTAACCACACCCAACAGTTATATCATTGGGCCATGGAGTACCCCTGTGCACAGACAGGGTAGGAAAGTGGGAAAGTATTGACAGACATACTAACGCACTGTTGGTTTAATGGTTTTAGTCTAGAAAAATATATAACAAATCCAGCCTTATCCTTTGAATTAAAGTATCAGTATAATCACCAGTCAGACACAAGCAAACACATAATCACACCTCCACACACATAATCAGGTCTTCTCACCCTGAACTTCTGAAAGTAGAGGCTGTTGCGCCCTTTGACCCTGCCCATGACATACAGGAAGTCAGGCGTGAGAACGAATGGTACACGCTCCCTGCTCACGCCAAGGAAGTGCTTCCTGTTCCCCAGGATGTGACCAAAGTCGATGTGAAACAGGTTCCCTGAGAGGCCCGGGAAATACAAAAGCATTTAAGTTCTGTTCATCAACTCATCTGGTTTCATAATTCAATCTTAAACTGTCTTAAACTAAACGGATTGTTCACGTTTGTAGAAATGCAGACAGGTTTACTCAGCTAATGTGAGCAAGAACTTGGAGTGCATGCCTTGGTCTGTGATCATGATGTTGTCATTGTGTCGATCTCCTATACCCAGTACATAGGTGGCCACACAGTAACCAGCACAGGACTTCACAAATCTCTCCACAGTCTTGTAGTGCTGTCGTCAAATGAGATCACAACAGTTCAATAATTGGTAGATCATTATGTTGCAGAGCATGACCTGTTCTAATGCATCTGATACCTACACTACAATTATGAATACTATCTTATATAATGAATGAATTAATAAAGGAATAAACACTACACTCTTTTTTCAGACAAGCTGTCTAATGTTTGTCATTGGTAGGTAAAAATTAAAGTATGTTGAAAACATTTAGTGGCAAGATATGTCCAATGAAAAGAAAAAGCGTCGCTGTATGAGCAGTCAAAAAGAGAAATTACGTTTTTTCAGTGTTTGAAGGCATCAGCACCTCTTCTACACTGACCAGCGTGACCCAGTGTGTCATTTAAACAACACGGAGCATGCTTTTTCATTTGGTTAATTTGGCTCCAATTTTAAAAAAAATTAAAACTTGAATCTTGTCCGTGTTTTCCATATAACTTACAATTTCCTGGAGTGGACATTTGGACTTGAGCCACTCAAACAGAGCATCGTTTCTGAAGGCTGCAGTCGTTCCTCCATGGCTCTTCTGGACGGCAGCGATGGTCACTGCATTCCTCACAATCTCAATCATACCTGTTGAGGAGAGTTTTTGGATTCATGATGAGAAATTATTCATGTTAAAAGAACTTAACTTGTGAAGCACCAGAGTGATTTGACATTCTTGCATACTTATTGTTGCCCATTTAACTCCTCTTTATCTTGTAACTTTGTTCCAACCAGTGCCTGAATTGTACCAAAAAAAATATGATATCTGTTGGCCTACAGATTAAATTGGATAATGACAAGGAATACCAAAGGCAAGTCCATAATGTAAGGGCCAGACTGCATGATGCAGTCACATCAAATGTCACCTTGAAGGACAGTGTGTCAAACAACATAAACTGAGTATACCTGAAAACGTATTATTTCAATTTCCTACTTTATCTTCTGGTAAATCAATATTTAGCCTTGCAATAATGGCATTATTATTATATAATGATGGTACTTGCTTACATTGTTGCATTGGCTCAGGCCTGAAAACATACAGCCCTTCAGTGCTTTGTTGTCATGCTTTTTTGACATTCAAAATTGGATGAAAGCAGATGAATTCCATATAACATCTATATTAGGTCTATAAGAACCCTTGTCAGTTGCTAAAGTTTCTTCCCGGTCCCGTGTTTTGTTTTTAATCCATTTTAACAAGGACATTTTCAGCGCTGTTTTCTCAGCGTTATGCCAGCTATAATTTCCTAGAAGGAGGTTGCCTGAAAAACTATGGTGCTAGTACCTATGTTGTGTCCTGTGGAGATGCAGCCATATGGAACAAGGTTAAGATCCAGAGATTTCTCCTGCCAGATAGAGTCCATCACCACCAGGGTCTGAACAGGAAGATACATAGACTCAGGTGTCACTTTATGATAAAATACATGAAACACCAACCTTCTTTTGTCATTAAGATGAGTAATTAAGGCAAAAAGAATGTAAATAAAATGGCCTTGACCTGAATGATCAGCATGTCCTGCCTGAGGTCGTCCCCCTGTTTGAAGATTATGCCGACAGGTGTAGCAGAGACGGGCGACGGCATGGGAGAGAACTCCAGCCACAGTGGCTTCTTCTTTGAGGCCATCACCTTGCATTTGTCCAGCTGGACGAGAGGGATACGAGGAGAACTGATTGGTTTGTGTTATTGAATTTTAAAAGGTCCTAAAAGTATCACCTTCTTACCATCAGTGATGAGGTCTCACATGAACATTTTCTGCCAGTTTTTGCTATTTCACGTAAGAGATTTCTGTATATGTGTTTCTCTATGTGCTCCTCTCACTGGTTTGAAATGGGTAGGGCTCCATTGGGAAAAGGTGATGTCCCATATTTCCGTGGACCGATCAGAGTTTAGCAACATTTAAATCCAGATGAAGCAGATTAAAGAGTATAACTCTTAATAAATAATGACTGTTGTTTTTTCCAATGTTTAACTTTTTTTTGCTTATTTTTGCTCACTACTTCGGGCATGAAACGTACAAACAAGAGGAAATAATTCATTTAACAGTGTTGTGAGTCTTTAGAGAGAAATAGTTTACATGTTTTGTACTCAAACATGTTTTCCTTTACAGTTTGTCTGACAATAAAATACTGCAAATGTAAAACTTTCATTAAGTGTAAAAGCTTGAATCACCATTGTGTTATATGAAGCAGAGAGAGTGAAACTGACACTTTCTGATATAAAAATGCTTTCTATCACTATGTCTGCCTATGATTGGATTTTTACTGAAGCAACAGATGTTGAATCATTTTCCTTTGACGGGACAAACAGTGTTTATTTCAATGTTAAAACGGGTTTTTCATCATGAGGCACATACTGTACATACACACACGCCGTCCCCCTCCATAAGCTATGAAGAGCCTAACAATATTTTTCACTGTTGATTTTTATCTTGTTTTTAGTTGTGCGTCTCTAGAAATGGCAATGTTGGCTGGTCAGTCGGTCTGAAAATATCTCAATAACCATAAGATGGATTGCCATGAACTGAAATACAGTCCATTGATTGCAACAATCACGAGGTGAACGGTAAAAAAGCTGCCACCTCTACTACGCCCCACAGCTGCTCCCCCTAAGCTTTCCAGCGCCTAAAACTGTAATAGTAAAATACAATTTTCAGTCTCCACTATGTCCCCAAACAGTCGAAGGTAAGCCAGGCAAGAAATAAGAGAGAAAAAACATAATGGATAACATCCCTCGCGACCTCTTAAGCTGCGTTCACTCACAGCTGGTCAGCACAACAGAAGGGAGTGAATACTGCAAAAGCTGCTGCTGCATCTGGATGTGATTTGGAACCTTAATTGATAACAATGAGCTGCAGGTGCGCAGTTGCAGTTTATTACATTTGAATCAGTCATGTTTATGGAAGGTTGAGCTGACAGTTCACAGGGAGTGGGTTTTAATAAAACCCTTAAAACTGCAGTGTCTGATTGGCAAATAAATGTATTTAGTGGCTTTCCTCTAACATCCATCTGTTAATCTGAGCACATGAGGCTGCACACAAACAGACTGGGAATAATTTAGTCACAATTAGATTAGGTAGTCCAGTATCAATCACTGTTAAATGCTGCTAGAAAATGAAGGACAAAAGTGCATACCTGCACAGAAGACTAAACATGCTGGACAAAGAAATATAATCTAAATGATTTTTATTCAACACACGCACAGACATGGCGTTATCATGGCTTACCAGGATCTGTCCAACTTTGATGCGGGGGTCAAAGGGCAGCAGGAATTCACCTGGCAGATTACAGTTTCTAAGAAGCTCTTGAAGCCTGAGGGGAGCTAAAACACAAAGACACAATTAGGAAGATTAGTTTAGTGATGCATCAAGTGGCTTCTGCCAGGATAGGGGTACCTGGCACAAAAAAACAACCAAATAATATATATATGCAGAAGCCCATAAAAAGGGGGAAAAAATTAACTCAG
This sequence comes from Enoplosus armatus, assembly GCF_043641665.1. Lineage (NCBI taxonomy): Eukaryota > Metazoa > Chordata > Actinopteri > Centrarchiformes > Enoplosidae > Enoplosus > Enoplosus armatus. The sequence goes on from NC_092187.1 coordinate 4,838,209, forward strand.
CAACTTATGTGCAAAAGTACTCTTTTATTAAAGAGAAACAGGCTTAATGCCTTTCAGCATGATATCAGCAGCAGGTGTGCAGCACCATTTAATATACATACAAGATACCCAGCCACCCACATTTGCATAACTCCCTGTGGACTGGATTTCTTTGTGCATGTTAAGGGGAGCTCAACACCTGGTGCTAATCGCCCAATCACTGATGGCTACAAGAGTGGGCGTCGGACGTTTTTTTAATAACAAACTATTTCTGCGCTGAAGCTGTTGCAGGTCTTTCTGGGGAGTTGCTGCTTTCCCACAGCTCATTAACATTTACATGCACACTTATACCAAGTGCTTGAAAAAAAAGATTGAATGATTGATGGATTGCCGTGAAACTTTGTTCAGACATTCATGGTCCCCAGATGATGCATCCTACTGACTTTGGTGATTCTCTGACTTTTCCTCTAACGCCACCAGCAAGTTGACATATCTGGCTTTTAGTAAAATGTCTTTACAACTATTGGATGAAATGCCATGAAATTTGGTACAAATTTCCATGTTGTCCAGAGGATAAATCCAAATGACTTTGTTGATAAATTTCTATTTATCCAATTCTTTCAGCACTAATTAGCAAATGTTAGCATGCAAAGACACATAACTAAAATGGTGAACATAGTAAACATTACTGCGTAGCATCAGCATGTTAGCATTGTCATTGTGAGCACTCTTGCATGCTGATGTCAGCTCAAAGTACCGTCTCACAGAGCCGCCAGCATGGCTGTTGACTCTTACCAAGCCTAAAAAAAAAATAGACATACTCATTTTGGCTTTATTCTATCATTCTGTAAATGTATCACGAAAGTATACTAATCCATAAGAACGTCTTTCTTAGATATGTCCCACCTGTAGGAGGAAGGTCATTCTTGAAGAGGTTTTTAATCATTATAGCAACATCCTGTAGGGCCTCCACAGCCTGGACCTGCTTGGTGAAGCTGTCAAGCATGGCTTGACCACAGCCCAGCAGGTAGGCCTCCAGAATCACAGCCATGCGCTGGCGGAAGTAAGGACACCCTGCCACCTCACTGCGGACATACCAGAAGAAGAAGTGGCCGATTCTCTTGCTCTGCAGTAAAGGAGGACAGAGAGCAAGATACAGATACGGATGTACTGCAGCTGCAGTCCACATTTTACTGCAGTGAGATTTTACAACTTAATTTTACATGAGAGAAGAAGTGCAGGGAAAAAAAAGTCATTCTTAAAATGAGAGTTTCTCTGTTGCAGAGACGTCCATAGTATCCATTCTAACATGGATTTTTGACATAAAATCACACCTGTTCCTCTGTCTGCTGAGACCATGGTAATAATGTAAGCATGGCTGTGGTGCAAGTACAGGATCAGTGAGGTCCTGTATTTTGTAAGAACAGACTAGAAGCTTGCGCGTGCAAACATCTATAAAATTGTGTGCTTAAACCAACAACTGAATGTTTTAAATGAGTTATTCAGAAACATGCCTAATCCTTATATAACTAATGTAAATGTCTTTCTGGTTTGGATGAAGTTGCAACTACAAGAAAACACAGTGCATTAAATTATTATTGCTGTATAAGTTAATAAAGCCCTCTACCAAAAAATATCAAACCCACAGTGATTTAATTATTAAGAATATTCTTTAAATGAGGGAAAATGGCAACAAAAATGGCAAAAGGATGTACCAACATCCTTATATACTAATCCTAAAGAATGATATTGTTGTGTACGCTGTATAACTCACCCGCAGGGCTCTTTGGATGAGGTACAGAGCGAGGAAGCTGTCATGGTAAGGTTCCACTTTGAGGGTCTATATGAACAAACAGGATAGAGAAAAACTGTAATGTAGTAATGTCGCCAATCTGCAGTCTCTGAATGTGGATGAATGTACACAAGTGCAAAGCATACAGTAGTGTGTGTATATATGGCATATTAATATTTCCCAGAGACCCAGGACTCCAATCATACCAGGCACCAGGTTTCAATCATTTAGTGGTACTTAATTGATTAAATGCAGATTTATTTTGTAAAATGTACTCTTTAATGAATATGAACAGAAATAATAGAGGGCTTAAAACTACATTTTTAAACAACTATATTTTAGTTGAAAAATCCCACCCTTTTCCAAAACCAGAAAAAACCCTAAAATGTAAAGAATACAGTGTGTTTATCTGCACTAATGTTATACATCGGGTATTCCTTATCCTGAGTTTTTAAGAGTTTTCTCTTAAATGGAAATCAATAATTAAAAACATGTTTAAAAATATGAGCAGGTATTTACAGCCGAAAAGGGTTATGTTTGACAGAAACAACAGTCTGACCTTACATTTTTCCTTTAGTTTCAGTCTTTTAGCACGATATCATGTATGTAGCCATCAAGTGCATATGAAAGACTCCTTTTACAAGGAGGGCCAGCAGTCACTGACCTAACTACTGCAGGGAGAGTGTGTATTTTCAGAGCAACGTGCCTTTGGAGCAATGGGTGTTTGTTTTCGGGATAATGAGCTGTTGGACAAATGGGCTTTCGGTCCAATGGGACATTTTTTGGACTATTGGGGTTTCGAAACAATATGCAGTCCCCTTAATGAGCTAATTAGCTCATTCACTTACACTTTGTATGTGTTTTTTTTTGCCATGTCAAACTCATACCTGCACCAGCTGCAGCAAATACTTCAATACATCATCATTGGACAGGCTCTCCAGTCTCTGGACAGCTAGTCTCCTGACCGTCTCATCAGCAAAGTCCATGCTTAACAGCTCCAGGGCCACTGTAACATCCAGCTCCCCAGGATCCCAGTGTCCCAGTAGCCAGTGGACATCCTCAACCACTCTGCGGTTCATCCAGTCAACAGTGCGCAGGTAATGGGGTAGATTTGAGGCATAGCGGATGCTCTCCTCTCGGAACCTTTTGAGGCAAGCCTTGTTGGTGTTGGTCACTGGAGATGGGGATCTGAGACTTACATTGTCAGTCAATGGGTCCTGGAGAGGTTGCACATGCAGAGAGGAGGAATCTGCGCTGGATAAGGTGGAAGGAGGTGAGGAGGGTGAGGAGGAGATTGCATGAGAGGAAGCAGTAGATTTGGTTTGGGTGGGACTGTCGGAGCGTTCAGAGGGGCTAAAGCTATTTGGTAGAACTACAGGGAAGCTGTAGCGGTCCAGAAGGAAGCTGATAGCCATGGAGTCAGCTATGTCTGGGTTAGTAGCAGAGGACAGCTTGTCTGCCTGGTAAGTGATGGCCTCTTCTTCCAGGTCAGGGTAGGACCACATGTGCAGGGTGTAGGGGCCCTGGCTCAGGATGGACCTGCAGGGACAAAAAGTGCTGAGTGTCCAATGATAACTATCTACAATTTGAAATGTAGAAACGCAGTCTTTTTCTTATGAATGTCTTCCCTTATGTCTTGTTAAACTTAACTTTTCAAGGCATAATTTCCATGAAAATGAAAAGACTCGGTACAAAATTCAACTACAAGTTGCTCTTTAATCTTTAATTTTATGATCCCTTTTTGACATTTTAACTCTGAAAAGACACTGATCAATGACAAAGTTGTAACTGATATTCAAGATCTGACCTGTGATCTATGAGGAGAAGATTGACAAAGTAGAGCACCTTCCCCTTCCCTTTCTGCAGGTCTGGTGCTATTTTGATTGAAGACGATGGCAGCTTTGAATCTTTGGTTACTGAGGGTTTTGGGTCTTTGGTTGCTGGAGAGATGTCACCATCACTAGAATTAATTGTGAAACCCAGCTTTGCTCCACGTGGCAGATCCCTGAGGAGCACATCAAAGTCCAGCCACTCATTCCACAGTACTTCATCTGTGAAGGCCTTGGGAAGGGAGGACACTGAAGAGAGAACCTTGTTACCATAAAGTATTGAGGCTTTTACAAAAACAGACTGAGGGCATTTGATTGAAAGTTTTGGGATGTCAAAGCCAAGCAATTTGACTCTGAGTCTTCTGTTGCAGTCCCATAAAGATATCATGACGATGTCGTCCAAATCCTTTCCTTCCAGGCGGAGATCATCATGGTTGCTGAACTGGCCACTGGAACCATCAATAAGCGGCCAGTCCACAAACTTGACAGTCTCATCGACAAGCTGCGACACAGGGACCACTGAGAGGTGGACGTCTTGATTGGTTTTCAAGCACTGTCGAACCCAGAGAAAATCGCTGAGGAGGTAATCTCCAGATAAAAACTCCTCCCTCCCGGAGACTTTCAATACCAGACTATCAGAAGTATCGTAATCAATCTCCTGGTCTGCCATCACCCTTTTAAAAACTCTAAGAAGAACATTTGGCGTCGAACTAAAATCAACCTGTATGCTGAAGCTGATCTTGCTCATGTAATGCAGGGTGATGGGAAGCTTTCTTTTTAGCTGCTCCTGTAAGTCATTAGGAATGGGGGCACATGTTATCCAAGGCTCCGTGGCATATATCTTGTTATCCCGATTCCTTAGCTCTTGTCTTCTCGGAGATGCCAGTTTCCTGCGAGTGAATGTGAGCTCACCAAGTCTGTCAGACGCTTCTTTCTCCAGGTTGTGTCCAATCAGGTAAGCCAGACACTGCTGTTGTTTCTTTTTCTCCTCTGAATCGACTGCCACCAGCGGTTGTACCACTATGTGCGCTAACAGATGCCCTGTGACGTCACATGACCATGGAATGTCTAAAGTCCTGATAATCTGACAGTCATCGTAGGCCTCAAACCAGTCTTCCCCCCTGGCGTATAGCAGCGTGTATTTCTCTGGGTCCAGTATTGCAAGTGGGTCTGGATGGCAATTTTGTTCCTGTGCCTGAAGGCATCGAGACAAATATTGGAAAATATATTGGTTGATGGTTATAGCTTGTTTATATATTCAAACAACACTCTCCAGTCACGCTAGCTGCTCTGTGAGGTTGTATCATAATCTGTTAATAGCATATAGCACAGCAGTGCAGAAGATAAACACTATTGTCAGCATGGTAACATGCTCACCAAACTGGTTGACCGACCAAGATTGCCATCCCAAGAGGCACTCTGCTGGCATTGATATGACCAATATGTGCCTCAGTAAATATTAAGTAACAAAGTATTTATCTATAAAATGCTCTAGAATGTACTCAGCTGCCAGCTATGAATGTGTATATATGGGGGAAAAAAATGCATAAAACTGAGAGCAAAAAAACAAAACACATTTTAAACACACTTTTGAGCATTAGACCATCCAATGGGGTTTTGCCTACCTGCATACAGATGCGTAGTCGCAGCTGGTGGACGCTGCACTGTGGAGGGAGGATGACTGACACTGACTCGCAATCCATATTGACATTGTAATCCTCATCACCACACGCCTGTGGTAGACCAGGCCCAGGCTTAAATTCACAGATAAACTTCAGGTTGTTCACAGAGCAGCTTTGAGTCGACATCCCGGAGAGATAGTCCACAACATGTGGACTGACAGACTGATTCAGGAGCAATTCGGGATCCATCAATAGAGAGCAAAACCTGAAACCTGAATATGTTTCAAAAACTCTGATTATTAGATTTATCTGTGCAGTATGATTCACAGGTTGTTAATATGGCATTGCAGATGTAGTGAGCTGACAAAGCAAAACTCTAAATAAATCTTACCGCGACAGGTGCTGCTTTAAGATCCTGAGGTGGAGTCCATGCGAGACTGTGTGAGACTGTGTGTTCCCTTTTTGTGGTTGCCTGGGGACTTCCTCATTCTTTTATACCAGTTCTCAAACACCAGTGTAGAGATAAACACAAACAAAGCATTTACTGTCATTGTAAACACTTCCTTGTTCCCTTTTTTCACTTAGATAACAAATTACAGTCAGCTATTTTACAGTAAGCTATAGTTTTCACAGTTAATGTTTCACAACAGGCATTGGTAAATTGTACTGTTCTACTTTAAAACAAAAGCAATACACAATGAGATGTGTTTCCCTTGGTTATGGCAATAATAAAAGGGAGCAGTATGTCTTACTGCAATACACCAAACCTGTTTTGGTTGTTTGGCTTGTTATTTGCAACGGCACTGTAGAACTGGAAGTGGATGCACCTGAAATTCAAATCTTTTAAGTGAAAGGTGCAATTAGTGATATTTTATTTTGTCAGTGTACCTGTAGGACTCAGTGGGAACTGGCAATCATGAGCACTGCTCATTTTCATTGTCCTTTTACTATAAAGCTGCTTTAAATCCAAGTCTCTCAACTAATCGCCAAGCTCTCTACTTAAGCTGCAGTATTGACAATGTTCAGCACTTTCTTTGTGACGGATTGAAAAGTGCTTTGAAGATAATTATAAGGAAAGGTCAAGCAATGGTTCCAAGGCAAGAGTTGGTGGTTGGCGCTTTTTCCAACATGCATTACTAACCTCAATTAACCTCTTTTGATATTGTTATCATTTATTTTGCCAATTATTTGTTGTCAGAATTATGTTCAGTGGAAATGTTTTTTCCAAGGAACAAAGTACTACCTTCTAGTACCGCACAGAAGTTGTAGGGAGGTGGTAGAAGTGGATGGAGGCATACAAAGCACAGGACTTAGAGGGTTCGCATCCTGAGTCCCGTCTGTGGTTAGGTTTAGGCAACAAAAGCACTTTGGTTAAGGTTAGGGAAAGATCATGGCTTCAGGTAAATGCTGATAAAGTCAAAACATTGTCATGTTCAATTGTTATATTTTTAACCTCGACCATGGCCTTTCCCTAATCTTAACTAAGGAAGGAGCGCTACCGCAGGTCGTTCATTCCTACTGCTATAAGACTGTTTAACAGCACTATATAACTCTGTACATAAATCTGCACATCTGTACGTATTTATATTTACCATGTATATATTTATTTTGTTCCCCATATTTTTTATATCTGTATTTATTATATGTATATTGCTTTTTTTTTAAAAACTTCTGGTTTTTATTGACACAGTGCTTGTCTGCTGTGTGTTTCTGCACCTTTCTGTCTTTGCTGCTGTGACTTGTAAATTTCCCCGCTGTGGGATAAATAAAGTCTAAGTCTAAGAGCGGATACTGTGGGGAAAACAAGTGAGATATGTCGTCAGTAAATACTTAGGAAAAACATTTAACCTTCAGCATTGGCAGATCAGTAGATTAATACTACATTCACAATGATCTATGCCTTTGTGTGGAATCAAAGGGAAGTACAGTCTTACTGGGGCTTTGTAATATCTCATAGAAGCATAACCTAGAAGAAGAAGTAATGCAGTTCTCCTTTGAACTCTTCTGCTGTAAAAACAACAAAATACAGGCACAGGACCTTTAAGCTCTTTCCAGAATTTGAAAGTTTGAGGATGGCCCGTCCCTGTGTTTCTGTCCACCTGAATTCTACTTGTGGCATAGTATACTGAGGTAGCTGAGGTGTGTTTGAATCATTGAGGTGCTATATTACAGCGGCATGTAAATGTAATCAAAAAGGACAACAATGTCAGCTTAAAGCATGTGAGAATTATGCTGGCTGATCAGGATGACTTTGAAACATTTGTTTAAATTACATGTTTAGGTAAAGTATTTATTATTATATATAAAAACAAATTGGGGACACACAATGATCACCACCACAGGGAACCAACGAAAACCCTTGAAAAACCAATCTGTATTCCCACCTACTTTTCATTGCCAGTCAGTTGCAATTCATCTTTCTCTCTCCACCTGTTATGATGTACCTTGCATCTTCAGTGCAGCTTGAGTGTCTGAAAAGGGCCTAAAATGTCATTGACGTTCAGTCAAGGGAGAAGTGTTGCTTTTTTATAGCGTGGCAAATTTGAAATATATATTCTCTTGTAGAATGTAAATTAGCTGTAACCTAACTCTGGTGCAATACATTAATGGCAACATTTATGTTTAATATTGTCAGATGTTGGCCATTTGCCATTCATGATGAGTGTGTATAAATATTGAATGATCATTTTTGTTTGTGTTAACAAAGGAATGTGCAAGTGTAGACTTTCTAGGTGTGTTTCTGATGTGCTCCCTGTGTATTGTCCATGGCGTGCAATCGCAACTACCCCAAGGGCAGGAGTGCAGTCGTACACTAACATTACTGGCAACAGACGTGGCTCACACATCCATAGACCTATAAGAGTCAATTATATATACGCATATATGACAAAATATTTTGTCACTAACCCCTAGAGGTGTTAAGTCCTACAGGTACACTGGAAGCAGTGAAGAGTCTTTGGACAAGAAATGGGAACCCCATTGATTCCCACAGATTTAATTGTTGCAGCAGAAACTGGCCCATTGTAATTTTTCAAAGAACAAGTTGCTCCAGTATCCACAAGAAAAGGATCCTCAATACTGTTCACAGCAAGATGAATCATGGGGAGGGTCTCAAAAGCAGCAGTTAATTTCAAATGAAGAAAATGTTGCAAAGCTGCGGGCGCTCCTGTCTGTGGGCGTCCCCGATCTAGTTTGTAGTGGATTCGAGTTACATGGGGAATCAACCTTCTGGGCTGAGGCTGTCTCTCATCTTTCTCCGCAGGTGGAGCAGAGGGCTGCACCCGCCCTCCTGGGTTTCCTGACCTGCATTCTCTCGCCCAGTGACCAAACGTTCCACATTTATGACAGGGCCTTTCTTTCCAGCTACTCTGCCCTGCTGCTGCTGGTATCTGTCTCTGTCGCCACCCTTCTGTTAGCTTCCTTTACCACGGCCATTAGCTCCTCCCCTCCAGCCACACTGCTGGGTACTTCCTTGTTGCTGCCAGTCAGTGTGGAAAGCCTGAGCAAACATGTGGGAGTAATTCATCACAAGCTCTCTCTCTCACAAACTTCTCAAAATCCTTCCACACCCAGTTTATACAAGTCTTGACCTGCATGTTTGTGCATTTGGTGAATGCAAGTTAGATAAACATGTGGAAATAAACACAGTCAGTGGTAAACTTGACGGTTTACCATCGCAATCGAAAGTATTTGTTAGTTTGTACTTTTTACAAATTGATTTTCTAAATCTGGATACAGCTTTTCTACAGCAGTTTGTCATCCTCTTGTGCCTTCTTGTCTGTCTTTCCCATTAGTCTGTTTCTGTTTTTGTTTTTGTACTTGAATTAGTGAACATAACAGCGGCTGAAGCAACAGGAGGGTGATTCATTGGTTTGCATTTTTCTCATGCACTGACTGCTTGCATATACTCTATATGGACAAAAGTATTGGGCCACTCCTCTTAATCATTGAATTCAGCTGTTTCATTCAGTCCCATTGCCACAGGTGTATAAAATAAAGCACCTAGCCATGCAGTCTGCCTTTACAAACATTTGTGAAAGAATGGGTCGTTCTAAAGAGCTCACTGAATTCGAACATGGTACTGTAATAGGATGCCACCATTGCAACAAGTCAGTTCGTGAAATTTCTTCTCTCCTAGATATTCCACGATCAACTGTAAGTGGTATTATTGCAAAGTGGAAACGTTTAGGAACCACAGCAACTCAGCCGCCAAGTGGCAGACCACGAAATGTTACAGAGCGCATAGTGTGTAAAAGTCCCCAAAGCTCTGCTGACTCAATAACTGCAGAGTTCCAAACCAGCTCTGGCATTAATATCGGCACCAAAACTGTGCGCCGGGAGCTTCATGGCATGGGCCGAGCAGCTGCACGCAAGCCTTACATCACCAAGCACAATGCCAAGCGTCGGGTGGAGTGGTGTAAAGCACGCCGCCGCTGGACTCTGGAGCAGTGGAAACGTGTTCTGTGGAGTGACGAATCACGCTTCTCTCTCTGGCAGTCTGATGGACGAGTCTGGGTTTGGCGAATGCCTGGAGAACGTTACCTGCCTGACTGCATTATGCCAACTGTAAAGTTTGGTGGAGGAGGGATAATGCTATAGGGTTGTTTTTCTGGGGTTGGCCTAGGCCCCTTAGTTCCAGTGAAGGGAAATCTTCATGCTTCATCTTACCAAGTCATTTTGGACAATTCTATGCTTCCAACTTTGTGGGAACAGTTTGGGGAAGGCCCTTTTCTGTTCCAGCGTGACTGTGCCCCAGTGCACAAAGCAAGGTCCATACAGGCATGGTTGGATGAGTTTGGTGTGGAAGAACTTGACTGGCCCGCACAGAGCCCTGACCTCAACCCCACTGAACACCTTCGGGATGAACTAGAACGGAGATTGCGAGCCAGGCCCTCTCGTCCAACATCAGTGTCTGACCTCACAAATGCTCTTCTGGATGAATGGGCAAAAATTCCCACAGACACGCTCCAAAATCTCGTAGAAAGCCTTCCCAGAAGAGTGGAAGCTGTTATAGCTGCAAAGGGGGGACCAACTTCATATTAATGCCTATGAATTTGGAATGGGATGTCATAAAAGCTCCTGTAGGTGGCCCAATACTTTTGTCCATATAGTGTATTTATAATCCCAATCTGGATCTGGCTGTTTTTCATCTCCCATCCTAGTTTTCTGTTTCATTTTGAGCCTCTGTCCAGCCCGACAAATGATCAATAAATGGATCACAAATCGTTTTGGAGTTTCATTAGGATCAGGAAGCATTTTACCCATATCCTCATATTTTATTGTATTGATCTGTGTACATTTTGGAATACTTTTGCTCTGTGGTTCCTGCCTCCTACAGAAATCAAACTCCTTCAAAGAATCAAGCCAAAATGGATTGTACAGATTAGTCAAAATCTGTGACCAATCACAGCTTGCATTCTGCCTTCTGATATCAACTCTACAAGTTTTTTCCCTTCTGAACTTAATAATTCATATTATTTTACATCTCTTATAGACGTCTGTCATGGTGGGTATCAAGTGTAATTAAAAACACTGATAATGTCCCAGTCGGGTTCTTTTGTGTGCACTGTGCAACACGATGGCGTCACAACCGTACAACATGCGGTCACTAAACTTTACAGGTGTGTAGTTGAGATCCAAACGAAGGCTGAGGTCGATGATGTGTGTGGTCCAAGCAAGGGGGCCGGAAGTAGGGAAGGGACCATTGAACAAATAAAACAGTTTGCATTTTCATTTGAATAATTAAAGGTGAACCCCAGGCATGGTTTCTCAAATCTATCAGTTCAACAGCAATTATGCATTTTCAAACATGGAAATGAACTAAAAATCCCATTACTCAATATTCATTTGCTCTTAACTAAACTGAGAGATAAAGCTGCCTTCAGCACTTTTGACCACTACAGGAGAGAGACGAACAGCTAGCCTAGCTCTCTCCGATGTCATAAATACACCCACTTGTTTGTTCAATCCATACACAAACAGAAGTGTGAAACTGATCATTTGTGGTTTTAGAGAGTTGTGCTTCTTTTGCCCTCTCCCCATGTGCAGCAACACCATGTTGATGGTGCTGACGGAGGTGAAGTGGACCCAAATGTATGGACGTTTTTATTGGACTTTATTAGTTGTAACCAAACAGGAGACAATCCACAAATGTGTACCATGAGCCACAAATATTTCACTTTCCACAAACATGTATTTTTGTATTTGTGATGTGTAAAGTCATATCCACAAAAATACAGAGCGATAACATAACTTACTTGTAAACACGGATTTTAATTTCACACAAGAATGATACAGGTCTTACAAATGTTAATTTACTTCTTGACATAATGAATAAAGAAGCATCAGCCAAACCCACAGCGGCCGTTGTGAACATACTCAGGAGATTCGTATTTTTTCTGAAGATTGAACTTTATTTTAGCACATTAATTCGATTCAGGGAGACCAACTGTAAACAAGGGTCGCTGGCAAAAATAACAAAAAGAAATCAATTATCCCAGAAGCAATCATCTCAGGAGAGATTGAGCTACTTGACTTAACATTACCAGCTAGTAAGCCATTAGCCACCAAGTGTTACAAGATCAACTCAGGGAAATACAGCTTGTACATGTAGCTAACGCTAGTAAGCATAACTAGACTTGTCATATCATCATAGATCATATTTTTCCACATGACAACTGTGTTTTATTCTGTAGTAATATGTATCCTGAGCTCACTGTCCTCATTTATTTGCACTTGTAAAAAGTAATTCAAGTAATTTCAGTTGCAAGAATATCGTATATTAATACCAAAGAGTGAATAAAAAGTTCATTAGTTTTAAGAATGCTTTCATAAGTTTACATCAGAGTATGTTATAAGTTAATTGAAATGCAGTATTCCTGAGTGGGCTTTATAGAACACATAACTACTATGCTTTTCATGTACTTTTACAAAGCTTTCTTTAACTCTGACAGCAAAGTAATATATTAAATGTATAAATATATACTGTACAACTTCAGTAATAATGAATGATAATTTGAATTATACTTTGTTCATAAAGGACTGTATACTACAAACACGATTCTCAGAAGAAGGCTCATATTTATTTGAATATAATAAACTACACACTGTTTGTACACTATGCAAACAGAAAAGTTTAGATGGAGATGACAATCAGAGACGAGTGCCACCACCGTGCTTCACCATCGGGACACTAATGCACTTGAAGTTGAGGCCAAACAGTTCAGTCTTGGTTTCATCAGACCAGAGAATCTTGAGCCCCCCCCCCCCAGACATAAGACATAAGACAAGACAAGTTTGGTGTGCACAAAAAGCACCGAGGTTTGTGGTTTCTGTCCTTTTGCAACTCTCAGCTGGTTGTATAAAATGTAAGCAGCGGATCGGCCGTGCGTAACTGTGACCTGACAGTGCACATCATCACAGCAGCTGGAGGCTGCAGCTGGAACACACACCTGTTGCCTTCAGACGGCTGCAAAGGGAGTCACCGGTGTAAAGGTGTTCGCTCAGGGACACTGACTGTCTTAGGGGCTCTCTGGCTGTACAAACAACTTTAAATTATGACACAAATACACAAATAAATAAACAATGAATGCAGAACAAAACTACACCATGAAAAGCAACAAGGCTACACTGCAACATTCAATTAATTCAGTTAATGCGATTACAGCAGGGGTGCATGTTCACAAAACGTGGTCCAAAGCAGCATAAAGCAAGCTGCCTCAAGACTTTTCACAGCAGCGGCTCAAATGCTGCAGCAGCAGCAGCACGCCACTTGACTGAAACAAAAAGCGTCATTGTAAACAGACAGTAAGTGAACTGACCTCCTCTTCTCCAGCTTCCCTAAATGCAGCTGCTCTTGCGTTGATGGATGATGAACTTATGCCTATCACTTTTATGGTCTGCAAAATGCAAAGGCTTATAGAGTGACAATGGCTTTGGTTGTGCATATTCATTTTGCTCCAAGTGTCCGGTTGTGTCATAAAGTTTGTTCCGGCCTACTTGCGTCACTGTAAAACACTGAGCTCAGCCTACCCGGCCCGAGCTTGGTTTTGACGCAAAATGTTTCCAACCCTTAGCCCCTCCACTCCACGCACACCCGCGCCCCTCTTCTCCGACCACCGCCGGACCAGGCTGAACAGCGCCGACCTCATCTCCAGGTTCCTCAGCCCGTACACCAGCGGGTTGATGCACGGTGGCACTAACAGCATCACCAGCAAGGACATGTGGAGTACGGCCGCAGTGACCGAGGGGGGCGGCTTCGCGTCGCGGACGCCTGGAGACTGAGAGGACTGTGCCACCATAGCCACGGTCCCCTCAACCTCCCATAGCGCGTCCGAGGTGACCTTCAGCAGCAGCGGCAGCAGCTGCAGGAACAACATGCCGCAGTAGAATAGCACAGTCTTACGCGCGGTGGTGTTGACCGCGTTGAACGGTATCATCGCCTTGCCCGCGTCCTGGTACATCCTCAAGTAGGAGAACGCGTAGACCAGCAGGCACAGAAGCACCGTAAAGGAGCCCATGAGTTTGCGAAAGACGGCAGAGGCACGGGGGAAACCCATGTGCTGCTCCACCATGTCCGGCTCGCACAGAAGCCCCCTGGTGACCTCTTCATTACTCTGCGCTCTCCCCGTGTGCAGCAACACCATGTTGATGGTGCTGACGGTGACGGAGTAGACCCAAATGAGGCTCAGGACCAGCCGCAGGCGCCCCTGAGTGAGGATGACCAAGTAGTGGATGGCGTGGCAAACGTACAAGTAGCGCTCCAGCGCCATGCACGTGATGGTCACAAGGCTGGAGAAAATGCTGACGGTCCCCACAAAGTACTGGATGTAACACCAGCTGCTGAATGCCATCGTCCGGCGTTGGACCAGAGAGTGGATGACCGCCGGACTGAAGGTGAGAGTTTGCACCAGGTCGCTCAGAATCAGATTCTTAAGGAAAGCAAAGCGCGGCTCCCAGGAGAGGTCCTCGGACCGTCCGAGCCCGAACAGGCTAAGTCCGTTAACCAGGAATGAGAAGAGAGTCAGCAACACAAAAACGCATATCAGTGCCGGAACTGCCTGTCTGTAGGGAAGTATAGACAGAAAGAGGCAGCCGGCCCCGTCCAGTCGCTCGGTTGCGGTCGGCTCAGTTCGGTTTTCCTCGCTGGACCAGTCGCACTGCTGGCTGAGGTTGTGCGCCTCCATGGCCGTCATCACAGGTACTTTTGGTATTTTGATCTAAATAGCCTGTTCTGTTCTAATCATCTTCTTCCTTGGCAGAGGGATTGCGCGCCTCACCTCATCCTCTAGCATCTACGTCTACCTATGACCTGACCTTACAGCCCCCCCCCCCCCTTACACACACACACACAGTATACATACACATAATCGGAGTCATCATCGAGGTGCTCAATTGAGTGCAGATGTGGAGCCACGGCACATCTGGAGCGCTCCATAACGCGCCTTTGCGCACCGGTGCAAAATTTGATTGATGTTAAAAACTTTTACAAAATTAAACAATTTTAAAATAAACGTTGTCTTTTGAGTGTGGTAAGTATGTCAGATAGTCAAAGGACATCTGTTCAAGCAGACCTCTGTGCCAGCTAGAAGGCCTGGTCTCTTGTCTTGTTCATAGAAGAGTTAACAGTTATGCAGAATTTACACTGGTTTTTATGCAGGAGTTTATCCTGTAAATCCACTGCTTTTCTTCTGTAAATTAAGATGCGTGTTGGATACGGACACATTGAAATCAGTTCACATAGCTCCATGAAGAATCATTGATTAATTTAAACTTTTCCCTCAGGACCATGACTTTCACTTTTTATGACTTCCATAAAGTAATGGTCTACTACACTGTAACTACTCAGTATGGTGCACCACTTTACTCGGGGGTGCACAGACAGAATAACTAGTTATTAATTACAATTCAATTCAATTCAATTTCATTTATACAGCGCCAAATCACAACAAAAGTCATCTCATGACACTTTACAAAATAGAGCAGGTCTAGACCGACTCTTTATAATGTTATTACAGAGACCCAACAGTTCCCACCATGAGCAAGCACTTTGGCGACAGTGGCAAGGAAAAACTTACTTTAAGAGGCAGAAACCTCGAGCAGAAGTGTCTCTGCCTCCCGGACCCAAACTGGGAGCCGATTCCACAGGAGAGGAGCTTGGTAGCTGAAGGCTCTGGCTCCTGTTCAGCTTTTGGAGACTCTAGGAACCACAAGCAGCCCTGCATTCTGGGAGCGCAGTGCTCTAGTGGGGTAATAGGGTACTATGAGCTCTTTAAGATATGATGGTGTCTGACCAGTAAGAGCTTTGTAGGTCAGGAGAAGGATTTTAAACTCTATTCTAGATTTTACAGGGAGCCAGTGCAGCGAAGCTAACACAGGAGAAATATGATCTCTTTTCCTGGTTCCTGTCAGTCCACCTGCCGCAGCATTCTGGATCAGCTGGAGAGTCCTCAGGGACTTATTGGGACAGCCTGATAATAAGGAATTGCAATAATCCAGCCTAGACGTGACAAATGCATGGACTAAGTTTTCTGCATCTGTTTGAGACAGGTGTCTTCCTGATTTTTGCAATGTTACGGAGGTGAAAGAAGGCAGTCCTTGAAGTTTGTTTTACGTGAGAGTTAAAGGACATGTCCTGATCAAAGACAACTCCGAGATTCCTCACAGTGGCGCTGGAGGCCAGGGCCATCTAGGGTAACAATGTCCTTATTAAGTAATTAGAAATGAAAGAGTGGCTACTAGTTCAGAGTTACTATGAAACGACTTATGAAGAAAGTGGTCGTCATTCCGATTCCCAGTCTGTTCTCCAGTCACTCATCATTTTATACTAATTAGTCCTCATTTCGGAGTTATTCAGGAACTACTCACTACTAATAATGTTCAGGTCGTTTCTGATTCGTTTCCTAGCAACTACTTCCTTAAAAAAAGTCTGAAGTTGTTGTTCATTGTAACAACAGGGCTTGATTTTATTCACTGTTGCATTAAACTCTTCCGTGGCTGCCACCTGACATTTTAAGCTTGCTGGCTGAATGAACCTGATCATAAACCCACAAACACGTTCAACTATACACAAGATTTCTGAACTCATGAAAGAAAATCATCTTTTGACCAAGTGACCAAAAGGAGCAGACTGACTCCCGGTGTTAAAGACGGGTAACTGCAGTGCAGAGATCAGCACTTCACACATCTGAGACAGGATCCATGCTGCACGGTGCAACTACTACATTTTAAATGAGAGACATCATAGTGAAATTATATTAGTTCACATATTGTACTGACCTCTGGGCCAAAGATCCATGCAGTCTACTGGTTCAGGGAGTGAATGAATTTCAAAATCAGATTTTCAGACCTTCATGTCTCCAAGAAAATGCATAAATCACTGACAAAACATAGCTTATTATTATTTTATTTTTTTTACTATATACTCTATTTTACACATACACTTAAGAAACAAAGAGGGGGAGCTTTCCTTGCACTTACAGTATTGACCCATTTGAATTCATTTTTTCCCTCATCAATCTACACTCAATACTCCCATAATGAAAATGCAAAAACAGGATTTGGGAATTTTTTGCTAATTTATCAAAAATATATCACATTGGCACCTGTGGTCAATTCAATTGATTGGACATTGATTTGGAAAGGCACATCCCTGTCTATATAACATCGACAATGCATATCAGAGCAAAGACCGAGCCATGAGGTCGAAGGAAAGCCCACTTGGAGTTTGCAAAACAGCACCTTAAGGACTCTCAGACTGAAAAACAAGATTCTCTGGTCTGATGAAACCAAGATAGACCTAGATATTCATAAGAAAAACCTGGTCCAGAGCGTTCAGGACCTCAGACTGGGCTTAAGGTTCACCTTCCAACAGGACAATGACTAAGCACGCAGCCAAGATAACGCAGGAGTGGCTTAGGGACGACTCTGTGAATGTCCTTCAGTGGCCCAGCCAGAGCCCGGACTTGAGCCCAATCAAACATCTCTGGAGAGACGTGAAAATGCCTCCCCATACAACCTGACAGAGCTTGAGAGGATATGCAGAGAAGATTGGCAGAAAATCCCCAAATCCAGGTGTGCAAAACTTAAAGCAACACTCTCTACAGCTTGATGATAGACTTAAAATGGTTTGTCTGTATGGTGACGAGTTTGGCTGGACTGTTTCACACCAGCTGCAGCTGTTTTTTTAATTTTATTTTTTTTACCTTGAGGCAAACACTACTTCCACATTAGTTTTGCAGGTGTTGGTCTAAAACAAAAGTATTGAGCCAATGACGGCCAGGTGAGAAGTTAAGGGCTCATATTCCATGCCAATCCATTGAATAACTGTTGAGATATGCTGTGACACTGCTAGCATAGCTACAAATGTGACATTGTAAACAAATTTAGCTGTAATCTGATATTGTTGTCAATATAAAAAGTATGGAAGTCATTTATTGAAACACACTTGAGCAGTTGTCTTTTCATTCTGGCAAGGCAACAGTTTACAGAAACTGAATTACAATACTACAAACAATATGGTACGCTCAAAAATGACAATTTAAGCATTTAACCAACACCTCTCTGGTGCAGTCTCTACACAAATTAAGAACCACAGGCCTCAATAAAATGGTATTTGTTAGTAATTTCTTTGTAGAAGTGTTTATATTTTTGTGTCTACCCCTGTACAACACTACAATGGGGGGGGGAGGACATTAAGGAGTGAAGTGGTTGTTCGAGAGGCTTAGAGGAGAGTGGCCAGCTAGAAGGGACAGCAGAGAGAAGAAGGACAGAGAGAGGGATAAGAGAAGCGAGGGAGGGATCGGGATGGAGGGATAGAGGGCTGGAGGGGGAGGAGTGATGGCATACCTCCAGCCTTATATAGGGTGTGTTTGTCTAGAGGGTTCAGCTGCTCCCCCAGAGAATGTCCAGGAATAGAAGGAGGTAGAGGAGAAGAAGGTGGAAAGAGAAGGAGATGAAGAAAGAAAGAACTTGTGAAAAATAAAAAACGATTTTAAAAAAAGGACAAGTCCTCAGGGTCTTTCAATATCCCTCTACAAACAAAAACCGTCTCACCCTTCCACACCTTTTTCTTTCCCGCAACTAGAGGGAGAAAGTCTTGAGCCGGGGAGAGCCTCAGCTGGCGCTGTCAGTCAGACAGCAAACAGACACTCAATGAAGGCGGTGACATAAGTTGGACGGCATGGAAGCTGAACTCGTGCTGTGGCCCTCAGGGGAAGGCAGGGGTCATGACTGAGGCGGGTGAGAGGAGGTCAAGATGGAAAGAGGAGATGGAGCGAATGAAATGCAATGAAAATGAAATGCTGAGAGCACCTGAATCACACAGCTGCTTCAATTTGTATTCTTCTATTGACTGATTAGGGTTTAATTAAATCCTTAATTAATTTTATCTGTACGAGCAGATGGCCAAACTGAAATGGTTAGAGGAAGGATATTCCTGCTCACAGTATTGGTTTTAAATAATGCATTTAATGTCTTGAACAATGTAATACTCCTTTGCCCTATATACTCGCAGATATGGACCAAAGATGTATTTGTTTAAAAAAAAAAGAATAAGAAATGTATTCCCTCCATCATGCATGCTCCATTTAAAGTACAAAAACAGAATAAATAAAGTAGGAATTTCAACCCAAACCTTGCTCTTTCCCTGAACGTAACCAAGTTGTGTTTGTGCCATTATACATATGTACTTGCTTCACACATGCATACATAAAACCTTGCCTCCATACTGTGTGTATTGGTAGGTACACAAACCCATACAATGTGCACATGTACATGCAAACAGACACATACCGTATTTTTCGGACCGGATTATAAGGCGCAATATCAATGAACGGGTCTACTTTCATACATAAAGCGCACCGGATTATAAGGCGCATTAAGCGAAACAAAACAGTCAGATAAGTCAAACTTTATTCAACTCATTCACAACAGCTCTCAACATTGTTCAGTTGTAACACATATATAAACATATTCCCATGTTCTACTGCGTGACTGATAGCCTTGAGCTTGAAATCCGCTTCGTAAGCATGTCTCTTAACAGGTGCCATTTTGGGGTCCTTACCTGTTGAAGCACAGTACGTATTACTCCGCGAGGCTCCTGACTACGGTAGCCGTAATGCTCCGACAATCCATCAAGCGGTGCGGCTTCGTAGTTTACCAAAGTCGTACTAAAACATTTTGACAGATTTTTGAGAATCGTGTAGCACATAAAATCGGTTCGAGGTCAGTAAGCACAACCAGAATTAATACATAAGGCGCACCGGATTATAAGGCGCACTGTCGATTTTTGAGAAAATTAAAGGATTTTAAGTGCGCCTTATAGTCCGAAAAATACGGTACATGCAAGCATTTATCTGCACGTAAATACACACACACTACACACAAATGTGAAAGTCCAAGTGCATAAGTAGCACATACTCCTAAATACAGTTTATATTCAACAGAGATAACAGTCACTCCCAGGCCTCAGTGGGGAGGAGTAGATTACTAAATAAAGTAATAATCATTCCAATCCCCTGTGGATCCCACTCCACATTTTCTCTAATACTTGTGAGCAGCAGGTTGTGTTAACGTAGGTTTACACGATTTACTCAGGCAGGAAAAATCTCCAGATGAATAAGAACAAAATATGCAATTAACCATTCACAACAAGGCGTGTTTACCGGCTTCCAGCAGGCATGCAATCATCCAAAAGTAACATCATTATCTGAACAAGCAGCTGCACAGGCATGTGTTGGCCCTATGCAAGCAGGAGAGGAGGAAAATTGGAATAGGACAGCACAGATAGCTCGAGCGATATACAACTGATTATCTGATTAAGTCTTGTTTGTGTTTCTGCCACGAAGTTCAACCCTGAGCTTGATACCGACACGTTGTGTGTGTACTGCAGTTTGAGAAAAGTCCCCACAAATTATGTAACCCAAATGTATGACCCAGAACTTTGGCCAGTGAGATGTTGTGAAGCCATGGAAACAGTATCGCTTCATCACTTAATCAAAGGAGAGGAATGGAATTGTGTTTGTGGTGCTCACAGCAATAAAAAAAATGACATTTGAGACTCAACTTGTCTTTCCAGAGACAATGGCCCAATAGACACAGACGCTTTGAACTGTTCTCTAGCTACAGTAGCGGCGAGGTTCTCGGAATAGAAATGTTGGCCAGTCTGTTGGTCGGTCTACCACTTTGGTCCAGACTTTCTCAGCAACTATTTGATGGATTGCCATGAAATTTTGTGCAAACATTCATGGTCCCCAGAGGATGGATCCTAACTTGGCAATCTCCTTACTGTTATGGTGAGAACACTGAGCGGACCCAAAAGCAGAACACTGAACTCTGATGAAAGTTTTAACAGTTTGTTGAAGCAACCAGAGTCCTGGGGGTAGAGGTGGCTGGGCAGGAGTGGCAGTGGCAAACGAGCAGGTTGACTGTGGCTGGTGATCCAGTGGCTCGGAGGAATGGGGTGGAGGAGCCGATGGCGGAGAGTGAGCAGGCAGGTTGTAACCGCTGATCACAGCAGGTGATGAGACAGGAGCCGGAGCTTCTTTGAGACAGAGAGAAAAAGCAAGGTACGCTGAGAGCAAGCAACAAGGAAACTCAAAGAACTTAGCTGGCAAGAGGACCGGGGAAAACGTGGAAACAAAAGGGAAAAATGGATCTCAGGCAGGACTTTTGACACTTACTTTCCTCTAGCGCTACTAGCATGTCAAAGTTTTGACTTATCCAGCAACATATCTCAATATCCATGAGATGGATTGGTGCAAAACCTGGTACAGACGTGTGGTTCCTAGTAAAGAACCCTAATAACCTTGGTGATTCCCTGACTTTTCCTCTAGCACCATAAAAATGAATACTTAATACCAATAGTTTGGCTTACAACCAAATACCTGCAAAACTACTTTCCCATCAGTCTAATATGAACCTATATATTGTAATATAGGCTCATATTCGAAACACCTCTCTAATAATGTTGTTCACTTCCAGTAGGACTAAATCATTCATCCTGAAGCAAAGAAAGGGTTTACCATCTATGTATGTGTAGCTCGCCAACACTTGGAATTAAGGCTTCAGTATGCTTCAAATGAACTAGTTCATATGAAGTGTCATCAGAACACGTCTAAAGGCAAAAGTGTGAATGAGATGAAATGGGATGTTGTCCACCAATACCCTCCTCTAAAGTCAGTTTTCCAACTTCTTAGCTGTGGTCTACTGTTTAAAGGCTTCTACTGCATTCTGTCCTGCCTGCCCTGCTGTTATTACCATAGACCATTACCATACTTCTTTTTACCATATAAAAGAAGCGGATGTAGCCACCGTGAGCTTACCCAGTTTGTGGACCACCATCCAGTTTAGCATTCGCCATCACCATCTTGGTGTAAGATGTACTCAATCTGTCATATCTTTTAAAAGTAGATCCAATTAGTTGTTCTTTTTTCCTTCACCTTCTAATAAGCATTGCCACTTATTAATTGAATATCTTGTGTGTGTGTGTATGCTTTTTGATCTCAAGATAAGGGCCCTGATAGAAGTTGTAAGCAACCACAGCTGCTCTTGTTTTCATGCCATTCAGACAGTACTCGGGGCATAAATAGATTTCCAGTGAAAGAATTGACGGACTGCAGAGCCTTACTGCTTAAAATTCCAGAGTACACCAAGATCAGCACAGACTCCTGGATTGACTCGTCTGTCAGCTGACTTGGTGGTCTGAAGTGGAAAGGAATCCTTGGCGTTGTGCTTTTCATATTAGAGTGCATCTGTCAGACAAATAAAACTCCTCATTCTTTGTTCTTTGTAATAGTGTATTTGTTTTGTAGCCACGCTAGCGGCATGGCTCTAAGGATGGTAATGTTTGTCAGTCCCCCACTTTGGTTGAACCTGAAATATCAGCTAAATAACAGCTAATTGACGGATTGCCTAGAACATTCACATTCTCCTCAGGATGAATTGTAAAAATAAATCTGAATTAGATTTTTGACCAAATACCTGCAAAACTAATGACATTCCCATCACCCACAGCTGTGCTTTGTGTTTAGTGTTAATTAGCAAATGTTAGCATGGATGTATAAAGAGAACTGGATACAGCGTCGGAGGCAGGGCCCCATTCATTCCATCATTGAAAGTTGCTCAGTAGCGCATGAAGCCTAAAAAGTTTGACTTGCGGGTAAAAAATTACCCGGAGCTTCCGCATTAGAGAAAGCGTACTGGCACCTCCTGGCACCAACCCTGCCTCCCAACCCCTCGATCTCTGGCCTGCTCAAATGAATGGAGAAGGAAAATAACTCTGGATTCGGCTGTTAGTGAATTTTACAACTTTTAGGACATAATGATTTAAATCAGAGCTATTTAAGTGTTTGTACTGGGAAGTTGAGAAAAATTATCCGCTCATTTGCAATGCAAAGTCTGTTTGGGCCAGTGTGTGTCACATGACAGACCTGGAAGTTGTAATGACACGATTTGGCCATTATGTCAAATTGGCGTCAATTGTGTGGAATATAAAGGAGAGCCAAAGTCATGATGTCAGGTCCAGGCTAGCCTCTGTTCCATTAGCTTCTATGACGTAATGCAATCTCTCATTCAGCATTCCTTTCATTGGTCTTTCTGAGAAAATGAAGCATGTTCCCGGGGTTTACTGTGCATATTCTGAGACCAATCAGCATCCACTACAGCACGTGCTATTAGAAGTTGAAACTTTCGATTATTTTGTGAGCACAGAAAAAACTACAGCTCCCACATAAAATTACACGAGGGGTAGTACGTCATTGCAACTTGGTTTTGTCTATATCCGTAAAATTCACCAACGCTCTGTTCCAAAGTCATTTTTAGCTGTGGTCTCTGCTGTCTAAAGAGTCTTTTGTTGAGCTGTGACGTCTAACCTGTGACAGTCTAGGGCTTATGGAAAATGGGGTTTGTTAAAGGTCACTAAAAAACAGAAAGATTGAATAAACAATAACATTAGATACTTTTTCAAAAAACTACAGTTGTTATCCAGATATTGGAGGCATACTATTGAGCAAGGGTAAGTTCCAAGGCTGGATTTTTAGTTATTTGCGCTTCTACAGATGTGAATGGGATTTTTTGCATGAGGTTTTCACACTTCTGAAACAGAAGAAGTTCTTCACTTTAGCTCTCTAGTATTGCGATTAATTGACGTACTAATAATGGGTTGCCTGTTTGTGGCTATATGAGATGTTTTTTGTTTGTTTACTTGTTGATGGAGTGAGAAACCAATAGTTAAAATGGTTAAAGATGGGGGGGGGGGGGATCACAAGTCTATTTGCCCGCCT
The DNA here is from genome assembly GCF_043641665.1 of Enoplosus armatus. Lineage (NCBI taxonomy): Eukaryota > Metazoa > Chordata > Actinopteri > Centrarchiformes > Enoplosidae > Enoplosus > Enoplosus armatus. The sequence goes on from NC_092187.1 coordinate 4,861,712, forward strand.
CTTAAGTTACAGATGTCATAAGTGCAAGGGCAAGTCAGCGGCAGTGAGGACAGAGAGACAGGCGGATAGATGGGTTAACGGACACTGCGAAAGGGCTAGAGAATCTGCGCATGCGGGGAGGTGTTAATCTGTGTGTGTATGTTTGTGCATGTGGTGTGTGTGAGCGTGCGTGCACTCTGGTTCTTGTTCAGTATGTGAAATCAAGTGTCCATCTGCACTGAGATGCTCAGTTGATCCTCTGCCAAAATAACCTCCAGCTGCCCGTTGGCCTGCCCTGTGTTTTCCTTTTTTTTTTTTAAATAAATGTCACTGAGCTTGTCTGTTATCTAAATATGGGGGATTAGAGAGCGTGCCACACAAGGGGGTGTCCATCAGGAGATTGTGAGAGGCCACAATCTAAAGTTGGATTTGATTGGTTGTCTCTTGTCTGAGGAGGGGGCCTCTTGCCCAATCCTGATCATTTTCAGTAAAAGTGTAGTGGGATGAGAGGGTACTTATTGAGGGGGGGAAAGCCACAGTGCAACCTGAACTGTGTAGGAGGGAGGCTTTCTTTCCCAGACGACTGTCGTTTTTTCCTGGTGTCTGTTGTTCAGCACAGCCGGCCGCCATGGTAAGAAAACTGAAAAGGAGGTAAAAGGGGAAACGACAAGGAGAAGGACATTTGATTTAGGAAATGTAATCTTTGAGGATCTGCTTTTGTTTTCAACTGATGGGGATAAAAGCCGGAGAGCAGAGGATGGACATCATGACCTGAAGCCAAAACAAACTTCTTCTGCTCACCCACGGTCAAGTCCTCATCTGCAGCACAGCTGGGCTATCAGCTGGATTTCTTTCTCATGGAATTCCTGATTTTCTTGGGGAGGTGGGGGGGGGGGGGGGGGGGTTAATTTGGTGCAAATACTTTGGCTGTTGCTTGCTACAGACAGAAAAATATTGGTAACCCGACTGGTAACCTACTGCTGGAAACTTCTGTTTACATGTTCAACTTCTATAACTCCTCGTTGCTGTTTGCTTGCAGACTGATGTGATTTCACTCTGCTTTTGTGTTCCATCACTTTGTAACTAAACTCAATATGATAGTTATTGAGATATATTTAGATTGGAGGGGGCGATACTAAAGATAGAAAGCACACAGCTGAGTAAAGTGACAAGCTGCCTTTTCTTAACTTAGGACATTCACCTTGAGAGAATCCCTCTCAAATCCGCTCCCAAGTCTCACCTTAAAAATAGCTTTAAAGTGAACTAACGAGTGGGTTTGTGTGACCTTCCACAAATTATGATACTGATGAGGGTCTGTCAAGCAAATAGGGATAGAGGGAAAATAATTCACTGTCCTCCTGAACTACCACGGAACAAGGGTCTATATAATAATTACTCTGGTCAACATTTCTCAACAGTGTTCCTCCTAGACAACTGAAACCATGCTTGCGACTATAGACTGTATGTAAAGATTATATCAGGCATAAAGTCTAAGAATAAGCTGGAAAGCTGGTAAGACTGGGAGAACAACTGCCCGTGGGAGGGATAGGCAGGAGAGGTTGGATCAGATTGGAACAGCAGAGATTAAAACCAGTTTCAGTTTCAAACCTCAAACCTCTGCCATCTCCCACATCACCCTGATCAAAAAGACAACGTCCGAAATGTGGGAATAACATGTTTTGCATTGAGTGGCGTTCCCCTTTAAGAACCATCATTAACAAGTGCAGACAGCTGGCAGAGGATTAAACATGACTTCTTACCTGACATAAGGCTATTTCCAGTCCTTGGCTGTCACTTTGTCAACGATAGTTCTTTCTCTGGCTTTAGGTTTCCCTTTTGGTTTTCTCTGGCTCGACGGAGAAACAGGGTTTAACTATAAGGAGATAGAGTGACCAGAGCGTACCACTGAAGGATCATATGAGCATTTTTGGCATGTTTTATCCCACTAAAGCATGCAAAAATATATGCGTTAGCACATATTTACTACAACTCAGGCATATTCTATATTACCACTAATGATTGACCAAATAATGCTGTCGGCCTTTAGAAGAGTACTGATTTCCATTTATTTTAATCTGTATGAAACCTCCTTGAAATTGGTAATCTGTCGCAACAATACAATGACACAATAATGATACCAACCCTTTGATGCAATTTAAAAGCAAATATGATGTTTAATTGTCAAACAAGATTCAACTTCAAACTTGATTTTCATGCAGTGAAACCAATGGCTGCCTGCAAGATAGCAAAACACTTTAGTATGCCTTGCAAAGTGGTCACCAGTAATCTACAGTACAGGAACTGTGGGGCTAACAAGTCACTGAGCAGGCTGACAGGTTGTATATATATATATATATATATATATATATATATATATATATATATATATATTACAGGGGGACTGATAGACTTCAAGACATGAAAAATGACAGATCATTTCTTATGACAGCGTATGTAATGTTAGTGTGCAACTGCAGCAGCAGACAGCTGGTGAAGATGCTGTTTTCTTTTTCTTCTTCCCTCTTTACATCCTGTCGTGGAGGTTTATGCAGCTGACAGGAATGATAAAGTCTCTCTCTCTGTCCACCTCTCCTTTCATTCTCCCGCCACTGCCCTTCCCACCTTCCTTCATTCCCCTCTCTTAAGCCAACTGACGCCCAAAGCGATGCCCGCTCCTTCCTGACCGAGGAGATGATTGCAGGTCTGTGTCTCTTCACTACAGGAATCCGTGGATCTTCCCCTGATTTTCATTGATTCAGAGCTTTGTGCTTTTTGTAATGAGTAAGCTTGACTCTGGTTCTGTGAATAATAATAGGTCATTTGTATAACTAGCAGCTCGAAATGGTTTTATGAAAACTGTTCTTGGAAATTGTACCAGTTGACTATAGTACATGAGTCATTCTGAGCTGTTAAAACCTTACAAATGTAACATTCAAGCCAAAGATCCTGAAATTTGCCTGTTTCAACTTTGTCAGTTTGGTTTCGTCCAGATTTGAACTATTTACTTCTCTCGTCCAGAGTTCAAGGCCGCCTTCGACATGTTCGACACTGACGGTGGCGGTGATATCAGCACCAAGGAGTTGGGTACCGTGATGAGGATGCTGGGCCAGAACCCATCAAGAGAGGAGTTGGATGCCATCATTGAGGAGGTCGATGAGGATGGTGAGATCATTGTAAATAGACAAAAGGATAACGGATCTTACATCCTAATGCATAGACATTCAAGGATGATTGATGGGATCGAGCTGCTCGCTTGAATTTCTTTTTGTTCCCGGTTCTTAAGCATTTTTGTGTGTGCGTTTTTCCATACAGAGGGGGCAGAATTACTGATTTCTCCATTCACTGGGGCCTCAATTCAATACAGTATGGAAGCCATAAGACAAAAACTATGTTTTCTGTGACTCTGACACATTAAAGAGCTACTCCAGCAACTTAGTATTTACTTCCATAAAGCTTTGGGACTTGTGGCAGACAGATTCAAAAAGGCTGTTCCCAGTTTGAGTCAAGCCTCCAAAAACGTTTGGATCCTATAACTCCCACAATGCAACTTAATAGCATTTTTGATTAGACCCTACCTGCCTGTTAAATGCCCTCATCTTTCAATGTCCATGCCGCCAGTTTATAATGCAGACAAAATGCAGCTGTTTGCACAGGCCGAGTAGGATTCCTGGTGATGAGTAAACTGACATGTATGTGGAAAATTGGTGGAGTTCCCACTGCACTAATCAAAGGCCATGTGGGGAATAGTAAATATAGTAGTAGTATAGAAAATCGCAAGAGAACAAAGACAAGGAAACAAGAAAGGAAAGTTATATTGCACTTTATCTCAAACTACTTGCTAGAATGCAATAAATAGCATCAGTTGATCGTATAGATGATTGTTAAAAACACCTTAAAACAGTGTTGTAAGGTTGAGCTGGGACTCAGATTGCACTTTCGCTTTGTTCCTGCCCTCTCTATCCTCACTCAGTCACCTCCCTTCTCCTCAGGCAGCGGTACCATCGACTTCGAGGAGTTCTTGGTCATGATGGTGCAACAGCTGAAGGAGGACCAGGCTGGAAAGAGTGAAGAAGAGCTTTCAGAATGCTTCCGTATTTTTGACAAGTATGACACCCAATACTGACAGAAAGACAAATGCAAACACCACATGTTGCTGCATTCAAGATTTTCCTGTTGTGCTGTTGCTAAATTGAAAAGCCTATACACTAGAATGTTTTAGAATTTGGCAACATTTTTATGGCCTGCAGTGTCATTAAACACTGAAAAACTTGTTGAAGAACACTTCAACTTTATCTATAAATCTTATGTTTATATGACACTTCACCCACAGTCTGTATTGACAACGCATCGGATAACTTACTGTACATCCAATTGTTCAATTGTAATTGACAAGCTGAAACAAGTTGTGAACACAAAACTGACACATCATCAAGTTAATGTGGCAAACTTGTTAGCAAACAGTTGCTTATTCACGTTATCATTAATTTGGAGTCCTGTTTCTGGTCACCTGGCAAATGTAAGTCCAATATTCACTCTCTTTTAGCTCTATTTTGGGTCTCTACCAACTCCTGAAGGAAATCTGGATCTTTAGCTGCTAAATGCTCCACTATGTCCACTGGTTTGTCTCTAACTGCATCTGTCAGCTGCTTTTTCTCTGAAAACAGCGGCCTGATTTGTGGCCCAAAACAATGTGATGAGAGCAGTGACAGTGAGCCAGAACAGTAAAATTGTGGGCCAGACAGCTAAACAATGAGCTGAAACTAGCTGCAGATTCAGGTGATAATTCTTCATATTTTTGGATCAAATTACCATGTGTAATGTGAAAAGGGTCACTCCCCAGAAACAGAAAAAGAGAATTATGACCAACTCGGTAGTTCTCCTCATTCTACGTGGCAGTTTAGCATCTTTCAGCTCATTGTTTTGGTTTTCTGGCCTACACACTCCCTTCTCATCAATTGTTTCAGCCACAGCGGGCACCTGTTTTTGTTTTTGTTTTTTAGCAAAAAAGCTCAGATGGACCCACTGTACACATATTTTAATCAACAGTTTATGGAGACCTAAAAGGAGAGTGAATATTGGACTGACATTCGCCAAGTGGCCAGAAACACAACTCAAAATGAATCCTAATGTTGTTCCATATCTGCTGTAAATAGGTACCTGTATGCGAACATGTTCACCACAGCAGCAAATGACATTGCTTTTTGTCTCACTGGCGAGCCAGGACTGATTCTTTAGTGTTATTACACTTTGGACTAAAGCCCGACCACAAAAATCATCTGATAACGAGAAAATTGCAGCGCAGAAATGCCAAAGACAAGTTTGAGGTCTTTCAGAAACTGAGACACCCTGAGCACTGACATAGAGGGACAACCAAACATAAAGGATCCTTATCAAAATGTTTATGTTATGCATTTATGTAAAAAGTCCTCAAAGATCTATACTAGACTTCTATAGTCTAGTTATGGCTGCTAGTATTGGCCTGAACTTTAAAAATAGCGCTGAGAGACAAGTCTTTACACTTTGAATTTAATATCCACAGGAACGGAGATGGTTTCGTTGACCGGGAGGAGTTTGGAGAAATCCTCCATCTCACTGGAGAATCAGTGGCAGAGGAAGATATTGATGAGATGTTCGGGGAATCGGACACAAACAAAGATGGAAAGCTTGATTTTGATGGTAAGATTAAGCCGCACGCAGAGCGAGAAGAGGTTCTTCACTCCTGTGGTCTGTGCAGTGTCTTCCATGATGTACAGCAAAGGGAAGAACACATTTTCTATATGAGGCAGTGTCAGCTGTATATTGAGCAGAAGGTTACAGCAAAACGCTTAATCTGACCATGAGAAGCATTGTCTGTAATGGACTCTCATATTTAAAGAAATATGTCAACATTTTGGGTAACATACTTATTAGAAATTGTTAGGTTTTTTTTTATTTAACTTTGATTGAGATCAAGAAATTTCTTGACTGCAAGAATTCTAATTCTTTCATTTGGGAATTCGCTTATTTTATCATTTAGGTGTATGTCTGCAGTGGTATCAATCTCTCATCATGAGTATCATGAAAAGCACTCTATAAATAAAATGTATTACTATTATCATTATTATTATTATTATCTTTTGGTGAGAAAGCAAATACACCAAAATACCCAACTAGTCCTTTACATCAGTCCCTGTCACTACATTTTTGTTTGCTTGACTGAGCCTATTTGATAAATAGTAAATAGTAAATACATGCCTCTCATAGTAATCAGGGATTACTCTTACTCTCTATTGTTATGTTTACTTTCCCTTCCATTATTCTCAAAACCAATACCAGTTTCTGTCTGCACACATGGACAGGGTCCTTCTTATGTCTGTCAATACATTTGGATGAATATAATACTTGAGTCTGAGAGCACATGAATAGGGCAGACAAAGAAATATTCCTCCTTAATTATGACAGGGATGAAGAACTGCTCATCATTTGCGACCCTTATGCATTACAATCACACGCTCTCCATGATCTGACTTGAATCTAACAACCTCACGTACAGACTTCGACCACACGCTGTGAGCTGAATAATTAGTTCATCTATTCTTCAGGCATTCTCTTATCAGTCTGATGGATCGGTGGTGGGTCTGGTAATTGACTGCTGCCCTCTCTTTCTCTCACCAGAGTTTCTGAAGATGATGGAAAACGTACAGTAATGGGAGCAGCTCTACATTCCTTGGTGATCCTTCCTCAGAGAGAATATAACGCATGCTATCTGCAATCTGTTATCAAGCCCTGTACAATTATGATGTAGCCTCTGAGACGTCAAAATGGTTACAAGTGAAATACTCCCCTTCCCCTTCTCATGTGAAACCCAGGGGCTCAGCGAGGATATCTATAAATATCCGTTCAAACCTTTTAAGACGAAGGCACTTTCCCCTGGTTGCCTTCTTTGAGCCGGCCCCTCAGCTGTCACCTTGGCAGCTGCTGTTTCTCCAGAAATGCTACACCACCTAGCCCACCATCCTCCTCCTCCTCAGAACGAAATATCTCCTCCACCCTCTTCTGTGCTTTCTAAATAAATCCACTTTCTCCTTGTTCATCTTTGCAAATCATTCTGCCATGCACGCCTGACACGTCTTATCTCATCTGATTTTTGCCTGTTTCATTATTTCGGAGACTTCTAGATTACCACTGTCTCTCAGACACACACACACACACACACACACACACGCACGACCACGCGTAAAGTGATCGTACACACTGACACACAAGCAGATGCTCTTTCGACACCACCATCTACATCCTCCCTTTACACACACACACACATTTGTTCAACCACAACTGGTCTTATCTCCCTATTCCAGTCCAACACTGCCGTTTGAAATACCTCCTCTATTTGCATGGACAGTGCTGTGTACCAACCTCCCTGTCTCATTCAACACTAGAGAACTGTCATATAACGTTCTGGCTTAAATTGATCTCTTCCAATTTGTTCTCCGCCTAAGCCTGTGCTAACTCTCTGTCACTGATCTTCACGCTGTGGCGTCCCAGCACAGACATCAATGCCCCCCGTGGCTCATCCCCAGCGTGAGAGGCGAAGCCGAGCAGTCACAGAGCAGATGAGTTCATTCTCCCTTTGGAAAATGCAAATGTCTCCCTCTGGGTATATAGCCCGCAAGCCCCCCACCATCTCTCAAAAGCAACATCCCTCCCCTTTCTCCGTGGCTGCTCCCCTCCTCAGCATCCTATCTTCCTCTCCTGTCTCTCACCTCGGGCCCTCCCCCTTCAGGAACCGCCCACCATATAAGGAGCATCAGGTTGTGTTTATCAGGCTACAGGCCCCGGGATGTGCGGGTGCTTGCCTCGCGGCCCTGCCGTCTCTCTGCCTAAAATCTGCCTGCTATTCAGGGCACGGCTGAAGGAGTGGAGGCAGGGGGGGGGGGGGGTGGGGGCGTTGGGTGAGAAGGGATTCCAGCCTCACGGCATTTTTCTCCTGGTTTTGAGTTTCACGCCCAGATTGAAACGCCATCATCACAAAACCCATAACCTACTTTAAAATCTTTGGCTCCCTCTTGTCGTCCACTGTCTTCTATTTACAAGGCCTAAATAGAAATCAACGGCACTGACGAGCTGCAAGATCTATAGTTTTATTGTTATTTCTTTTAAAATTTTTAGCAATTTTAAGACATAACCACTGAAAGCTGCCATGGGGCCATTTCTAAGGAGTAACCTAATGCATTATTTGAGTTTTTTTTTATTGTTTAGTATGAATTTTACAGTATGTCACAGTTCTTTCCTACACCTCACCTCTGAGGGTCCCAGGTTCAACAGACACACTGAATTATTCCCTGCATCTGTTCTTTTTCATTCTTTCCTGTAGATGTTTCTGCCTTGACCTAGATCGCAAAAGTGCTTAAAACTCCGGGTTTACCTCTTTTGCATTCTTAACCCTGCAACTTCAAGAGACAAGAGCTTTCCCCTCCAAAGTGTGATTGGCTTGCTGTGGCCCCAGAACCCTAAAAGTTCAGGATACTAAATCCGGAGGCCTGTGAGAGGCAGGGGGCGGGACCTGGCCGTGCCGTTTAAAGTGTGTCTGAACCTTCACTTGACGTCTAGTCTCTCTGTTGGGGTGCACGCGGATTGACCACTCCTTTGGGCTTTTCTTTTTTCCTTGGATATTTTGGGGGGGAAAAGCTAATCCACAAACATGGTAAGACCAATCAATCGTGCAAATGACCAGTCAGTCAGTTAGTTATTAACCCATAATAACGAGAGCCTGTGAACTGGAGGTGTAGTGAGCAATAAAGGCATGTGGAAGTGTAAAAATCAGTCGACTGAGTTGCTGCATGTTTCCTTCTGTTGATAAGGTCTAGATGCTCATCAGATGGCTAAATTTGAAAGAAGTACTGCATTTTTAGAGTGGAATATTTGCAGTTTATTTTAAAAAAGGATTCTAAATCAATAGCGATATTCATATTTGAACCCGTTTTCTATTGCAAATGCTACTGATCCTGGTAGACAGTTAGGATGGGGAGCTAATTGGGAGCCGGGCGGTGGGTGTCAGCTGGGAAGGTGCGGATTCTGCTTGGACGACAAATTCCCAGGGATTGGATGTCTGCAGGCCATATACAGCGAGCCTGAGGTGTTGAGCCTGAAATAGCCGGACTCATTTTCACCGAGCTCAAGAATGCCTTCGAGCCGCAGCCACTATAACCTGCAGCACATGACTTATGGAAAGCATGTCATTATCACAACCACGACTCATACAGAAACGTGAAAATACAACATTTCTAATTCATTTTAAGCATTCACAGTGTTTTTAGTAATATTCTCCTTAAAAGGAATCACGGGAGCCGCATATATGTGACGGTGTAACCTTGGGGCCAGGCTCAGTATACAGGATTTTAAGTGGAATGATCAATGAAGCCTAAATGAAGCCTGTCGTGAATGATGACGTGACGCTGTTTTCTTCCAGACCGACGCGCAACAAGAGGCCCGCTCCTACCTGAGCGAGGAGATGCTGGCTGGTGAGTACAGGCTACAGTAACGCGTTACTTCAGTAATGTCGTTACTTTGCCCAGGAACGAGTACTGTAACAGATTACTAGCGGGATTATAAGAAGCCTCGCTGTATACAAGTGTCCCACCCCTAAATGTCAGCATTACACGAGTCCTCCTATATTCCACCTGCAGAATGAGCTCCTTTAATACAGGCAGACAGTTTGAGATCCTCTGCGTGGAGTCAGCTGCCGCGCTACGTGGATATCAACGAGCATCAGATGGTTATCACGGTTCATTACCACAGTGGTGATAGAATGTGTTCCTTGAGTTAGTCACGCTGAGGCAGATATCCCCGTTTTTCGGTCTATAGAGAAATGCAAAGGCTCATTTTAGGCCCGTTTCTGAGTTAACGACCCACGTCCTTTCAACCCGGATTTCTCCAGAGTTCAAGGCCGCCTTCGACATGTTCGACACCGACGGTGGCGGTGATATCAGCACCAAGGAGTTGGGTACCGTGATGAGGATGCTGGGCCAGAACCCGACAAGAGAGGAGTTGGATGAGATCATCGAGGAGGTCGATGAGGACGGTGAGCAACGGATAATGCATCTCTGGTAGCCACACAGTGCGCAATGCAAACTTTTACTCACAAGCAATACAAGAGTCCGACCTAACCCTGTGTACCCCTATGTATCCCGCATCAGCTCAAATAAACAAAATATAAAAAAAATGATGAATGATGATGATAAATGTCCCACCGGCGTGAGTTTCTAAATAGACTATTTTCTTCTTTGTTTTGCTGTAAATTATATATATATATATATATATATCATTACATAATAGATATCGGGACTCACTTAACTCCAGAGTGTTACTGTGGTTCGTGCGTAAAGTAGTGCGCCAAGACGAGCGCACTGCCGCGTCCAACAAGGAGCGCAGGACATCGGGCCTTCGGTCGGGCTGGCCATTGTTGATCAGTAATGTGGCATCTTTGTTACCCTCAGGTAGCGGTACCATCGACTTCGAGGAGTTCTTGGTCATGATGGTGAGGCTGCTAAAGGAGGACCAGGCCGGCAAGAGCGAGGAAGAGTTGGCAGAGTGCTTCCGCGTGTTCGACAAGTACGTTCACACTGCTACCGCACAGAACGTGGCTCACGTAGTATGCGGGACACTTTTATTTTCACGTGTTATTGTGTGTGTCTATGCTACACAAGCCCACACGTGTCTGTCCTCTGCGCAGGAACGGCGACGGCTACATCGACAGAGAGGAGTTCGCGCTCATCATCCGCAGCACCGGCGAGCCCATCTCAGAGGACGAGATCGATGAGCTGATGAAGGACGGAGACAAGAACGCCGACGGCATGCTGGACTTTGACGGTACGATGATGATGATGATGATGATAATGGTGTTAGGTCAATGTAAAAACGTCACTTTTCCAGTCACTAATTATCCCAATAGAGGGCATAGGGAGTGTCTGTGGCACTGAGTCAGATTTAATTTAAAAATCATTTACAGCAGCTATATTTGTCTTGTGCTATAGTGTATATCTGGTACTAGTATGGTGAGGTTTTAGTGAGCTTAATGCTGGCTACTTGGTTGCATTTTTGTGAATTTATGAATAGCAGCCTCTAAGCATCATCATCATCATAGTTGAACTACTTGTGAGACACTTCATTTGCAGTTTGTTGAGCTCATTTAAGATTGCTGCCGCTGATGACCAGTGTAACTGAAACTTTCCATGTCAACAACACTGTCCCGTCTCTCTTCTCTTTCCCAGAATTCCTCAAGATGATGGAGAATGTGCAGTAAAACCAGAAAGACTCATGGACATTCCCCTGTGAACCCCCATTCAGAACACATCTGACCCCCTCATTGACCCACTCAAACCCTCCCTACCCACACTTCCTCTCCTCCCTCCTGTCCCCCCTGGTTCACTGCCATCTATCCTCCATCCTTATAGTCATCCTCAACAGACAGCTAGGGCACCCTGGCGGGGGGGTCGCTGGCCGGGCTACACCCTTCCCCAGCTCGCTTGTGAATACCGACAGCCCATGGATGCTGCGCTGACACTGTACCCTGTGACAGGACGGCAAGGCTGCAATGGGGATATTCACTGCACACACCTTTTGTGTGTTATGCATGGCGTTAACAGGCGCTAGTCATCAGCGACCCCCCCACCACCACCACCTTCTGGTAAAGCTCTGATCTAGATGTAGTCTAGATAGAACGGCAGCGTGTTACCTGCTGCTTAGACCAATTCATTCAACTACTACACTGTAAAAAGAAGTAATTTGCTTTAACAGAATAAATGAACTAACACATGCTCACTTGTAGTTGGTCTGTCATGTTTATGGTCTGTGTAAAAAGTTTGTTTTGAGGAATATCAATAAAATCTGTTTATTTCTTCTTTTTGTCCATTTTGTTTGAACCCACAGCCAGTTTTGTCTTCATCACTAGATTGTCTGACGAACACACTGTAGACATTTAAAGGGTGACTGCTGTCTCAAGTGGGGTGCAAGGTGGTCCGCGCCTGGAGAGGACACTCAAAAGTTCCACCAGCGTTGCTTTAATAAATACCGGGGTATTGATCAAACTTGTTCTTCTGGAAAGCCCCCCCCCGACTGTGGTTAACTAATGTCATTGTGCAGTTCAATAAGGGTTCAAGAAATCACATTTTTCCAGATTCAAAAGGTGACGTCTTTAACTGTCTTGTTTTGTCCTACGAACACTCCACACTAAGAGCTGTGGTTTGATGATGCAACTTGAAAGTGTTGGCTGTTCTTAAAGCATCTAGGTGAGTGCAGTATGATACTGCCATTTTGAAGCTTCAGTTGATTTGTTCTTGAGACGTTGAGTAATAAATGTCCCTGCCGAGATCTAAGGAGTGGTCTCCTCTGGTGCTCACATTAACATGATTGACTGGGCGTATCAGAGCAGAGTGCAAGTTACTTTATTGAAACAGTCCCAGACAGCATGACATCAGGTATCTGTAGCCTACAGCACTTGCTCATCACTGTCACGCCACCGTATAAAACAATGTACATCACATGTCACACAAACACTGACTTTAAACTGCATGTCAGTCATTAAAAAGAAATGAACCGCCAAATTAGATGGAGGTGAAAGAGTGCCCCGTGGTCAGATTACGAGCCGTAATTTGCTTCGTCGAAAGCCTTCCGGGCTCTCTTCAGCTCTTCGTTCATGGTCAGCAGGTCTTTGACTCTGGCGAACTTCCTGGGGTCCTTGCGAATCAGGAAAACGATGTCCTCCACCTGGACGCGGCCCTGGCGTCCGATGGACATGGCTTTGTGGGTCATTTCCGTGATGAACTCGATCACCAGGTCCTCCAAGATATCCACAGACTCCGTGTACGGGTTCTGGTCGTCTCCAAATCCGTACATCATACACCGGAGCTCCTTGGAGAAGAGCCTCTTTCTCTTCCCGTGGCCGACATCCATTCCGCCGGATCCGTCCTCCAGCTCATCGTCGAAGCCAGTCTCGTCCTCCTCATCCGCCATTCTGCAAAAAAAAACACGCGGACAGATTAGCGGACATTACAAGCAGTAACATATATGTTAACATTATATTAAATTTGTTATAATGTTAAGTTAAACACAACGAATCATTTCGAGCCAAAAGCATTACCTTTCTCGCTAAGCGTAGTGTCACAACACAACAGCCTGTGGCCTCTGTTGACTTCCGCCTGTTTCTTCGACTGCGGAAGTGATTTGTGGAGAAAAACGTTTCCTGTAGAAAATACTGCCCCTTGCTGTTCATTTCCTTCAACTACGTTGTCCCCCGAATAATGATCCGCATAGCGTTGCACCACAAAGTTTGCACATGTTGCTCAGCCATACTATCAACACGACTGACGGTAGGTTTCTTTAACAGCAATATTTCTCTGCCGGTTTGTTTGCTGCGGGCAAAGGCCAAACTCAATTAAAAAAGATGACAATTTAAAATAGCCGTGTCTGTGTGGATCACCGCCTAGCTACATTGTAAATGTGCTAGCTAAGTCCGCGTGTGTGTGTGTGTGTGTGTGTGTGTGTGTAAACTTAATTTACGCATTTTCATTTCATTTTGTTGCACATTGTGCGCATATATTTTAGTTATAAAAAACATGGTTGGCGGTAGAGAGCACTGACAACCAAAATAACAAAGTCAAAATGTATTCAATCATACTACTTCTTGGTGGGCGACGTTGATGCCGAATGAAATAATGGTTCACACTGACTCAAGCAAGGTCATAGGTCTTAATGCATGTGACTTGTAGATGGTAAATAAACACGTCGACTGTTAATGGAGAGATTGATCAATGCAGTTCAGTATGAGGGTGGCGTCATATGGAAATGACACGTCCCGGTGTACTCTGTCACTAGTTGCAGCAGCAGCAGCAGGCGAGCGATGATGTCGAAAGCTTAACCTAGCGTACTTTCTACGTCAAGAAATAACTACTTCTTTATTTTTGTGTCGACTTAGCTACTTAACCTATGTCAACAATACAATACCGGTTTATATAGCAGGCTAATGTCAACTAAGTTAATGGGGTAACGTTGTAGTTAACCAAGAGAACAGCTGGACCTGTCAAACTTAGCCAAACAACCATTTGGTGAGGGAACCGTCACCTTAGCTACTGGTGAGTTCATCAGCTAGCGTGTTAGCCGATGCTGTCTGATTAATAATAGGAAACTAACTCACTTCCTGTTCTGTGGGCTTAACATTGGGTACGTAGTGGTTGTCAAACTTGGGCTATGTTAACACTAATGTTGCCATTAAACTGACGTCGCGGCAGGCTTATTTATAACTCTGATAACCATGTATCCACTTGTTCAGCTGTAATATTACTGCATACAAATGCAACCAAACCCAAACCTTGTTTCTCTCCCCCCCACCTCCTCCCTTCTCTCCCTCCTCTGCCTCTCTGAAAGCAATCCTCCATGGGTGTTAAGACGGGGCACTGATTCTGTTTGGAGATGCGTTTTCTACAGTAGCTGTCTTTTCTGGACAGCTGGTCCTGGCAGCCCTGTATGGCGTGCCCTGTCCAGTTCCTTTGCCGGGGCCTTCGCACTGTGGGTTTAGTTCTCCTGTACTATGTCTTCTCTATAGGCATCACCTTCTATAACAAATGGCTGATGAAGGTAAGTGTTCATGCATGGTTTCATTTGGGATGATTCATGAAAATCAAAGCTGAATTTCTTCTTTTGTTGTCTGGTGATCCAGGTTAACCTAGCCCTAGCCCTTCTCTCTTGGAGGAGGTTTTAAGCAGGCCATCTCCCAGTGTCTCAGGGTTCAGGACCCCGAGAAGACCACTGGACTCCACTAGGCCCTCCTAGATGACCCTGTCCCGTTTCTCTCTCTCAGGGCTTCCACTATCCCCTCTTCATGACGTTAGTCCACCTCACCATCAACTTCTGCCTGTCGGCTCTGACGCGACGGGCCATGCAGTGCTGGACAGGGAAACCCCGCATCATTCTGAGCTGGAGATATTACCTCCGTAAAGTGGCTCCCACGGGTGAGATTTTACCTAACTGTTCAGAAGGCAGCACACAGCTTTCAGAGAACACAGAATTAGAAAAGATCAGCTCTTATCATGTTCACTTACTGACTAAGCTTTCAGTAAAGAATACTGCTGCATACTACTGAGTAAAGTCCATAGTGATACCAACATTACATCACACCTGAGGGGATAGTTGAAGATTCTAATAAACTAATACAGCAATAAACCATCATAAACGAGCAGATTTTCTTTCTTAAAGCTAATGTTTTTTCATTTTTATGGGATTACCCATTTTCTGTTTTGTCATGCACATTAAAATATCCAATGCAGTTCTCCAGCCCAACGTTAGTAGGTTTCACTATAATTCAATTAAATGTGAACTATTACAAATCATCTGTTTTCACCTTTGATATACTGCACTCTTATTCACAATTGATAGTTGCAACATAGTGATACAAGAACATCATTTATTGCAAGTTGTTTGTCTTAAATTAAATTCTCTCCCTGTTACTCAGCCTTGGCAACAGCACTGGATATAGGACTTTCTAACTGGAGCTTCCTCTTCATCACCATTAGCTTGTAAGTTTGGGCTTTCTTAATAGAAGATATTGCTTCACTATGAACTGACAAGTCATCAGTATTGAATTTATGCAGTTATTGGATTGTTCCATCCTATTGTGCGGCTCTTATTTTGTGTCATTCAAGGTACACCATGACCAAGTCTTCAGCAGTGCTCTTTATCCTCTTTTTCTCCCTGCTCTTTAAACTAGAGGAGCCGGTGAGTCACCTTTTTTTTTTTTTTATTTAAACATTTGTGGCCACACGATGCCAGAAAGTAAACCAGTTTTGAAAGAAACATGAAAGAAACAATTCTGTCACCGCTGAATTATATCAGTTTCTACCTTATTTATGTTCCCTGTCAGACTGACAGCATAAGAGAGTGAAGTGCAGTTAGCATACAGACTCTATGTGCATGCCAGAGGAAGTGCTGTTGCAGAATTTTACCTTCACTCACTCTTCATTAAAAACACAGTTTTGAGGGTTTTTTTTTCTACCATTTCTCAATGTAACATGTGCAGCTTTTGTCACAAACCTGGCGACGACAACTAATGCCAGCATGTTTCTTAAGCGGAGAGATCTGTTAGATAATGGCTAGCTGAACAACAAAAGTAAAGATGCTTGAAAGAGATTTTCGTAAGTGAGAATGCAGAATCTATAAGATCCGTCCCTTTCAAGAACCAGCACGCAGCTGAAATAATGAAATGTACATTCCTTCTACATGTTATTCCACACAGGTCAAACATAATAGCGTAGTTGTTAGCTGCATGGCACTAGGAATAGCAATGTCAGTAGGTTGACTTTATTCTAGACTGAAATATCTCTACAGCAATGGGATGGATTGCCATGACATTTTGTATAGACATTCATGGCCTCCAGAGCATGCTGACATTAGCATTTAGCTCAAAGAACCGCTGTACCTAAGTACAGCCTCACAGAGCTGCTAGCGTGGCTGTAAACTCTTAGTCTGCTTTAAGCAAAATTCTTTCATTGCTTCATCTGGATATGTAAAATATTTCCTGATGCATGAATTTAACATGAAAAAGAGAGATGATCATCGGGACATGGAAACATATTTGTGGTGCTGTATATGTGGGTTGTGTAGTTTAGCTAACTAGTTAATGTTTACATACTGTACTATCTACACTAGCTATTGTATTTATGCTGGATTATTACAGCCAGCTATGGACAGCTAAACAAGCCACAAGCTAAACTGATCACACTATTAGTGGCAAATTCAGCTCCCAGTAAAGAACACAAGAGAGCTAAAGCATTCCAACATGGCCGCCAGAGGATGTGTTACTGAAAAGCCCACTCAAAATCTTTACGCAATAAAATACATGCAATATACTTTAAAGTGCGTGTGGTTGTCACAAATAATGTCACAAATATTTAGTACCACTTCAACTTCTATGGAGCATTTTCCCTGTGGAGAATTATTGTCATAGCAACCGACAGATCAGAAAGTGCAGGGGACCTCAGCTTTCCCCACTTAGTTCGATCAGCGTCCTACTTATTTTATTTTCTATTTTTTTCTGTTTTTTTTCTCTTGCTGCTCCTCACCGTCTCTCTCTTCTGTCCCTTTTGACCAGAACCCATTCCTGATCGTGGTGGTCCTGCTGATCTCCAGCGGTCTGTTCATGTTTACGTTTGAGTCGACCCAGTTCAACCTGAAGGGCTTCATCATGGTGCTGCTGGCATCTTTCATAGGGGGGATCCGCTGGACCCTCACTCAGGTCCTCATGCAGAAAGCAGAGCTGGGTCAGTGTTGAGTCACTGTCAAACTGAAAATGATGAATGTGCTGCATGTGGAGCGGTCCTGTTATAGTAGCTTTGCTTGTGGGTATTTTAGCAACATTAACACCTAAATTCAAATCTGACTGTAGGCTTCGGAGATAGGTAAATAGATACGTTGTTTAATATCACCCCAATCAAAACAGTGTATTCATCATGCAGCTAAGAGAAGAATCAAACACAATATAACCTCTGACACGACTATTCAGTACATCTAAATTTGCGTTTATGTTTTGCTGTAACAGTGAGAAAGATGATTTTAAAACGTTGACACTCATGCAAACTTATTACCACATTTTCCATCGCTGCAAACTTTTATTTTTCATGTGGTATTTTCCTCCAGGCCTTCAGAACCCAATAGACGCCATGTACCACTTACAGCCTCTCATGTTCGTCGGCCTCTTTCCCCTCTTCCTGTTTAATGAAGGTGAGTATCGTCTTGAGCTGTGGTTTCTCCTCCTCTGCCTCCTATCTCTTGTCACTGCAGTAAACTAAACTCTATAGCCATAATGATGCTATTTCAGGTTTGTCAATTATTCCTATTTCATAGACTTCTCTGTACAGAGCAATGGTCATTTTCCTCATAAAACCGTCAACATAGGGTGTGTCCCAACTGGGACAGGCTTAAGAAAAAACATAGGGGTATATATTTTTTAGGGATAAATTATATGCACTTCAGTCAAACTATCAATCTACTTTCTCTTCTCTATATTTGTCGGGTAAATAAAAATAGCATTTAACCTGTATTAAAAATATATAGATGCAGAGGAGGTACAGTACTTTTTCAGCCCTGAGTAACGTCTGCAGGTATTCCCTTCAGGCTGCATTCAGCACCAACGCCCTACACCATCATAATAAGGCAGTGCAGCCAAATCCATGTTCATAGTCAGACTGACCCATTGTAGTCGCACTAACAAAAGGGAATTTTAACCATATTAATCCAACTACGTTTCCATATATGTCATATATCTGAACTTTGTGATACACACAGCAACATTGGTAACATGCTTCACTCTGTCTTTTCTAATGTATCGTCACCTACAAATGCCCCCAAGTTCATAAGTAAACCTTTGCTGTTTGACTTGAAAATCCTGGAATATGAATGGACAAGTCTTATGATCAACGCATGGAAACATCGGTGTAGACTCTCCTCTCTGTCTTGTTTCCAGGGCTGAGCCTCAGTACCTCAGAAAAGTTATTCCGGGTGACAGAGCTCTCACCTCTCCTGTATTCACTCTTCACACTGAGTATCGGCGGCGTACTGGCCTTTGGTTTAGGCTTCTCAGAGTTCCTGCTCGTCTCCCGAACCTCCAGCCTCACATTATCCATATCAGGGATCTTTAAGGTACCTTTTAATCCTGTGTGTGGTATGAATCAGTCAAAATAAGCCAACAAAGCTAGAGAGCTGTCTTGGCTTTTGGTGCTTATGGGTAGACTAATAAGCCAATGCACACGTTTTTAAACTGTACTAGAACTTAATTGTGAAAATTTTGCTGAGGATCTGGGCACACAAAGCTGTCTCCATTTTTTATCTGTCCAAAAACTTTTGTTTTCTGTTGCATACAGAGCATTACATCTTTGTAAAACCTCATGGGGCTGCAGCGTTCTGATCTAATGCCCCCTCTCATTCATTTTTAATGCCTTGTTTTCCTGCAGGAGGTGTGCACTCTGCTTTTGGCAACATCTCTGATGGGAGACAAAATGAGCATGCTTAACTGGCTGGGATTTGCTGTGTGTCTGTGTGGCATTTCATTGCATGTAGGACTCAAGACATATTATTCCAAAAGTAAGTGCTCATTTTATTGTTATTGTTCATTATACTGTTAAAATTTTGTTTTGGAATTAACCTATCAAGAGTCAAATATTTACTAATCCCCCTCCAGACCCGTTTAATGATAGAATATTCATGTATATATCTTGTGTCTTATGTTTTCCCCCAAAATATTAACCTAAGCTTATCCAAAGGCACAACAAGCAAAATGTTGTGTGATGATAATGTTGACAATGTCAATGTTGTGATATTTTCCATCAGATAAGGGCCCGTCTTTAAGGCAGCTCAACAGTAAGAGCCCAGAGCTCGAGCTGCCGTTACTGCGGCAGAACGGAGACGAAAGAGAGGATTCGGCAGCTGATGAAGATGAGGAACAAGAAATCACTCTTCACTGACAGCACAGGACATGCGGGCCAATGAAGTCTAGACTGTCTCCCGTCAGGTGGTTTGAACAGTGACGTCAAAGCTGTGGAGCTTCCAGAAACTGTACTGTTTGGGACACACTGCCACAAAAAGAGGGAATAGCCTCTTGAGCTCTTTCTTCCGCCGGTCATGTCTTCAGGCCAGGGCCTCATTATCAGCTGTACATGAACTGTGGACTTGACACAAGTTATGATCTTTTGCCTTAGGGGGACTTCAGAAATGTAGCTAATACATCCAAGTGTCAGCAAAGTATGATGTATGGAGAGAGAGTGTGTCACAGCTTTAAAGGGATACTTTGACTACTTTGATACTTTGAGAATAAGCTGAAGGATAAATGCAGAAACTAAGTGTCAACAACAACTAGAATTTGAAGTGTCCCGTTAATGCAGAGTGGGACCTAACTTCGGATTACTTTATTTATTTCCCTCAAATGTGTAGCCTGGTTCCCCAGAAAATAACATCATTAAGGTATTTTGTGTAAAAGCAAGATAAATAGTATATATATAATATAGTTCCTCAGATCCCTATTTTTATAGATGGCTTTGCTGTTGTTCTTTGTGGGCTGAGTTCAAAGATAACAATACAATTTAATACAGATCGATCATTAAGGTCATCAATTAATCCGCTGGTTATTTTCTTGATTAATCGAATAATTGTTTGTTCTAACACATTTAGGACAAAACGTTTATCACAATTTCCTAAACCCTAAGGTCACATCACAAATTGTGTGTTTTGTCCAACAGTCCAAACCCAAAGATATTCAGGTACTATCACGTGAGACAAAGGAAGCAGCAAATCCTCACATTTCAGAAGCTTTTGAGAAACTTGGGAATGTTTGGCATCTTTGCTTGAAAAATAATGAATTGACTGTTTCAGTCCTAGAAGTCAGCTCTATGTCATCTGAAAGTTCAGGCCTCAAATGTGACAATGATAAAATAACTATGGTGTCAAGCCACATGAGTCAGACCCCTGAATAGAGTTAAATAGACACTTTGATGTGTACTGCACTATTATGGTCAGAATTATGTCAGGTTTGATTGCAGAGAGGCCCTCTGAACATGTGGTAATTTTAATACAAGTCTACTTCAAAGTCTAGCTCTGCTAGCTGAAAAAAAACATTAATTTTAATTAAGTAATGAGCTGCAGGGCTGGGGACTGTTGAATATTGCATCTGAAATGATTGGTCTCCAGCCAGTCATTATTAGAAGAGATGTGAAATGACTGTACCTTAATGTGCCTTGTTAACATAGCTGTCAAGGAGACCACTTTTAAAGAGCTATTTTCAAATTGCCAGTAATGATGTAGCTGAAGTATGTGCGCCATTTATGAAGTCAACTTTTTGAATGTTTTTTGTCATGATTTTCTGTAAAATGTAGCATTGTTGCAATACATGCAGAATAAAGTAGAAAAAAAAGTCTGATTTATTTATTGCAGAATAAATATATGTGATAACTAACATGTGTAGCACACTTTAAAAATCTCATATATGTCCCCTTCTTCCTTATCAACTTAGACTTTATTGCATTCCTGGCCATCACATTGATTACCCAGTTTACCTAGAGTCAGGATCACTTAACCTGATTAACTCCTGCAGGGAGCACATGTCTCCACGATTCTGCTCACTGCAGTGAAGTTAAACAAATAACTTCTTAATTACCAGCCCTGCCGCTTGTTTACCTGCCAGCCGAGATTCATGTGGTTCAGCCTCAGAAAATATTCCAACACTGCTGTTTGGAAATTATTTCAGCATACACTAATGCAGTCTTCTGTGACGGAAAGTGTAATATGGTCACTGAAATGCCTACAGAAATACTTGGCAATCCCATGTCACACACAGGGTCTAAGGATAGAGGTTGTTGTATGCTGTGCAGGTTGTAAAGCCTCTGGATGCAAATTTGTGACAATGGGCATTAAAAATAAGATAAAGATCAATTCTGTGTTATAGTTAAGTGACAAGATTGCATCCTATGAATGGCACAGGGCAGGTATACCACAGTGTGTGCTGACTTCTACTGGCCGTGTTTGCTCTGTAGAGGACTCTATAGCCTTCCGAGGAGCACCACGCCCATGGTGGAGCAGCAGGAGGGCCTTGCTTCTCGGGTTTCACTCAAAGGCGTTCAGACACAACCTGATGCGGGGAGCTGGCCGCACAGTTTAGCGGAACTGGCGCGCGTGTTGACATCCCACCTCTGGAATGCCGTGTGGAGTCTCTCTGGAGGAATAACGTGGACACACCGAACAGCCAGGTAAGAGCTCACCTGGCGAGAAGAAGTTGTTGTGACATTGCGCTTGAGCACAGTTGTTGTTGGTCCTCTCCAAGTGCTGTGCTCTCAGGTAAACCACTGGAGTGGGCTAACGATGTAACTGTTAGCTTGTTGCAGTCCATTGTTGGAAACTGTTGTAAAACAGACTAACGTCACCTGAGGAAGGGACACAGCTCATTTGAGAAAAATATACACATTAAAAATAACTGTCAGTACCTAATAATTATATAATAGAGTCAACATAAAGTCAAATATCTTGCTTTTTACGCTTTTGCAGTTATAACAAAGACGGTATCTGTGGTTATAATCATCAAAGTACGCAGTTATTAAATAACAGCTTATCATTGAACACTGCCTCTAGCGGCTAATTGCTGAATCACTTAGTAGCGGGTGCACTCAATACCTGTGCACTATACAGTCATTTGAAGTCAGCTAATGCCTCTTCATGTAAATAGAAAATGAGGTAATCAGCCAAGTCAAATAGCACCCACTAAAATCCCTGACCTTAAAAAAACTACCAATCAGCTGTATGACATTATTGAGCTCAAAATACGATCTGATTTCTGAGGTCCATTTTTATTCTGTTAGTCCTTCACCAATTGGTGCCACCTGGGTACTTGCAAGGTTCACTGGAGTCCAAGCTGTTTTGTGGTGGTGTCATTTTTACTCCCAAGTGCAGTAAAGGCATCAGTGAATGAATGTTGGCATTGACTTCCACTTAAATCTCCCTGGAGTGTGGTAATCTACAGACGCACAGTATGGCAAACGAGACCAACATCATCTTTAAGTAATTCATAGAGCGTCGTTCACATTGAATATTCCATAGACAGATCCACACATGCATGGAGGAAAAACGGACTCTTTCCAAATAGATAATCAAATACATCATGTTGGCCCAATAACACCAACATAATGGCCTGTTACTGTATTACTCGGTCAAAGTGAACTAAATATCTACTAGTGATGTGATGTGCTGTTGTCCTGATATTTATTGCTCATGTAACTCAACTGCATGCAACCAGAATCTGAAAAGTGGGGTCGGACAAAGAGGAGACTCTACCATCCTCTCAGGCAAGTAGATCCTCTGGCATTGCATGAAAATACTCATCTTTTCCTCTCTGTCCGACAGGCTGGCAGATAAGTACGCCTGACGTACGGCTCAAGTATAAACTCAGACTTGGCAACATTCAGGCAAGCAGGTACATGTGAAACATGAGAAAACATACAAAAAGAGCAGTGTAGTCACGTCACAGGCTGCACATGATGGCTGCATATCAGGTGGTCTGAGCCTTTAGGCAGGCTGGAAGTTTCTCTTTAGCTCTCTTCAGTGGTGGCCTGTCTAGTTATGAGGTATATCTAAAATACAAGTAGAAAGCTTAGTTAGGGACTCATTAATTAAAGAAAATGAATAAAGCAAAGACTCGATGTGGAATGACATAGATTTAGCATTTTTAAATAACATCCAGCATTTGATTTTTAGGACAGATTTAAAAATTCAAACTTGACAACTAACATATGTAGAAATTAAACAGCATGTTTCACGTTCATGTTTGTGTTCTTTAGTTCAGCCTGCCTTTGCTTCTCCCTTTTCTCACATCATTTTCACAGTTTCATATTGAACCCCCACTCTACCAAACAACCCTGGTTAATTCAATTTGTTCTGAACACTTCTCTCACACTCAGCCACAGATCTGTTAGCTACAGTATAATAGCTGAGCTACCAGACAGTTAATTGTAGCTTTGTTCAGCCTGCATTTTCTTGAACAATGTTCTTATTCACAAAGAGCAAATGCCAGAGTTTTTGCCCTTGTTTTCCAAAGAGCACCTGCCTACACAACTTAGAATCATTTTCCTGCAGCTTTCCAGAGTACATTTATCTTTTTTGTTGGAGTCAGGCCTTTGAAATATGAAAATGAGCTGTGGTCATTGAATGTTTTGATTCATTGATTCATGATCCCACAAATACAAATGACATCCCGCTGTGATGTCCCTATGCAGATGTATTGTCGCAGAGTGGAAACAATGGCTCTAAACAACTGTTGTACTCGACATAATATATATATATAGTATGTGCAGTCACAGGATCCAGAATTAGTTGAAGGCATTGTGTTTCCTGTTAAATGTTGTCCCTCTCAGACAGAGGCGTGTTAGTTTTATGGCCTCTTCAAGTGCTGCGTGTTTGTAAATATTACAGCCCTGTGTGTGTCATTAGCTGTGTGAAGTTTGAGGGTCTGTAATGGGGACAAGCACCGAAGCACCTGTAGTCTGGGTCAGCAGTAAAAGAGTTCCCATGGGAAAAGGTGACAGGTTGCATTTGCGGGCGCCAGGTTTTTTTCTTTTTCTTTTTTTACCAAAATTAAATTTTATTTTATCTGCCACCTCTTATGGTAGCATGAAATCTGTTCAAAAGCCACTAAATCTTTTTAGAAATCCACAATGTCAGAATATTTTACTCTCTTCATGATCGATTCATCGTCAGAATATAGTGAATAATGCTAAAAGATGACGTATTCAAATTCCTTGTTTGATCCGAAATAATCCGAAACACAAATATATTCACTTTGCTATCATGGAAAAGAAAGAAAAGCAGCAAATCTTCACATTTGAGAAACTGGAACAAGTGAATGCTACTATTACGACTATTTGACTCTACGCAGTTAATTGACTACTGTATATATAATAAATAAATGCAAAAATGTAAAGTATATGAAATATTCATAGCATTGTTTTTCATGTTTCTAGGCTCCACTCATGTCTCCTCACCTCCTTGCTTCATCATCATCATCATTCTGGCTTATGCTGTGTTTCCTGCTCAGTGTCCTCCTGCTGCTCTCCACAGGGGTCCATGGCCAAGGTAGAGAGCCTTTCACAACCATTTGATTACTATTGGGACAGGAGGGTTATGTCACATACACAGCGAGTGATGATTGAGATGCACAGCATGCTGTCAGGGTCTTTACATCTTTTAGATAACTATAACCAATAACATTAGTATATAACATCTCACAAAAGTCAATCATTTTATGTATTTTAATACAAGCTTCCCCATTTACTATGGTGTATTTTTCACCTTAATAGTTTATACATAATGTTTACCATTTTGTTATGTTGTTTGCAGTCGCTCATCGCATTAGAGATGCTTGTAAAGCAGATAGTTCATCAGCTGTGTCCCAAATCACTCCCTGTGTTCATTTATCCACTATACAGTGCCCTCAAAATTCCTACAATGCAATGCTCCATTATATAGGGAGGGGTGAATGAGTGAACAAGGGAGTTATATCTGACATAGCCAAATGCTTGCTTAGCAAACATGCACACCTTTACTGTTGCACAAAATACAATGCACCTCATGCAAGAACAAACAGATTTGTGGCACAAACGAGTGATTTAACAGAACCAATTTTCTCATATTTAGAATTTACTCTTGGGTATGAACTAAATTTACAAGTGGTTCAGACCTCTTGTAGCGTTCATACATAGAGTTTAAATATGATGCAGGCATGAACTGAAATACAATATATAACCAAACAATGATCTTGTTCACCAGATCATCATCATGGCTTGCCAATCCACTGAGAGGTTTTTAAGATTTTATTTTTACATATTTTATGTCCCTGACTGTCACATCCTGTTGACCGCCTCTCACATTAGCCATGGGACGCTTTGCTTTAGAAAGACAGTTTTTAGCCTCTAACTTGTCAGACCATTCCCTCTTTATGTCTGTGACTGATGGCACGTTTGACAGCTGTACGGCACTCTAATACTACCATACTGACACTGCTAAACTTGTTATCTTTCTGTCTGCCAGTTTCCGACAGCAGGACTTGACGCTGAAACTCGTCCACAAACAGAGTGGAGCAGGCAACCTTCTATAGCTTTATCACCAAAGCTCACATGAACAGGTGGCATTCATCAGGCTGAAGCGAGTTTGTGCAGTTTAGAGAGTTTGATGAATCCGATTTGGAACACAAGTAAACCTCAGAAAAAAAGAGAGATTTAGGATAAGAATACAAAAATGTTCTTGCAAGAGGCCGAATGTGCAAAGCCTATTACCATATGTGTAAGAGTTATTTATACAGAGGTTACTACTTGGCAATTGAATAACATTTGTTATCATTTTCGTTTTGATTCTTACTAATTAATAATACAAATGTAATTAATATGCAATTTTTTTTAAATATATAGTTTCTACTGCTGGTAGAGCAATGCGTCAGTTTTTCAATTTCTATATTTATTTCATGGTTGCTTTATACTACATTTCATAAAAGAAACAATCTGCGAGACTCAAAGGGCTTATTATTTCAGTGCTGAACTAAAGAATAAAGACCACAACCAGCTGCTCTTGTCCCACAAATCAGGGAGTACAACACAGTTACTGTACTTGTCTGCATATCTGCCCGCCTGTGTGGAAGAGTTGTTGTTGTTAGTGGGTCTGTTAGACCTTGACCTCAGTCTCTCTAAATCCCCATTAGAGCCTATCTGATCTTCTGCCAGGCACAGAGGAAGATGAGGACCCTCCAGAGGCTCCTGGCCCAAACACACACACACACTCACAGACACACACACACACACACACACACAGATGCATACATACATACATGCGAGTCAGAAAAGGATCTGTTGAGTGCTGAAGGTCATGAAGACAAAGTTCTGTGATTCATGCTCTTCTTGTCTTCTTTGCTTCCGCTTTCTCCCTCCCCCTCCTCATCTTCCTCTCCATCTATTATCCCGCCACATAGTACATACAAAACCCTGACACACTGTAACTCTGTGACGTTCCTTTGACATGACCTATGACCCTCCAGTCCCCGACCAGCGTCCTGTTCCTGTTTCTATACCAGACAAGAGGACAGGGCGTGCTTTGATGGATGGAGAGGCAGCTGGAGAGAGGGATGGTTGGAGGGCGGGAGGTTAGAAACATGAAAGACACTGCTTGTTGGGAAACCCCTGCTGGAAATTATGGAGATGAAGTCGAAACAAGAGATGGATTTTGGGAGAAGGAAGTGAGAGGGGTTAGGGTGGAATGATGAAAGTTTCACAGCTTGTTTTCCTCTTTCAAAAGTCTGCAACTGTCATGCTCTCCTCTTTCTCTTGACCCAAATCCTTGACTAGACATCATGCACACACGCATATTTCAGAACCAGATTTTTTCATGGTTTTCTTCCCTTTGTCTCTGTGAATGTCAAGGTCGTCTTAAGCTGACGGTGCTGTCTGAGGACAGACTACAGATGAAATGGAAGGAAGCCGATGGACCCGTTCAGGGCTACAAGGTCCGAGTGAGACCCATTTCAGGTGAGACTGTTCTGGCAGTGTTGAAAGCTATCAGGTGTGAAGTTTTCACATAACCGAAATTACTTGATAACATAGATTCACAAAACAGGTGTGACTTCACCTACGATATATTCAGTTCCTCGAAGCTCAAATATGCTTTTACAATAAAAAAGATATGTCAAGATATATCGTACTTTGGGGCAATAAAGTATTCTATACATTTGAGAAAGCAAATTTGTGCAGTATCCCCACAGCTCATTTGTGATTTTCACCCCCATGATGTGCTGCCATGCCACTCTAAGGGGTTCAAGAGTGATGTATAATAATTGTGCAAGTTCATGTTTGACACAGTATATGGTCAAACATATATGTACACCCTTGTCTACATACTTTTGTGTACGTCTAGTCTTGGCCTAGGCCCCTTAATTCCAATTAAGGGAAATTGAGATGCCACAGCATGTTTTAGACAACAGTGTGCTTCTCTGCGTCCTGTTTCAACATCACAATGACACCGTGACAAAGCAAGATAATAAGGAAGTTATTTTATGAGATTTGTGTGGAGGAACAGTGCGCAACCTCACTGATGCTCTTATGGATGAATTGGAATGGAATGGGCAAATGAGTGCTGGCAGAAAAAATTAACAAACTAATTATTTCTACTGAGACCTTTTTTTTGTTGTTGTTCGCTATGTATCGGGTCTGGTCAGGTATGCTGAAGAACACTGAAGAGACTGCCTGGGGGCTTAGGGGCTCACCAGATTCATTCATGTGACTCAGACAGTAGACTCAGTGCTCGTTAGCCTGAGGAGTTTGGTGGACACGTTGCTGCAGTTTGATGGATAGCTAGACTACTTTTAGTGCCTATTAGCGTTATTGATTATTTTGCATCATGATTTGTGATTTGTGGCAATGTCTATTACAATCATGGATCACAGCACAAGAACTGCGTCTCTATTTTTGCTTGTAAGTGAACAAATGCACAGAATGATTATCATGGTGAAAGTTTACCCCATAATCCTCTGAAAGTTAAAGGTGTATTTATTGTAAAATACAGTAGTAGCCTCCATGCTACACACACAGAAACAGTTTAAACAAATATTAAAATATTTTAAATTAGAATAGAATAAAACAATAAAATAGGCAATAAAATAGAACAAAGTATATAAAAGGAAGAAATTTGATATATATATATATATATATATATATATATATATATACAGCATATACACACACATAAAAACAAAAATGAAAAGAAATGCGAAAAGTGGCCAAAATCTCTGAACTCTTAATTATAAAGGGAGTAGTGAATGAGTGAATGAGATGGTGAGTTTGGACACAGCCTTGGATTCAAAAGAAAACAAGATTGCATTGCAACATCAGATAAAATCCTCTGTGACTTATTTCCCTTCATAACCTTTCATGTTCAGGTGAAACCTGGGCTGAAATTTCATGTAAATCTGCATGCTGTTGTGTTCAAACTAGTTAAAAGATATACTGTATTTCTGCACATGCTGTACAAAAGAGATGCGTTGTGTAAACCATTGAGGTAATGTGTCAGCTCTCTTGCTTCACAGGTGGTGGTTTGGATGCAGCTCCTCCCCTCCTCCTTCTCATCTGTGATTCTTCCTGCCCCTCTAACTTCTTCCTTAACATTGTTTTCCCTCCGTCACCCTCTTATCTCCCATTCCACGCTGAGCAGCTAAGCCCAGGCACGTCTAAAAGAGAGACAGAGGGGGGCTTAGAAGAAGAATTCAGTCCAACACCACACTTGAGGTGTAGGGTCCAGGTGGAGGGGGGGGGACAGTAAGAGGATGGAAAGGTGGTGTAGATGAGATTAAAGGGCGGAAGGCAGTACAATTCTGGAGAATGTATGAAAAAGATTGGCAGTGTGTCACTTGTATAGAAAAGAGAAAGAGGTTGAGGACCAGATGGAGAAGACAGTGATTACACAGGGAGTTGCTGAAAGATTTAGCTTCAGGGAAAATGTATAGACAGTTTGCATTTAAGGCTCATTTTACTTTGGGTTTACCTACACGGATAGAGAGGATGCACTCCATATTTCACTGTTAAGATTTCTCGGGATTTCGGTCAATTTAATCAGATAGAAACTGGGAATAGTGCGCATAATATAGTATAATATAATAATAAAGACTTTTCAACTCCAGTTAGACCTACAATATGATGCTTAAACATTTTTTTTGTTCACTCGCTGACTTTTGCACATTAACCTCGAGGGAAAATAGTTTGCTGAAGCCGATCTGACCCAGACATCCAAGGCCAGTAGGCTATGGCCTGGGGAGGGACTACTTATCATGTGGTCGTGTTTTGTTTGTATTCTAATAAAATATTTCAATGTTTCAATAAAAGTACATTTACTTTTACAATATAAAGAATGAAGCCAACACTTGAGTAGAAATAGTGACAAATGATATCAGAGCAAAAAGACGAAGAAGATTTAGAAATTCAGGTAACATAATTAGGAACATTAAAATGAAACAAGTTAAAGGATAAAATGATGAAGTAATATGAAACTTAGAAGAAAACCTCTTACAGGAAGCAAGTGGTTAAACACTCTTTCTAACATGGGGGCGAGCCAGGGCTGCTGCCTTTCTCCACGGCTTTACTGCTTGTATACAAGTGATTGGACTACTTATGATGATTCATTTGAAATATTTGCTGATGATACTACGGTGGCCGGGTTAGTAACGAGATCAGATGAATCAGCATATACTGTAGGAGGGAGGTGTCTGATCTTGTAAGACGGTGCAGCGATGATTGCCTTCAGCTTAATGGAAAAAGAGATGATCATAGACTTCAGGACAGGGAAATGTGGGGAACTACCTCTTGAAATTGCCAGCAAACGAAAGAGCTCACATTTTCTTGGCACTATAATGTCTGTTAAGCTTAAATGGTAAAGTTTACAAAATCTTAGTTGGATCATCAGAGATTATTTGTTTTGTGGTTTAAAAAGGTTTCAGTGGAAGTTATGGTCCAGTTTTACACATCAATTATGGAAAGCAATTACTTGTACATGTGTCTTTAGCGTATAGTTTTCTTTGTACTTTTTAATATGTTTAGGTTATTCAACTCTTGATTTATAAACCTTTGGAACTTGAATGTTTTTATGTTTTATGTATGTGTATATATATGTCTGTCCTGCATTATGAGCTCATCCTACATTCCTACTATTTGTTGCAATAAAGTGAATGCAACTCAACTTAAAAACTAAAATACTGGTTCTCTCCTGCTTCGTCTCAATATGTTTGCTGCAAAAAAGATCTTAGTTGATGTCAGGAACCCTGACTTTCCCTTTAATCCAACACAGCAGTCATTTCTCAACCAAAATACGTGTCTTTTTCAGAGGTGCCACAGCCAGAGCTGATGCTGACTACCACGCGGGGCCGGGCAACGGTGGCAGGACTGGACTCCAGTCAGGAGTACGCCCTCCAAGTCCTCGTGCTCAACGGGACGACGGAGAAACTTCTCGCAAAGCGACGATTCACCAGTAAGAAACACAGCAAGGTGGGATGGGAGAAATTAGAAAGGTTGGGAGAAGAGAGAAGAAAAGGATGTATGAAAGTGAGCAAGACTGCACATCTATATACTCCATCTTATATAATGTAGTATCTGTGGTCCTTACATTTTTTCTTCTGGTTTTTTGTGGGGTTGAACAAGGGACGTAAAACTCCACAGGCATGATGAGATGTCCAACACTGACGAGAGATAACAAGAAACACTATCGGCCCTGCTGTGAGATAACATTGGCAAGACAGCAAAGTCATATTATAGGAAGTGGTGCATTTTTGACATTCTTACACTTTCTTGGAGTGTGCAGTGGTTCCTCCAAGGCCCCACCCCATCAGTAGATGCATCAGCACACACACACAGAGTGGGTATAAATACTACTCTAGCCGGATTACAGGCTGAAATTGGGTTTTGTTTGAACTCACTGTGTATACTTACATGAGTTAAGTGTGTTCCTGGGTTGTAAATCTGCCCACTAACAGTCCTTTGTGGCTCACGTAGGCAACCATACCAGACAAATTACACAGTCAATAATAGCTTTCTGCCCACACTGTGGATGGAGCAGCTTGCAGAGAGGAGAACAGTTAGTCTTAAAGTTGGGTTTACCGGTAATTTGTTTGGATTTTGCACACTTATTGTCCTTCAGGTTATTTCAGACCTCTCTGTCTCTGGCTCCAACGCTGTTATTTCCTACGGCAGTGAAGGTGAATCCCATCACAGCTCCGTCTGTTGGTTTCCCCTGATTTGTGAGCCCCTTTAAATTTTGACATTTTATTGTTAGACTCTGATTGATAACTTCCCGGGGCTCTTATTGGATTGTATAACATGTGAATGTAGCCTGTGGTTGCTTGTGAACCGTGCTAGTGATAGTAGGTTACCGTGTCGAGTCGAGCGTGTCCAGGCAGGTCTGAAAAACCTGCCAACTTGGAAATTCGTAACACTGGCTGTCATGTTGGAATGGTGGCAGTCTGGGAATTCCTTCCTGATGCGTCTTTGCTTTCCCATCTGCTCTAACCCCCTCTGGGCCCAGCGCTTATTTTAAGCCATGCTAGTGATAGTAGGTTACTGTGGCAATTCTTACTTCCTTGGAAATTTCACCCTCAATTTGCTGTTGTTGACCTTGTCTCTTAACTCCAGGCAAGGATTTGCCAACAGGACCTGGCGGAGTAATATAACATCAAACATGCTCCGTCTTTGCCTCTGGCATGTTCACGTTTATCTCTCTGATCTCAAACCTACCTAGTACTGAAATCCAATGCAAATAGATTTGACACAAACAATTGTGACTGGCAGTGTTAATGTACTTGGTCATCAAATAAAAGTCCTGCATTCAAATTTTTTAATTTAAGTAAAAGTACAGAAAGTATTAGCATCAAACTACCAAAAGTAAAAGTACTCATTATGCAGAATGGTCTATTTCAAAATAAAGTATATTATATTATTGGATTATAATCATTGATGCATTCATGTGTAGGCATCACTTTAAAGTTATAGCTGGTGAGGGTGGGCCAAACTTTACTTTATATACTGGTGGAGAGCTTGTGAGTGTCCACCTGTAAATTATTAGATAACAATAATTGTCATTATAATCATACATAATTACATTTTAGATTTTATACATAATTCTAATTTGTATTGTTAATTTGTTAACTTTGCCTTTAAGGCATGCTTGAAGTTAAGCTAACTGATTGGTTTCATCTGGCTTGATCAATAGATATAATTGGGTATCATCTGCATAACAATGAAAGTTTATGGAGTGTTTTCTAATAATGTATTGGTCCGAGCACAGAACCTCGTGAAACTCTGTGACTTTAGCATGCATGGAGGATTCATCGTCAACGTGTACAAACTGAGATCGATCTGATAAATGGGATTCAGATTTCCTGCACCACTGGCAGTAATGTTATATGAATTAATTTAAATCACTCATATGTGATTCCCTTAGCTGCCCTTTCTCTCTTTCAGTGGAGGGTCTGCGTGAGGAGGAAATGATCCGCAGCGGGAGCCGAGAGCAGAAGAAGAAGATGTTGCCCGGCGGGTCAGGGTCAGGAGATCTGGATGATGCAACGGAGGCTCTGCTGGGCCTGCCAACAATTCTGTATCCGGACCCCACCACCACTGCTGCTGCTCCTACTACTACAGGTGGTGCATGCGTGCAACAGCACTACATCCACTCACACACATCTTGGTATTATTACAGTATGGTGACTTGGGTCCTGGCAAAATAAGAGGCAATTCACACCCAACCCATGACAATGTCCTAAGGGCTTGAATATGAAAGACATATTTTTTGTGTGTTGTTCAAAGTTTAGTCCATGGTCAAAAATAAGACCCCAGTACTTAGTGATCTGTATAGAGAGGTGCTCAATCAGCCAATGATTAGGATCTCTCTCTGTTTCATAAGAGCAAACATGTTACATCCAATCACATCAGCTCAACAGCTATGTAGTGAACCAGATTGTTGAACCCAGAAGGTTTGACGAACTCCTCCTTGAGTTATACTACATGTCAATTTACAGTTAAAGAAGTGAATGAATCAATCAAAACAACACTTTTTTCTGTTTGACAGATAGGATGAGAACCACTACTGGGCTGTTTGGTATGGTACATAAAAACCTACGTAAGAGTCGATCTGTCTGCTCTGATCTTCCATGGCCTCAGTCATCATAATGCTATTTGACAGAAAGGGGGCAAGTCACGGAAATGTTGCCACCACACACATACAGTATACTGTATTTACACACACCTACTCTAAAGCACTGTGAGACTAATACACACACGATAATGCCAGAAAAACTGGAACAAGATGGAGGGAGGACAGGGAACGTGAGCCTGGGGGTTTGTTAGTGATGGTTGATGCTGTATCTATCAAGCAAAGGCAAAAGATGTAACCTATGAATCAAAAAACATTAAGTTATATGCATATATATATATATATACAGGAAAATAGTGTTTTCTCTCATTTTTCCCTTTGATACTTTTGAAGTCGGATCCAATGTCAACAGTAGATTTCCTGTCATGTTCACCCTCAACTGGTCCCTAAACAATCTTTGCTTATCTTACTGTAACCCCACCCATGTGCTTGCCATTACCTCTCTCCTTCAGAGCCCCCAGCTATAGAAACCCCCTCTCAGCTCCCTGACGAGACCCCAGAGAAAACCGGCAAAGAGAAGAGGAAGAGGAAGAAAGAAAAAGAGCGGGATCGTCCTAAGGTGGAGAATAAGGAGGAGCAGGGGACGACACAGGGAAAAGCAGCCGAGGACAAACCCCGGAAGACACCTTTCCCTACCCAGCCGGTTACAGGTAGCCTCTGCCTCCCCAGTGTTAGACGTGAAAAACATGACATAAAATTCTGATCTAAAATGCCTCTTTTGGTGACATTTGTTATTTGAATGGCCCAAAACATGATGGCACTGATTAGGACGACTCCCTTTAAGCAGGAAGTTAAGCAGCTTATCTTAAAGGACGTCTGGCCGCCATCATCTTTGGCTCTTCTTATGAGTTAAGGAACTTGAGAGCTTGAGAGTAGTAAGTGTCGGTTTGAAATGTGATGACAGTGTTTACACACGGGAGGGTCAGGTAAAGGAAAGGATAATGACAGGCCATCCTGTTGGGCTGCAGGGCACATGTGTCCTCTCTCTCCTTCATAATCCAAGGGAACACATTCACATGCATGGAAACTCTCATGTTCATGTGTGCGCCATGTCGACACATGTTCGTATAGTATTTACACACCTACGTTTTAACACCTACACCAACCTTTTGCCTGCTTCCTGATTTAAAACCATGCATTTACCCATGTACTCATTAATATACATATGGGTGACAGATGAAAGGAAAAACCAATATAAAGCCTCCAAAACAGCTTCAACAAGTGTCTATTTGCTCCATGCTGTCTTTTATTAAGGCATGTCTCCAAGGAAACCGTTTGAGTGTGACAGCGATGCAGCGGCGGACATCATGTTGTTGGTGGACGGCTCCTGGAGCATCGGACGCACCAACTTCAGACGGGTCAGAGACTTCTTGGAGGGCCTGATGACGCCCTTCCACATCGGGCCGAGCCACATTCAGATCGGTGAGGATCAGAGTGTGTGTGGTGGTGAAGCCATCTCTCTTCCCTTCTGTGGGTCGTATTCACGCAGACACAGTGCCACACAGTGGGCTTCCTATGTCTCTGTCCCCATTCACGTCATCTTTCATAGTGCATGTTACAGAGGTGCAGACTGTTAGGGGTTACAGTAAGTGATGGCATGTATGATGTGTAAGGCAAGCGCATTGCTACATCGATTATTATGACATTTATATTACTTTGCTACTGCTCAGTTTATTAACACATAGCAACCACATATAAAGGCCACTGGGAAAGCCCTAGCAACCACCTGTTACTAAACTAATAATTGCTAGGAAGTAACAGCTCCTTTCAGCCAATACACAGCACTTTAACACTTTAAGAAATGTTTGTGCATTCTTCATTCATTTCGTCCTTCAGGCTAATCCTGTTATTCCTACTTTTCGTGCTCCTTTAGCTGCTCTAGTCTCATTTTTGGTTGTGATTGTATAGGTTGTAATAGAACATTGTTCATGTTTAAAGATAATGAATACATTAGAGAATTGTTTGCTCATAAATAAATGTATAATCAATTTTTGCCACTCTGAGAAGGTGATATAATACATTCAATTTATAGTCTGCCAAATCTTTACAGTCACTGTCTAAGCTTCTGGTTTTAAATAGAGCTGTAGCAGACAAAAAAAACAAAACATGAAAATAAGGATATTGAATTTAAGTTACGTTTTACTAATGGCCTGTCCCCCACAAAAAAAAAAAACTAAAATCTGGTGTAATGATGTGTTTTTGTCCCAGGTCTGACCCAGTACAGTGGAGACCCCCGCACAGAGTGGCAGCTCAACAACTTCACCACTAAACCCCAGCTGTTGGAGGCAGTGAGGAATTTCAGATATAAGGGAGGAAACACATTTACAGGTGAACACACATCACAGTTGGCACCTTCGCTGCTGTTCATGTGTTTCTGTGTTTAAGCCCTAACATCTGCCATTAGAATATATGCGAATACTACATATAATACGTACACAGTAGAGTACATGTACCGTATGTCTATCTGTCTCCCAGGCCAGGCGCTGCTCCATGTCATGGAGGAGAACATGAGAGCAGAGGCAGGCGCGAGGTCAGACACGCCGTTTTTCCTGGTCTTGTTAACCGATGGGAAATCTCAGGATGACGCCATTGCTGCGGCAGACCGGCTGAAGAATGCCGGCGTGGAGATCATCGCTGTAGGTGAGACTGAAAGGAAGAGAGGGTGAGGTGGTATAGAGGCTGCTTACCTTTACCTTTTAGCAGTTTCTTTTAGCATGTTTTCTTTAATCCAGTCACATCCCCGGCATTTCTGTGCACCATGGGACTGTAAGCAATCTGGACTTACTTTGTTTATCCAGCCTCTGACTTGAGAGGAGTGTAACCACGATGTGATGTGGTTTTATTATTGTTATGCAAAACAGTTTCTGCTATGTTGTCATTTTGTTCTAATCTCTAAATGCTTTTTGTGCTAAATGGGTTGAAACATTTTCTAACTTTGCATTAATCAGGTGTCAAGAATGCCGACGAAGCTGAGTTGAGACAAGTGGCGTCGGAGCCGGTGGATCTGAACGTCTACAACGTCAATGACTTCCCTCTGCTCAGCAAACTGGTGGCACGACTGGTCCACATCCTGTGTGGGAGGATAGAGGACCGTGGCATCTCAAAACGTAACCTGTCTATCTGTCGTGTACTTGAACAAAACTTCACATCAAGTTTTTCAAATTGATATATTGTTGAGGTCTAATGTGCTGATTTGCCGTACCATGTCTCCAGGGATGGAGCCTGGGCCGACAGCAGACCCGGCCCTCTCCTACCCCAGTCCTACTGATCTCCGGTTCTCTGAACTGGGCTCCAGAGAAGTGAAGCTTCACTGGACCAATCCTGCTAAGCCAGTCCAGCAGTACAGGGTGGTCTACCACAGCGCAGAGAGTCAGAGTCCACAGGAGGTCAGAAATGCAACCTTATGTCACATACATTGTTGGAAAATAACATGTAAAACAATGCTCTGTTCAAATTCACCTGACCGCTTGATAACTCTCTAATAGCTGAGGCTCTCAACCAATTACAGACCATAAATACATTGTAGCTGCAGTTTCCATCAATCAGGATTTGTGCTTTATGTGAAAACTTTATAACTTTGATGTGGAAGTATTTGTGTTTATTATTGAATTAAAATGGTGAGCTCCTGTGTGGGATGGGTATGCAGCTGTTTCATATAAAAAGTAACACATATTTTTACAGAATATTATAATGTCAAAATACAAGTGTTGGAGTTTTGTGCACGTCTTTGTCTGACTGTAATCTTTGTGTCCAGGTGGTTTTGGCCGGCTCAGAGTCCACTGTGCTGCTGCAAGGCCTCTCCTCTCAGACACTGTACCACGTGTCCATCTTCCCTGTTTATGAAGACAATGTTGGCCTGGCGCTCAGAGGAACTGTCACTACATGTAAGACTGACATCACTGCTAAATAAATATTCTATTTTAAGGGATTCATTTGTTTGTTCATCAGTCACATGTTTTTGTTTGGCATCTCAGTCAACACTGAAATTAAACTTGCAACACTTTTTTTCCATCTGGATAATATGCTACATTTAAAGGACACGTCTGGTGATATTCAATTTTTTTATTGTCAATAAATCCCATGAAAAGACCAAAACCTGAGTGAATTGATTGTACTAACAAGGACTGTCTGTGTACCCAAAGCCTGATAGATCTTATTCCTTCCTATAAGCACAGGTCAAAATAAGGTGGAATATTTACTTATAATTGGCCCAGAAAGGGACTGTAATCACTGCTGACATGTTACTGTTCTGTTGGTTACTAAACTAGTTGCAAGGTGGCAAACAAGGTGTCTGAAGAGTCTCCATTCATCAGTAAACGACAGACTGTGCTAAAGATGCCCACCACCAGTTTGTAAAACCCTGTTTGTATGCTACAAACCACTTCTCTTCTCATTCTTTCTTTTCTCTTCCTTCCTCACTCTCTTCCTGTCCCTCTCTCTCAGTGCCCCTGGCCATGCCTGCCAACCTGGAGGTGACTCCCTCCTCTTACAGTACGCTGCGAGTGAGTTGGGATGCAGCGCCCGGTGCAACACAGTACATGATCCTGTACTCAGCACTCAACCACGGAGAGCCTGATGACGCCAAGGAGGTGGGAACTAGATCTGTCTTTGCCTCTGTGCTGTGTGTGTGGAGGGGTGGGAGGTACAGATAAGTAGGCAGGTTAAGTACCACTTTGCACCACATTAGAGAGCCTGATGTCACCTGTCTCTGACTTACAGATACAGATATCACTCCAAACAACGTTCCCCATGTCACACATAGCCAATAATAATAATGTTGTTGATCACTGATGTTAAGAAAAGTTAAGAAAAAAAGAAAAGAATTTCTTCACATGACTGTTGTGTTATAATTTCTTTGCTTTTTTTTTATTCAGACAAAATTTTGACCACAAACAGGTGAAAACATGATTTTTTTTGTCTTTATTTATACATTTGTGATGAAACATCACATCATCATCTCCAAGTTAGATCATTCGTTAAATACCGTTTGTACCTGAGAGCAACACGTCGGCCCAGTCTTTATCTGTTAAGTGTGAACTCACCATTCTTCCCTTTAAAATCACATAAAACACTTCAGTAATCACAAAACAAGTATAATTATTTGCAGGGCTTATTGTCTTCTATATTGTTAATCAAACAAATAAATCAGCAAATCCTAAGTGCATAAGCTATATAACTAAATAATAAAATCTTATCTACGATATAGAGTGATTGTGTATGAGTATTTCTCAAAGTTCCTCTTTCCTTGCATTATCCTGTCTTGAGTTCCTCCCACTGAAGATGGCAGGAAAGAGCCAACATCATCTGATTATATCTTAACAGTATGTTTATTCTTAGAAACCAAACGGCTCGTAAATGTAGATTAAAATGTGCTTTAATTCTGTTGCCATCCCCTATTACTCATTGTGATGTAATTGTACAGTAAGGACTGGTAGCAGGCTCATTACCACATGATATGCTAACAAGCCTCTAAACGTTTGCATTTTGTTTCTGTGTTGCTGCAGGAGAAGTTCAGTGCAGACCAGACAGTGGTGGAGCTGGCAGGGTTGCTGTCAGCAACAGACTACTCTGTCACTCTTTATGCCCTCTATGATGAGGATCCCAGCGACCCTGTCACTGCTGTTGCCACCACATGTAAGACAAACACACTCATCCCTTATTTTTCTCTTTTCCCTTCCCCTTCTCTGTTTGTCATTTTTCTGTCCCATTCTTCTTTCATCTTACGCCACCTTTTCATCTCTTCTTCTCATTCCCTTTCTCTACGATTGTTCCTTCTGTTCATTTCTTACAGATCTTCTTACTCACTCAGTCATCTCTAGCACAGTAACTTCTCAAAGGCACTAAAATAAATAGCTTTAGTCGTTTGTCTTTTATCTCCTTTAGTTTCTTCCTTCCTCCCTTTTTATTTTGCTGTCCCTCCCCACAGTCCCTCTCCCACTGCCGGTGAGTGTTCAGTTCCCGATGGTCACCCACAGTATGCTGAGGGTGAGCTGGGTGCCCGGAGCCGTGGACGTCCCCGGCCACAGAATCATCTACAGCACCAACCACGGCAGTGACGTCAAGCAGGTAACTTCCCAAACACACCAGTGTCAAATTACAAATTCAAATTACAAACCTTCTGTCAAACCAGCCGCAGAACTGAGACTGCATCTTCATTTTCAAAGAACTTCAGTAGTCTGTGATGTCAGCCAGTCGTAGCCCAGGGAAACACAAACCAGACAGTATGAAAGAAGAAAATATTGACATGGAAATTAATTAATTGATGTGGTGGATGTAGCTGCAGCCACAGTCAGTCATTCATATTAAATCTCTTTCCAGGTCGAGGTAACAGGACTGAACTCAGTGCTGGTGCAGAACCTCTCCTCTCTGTCTAGATATCTGGTTTCAGTCCAGTCTCACTACCCACAAGGCCTGTCTGCAGCTTTCACCAGTAACGTCACCACACGTAAGACACACACACACACACACACACACACACACACACACACACACCAAGTCTTTTGTGCTTGAAGGCATCATCTTATATTTCGTCTGATTCATTAAGGAAGTTTTCTTGTGTAGCAGCACAGCAGAGAAAAGAAACATTCACTTAAAAGCTGATGAAAAATATCAAAGCACACTAAAGTCTCTTTTTTTGTCTTTTCTTACACGTGTTCCTTCTCTCCTAGTGAAGGTGCCTTCCCCATCAGACCTCAGGGTGACTAACTTCTCAGGCAGTGACATCACCGTGCGCTGGGAGTCTGCAGCTGATGATGTCGTCTCCTACCTCATCAAGTGGATCTCCCTCAGTGGAGGAGACCTGAGACAGGTGGGGCTGGATTGAATGACTTGTTGAGCATATAATGTGTTATGATGATCAATATTTGCTGTGAATAAATTCTTTCCCCTGTTTGTTTATTTTAGCTGAGGGTGAGTGGTGAGAGTGAAGGGGCGATCCTGGAGGGAGTGCAGGACGATAAGGAATACCAGATCTCTCTGTCGGCACTTTATGGAGATGGAGCTCAGAGTGAAGCTGTGGCCATACGCTACAGCACCTGTGAGTCACACTCAGCCACAAACTCATTTACACAGCACACACTAATACATAAACAGTGGGGGAAGATGTACTTGGATCTTTGATAGTAAAATAACCCTAACCACAGTGTTGAAAGACTCAGTTACAAGTCCTGCATTCAAAATCTAGCAAGTGCAATTATTAGCATCAAAATAAATAATAATAAATAAGTACTCATGATTTCAGAATAATGTATGTTATATGTCACTGAATTTTAATTAATGATGCATTAATGTGGAAGAATCATATGGAAGCGTATTGCTGCCACGCCAGAAAAAAAACGGATCAGTATCACTTTACAACGTGAAAAGTTTATACAAGATACTTTTCACATTATAACGTGACATTTTCAGGATATTTCGACATACAAACGTATCACATCAACTATATACTATTACTAACGTTTCATGTCATAACGTGATAACTTCTATTGTTATAACGAGAAACGAGGAAATGGTGTGCGGAGAACGGATAAATTGAGGAATATGGCTCATTTACATTCATTTATTTAAGTTCTGCTTCATGCTTGTGTTGAGACATGGCGAGAAGGTGGACGATATTGAGATATGGTTACTGAGATAAGTATGCGTACACAAAGAAGGACTGGATTTTAAAATGCATGAGGCTGTAAAGAAAGAAGAATGAGTCCCATTGATCTGCTGGAGGGGCACAGACGTTATACAGTAAGTTATCACCAGAGGTAAAATTGGGATTTGTTATGTGGGATATAGTGTATGCCTCACTACACAAACACACAGCCACTTCACGAGATGAAACAATAAGGGCTTCTTGTCCGGCCACTGCACCAGAGAGAGAGAGAGCATGAACTGTGTGAGCAGTGATGTTCTCCACGGCTGAACAGACAAAGTAAAGAACGCCACCTACAGGAAATTTTAAGAGAAAATCCAAGAAAAAAGACG
Organism: Enoplosus armatus; assembly: GCF_043641665.1. Classification (NCBI taxonomy): domain Eukaryota; kingdom Metazoa; phylum Chordata; class Actinopteri; order Centrarchiformes; family Enoplosidae; genus Enoplosus; species Enoplosus armatus. The sequence goes on from NC_092187.1 coordinate 4,902,893, forward strand.
TCATAGTACTAAATACACTGTCCAGTCCTTTGTTGAATATTGCTGCACAGTAACCCCTCAGTGACATAGCTCGGCAAAAAGTCTGGTGCCCTGTCCTGTAAGCACCTTGGTGGCACAAAAACTAAAGGTAAAACTTGATTTTTCTTTTGATATTGTCCGGTGGACTGTGGACCTCCTTATTTGTAGACCTCAGAGGGTCAGGGATTGTCCTCCCCAGCTTCACCACAGGGTTGTGTCCTGCCCCCACTGCTGTTTATTCTCCACAACAACGACTATAGGAGTCAGTACAAGAATGCAAACAGTCTTACATTCGCAGATGACACAGTTGTTGTTAGTCTGCTTCATGCAAACGAATCATCACATGGTCCTGTGGTCAGTGATGTTTCACAGTGGTGGGAAAAGTATTAAAATCTTTTACTTAAGTAAAAGTAGCAATACCTCAGTATGAGAAAAGTCCTGCATTTAAAGTATTACTTAAGTAAAAGTGCATAAGTAATAGCAGGAAAGCAGCAGACACTTATTACCGACACTTATTACCGATACATTAACAGGTAAGCAGCATGATATTGATGTCAAGTGGAGCTAATTTCAACAACTCTTCACTCTGTTGGGTTACTTCATCAATAATGCATCTTATTTTATAAACCAATAATATGTTTTACATGTGTGTATTTTCATAGCGAAGTATAATGTAGGATAACATGGAATAAGTTTTGTACTTGAGGAAATGTGCTTTGCTGAATTCTACTGCTAAAAAAAGAAAATATATGGTTACTGACTTCAGAAAGACAGATGTGTTTATGTTTTTTCTTCTTTTCTGCTGAAAGAATTTCCTCTTGTGGGACAATAATGATTTAAACTGAATATTTCTTGTAGTGAGTCTAAATATCTCTGCTCTTTGTATGTTGTCCCTGCAGTGTCGGGTGGAGGCCCATCCAGCGTATCGATCTCCGAGGAGACTGCGGTCAGCTTAGTGGTCAGCTGGATACCTCCCAATGCTCATGTCCTCCAGTACCAAGTGTCTTACACTGCACTGACTGGAGCTGAAACCCAGGACAGCACTGTGAGTGGGCAGTAACCTTCTGCTGCTTTGTCCTTCATCCTGCAGGACAGTAAATCATAGTGCTTCTCGGGGGTCGCTGTGTCGACAGACAGTCGATTTACTTGAAAGCTTGACTTTGAAAGGTGTGTTTGTTTTCTACAGGTGTTGGTCCCAGGTGGTGAAAAGCGGGTGGTGCTAGAGTCATTACAGCCAGACACACGTTACAGCATCCTGGTCACCGCCGAGTACCGCAGCAGAGAAGGAGGCAGCGCTTCAGCTCAGGGCAAAACCGGTGAGTCAAACACGCTCAAAGAATTCACACCTGCTTTTTGACAAACTGACCTGCTGGAAAATTAGCTTTGTCCTTGCAGCCACTAATGTCTTTCTGGAAAGATACAGGAACATGTAAAGTATTTGCTCTGTTTCCATAGAAGACTGGAACAGACACTTCATGCAGTTCATCTAGATGTACAAAGTCAACAAAACTTAACTTCCAACACTACAATTTCCTTCATATTTCATTATTAATATTGATTATGCTATAGTGCATATGATGAAAATGATATTGATATTTATTTTCTCATCAATTATTAATAAAGATGACAAATTGCCGAAATATGTCAACCAAAGCAAGATGTATGATGATAAGTTGATCAAAAAAGATCTGTCCCAATACCCACACAACATAAACCAGGCCTGCTATTGGCTGATTCAGTGCTTGAAGGAGGGCATTGTGGGTAGGCATAATTTTAGTCCTTATTTTACAACAACTAGGAGTCCCTGTTTGTTTGTTTGTCTGCGTACCTTGCTATTATGTTCATAAATCAGATTTTTTTTTTTGCTCTTTTCTCTCTCTCTCTCTCTCTCTCTCGCTCGCTCGCTCGCTCTCTCTCTCTCTTCAGCCAGTCTGCGGGTGAGCAGTGTGAGTGTGGTCAGGTCGGACCACTCCAGTATCTGTGTGTCTTGGAGACCTGTGTCTGCTGTTGATGGATACCGTATTGTCATCCAGTCTGTCAAAGGTAATCTATTGTAAAATCTACAGTAATTGACAACTGTGGGTACTTCGAGCTGTCTCAGAAACCTCATTAGCTAATGTTAACCATGGATGTGTGCATGTGTATGTGTCCTGTCTGTGTGTGTAGACAAGCAAACAAAGGAAGAAACTGTCGATGAGTCCAGCAGCAGCCACTGTTTCACTGATCTGGAACCAGAGACTTTGTATCGCATCGGCGTGCACTCACTTCTTGACTCAGCAGAGGGCGCTGCCGTCTCCATCCTCCATCCAACAGGTGATTATGACAGCCACACCGACAGTATGCTAGATGTTGAAGTTAGTCGGCTTACAACCTTTGTTTTTTAAATTCCGTCATCAAGTGGATAATTTACACATAAAATGTGGGAAATATATAATTTCTAGGCTGCATACACGATCCTTAAACAAAAATCTGTCAAAGTCTTCACATTTTTGTTGTTTGTTAAATGTGTCACGATTGTTTCTACTTGTTCCTTTTACAGCCACAGCTCCAGCCAGAATTCCCATCCATCCCCGGTTGTACCCTATCCACAACGAAGGTGACTCATCATCCTATCACAGTTATATTCCTCTGTAGAAATAAACACATTAATTATTTTTGAGACCAGGGGGTCCTTAGATGACTCCAGCATGTCCCCAGTAAACTGAGGCATACATCCATTTTTAAATTTCTTTCATCCTCTAGACATTAACGCAATGAAAGAGTGTGTGTGTGTGTGTGTGTGTGTGTGTGTGTGTGTGTGTGTGTGTGTGTGTTTGTTTTGGTGATGTGGTTGAAATTAATTTCACAGTAATCATGAGGACCAGCGTCACGCTGCATGTTTCATTTGTCAGTTTAAATGAAATTTGCTTGTTACCATCGACTTTGACCACACAAATGAGAATCAGACCATTAAAATATCTTCTTATTGTTACAATATGATCCCACTGAAATGGGATGAATAAGTAATAATATATTCCACCCTTGTGCAATAATGTTTTTTTTTGGATAATCTGTTCCCCACTCCTTATTGCTTTCTCCCCAGCTACATATTGTGATACAGCTCTTTCCTGCCTCATTTGTAACAACAACTTCCTTGAGGCGTAATCTTATCAAATGGTCCTTCGTCAAATTGCTAATTTGTTTTAATGTACCTGGAGCTCAAAGTGAGACTTTGGTGCTTTAATCTGGACTGCTGCAAAAATGATTCAACACTGCCCTGTTGTGTTGCAGTCTGCCCTGAAGTCACCATCAGAAACAGCATTGTCAAAGGTGAGACAAACTCTCATAAAAGGCTAATTTTGAACAATTGAAACATTGGATAGCTGTCCCCATGTTGCCTTAAATACATACATGTCATTGTATTTGTGTCACGTGTTTGTTGTCTCAGGATTTGACATGATGGAAGCTTTCGGTCTGACTCAGAGAGCTCACTCGTCTGTGGAGGGCGTGGCAGCCGAGCCTTTTGTCTTCAACACCGTCCCCACCTACACTCTGTACAGAGACGTCCAACTGACACAGAGCACCAAGTGAGATCATCTTTTAACTCTTATTTTATTTTTGCTGTTTATTCAGCTGTATCCAGATGTGTTGAGGAGGTTTGCCATGATAGGTAGAAAGATCCCAGGAACAGACGTGAAGTTGAAGGAATTGTATTTACCAAATAGAACATCTTCGCTCACTCCAGCATCATTTTGAGGAAATGGCAGTTACTCATGACGGACAGAATCTCACGTGTCGTATGTGTAGAAACAATTAGGAAACAGTTATATAAGAATAACACCTGTCAGTGTTACGCACACTGGAGGGACCCAAGTGCAGGACACGGACAGAGTAGTGTTAGGATAAGGTGAGGTTTTATTGTTAAATAGAATCTGGCAACGGGGAAGAGTGAAGGTAATGTGGGACGAGGCTGGCGTGAGCATGGAGTGAAGGGAAGCGTGGCAGATGAGGATAGCTGGGAGGCAGGGTGGTGGCAGGCAGGCAGGGAGACAATCAGGGAGACGGGCAGGCTGAAGATGATCCTGGACACAGAGAGGCAGGTGTTAGTAACAAACTGGTACAGAGATACGGAATAACTGATAGATAAACTGAGTAGGCCTTGAGATGTAGCTACCGCTAAGGTTACACGGCAATCAGGCGATGAGTGGCTGAAGAACTAGATATACTGCAGAGCTGATGAGTTGATGGATGGCAGATGTGATGGCTGGGAGAGGTGACGAGCTGATGGGAGACAGGCGCGCCGGTAACCAGGGAGCCAGGAGAGTGAGGAAGGGAGCCATGCCCACGCCAACACACACACACAACAGACAAACACTGGGAACAGGGAAGGGAAAAAACACAAGGAAACACTAGGGAATTGCCTCGGCCGTAACAGCCAGACTTTAGGCCAACGCCTGATAACTGCTGCTCCAATATTGATTATAGATTTATTGTGGCGTCGGGACGCAGAGTGTGACGGAAATATCACCAACAGACAATTATTTCTGAAATAACTGAATGGATGTAAAGGAGCAATGAAGAATACTCTTAACTACAGTCGTCTTTTCACGCTCAGGCTGGATATGCGGCTGAGCTGCTGCATAGGACAAATATAACAGAGCCAGGATGCACTTGGAATGCAAAAGAAAAAGAGCAAATGAAAAGAAAGACCTTTAGCTAATGAAGTAAAGGGTAAACAAAGCCCAGCTGACCTATTGACCTTACAGTTCAAAGTCTTCCAACACACACCTCTCTCTGTCATTTACTGTACCTTTAATCTAAACTCTAATGGTTCCTTCAAGAGGAAAAGAATGCAGCAGGCCTCCTTTACTGAAATAAATGGATGCGTCGTTCTCTCTCTCCGTCCAGGTTTATCCACCCTGCGGGTTTCTCTCCAGAGCACACCTTCAGCATCGCCTTCCGCGTGTTGCAGGATACACCCAGGGAGCCTTTCGCCCTCTGGCAGCTCACCGACAATGACTTCCAGCCCAAGATGGGAGTGGTGCTCGACCGTGAGTAATGTTTCAGCATCTCGCCATCCCCCAGAATCCCTTTAATCACACATTCAGTCATAAGATCTTATTTAGTCATCAGGGCCTCTAGATACTGGACCAGCTCTCATGAGGAGTTCACACTGAAGTCACATTTTAACTTCTTAGTGCTTACTTACTTCTTCTGCTTTAAAAACAATCAGCACATTCATCAACAGTGAAAATAATTGTTGGGGACAGCTAGTTTTAGCGCTAGTTAGATGTGGTTGGGAAAAACTACAGTGTGTGTGTTCATGGTAATGAAGGAACATGTCACCCAGTGCAACGGTGTGGCTCAGTGATGTGTTTTTAATAGTTTATAGAAGATATATCAGGCTGTGATACACACACACACACAATACTTGTTAGTGGGATTAATTCATTGTTGGTTTTGGTCTTTTCATAAGATTTGTTAACAGCAAGTAAAATGTAGTGTTGCCAGACTTATCCTTTAAAAAGTAAAGATTCGCTAAATTGCTTTGGGGAATCACAAGATGCTATCAGTGACCTCTGTTGTGTTGTTGTGGGTTTGGCCTTTTTCTCTGTCACTTTCGATAAGGTTTTATGGGTAACTGAGATCAGATCTCCACTGTCCTTGGAGATTATTAAAATGCCGACTGACAGTGTTTCACAACTTATTAAAAGAAAGAGACAATAGTGTGAAAACCCCACTGCCTTTTCCTTACAGCCAGCCAGATCAAACATCTTGCAGCAGACATTCCCATCTGTCGAGCCCCGTGATTTTTTGCAAGACACAATGTGAGTTATAAGTTGACCACTAAGTATCTTCCTCTAATTTTGTGCTTTCCGCAGCCTCTACCAAGTATCTGGTGTACTTCAGTCTGGACTACCGGGGAGAAGTGCAGGAACTGACCTTTGATCAGCCGCAGGTCCACAGACTGTTCTATGGCAGTTTTCACAAGGTGAGAAAATATACACTGAGCAAGTCTTAGAGTATATTATTTTATATTAATTCTGGATATGTAATAAATCATAACTTCAGTAGCAATCCATAAAATGTGTCTTTGTATGAAAAGCTATTTGGTAGGATGTTACAAAACTATTCATTATAACTCCAGAACTTGCTTGAGAATTGAGAAAAATAAGACAAAGAATACTAATAGGAGTTAGGGGTGGTTTAGGGGCGAATATGACAAAATATTATTGGGATTTTCATCGTTCCATTTGATCAGTCCTCTGTCTTCTATGATTGGCAGGTTCACCTGTCTGTCAGCCAGGTGAGTGTGTCCCTGTCTGTGGACTGCCAGCATGTGGGCGAGAGGCCTGCCCGCCCTCTAGGCAACCTGCCAACCGATGGCTTTGAGATGCTGGGAAAACTGGTGAAGACCAGAGGACCCAATAGTGGATCTGCACCGGTACTTTTTACTCTATTCTCTTTTTATTTGATTGTAATAAATTACACACCCAGAACATATCTTTAAAAAACTGCTAGTCTCTTTCTTTGCCCCGTGCTCAACCTGTATCCTGTGTTCTTCACTGTGTCCAGTTCCAGCTGCAGTCCTTTGAGATCGTCTGTAACACCACATGGGCTTCAGATGATACCTGCTGTGACCTGCCTGGAGTGGTCAGTCAGTTTACATTTACCTTTGACAGAGTTGACAGTGTGTTTGAACCAACACATGAAGTACAATGATTTGAGTGGTTGACAGTTTCCATTACACAGCTCCTGACCGTCCATTGTGGAATAAAAAGAGTGAAATTCAGCAGTCGATATTCTAAACTGATTATATCATCGAAAGCTGTCATAAGATGTGTGAAAATGACTCATACCTAAAATTTTAGCCTGTACACTTCTTCCCTTTCACACAATCATGTTGCTGTGCTCACTTTGGTTACACAATAGTGAGAGATACCTTATGAGAGCACAGTAAATGTACTAGTAATACTTAATGTCTTTTCTGTTACTGTCTGTCTGTGTGCGTCAGAGAGATGAGGAGAGCTGTCCTGCCCCGGCGTACACTTGTACCTGTTCCTCTGACATCCCCGGAGCACCCGGTTCCCCTGGATCAACTGTATGTCACCATGAGACCTCAGTTAGGCCTCGAGTACTAGCTGACTCCTTTTTTTGTGTGATCCAGTGGTATGATAACATGATGACATTGAAGTCTTTTTCTTTTTCCCAGGGAAAGCCAGGTCCTCGTGGTGAGAAAGGTGATAAGGGAGAGCAAGGCCAAAAGGTGAGATGAAAATATTCAGGCCTAGTTAGATTTAAGTTTAAGCCCATTTCAGATATGGAAACTAGAGCATTGCAGGATATCGGTTTTTGGTCTTCACACATTAGGGCTCTGTTCTCCTGAAGGCACAAAGCCAGCGCTGAGGCAAACCCAGTTTTTATGCAACCAAGGGGGAAAATTTACTTTTCTGTTGCACAATTAAAGGCAAATCGATCAGTGTGCTCCAGTCATTTTTTTTTCTCTAGGACGTTTGTTGTCCTTGAACTTACCTGATTCAGCTGTATACTGCTGGAAGATGCAGGGAGAACACAGGGTCCTCTCCAAAATCACAAAACATCTTTCATTTATGTTACATTTCGCAGCTTTCTGTGTACTGCAGATTGATCTGTGCATCTGTATTTTCAATGTGACTGAGGAAGATTCTTACCAATAATAACATCCACATGATTGCCATCTGGTGACCTGGAGTACCACAGAAACTTCAATACTGACGTTGTGTTTGATGAGTGAGGTGTCCACAACAACTTGTAGAATGTCGGATCCTTTCTGTGCAGTTGATTAAATACCTGTAATCATCAAACAGCAGCAGGAACGATACCTGTGCCTGACCAATTTCCAGACATTTGTTACAAATGTAGTGTAGCTCAACGTCAAAGCTGCCACTTGAAATAGGATATATATTCTCTGTGGTCAAGGCTCAAAAACATTCTCCGTAAGAACAGCGCAATCTTGTGCGTGCTTTTCTTCACACTCGAGTCTTATAGAAAACTCTACAGAGATGTTTCTAGGTCTTAAATAGACAGACTGTCAGGGCAACATTTATGGAAATTTATGGACCAAATTGATGTCTTCAAGTTTGTTTCTCTGTGTCTCAGGGAGAGGTGGGTCCTCCAGGAAAGCCTGGATTTGAGGGAGGTCTTGGACCCCTGGGCAATGCAGGGCCACGAGGCATGACCATGCAGGGCAAAGTGGTGAGTAACCTTCTTAGCTTTAAATTCTGACCCGTGTATAGTGGTAGTAACCATGGTACATATCTTGCTAAACTGTTTTCTAAGGACTTCCAGTATGTTGTATAAAAAGCACTTGTTTTCTGTTACTGTATTATTCCTTTTAGGGTCCACCCGGTGCAAGGGGGGAAAAGGGAGATCCTGGGCGACCAGGAGTCCAGGTGAGTTGAAACTGATTAGAAAACACTTATTTTTTAATCTTCTTGTTGTCTATAAACTCATCCATCTGCGTCTCCCTGCGCTCTCTCCAACCTCCCTGTTGTCTTTCCCTGCAGGGTTTACCAGGACCCCCAGGTCCGAAAGGGGAAGAGGGGATTCCAGGCCCCAGGGTGAGCTGCTCGGTCCCAGCCAATACAGAACAGTAAATGTCAGCTGTTCTTCATACAGTTGAACTGAAGCAGTGACCCTAACTCCCTCTTTAATCGTCCTCATCTCTCTGCATCGTTTTTCACAGGGCATAAGGGGGATCGAAGGTAACATCGGTGCACCCGGCATCACTGGACCCAGGGTGAGATTGAATTTCATTTTAAAGCCACTATGTGTAGAATTTGAGCATCATTGGTGCCACCGTCAGGTCAGAATCTGACCTTGACCAGCATTCTGGTCCATGACACTGCTATCTTAATGGCCATCAATCAGCTGTGGATATTTGTTGTGCTCACAGGATGAATCCTGATGTTTTTGGTGACCTGTGACCTTTTGTCTTATGCCACCATCAGGACACAATTTACAGTTACACACAAAATATTAAAATCTAATGGGCTGATACACTTACTCTCACTGAGAATGAACTCATTTCATTTTGAACACATTTAGAGCTTTCCTCTAGCTCCAGCCTCAGGCCAACATGTCAGATGTGTTAACAAGATTTCTAGAGTAAGAAGCAGATGCCATGAAATAAACACTTTCAAGAAATGTTACTGTAGATCCACATAACAATAAACTTTGCATTTAGCACCATTCTGTCCATCACTTTTGTATTTACTGGCGTAATTAACTGCTGCTGGGGCGTTTTTAGGTAGTAAATGTGTTCTGACCTAATTATGGAAAGTCATAAAAAGTCATAGAATTTCAAATTACTGCTTTGGTGTTTGACCTGCAGTGTTTCCATCTACCTGTACATGCATTTATTATTTCCTGGGGGTTGCCCAACACAGCAGACCCCCTCCCCCCATCCCCCAAACCCCTCTACCACATTATGTCAGCCAAACGAAATGACAACAGGCTATGAAAACACTTATGAAATGTACTTTAGTAAACAGAATGAACACTTTGGCTCTGAGTTCTGCTGATGGTTGAAAACTGCATTTGAACTTGAGTTTTCAGTTCATGCTGGAGAGGCTGTCTAAATCCTGTTCAAGCATTCCTGCCACAACAGATCCACACAGGCGAAACACTATAAAAAGTATCACAGGAAAACATCATGAATGATGATTTTTTTATTTAGATGTCGTGGGTGAGAGAGACTGAGTGCAGCGTGACAACAAGACAGGGGGTGCTCAGTGGTGGTCTTGGATATTTTGGTGGTTATTGTGCGCTTATTAGAGCCAATCAGGTCAGACAGTAGAGGCTCACAAGGTGATGCAAAATCACACTTTATGTCACAGAATGAAACCTCAGAGTGGTCAAAACCTAAAGGCGACTGTTAGGACTCCAGGACAGTTTAATATAGGAATGGTCCCAGTATGATTTCCCCGTTGGTCTTAGGAATCCCCTTCTATGACTGTATGTGTATCTGTTTTGTGATTTGTCTGCTACCCACCCATCTGTTTGTATTGTACAGGGTTTCCAAGGTATGCCAGGACACCCAGGGCCTCTAGGGGAAAGGGGCCCCTCGGGACCTGTGGGACCTACGGTAAGACATACATGGGGGGCATACAATAGCATTCACAGTGAACATGGGTCTGAAATATATGAGCTATAATCCAGACTTAAAGTCACTCTTCTAGTTTTTGGGAACTTCGGAAAATCTGATATAAAAAGACTTACACAGACAAAAGAGTCACGACAACTTCTCTCAGATAAATGGTAATTAATTTGCAATATATTCATATAATGAACACAAAGAGAAGATAAAATGTGGTGCATAGTAGAATATGGGATAGTCATGTCTAATAATATATGAGGAAACTGATAAACGCAATATGTTGGCTTGGTTAGTCAAGATGCTCAAAGACTGATTATTAATAATCAGAGGTGGTAGAGCAAGAGAGTGAACCAACTTAGAATATGAGTAGGCAATAGATTCAAATGCGGACAATACGTGATAAAGTCAGATCTAATGATACGTCAGATATCTATGGCGGTTTAGGGATGCTACTACCTGGAGTGGTGAATTGCACCATTTCTGATAAAAAGACTCATGAACTGCTGGGTCTCTGCTGTAGATGGTCCAGTGTCAGGTGGCCTGGTTTTCCGCAGGCTTGTGAAGTTAAAGGGGAAAAGGCAGCCATGGAGACTGACGTGGAGAAAAGGGCCAGAGCGGTATAAAAGAAGAGTGGACCCAGGCTGTCCAAACCCTAATATAAACAGATGTTCATGTACTCAGATTTGGACATATCATATATATCGTACCATATGTATATTTAAGAGTAGTTTTCCCAAACCTGTTATTATTTATGCTTTAAAATTACATGAAACATGGAATGTCTAGCACAGCGGAAATTGAAAATGATATCAGAAATGGATTTTCCGAGACTTCAGACAAAGTTTGTGCAGATTTTGGAGGGAAACAGTCTTGGGGCTTCGTGAATTCAGCTGCAGTCAAGTGCACCTTGCCCAGTGCGTCGGGGAAGTAACTAACACACCTGTGTTATACTTGGATACATGGTAAAGAATATATTAGCATACATTATAGGATCACATTCACTACTTTCATCCCTTTAAATACAGAGCTCGCCCGCCATGACGCACTGTCAGTCCGGGAATTTTTTCTCAGAGGAAACGTTTTGTCCACAATCAGATGTTGTCCTCCTCTTTCACACACACCAACATCCTGTGGGTCACTCTCAGTGTATAAGGAGAGGTGAAGAGGTTAGAGATCTGGTTTAGGAGGAGCAGGGAGAAGCAGGACAAATACACTATTTATCTTTATGCTCTTTTGCTTCACAGGGTCTGCCGGGGAATAAAGGGGAACGAGGAGAGAAGGTAGGTCATAGCTTTACAATGTTTTTCTTATTGTTATAATGACATTTTAAAATACGTCTTCTTACTGTATGTGTAAAAATGTGTAATTTCAAAATAATACTTTGGCTCACTTTGGTTTACAGGGGGAACCTCAGTCTATGGCCATGATCTACCAACTGGTCACACAGGCCTGTGAGCAACTAGTGCATAGTAAGTACTATGTTAGCCAGCATGTGAAAAACTGAGACTTCTACAGTGATGATATCTGCGTATTTAACTCACTCATTATGGCTTAAAAAAGGTCCAGATGCAGACTTATTCTCTTGCACGTACTTTATCCAGAGTTTTGTGTGTTTTTCAGAGGAGGTGTTGAAGCTTGACATGTTCATTAACGAGATAAGTCGTAAGCCAGCTCCTATTGAGGAGCCAGTGGGACCCCCAGGGGAACCTGGTATACCGGGGCCCAAGGGCCCACCAGGCGCCAGGGGCACCCAGGGGAATGTCGGCCCAAGGGGGAGACTTGGCAGGGCTGGATATCCAGGAGAACAGGGTAAGACTCTGCAGGGTAGATGGTTTGTTGAAATAAAAACAATCAAACCAAATTCTCGTGTTTGTCAAGCAACTGCTGCACACAAGTCTGAGCATTTATAAATTATGAATAATTTAATAAGTAAATTAGTCAGAATTAGAATAAATTTGTCACCTTTTTCTGATTCTTGTGGTCCAGAGTGATAATATATTAAGCTGATTTGTCTCTTACTTCCTTTTACAGGAAGGAGAGGTATGCCAGGGGGAAAAGGTGAGGCAGGGACCAATGTCGAGGGACCCACAGGCATAAAAGGATTCCCAGGTACCTCTCTGAGTCATTTATTTTATATATCACTGTATTATAATACATACACTGTCCAACGAATCATCAGTACATAAGCTTGTACTGATGTCTGGTTATGATGCATGTGTGTTGTATATTGCGTGCGTCTGCAGGTCCTCCAGGTGAGTCCAAACTGGGAACCCCAGGTTCCAAAGGAGAAGATGGTAAGTCAGGACCCGCGGGGGTCCCCGGACCTCCTGGACAGCCAGGCGAAATCGGGCCACCGGGTGTGTGTGACAGCAGTGGAGGCTGCCACAGAGTTCCCCAGCAAACAGGTCAGCTACTAGCAAAGCTCATCTAACCCAAATGACACACAGCCTGGAAATATTAAGATATGATGATCCAGGTCTATTAGAGGCAACTCACACTGAGTCTGGCACTGGTGTGTCCAGTGTGGACGGTATTGCCATTGGATGGCTAAAAAATAATGATGTAGGTTGAGTTTATGATTGATGAATAATAATATATATAATATATAACCCACTTTCTATGAGGAAATTGGAATGCTTATACAGTAGAAGCAAGATTTCTTTATTATTAAGTTCAGTAACAGTAAAGAATTTCACACTTGCACAAGTCTCCATATGGGTAAATTACTCAACATCTACCTCAGGCCTTTTAGACATGCTTTTAGATTTACTCCAGTTTTTTGGCCACCTTTTTGGCAGCACAACAAACTGTAAATGCAACATTGACATATTATCACCTTATAAAGTGTTACAATGGTGAACATATTAGCAAACAGTTGCCTAATTACAAATCTAGCAGACACAGAGCAACATTAGTATTCATTGGAGTGGGGTTTGTATCCACCTGATGAATGTAAATCCAATAGTCACTCTGCTTTTTGCTCCTTTTTTGGTCTCCACCAACTCCTGAGGGAAATATCTGGCTCTTTAGCTGTTAAATGCTCCACAATGTTCAACAGCTAGTTGCTAACTTTGTCTCTCTGCTGTTTGGTGCTGAGCAGTAGTGTACAGTCAGATTGTCAGAGCTTTTTAGTGGAAATAGCTTCCTGCTGCAGCCGAAAACGTGGCTATAAAAACAGTAAAGTTGCAGGCGATAAGACCAAAACAATTACCTAAAAGATGCTAAAAAGCTCTGTAGAGATGAGGTGAACTGCAAACTCAGGTGATAATTCTCTGTGGGTTTGTCAAAGGCAGGGAAAAGATTATTTTTCTATATTTAAATAATTCCACTTGATTGCCACTTGTGTCATGAATTTATTGTCACAACAATTTGTCAGCGGTGCCAAATAAGTTAAAGTTGTCTTACGTGTTGACTCTTTTTTGTGTGTGCTCTCTTCACCCAGAAGACCCTTATTATGGCTACCAGCCTTGAGAGGATATTCACAAGCAGGCAGCAATGGTAGGTTGACTGATGTCTGTTTGAAATGACTATAGTTCCTTTGGAGCTGAAATGGGAATGCAGTTAAAAAGCACCACTGAAGAGGCTTGGTGTGTTTTGCCACTGACTGATGCGGAAGCTTCACAAGCTTCCTCATGTGTGAGAAAAGGAAACCATACAGGAAGGATCTCTGTCTGTCAACTCGCTACAGTGTTTTTTGACATAAAGAATGGCTGAGAAATGAACTAAGAATAAGTAGGAAGTTTTCTAATATAGAATAGTGTTTTGATGAACAGATGGCATCATAAAGGAAAATATTCTCCCATTGGGATCAGTCAATTGCTGTCTTATACATCATATTCGCACTGAAACCTTTTGTTACTATGTTTATGTATTCATGCACTGTATCAATGCCAAGTAGTTTAGCCATCTGTGTTACATTTCTACCTATTTCATTTGCCATTCTAACCTTAACTGCCTCAAGGATAATGAAAATGCATAATCCATGGTGTAAAAGCTTCTTTTTGTTCCATGGTATAAATGATACTGTGAGAATGTCTGTTGTCATGTGTATGATCATTTGTATATTGTTTATTATATTTACTGTATACATTTATTCATGTATGATATTTTATACTGTACCTATTTGTATTGAAAAATCCTGTTTACATTTTCTGATTTCCTGGGGTTTAGGTGATAAACATGACATGACAGGTGTGTGTGTGTGTGTGTGTGTGTGTGTGTGTGTGTGTGTGTGTGTGTGTGTGTGTGTGTGTGAGAGAGAGAAAGCGAGAGAGAGAGTCAGACAGATGTTAGGGTTTGATTGTTTTTTGGTATGTATGTTTTTTATCTTGTTAATAAAGTTACATTAATATGTGTCTAATGAAGTGTAATGTTTTTTTTCCCCAAAAGTTAGTTTAATGTAGTGAAATTCTATTCCTGCTTAAGTGTCCTTTATACAAGACGCTGAATCCATACCAGCACCGGGGGTTGCTGAGGCTAAAACTGACCTCTAACCTCCCTGTGGAGGGCAACTGAAAATAAATTAGCCAGCAGGTATCAATAATGATATTAATGTTATGGTCCTTTGTCGGAACCATGGTGAGAGAATTGTTTCCAGTGGTGTCTATTTTGAAGAGCACAATGGAAGTTCCAACCTGTAAGCCAGCGGCTTTATTAAGTTAGCCTCATTGGTCCACTCCGTTTCCGGTTATGTCAGAAATGTCAGTTTATTTTTCAAAATAAAAGCGAATGCCTTTTTTTTCACAGCTCTGGGGAACGTGCCTTAGAATTAGTGGAGCATAGTTCTTGAAGTACTTACCTAGCTTTAGTTGTAATGACATTGTGAGGACATCACAACCTTTTCTATTTACATATTTGTGAAGTCAGACCATATGCTGTACAAGATGTTATACAATATAGTATATTACATGCGAATGAAATACACGGAGGGACCACACGGGCTAACTTTGCTATATATTTTATTGTTTCCATGATTTTCCCGTGATGTATCAGTATAGCTGATGTAAACAGACTCATTATGGCTGTTTAAAAATGTAGTGTTACTTAATACTGCATTTATCAATTTATCAATCTATTTTGAAAACAATAAAGAGGATGTCGTAAGGCACGTTTTTCAACTTTACGCGGTGTGGTAACAGTAGATTCACGTCGCCATGGCAAGCCGAAAAACTTCGCACCCAAACCGGGACAATGGGGACAAATACTCCATACTATTACCTACCTACAACGAAAGGGAAAACCTACCTTTGATAGTGTGGCTCTTGGTGAAATATTTCGGTGAAAGGTGGGTTCCGGGGAGCCACCAAAGCTGCGCGGCTAGTGCTAGCTAACGTTACGACTGTTGTAATGCCTGTCAGTGATGAGGTGTCACTAAAGCAGAGTGAGAAAAGTTAAGCGCTCTTAACGTTGGCCTCCAAGATTTATTGTGTCAACGCTGCGGGTAGAAACGGCTTATGTAGCTAACGCTAGAGCTTGCGTTAATGTAGCTAGCTACTTTAGTCAACTTTGTGTGTGTGTGTGTGTGTGTGTGTTAGACACACAACATTGACCTAACCAAATGACAACCTTCTTGTGTTGTATGTCCAGTGGCTATAACTACGAGATCATTGTCATTGACGACGGAAGCCCAGATGGTACATTGGAGGTGGCAGAGCAGTTGCAGAACATTTATGGAGAGGATAAGATAGTAAGTTAAGAATTGGCTTCTTTGAGAAGAACCAAATGAATAATAATTAACAAAGAATTTCTTTAAATTGTATGTATTAGAATGAATTCACATGCTGCAACAACAATGTTTAGCTGGCGTGCATATGTAACAGTTGGTTTTAGTAAATGAATGGTGCATGGGATCTTTATGCAGACTCTCTCTTTTCTGTGGCTCAGCTTCTACGACCAAGAGCGAAAAAATTAGGCCTAGGTAAGTTCAAAAGTGCGTCATATTTGGTGTATTTGTTCAAGTTACCTTTGCCAACAACTGATGGGCTCCTGATTCCCTTCACAGGCACGGCCTACATCCACGGCATGAAGCATGCTACTGGGAACTTCATCATCATCATGGATGCAGATCTTTCCCATCATGTGAGTGGAGCTTGTTTCATAGTGTGTGTGTGTGTGTGTGTGTGTGTGTGTGTGTGTATACAGTAGGTTCACATGGAGCTGATTCTAGGGCTTTAACTAACAGTTATTTTCACTATTGATTAGTCTGCCAGTTTTTATTAGTCGTTTGGTCTTTAAAATGTCATAAAATGATGAAGAATCTACAATTTCACTCATAATTTCCTAAAGCCCAACATGACATCATCATGCTGTCACATAAGACAAAAAAGAAGATTTTAGCTCTAGCTGATTCTATAACTTTAAATGACTCTTTTATTGCAATATTATGTGAAATATAACAGGTTCTATGAGTGATATTTCATTTTGGAGAGCATGATATTTGATCGTTCTTTGTCTTTTTTTTTTTTATTACAGCCTAAATTTATCCCAGAATTTATTGAGTAAGTGTCCCTAAATTTCTATTTCCCATCAAGTGAGAAGTTTTTCCAATTTGTATACACAAAATACATTTTTACTGTGCCACAAATGTTGTTTTGTTGTTTGTCAGAAAGCAGAAGGAAGGCAATTACGACCTGGTGTCTGGTACTCGATATCAAGGGAACGGAGGCGTATACGGCTGGGACCTGCGCAGGAAACTCATCAGGTAACGACAAGTCAACATCCGTCCACTGTCTTCAGTCTCCACTCACTGTCCTGCACTTAGCCTGATTGCAACGGGCAAGAGGCTGAGGTTTGATTTTCTTTTCTTTCCTATGTCTCCTTCTCTCATGTTCACAGTCGGGGGGCCAACTTTCTGACTCAAGTGTTATTGAGACCCGGGGCTTCAGACCTCACAGGGAGCTTCAGGTAAGTGGTGCGATTGTTGTGAAATAAATGCCGTTGACTTTTGAATTGTTTGTGGACGGGGCTGTGCTTTCTCACACTCCCACTGTTTTGTCTCACTGATGTCAGGCTGTACAAGAAGAAGGTGTTGGAGAGTCTGGTTGAGCGGTGCGTGTCCAAAGGGTACGTCTTTCAGATGGAGATGATTGTCCGTGCCAGACAGCTCAACTACACAATCGGAGAAGTGAGGCCCTAATTCATTCATTTGTGTATTTATGGGTTGTTGTTTTTTTTAAATTAAATTGATATTAAAGTTGGCTTCCGATTTGGAGGAAACTTAGATGATGATATTTGTCTGGATTCTCATTTTTTACACCACTTATACATGAGAGATTATATATAGATTAAAAGTATTAGAAGTCACACTAAAAACCTTAACATTGTGTAAACCAACTTTCAGATTTGTGCAACAAAAACAAAATTGTGTTTTCACTGCTTTTTCTGCGTCCTGACCACATAAGACCAGGCCTATCTCAAACACCACTATTCTTAGATTTGTCAAGTCTGAACTAGATTAACGAGTTGACTCTAGAGATTGTTTAAAACACAGTTTCACATTAGTAAAAACTTAATTCTATTTCTGAAAACAGAAAAAAAGGGCAATTTTACTGCTTTTTCTGCAGCCTACAGTAGTCTAGCTCACAAACCACTATAGTTGGACTTCATCAAAACCTTGTACGATTGCATGTGACAAATAAATTGATTGATTGACTAGATTAACAAGTACACTGCCACTTTCAGATTTGTGAGGCCAGGTCTATCTCAGAAAGACCTGGTTTAAAGTTGTAGGGATGAAGAAAAATCAGTGAAATCACCTTTTTCACAACTATAAGTGGTGCAAAAACTTCTGTGAGCTCATGTTTTACTTGCTCTGGCAGATGCATCTGGCCCCCCTACCGTTCAGACAGATTTCCATCCGACCTGGCCCTAGTCGGGCCAATCACAACCATTTATTTAATATGGGGCAGGTTTGATACGATGACTGACAGAGAAGCCCCGTTTAGGCATTTTCATAAACAACCAAGATGGCTGCCGCTGATGTTGAAGTTCTGAATCCGCTATTGCATCAGTATTAAATGAACTGGATGGCAGTTCACCTTACCTACAAATGGTAAGTGTAGGCTTCTAAATCACATCATGTCTGTGTATTATGTTGAACGAGAAGCCATATGAATTGGATGTCGGAACTTGCTACCTAGCCTAGCAGCCTACTGCTACGTCACACGTTTCGTCGCTCTGATTGGTTTTAGCATCCAGAGGCATTGCGCCCATTGATATCGCCCCTTGGAAATCGAAAATGATGGGAGAGGTTCCAGACTAATTTGCATTTGCGAATTGGTCTAACAACACCAGGCTAGCGAAAAATGAGAATCTGGCAAGAAATGTCATCGTTTAAGTTTACCCTAACTTTCCACTAGCCAACTTCCGAATTGTGACCCTGCATCGATGCTTTTGGATGTGAACTGAAAAACAATTCTCTCTTCTTCTTCTTCTTCTTCCGAACAACAGGTACCCATTTCCTTTGTGGATCGAGTTTACGGAGAGTCCAAACTTGGAGGGAACGAGATTGTGTCATTTGTGAAAGGACTGCTCACACTCTTTGCCACAACATGATCAGTGATGTACTCAGTTTGGACATCACACAGTCATATAGTATAGTATCGCTGTCTTTAATACAGTAGTTGTATCCAAATTTTAATATGGGGTGGGGGGGGCTCCACTTGCTTGTGGTCAGACAGTGACATGATGGCAAATGACAAGGGAGACATCTCTCCCCTTATAGCAGTGAATCTAAAATAATTCCCTGTTAGTAGCAGTCTGGAGTACTGAAGGAACATAGTGCTTTACATTTCCATCATCCTCTTTAAGTAATTTTGAACAAAGCAGATGGTGTCTCATCAGTCCAGACAGCTGACTGAACTCTGCATTAACACCATTGTCAGATGGGTTTAAGTACACATTTAACTGCTACACCTGTAAATGTTTGTATACAATTAAACAGTTTGTATTGTTGGCTCAGTTTTTTTCTGATTGTACTCTTTTATTTATTTATTTATTTTACAATGAGTCAAAACCTAAAATGGGTTATCTTCTTGATATCTATCGAGGAAGATGTTTAGTTGAACACGAAAAACCATTCCTGACCTTGGAAACAGCAGTTTGACAGAAATAAAATGTAACTCAAAGTCCTCTTACTAGCTTCTTTTGGGCCTTTCAACCACATCTCATGGTCTTCCCCAGCACGTGGTGTGGTATACTGTGTGCTGAGGCAGTAGTAGTCAACAGGTACCGTCTTGTCATGTCATCCAGGGGTCACACTTAACATCCCACTTTTCTCCCTACATCAATGAAAGTGCCATGTGCAAGGCTGGATTAGCAAGCGGGCAACAACCCAGACCTCCAGGGGCCCTGAGAGCTCCAGACTTATTGTGTTTTGTACTGGTTTATTCATTTGAAGGTTTGTTTGGGAATATGCACCTTGGTAGCACCACCTGACGCTTCAAGGTGGGTCCTGCTTTATTATGTTATCTTGAGGCTCTGTCTTGAAGAGGGGCCCTGTCTCAAAATCAAGTTATATGTTACACATTCCTCAATTAACACACAGCAGACCCAGAGTCAGTAGCATTACAAAACAAATGACACTTTGATGAGTGAAGATGATGATTGGAGGCAAGAATTAACCCCAGCTGATGGAGAACTTTTACCATCACTTTAACCATTTAAATGCAGTGTCACACTGAATTAAGTGCAGACATACGGTACTGTTCTTGGGGCTGCCCTTCACCAGGCACCGTGCAGGAAAGTAGTCCCGGTCGGTTTTGTAGAATTGGGCAGTTACTAACACAGCATAGTACAGCGCCACCTACCGTTGGCCCAACCGTTGATACCACTCCAGCTGAGTGCTGAGGCACTGTGTACATCCGACTCTCCGCAAGGGGGGGGGCGCCAGATGCTGCCAAACCGCGCATGCGCCTACATCGGAGAGACCCACACCAGAAGGACGCCCGCTGTCGGCCAGATCCCGCAACTACTGCGCCGGGTTGTTTACCCCACAGGCTCGGACACAGAAACCTAAGGCCCGCCGCAGTTTCTGAGGGACGAGGTGGGTATTTTTTGAAGAGACGTTTGCTTAATTGGCCAAATTGATTGACAAACCAATCAAGAGTTTTAATGAGCCGGGCTCGCGAGGATCTCACAATGAGATTATTTATGCTAATCAAGTAGATGTCACTTCCGCCCCTTTTATTTGCGCCATTTTGGATAGGGCAGTTTCTAGGCTGGATGTGTATTGTCTGTCACAGAGCAGAATGGGCAAAGCGTTATCGGCTGCCAGGCAAGCATAAACAGACTTTAGGCAATTTATTTGACAGAGTGGGTACGCCGGTAGTTGTTCCCAACAATAGGACATGTGTCCGCCCTCATCACTCCACGGAATGGAGGTTTTAATTGTCTAATGAGGCTCGGAGGCTTTCTGTTCCCGTTTGCCGACCAGAGGGAAGAGGATAGCCCTTGTCGGCGAGGGAGAGTCGGGTCTGGAAGGTAGACCGACGGACGGGGGGCAGGATCTAACGTTACCCCACAAAGCTAGTTGTCACCTGAAAGGATATTACCGACATATCTGGAAAAAAGTGAAAGTGTCTATAACTTACATCGCCTCAGTCATCCTGAGGTGACACATTTCACTCAGACGGGAGCACTGGACTTGAAAGCAGGTAAACTTGTCTGTCATAATGTTGGGGAAAACCGTCAAAGCGGGATAGTTAGCCTTGGCTACCTGCGGGGATGCGATGGGTGGTGGTGAACGTAACGTTACTGCTAAGGTAACTTGGCTGTAACGTTTTGTTTCTATAAGTCGGGGAGGGGGAGGTCTGTGTAACCTCAAGTTGAATGACTTCTCCGGTAGGTTTGTTTGTCCCGGTAAAATGCTGGCGAACATCCTTTGTTGGAAATTGAGGACAGAAATGGCAGCATTAGTTTGTGAACAGCCCATGTTGTTGGTGCGAGTTGGCTAGCTTAGCATGCTAACTTAGCGCGGTGTGTCCCCATTCTTTGTCAGTGGCAGCAGCTCCCTGCCAAAGCTATCGATCTGGATACTGCCAGATGTTGATCAGAGATTAGACTCGCTGTCACCGTTACCGTTACCGTTACTACAACGCGCGGTTCGGTTGTTATGTGGACAGCTAAAGCTACCACGAATTGACGTTTTTGATGCGAGAAATGCTGTGAATATTGAAAGTGCAGCTACATTCACGTTACTGTACAGAGAGTTTAGTCTTGGGGGCGCACGATCCATATTCACAACGACAGATGGATTGTGGCAGAATTCATATAACCGTTTGTCAAACGATGCAACTTTTCCCTTTTTGAAGCAAACCCTCACAGGTGATCAGAGTTCAGCCAGGCGACGCCGGGCTTGTGATGCACTCCGACCTCGTGTTTGATCCAGGGGGAGGAGGGCTGTCACTTGGTCAGGAGTCAAGTGTCAGATTATGATCATGACCATCAACCCCGCACACACACACAGCCTCATATACAGACAGCCCCTCGACCTTTATTGCTAAGGGTTACGGACGGGTGTTGAGCCTATTGACACAACTGACCCCCGGTGCATTTTAGGCATCCCAAACTTTTATTTGTGTTGTTGTGAATGTGGATGTCACCAGGAGCTTGTCCCCTCAGTAAACATCTACACACTGAAGGAGAAGTGGAAACGGCAACCAGAACATAGGTTATCATGTCCAGGTGGAGGACTGAGTGAGCGTGAGGAAATGTGTGGTTGAAGGTTTGTAGGCCTCCTTGTCTTTTGCTTTTTATCACACAGTAGAAGGGGGAAACCTGTTTTCTGCCAGCAGCCCTCAGCAGAGCAGCCTCCTATCACCTCTCCTCTTCCTTCTCTCCCTCCCTTCCCTCCTACTCAGCCTCTCCTTGGCTTTTTTTTTTTCTCTCTCCGTTTCTTCCTCCCACCCCCCTCCCCTCTGAGCCTATCCATCGCCCCCTCTTTCTCTCACCCTCTTCCATTTTCTCTCTCCCCCCTCAGCCTCTTCCCCTCCTTCCCTCACCCTCCCTCCCTTCCTTCTCCTCTGAGCCTGACTGTCCGACCTCCCTGCCTCCCCACCCCCTCCCCTCCCCCCTCCACTTCCGGCGCTCACTCTCTGTCCTCTCTCCTTTCCTCTCATCTCTCCCCTCACCCTCGCTCACTCGCTCCCCTCCCCTCTCTCTCCCTCCTCTTCCTCCCAGCTCCCTCACCCCCCAACCTCATCCTCTCTCACACTCACCCTCCCCCTTCGCTGATCTCTCTAGCTCCTTCTGTCCCTCCCCTTCCTCCCTTCCAACAACCCTCCCTCCTCTCCTCCCTCCCCTCCCCTCCCTCCTCTCCCCTCCCCCTCCACTGCAGACATATTGTAGAGGCTGCTGCTGGCTCAATAGGAGGCGCCATTCTGTGATGGTATTGCGAGGCAGGGAGAAAAGGGGGGCAGGCAGAGTATAGGGAGGCTTACATAATGGAGCTCCTCTCTAGCGCCATCTACAAGTAATGGGAGGAAGCAGGAAAGAGAGACAGACAGGGGAAGTGGGCAAGGGTGTGTGTCTCTTTCACTCACTCTAGCACTTGCACTTCTGAATGGGAGACAGACAGACAGCAGGCCGGCAAGACAGTGAGACAGACATGCGGATCGACAGAAATGTCTCTGGTTGTCTAGGCTCTTCACTAGGCCAGTTGGTGGAAACACACACACAGTTCCCCCTCTCTGTTTTGTGTTTTCTAGAAGAGAAATAAGCTGAGGTGTTCACAGGGATTGTTTGGGACTCTGTTTGGGACTCTGCTGTTTGTTGTCACTGTGCTGCTTTTATGTCATCATGCATCAGTGACCTTTGACCTCACTATATGGGGCTCTGATTTGAATAGAGACATTCAACCACTGAATAAGACATCCCTTACTTCCTTAGGCATAAGGTGCCTTTACTAATGCTGAACTTATTGTTGGTGATAATAACATAATGAATGGGTGGATGGTGGTTCAGCTGTATTTTGCATGGAACCAGCGGGTCTGTCTTTTGTGTTAGCGACCCTTCTATTCCAGACAGCTAAGTGAGGTTTTCCCAGGTCAAATCAAAACTTTGATTGAGGTCAGGCAGAGAATTGACTTGTGGTGGTGGGTGGGTTCAGTAGTAAACCAGTCAAACAAAGGTTTATGAATAACTCCGAGAGACTTAACGTTAGTTAGCTGTTATGTTAGCTAGCTAACTTATCAATACATCATTTTGCACTGACTGTTCAGTTCAGTGTCGAGGCTAACATTACTATCTAACCAGTCTAACTGCCCTTATAAGTAAAAAAAAGATGTATAACATTAAATATGACACGGCATTCTTTTTTTAGGTATCCAATACTAGGGTACACCGCTAGTAATTCACGGTTCAGTCTGTACCTCGGTTTTGGGGTCACGATTTGTTATGTTTTTGGTACAGCGGGAAAAACAATAAAATGCCATGTCATTTATGTTGAAAAATGTAAACATTCAACAGTGGCTTAGTGGTCATAATTCTTCCTGTAAAAGTTAGTGCGCTCAAATACTGACATATTGTCAAGAAAAAAAAGCTGTTGGCGTACAGTCTGGCACTAATCGTTGTCCATTTTCGCTGTAACTAACAGGAAAACAGTTGCTACAACTGACAGACAACAACTGGTGCGCTGCCAAAACGTCCCAGGTGAAACTCGCACTCTAGAATTTTTGTTCCGCAGGGCTGAAGGGCCGCTGGTCTGTGTGCATTATGAGATGACAATTGGGCGTTTTGATTAAAAAAAAATGGTATTTGGATTTTATCTATCTGGGCTGGCCGCCCAAATAGAGCCTATGTGTGGGAAACATTGCTTTAGTACTTTAGTGCATTTCTTACATCCATGTTTACAAACTAGCAGTCACCACCACCTGTCAATCAGTGGAATAGTGTGAAACCACTGGCAGGAATGTGTATGGCATCAACCATGAGCATGTGCGTCCTTGTGCACGAGGCAAAAATTTGGTTTGTTATCGTGGTTTTTGTTTTAGCTGAACCAGCTAAATTGAGCAATTTAGTTGGTTCAGGGTCCTGGTGTTGCATGCTGGCTAACTGTCATGCCGTCAGTGTCAGCCAGTACCAACGCAGAGGGCTCCGGTAAAACAACGCAGGGTCATACGGCAAAAAGGTTGAATGTGGCTTTTGCTGCAACTTTAACCGGCAACGCACAGTGTTGTCCAATCACATACACTGTTTACCACGCGATTGTCAGGGCAAAAGGTATAGTAATAGTTGTCGCCATGATAACCTTACAGAGCTGTAAAAACCTGAGTATTACAAACCTTTGTGCTGTAGTTTAGTACTTTTAAATGTACTAAACTGTTACTCAAACTGGACTTTATTTTTCATTGTCTCAGTGGTACCCAAAACAACATGGCCCCAACAATGCAGCCCCATGTGCTGTTTTAACATAGGGCTGTTTTAAGTCTGAATCCCTGCTAAGAGGGTGCACTTGATAATCTATTGGGGAACAACTGTATCACTTTTATTCACATGACTTTTGCTACAAATGTGACATCTAGTTTTCATGTCATGTCTGAATAAAGCCATAACAAACATTTTGGGGTTTCGTAAGCAGACACCCCTCCAAGTTCTACCCTACACCTGTTGAAAACATGCCGTATGTGTCTTTTCTATTCAGGTGGGCAGAATGTTCCAGCTCCCTGTCAATAACCTGGGCAGTCTGCGGAAAGCGAGGAAAAATGTCAAGAGGGTCCTGGGAGACATCGGCTTGGAGTTCTGTAGAGATCACCTAGAGGTGAGGGTGCCCAGACTTTTCATAATGATGACCGCTCATTCTACTTTACCTTTTGTGTTCAAATTCATATTCTCAGCATTTTCATTTTCATCTCTTGCTGAGGGTTAAGAATGGTTCTTGTTTGGATACACGTAGAATTGGTATAAATATGGTACATTTGTTTTGGTTTGATTAATAAGGTCAGTTTAGGAGTTGAGATTGCTCTTCCATTTGGCTCGCTGCGGGAAGCAAGGGTTCAGCAGTAGGGTGCATGGCACTGCTGCGTAAATGTAAAGAATGTATGATGATAGGAATCTATGAACTGGACTTGTATAATATAACGCATACAATATAATGTGATTACCCTCATTGACACTCACTTAATATAGGAGAAAGATGCTCCTCTGGCTTAAAAGCAGAAACCAAAGACTTAATACATAATTCAGCATCCACTTGTCTGAATTTCATAGAGGCCGAGGCACAAACATGAAGAATTATACACATTTGGTGGGTTTAGATGGGGTTTTAGACTTGAAGGGGACTATCTGAATTATGTCATGGTTCCTAATGTTTGACAGGTCTTGGTAAAAATTGAATTGCCATTCATTTAGACATGAGAAGTATGAGCCAGAATCTATATGTTATTTTTATACAATAAGAGTATATAGGGAAATAGGTGAAAATATTGATTTTTATTGTGCCTTTGTTTCATCATCAAGTATTAATCTTAATTTCCTTGTTGTTTAGGACTATAAAGACTTCACTCCTCCAGAGGTGTATATAAAGCACACTACCTGGGAAGATGTGTGCATGTGGGAACCATCACATACCAAAGTCCAGGTGTGTGACACACATTATACACATTCTCACATAAATATCCAGTTTTTTGCAACACTGCTATTTTAATCTATTGTTTTGAATTATTAGTTTTGTTCACACCACAAAAAAAGGTGAAATAAAATAGTTTTAATTCTCTGAGACAAAGATCTTGCAAAGTCTAAGCCTTTTTCCCACCTCTGTCTCTCCAGGACTACAGATCAAAGCCTTTCTGCTGCTCCGGCTGCCTCTTTTCATCCAAGTACTTCTCTGCATACAAGAGCCACTTCCGCAATGTCCACAGCGAGGACTTTGAGAACAACATTCTGCTCAACTGCCCTTACTGCACTTACAATGGTAACAAAAAGACTCTGGAAACGCACATCAAACTTTTCCACATGCCAAACAACACTGTGCGGCAGGGCCCCGGTGGGATGGTGGCGGGAGTGGGTGGGATCATGATGAAGGACGGGGTGCTGAAGAGGACCGGGGACAGTGTGGAACAGGCGGTGTACTACTGCAAGAAGTGCACCTACAGGGACCCTTTGTACAATGTAGTGCGAAAGCACATCTACCGGGAACACTTCCAGCAAGTGGCCCAGCCCTATATTGTGAAACCAGGAGAGAAGACAAGTTCTCAAAATGGTGGCACAGCAGGTGCCACAGGGAATACAGAAGGTAATAACACAAACAATGTTAACAGTAACCAGATTCACTGCAAGAAGTGTCTGTTTGTTCCAAGGACCTATGAGGCACTTGTTCAACATGTCATTGAGGACCACGAGAGGATTGGCTACCAGGTGACGGCCATGATTGGGCACACCAGTGTGATAGTCCCCCGTCCCAAACCCATCATCATGATCCCCCCCAAAACCCAAGGAGACAAGACCATCATTGGAATGGGCCCCAAAGGTGCTGTAATGGCCACTACCAGGTCTCCTGGCTCACAGCAGCTGGGTCGAGTTGTCATCGCATCAAAGACAGGCTTCAACTCAAGTCTTCTGTCTGGGTTGAAACATGATGCAGTAAGATTAAAGGCTGGAACCACCCAGTCGTTCTCTATCGGCAGCCAGCAGGTGAGGGTTACTTTACCAGGAAATGCCCAGGTTTCTGTGCCCCAGCAGTCTCATGCAGCAAAGCAGCTTATATCTGGTGGCAGCCTGCGGAGTCCAGTTGTGGTCAGTGCTTCTTCCTCACTCAAATCCAACTCTCTGGGTTCACGTGTTCAGGCGGCAGCTACTACTGTAGCCTCTGTCACAGCCAAGAAAAGTGGCTCCTCAGTCCTCGGCACATCCTACACACAGAAGTGGAAAATCTGCACTATCTGCAATGAGCTCTTCCCAGAGAACGTGTACAGTTCTCATTTTGAGAAAGAGCACAAAGCGGAGAAGGTGCCTGCCGTAGCCAACTACATCATGAAGATCCACAACTTCACCAGCAAGTGTCTCTACTGCAACCGCTATCTCCCCAGTGACACATTGTTAAACC
The DNA here is from genome assembly GCF_043641665.1 of Enoplosus armatus. Taxonomy (NCBI): domain Eukaryota; kingdom Metazoa; phylum Chordata; class Actinopteri; order Centrarchiformes; family Enoplosidae; genus Enoplosus; species Enoplosus armatus. The sequence goes on from NC_092187.1 coordinate 4,930,066, forward strand.
ACATGTTGATCCATGGTCTGTCTTGCCCACACTGCCGTGCAACCTTCAATGATGTTGAGAAGATGGTGGCCCACATGCGGCTGTCGCACCCAGATGAGAGTGTTGGCCCACGCACAGATTCTCCTTTGACCTTTGACCTCACTCTGCAGCAGGGCAATCCCAAGAATGTTCAGTTGATTGTCACTACCTACAACATGAGAGACGCCCCAGAGGAGTCGGTGGCTTTTCACGCTCAAAACAACAACACCGCTGTGTCATCAGCCTTGTCTGCCTCCCTAATATCAGGCAAGAGGTTAATGCCGCAGCACCCACCCAAAACACCTTCAGGGGCTGCTGACAGTGCACCAACCAAGAGTGCCCCACAGGCATCTGTGCCCTACAAGAGGGATGTAGGCAAGACACTGTGTCCTCTTTGCTTCTCTATCCTCAAGGGCCCAATCTCAGACTCACTGGCCCACCACCTGAGAGAGAGGCACCAGGTGATTCAGACAGTCCACCCTGTAGAAAAGAAACTGACCTACAAGTGTATTCACTGCTTGGGGGTTTATACTAGTAACATGACTGCTTCCACCATCACTCTACACTTAGTGCACTGTCGAGGTGTAGGGAAATCCCAGAATGGACAAGACAGTCGGGCAACTCATTCTTCTCGGGTCAGCCCGGCCCAGAGTAGTGTTCTCAAACGGGCCAGCTTTGATAGCTCTGACACTAGTGCACCAAAACGAAGGAGGCCGGGACCCCCTGGGGAAAGGGCCCACCCACGGGATAGCAACGGTCCATCTACATTTGTAGAAAATCCTGATGAACCTGTAGTTCTGGCTCTTGACCCCAAAGGACACGAAAACGAGTCGTACGAATCCAGGAAGTCATTTCTAACGCAGTATTTCAGTCGAGCGCCGTATCCCACGCGACGGGAGGTGGAGAAGCTCGCAGCCAGCCTGTGGCTGTGGAAGTCGGACATCTCCAGCCACTTTGTCAACAGAAGGAGGAAATGCGTGCAGGAATGCGAAACCCAGAATGCCAGCGTGTTGCTCGGGTTCAGTATGCACGAGCTGAGCAAAGTGAATCACGAGCTGGCGTTCGTCCAGGATGGCGTGTACGAGGGCAGACATAGTAAGAGGCGGACATCTAGGATGCATATGGGGGTGTCAGAGCAGGCTCTGCGGAGACACAAGGAGCTTGTAGCTGCTAATGGTGGTGTAGCCCTGCCACGAAAGGGAAAGCCAACTGGGACTGTGGAAGGTACTAAAGCAACGCCATCTACCCCCAAACCCAACAGTGCCAGCAGAGACCAAACCAAGACAATCAACAGCACCATACCACAGAAAATGCCTCTAGACCTTTCCGAGCCCATTGCCATAGACTCCGACAGTGATGAGGAGGAGCAGCAGAAGGATAACGAAGAACGAGAAGGTGAGGTACATCTCTATGGTAACAAAGGGCTTACTGGAGCTAAGGAGAGAATGGAGCCAAGGACAGGGGCCAAGATTGTTTCCGATCTAGATGATATGTCAGACGACGATGAGGACGACGATGATGAGGACGACGAAGATGATGAAGACGATGAGGAAGAAGGGGAACATGTAGAGAACGGTTTCGGGCCCACAGAGGGCTCAGGAAGACAGGCTGCTAAAGGAAGAGACGCTCTTCCCATCATTATTCCCAAGTTTGTACCATCATCCGCAAGAAGCGGGAGAGACGGGGCCCAGCTGGGCAAACAGCAGGTCTGACTGATAAAATCAAAAAGACTCACACAGTCAGAGACTTTAGACACTTTAGATTTGATCCACGCCAACAAATCTGCCTCGCCTGAACTGAAGGACACTGCCCAGTTACAGTGGGTATCTGTGAAGAAGGGAGTGATGAGAAAACTACTTGAGTGAAAACTCAAAACAAGCCATCCAGTGACATTCAAAGGCAGGACTCAAAGCGCAGCTAGGATTGATTTGTAAACAAAGACAGTGAAGTTACACCAAACGAATAGAAAAAGTTTTTTGCCTTCTATATACTTTATTACAATGAGATGAGGCGTTATTAATGTTGATTTAGCCACTGAACTTGTAAATGTGGCTTAAAATATTGAGTTGTTGTGAGGTAAAGCTTTTAAGCTGACCAGATAATCCATCATTTTTCATGTAGTTATACTGAGATGGGTCGTGTAAATTTGTACAGTCTTTTAGACATGTTTGGACAGATGTTGCCGTACATGTACCCTTAAATATTTGCTATTACCTGTGTGTAAGGTAGCCTCATATGTTCTACATTGGTATGCTTAACGATAGGTGTCGCTTTGGTGGCTGGTATTTTCTCGTATTTTTAAGTTTATTTTTTAACAAAAACCTAGTTTTTTTGCAAAATAATATATCTATATATAAATGAAATAACAGAATTGATTTGTTTTTGCTTTTACCTTGATTAGATTTTATTTTTTTATTTTTATCCCTTTTTTTTATGATTTCTTTTCTGAAAGAATAGTGGTGCTGAGCTATTCTCATTCTCTTGCAGTATAAAGGAGCATTTCATCATCTTTTTGCAGCCTTATGCTCATTAGCCTTGACTGTACCGTACTTGCTTTATCTTTTCACGATTTTAACTTGATGTTTCTTTTCCCCACAAGACTGGACAGTAACCACCATACTGACATCCACAAAAGTGAAAGCTCTTTTTTTTTTTTTCTTCTTCTTCTTTCAAAAAAGACAGTTGTGTTCAATATGTGTTCCTTGAATTGTGCGTATTTGTTTTATGTTTTCATTTTTCACTTAAGCATTTATGAACAATAAAGTGCTGTAATTGTGCTTCTCACTGAAGTAATGGGCATGCCAGTTTTTTTGTTTGGTGTAAGGAACAGAGGGGTTGTACACAAAAGTGATTCTTGGTGCTTGTTGATGCACAGCAATAGTTAGAAAAGCTTTGAGTGTGTCTACTTCTTTTAGATTATGAGCAATGTAAATCTGCTTTTGTCTGCAATTGTCTAAACTTCAACTTGCTTCTTAAAACTTCACACTAAAACAGTGTCACATTCAAAACTCCAAGTAAGTTTAGCAAAACGTTTTATAGACTAGTGATTAAACATCCTGTTACAAAGTGTTCATACTAGTTAACTAGTATAGCAGTGAATGAAGTGCCCTGTTTTTGGTTGTAAAGGGGCTATAGAGTACTTCTCTGTGGAGGCTGAAGGTTAATGTTGTAAAATGCAACCCGGGAGTCAGGACTCCTGAGCAATCCCAAGATAAATCTGAAAGGTCACCAGATAATTAAAGAGATATAGAAAGTCTCTGTTACAGAAAATTGTTTATTTTGTGAAATATTAATTGTTTCCTCTCTTCAAGCCTCTAAATGTCCTTTCCATACTGACAATTTGTAGAGGTCACAAGCCAAAACGGTTTTGTAGGTTTTGTCTCCAAACCACCAACCAAATGTCAACAAATATCTTCATAGCAAAACATTGCTCACTGTTAAAACATATTGCTCAACTAGAAAAAACTGCAAATCAGTGTGTTTTCTGTAGGGGTGGGGTGGGGTGGGGTGGGGTGGTGGTTGGCACAAAAGCACGCAAGTTTTTATTAGCTACCAAGGTGAATAAGCCAGTATGAATAATATGAGTTCTATTGTTGCAGGTTCCCTGCAGATGTCATTTTTGTCTTCCAACAATTAGCTTAACAATGCAGACACCAAATCCAGGCCAGCAGCCTGGAAAAATGGATCTTGTACACTTACATACGGTGCCACAAAAGATACCAGTCTCGTGGCTTTCTGTTTTTCCGCATTTTTTTAATGTAACGTCGTCGTAGGTTACAGTCATTTACCGACGGAGTCTAGTGACCTCAAGGTGGGATGGTATTCTCATTTGTTGTGAAAGAAACTTATGCATGCAGTCTCTAGGTGGGAAAATGATCTTTTCACCCCTACGTTAATCAAATCTCACTGAAGGAACAGTTAAAATGAGCTAATTGAATATTTGATTTACCAATCAGGTCTGAAGTATCTTGACATATTCATATCCATCAGCACATCTTAATGAGATTTTACATTGCTTAGTAATTGGAGAATACAGTGGGGAATATCTACCCAGGATGGGATTTTATTATATTCTAAAAGATATTATATACATTCTCCTTCCATACCAACATAAATGATGTGCACCATGATCCATCACAGTAAAGCTGTAAAGTTAAGACGCAGGAGTTGTCTTTGAGTAGCCATAAATAGTTCAAAGAATATCCAACACTGCTTGGTAACCAAAATGACATTGCCCACCAATTTAGCCTTACAAGATCAGAGCAGTATCATATCTCTGGTGTAATGGAGAGTGAGGGTTTACTGGCATTATCTGTGTAGAGTGATGATTTCACTGCTAGACGAAGCCTCATCAGCATGTTTTAGACCATAGAAATTACAGGTGAAGGAGACGGTTACATCATCATAATAACTGAATATTTGTGAAATAATTGACAAAGATTTGACTCCTGTGTTGGGGTTATGAATTGTTTCAGGTGCACAATGAGGCGTATAAGAAAACATGAAACAGAATACACGATGTGTTTGTCAGAGGGCTACGATACCTGTCTGCGTGATACCAATGATCAGATGTGGAGAAGCATTAGTTAGGTAGAAATAGAATTATTAGATTATTAACCCTTATTAAGCCGAGGTTCACCATTGGATGAAAGGTACTTTCCTAGAGTAGGGATCAATCAGATCTGAGTTACATCTAGTGAGTCACTCTGTTCTACCAACGCAGGTAAATTGAGTCTGATCAGACACGTACACTCACTATATATATTTTTACCTCCAAGTAAAGTATTTCATTAAAATCCCATCCTTTGCCGCCCTGGGATGAGGAATCTAAAATGGAGGGAAATTACCCCAGTGCAAGAGGGAGAGAGAGAGAGAGAGAGAGAGAGAGAGGAAAGACTCTCCCTGGCTGGCTAGTCAGTGTTGCTATGCTGTTGTAAGGAGCGAGAGAGAGGGAGGAAGGGAAGGATGGAGGGAGGGAGGGAAGGAGTGGTGGGGGAGGCTGAAGGAGAGAGAGAGGGAGAGAGCGAGGCCTGGCAGACTGTGGGGGAGGCGGAGGCCTCATCTGCAGTGCTGTGTGCAGAAGGAGCGCTTAACAGCCTTTCAAAGGGGGAAGGGAAGGGAGGCGAGAGAGAGGGGGGAGACGAAGGGAAGGCAAGGGGTGGGGAAAGGAGTTGGGGGGGGGGTCAGAGAGGAACCGGAGCGCGAGGGAGGAGAAGCAAAGAGGGGGAGAAGAGAGGAGAGAGTGGCAAGGTAGAAGGAGGGGAGGAAGTGGTAGGGGCAGATGGAGGAGGAGGGGTGTAGGGGGAAGGGAAAAGGAGGAGAGGAGGAGGAGAGACAGAAAGAGGGGAGAGGAAGGGGTAGAGAGAGGAGCAGTGGGGGGAGGGCAGGGGAGGGGATGGTGTAGAGACTGGCGCCCCCTGTAGCTGGAGGAGAGAGACAGCCCTGGGCCCTGGTGTGTGTGTGCTGTCAGACACAAAGAGGTTGAGACAAAACAGCTCTTGTACTTAACAGGAGGGAGGCTAATTGGTTGAACTGGCCACAGGTCAGTTTAACATTTGCCCTCACCTGACCTGCAGCCTGCATCCACCTGAGCGGTGATGATCAGGACGTGAGAGAGGGAGGAGAGGGAAGGACAGGAGGAAAGAAAGGGAGGCAGATTAGAGGAGGTGGGGTGAGGAACAGAGGAGAGGGGACATGTGGAGGGGGTAGTTTGTAATGTAACGGCTGTGGTGGAGATGCTGATAGCGCCCCCTGTAGGAAACTGGCAGGAGCCGGTGTGAGATTCCTTTTAGCATGGTGGGGGGGATTATAGATTATAAGAAATTTGAGTGTGTGTGTGTGTGTGTGTGCCAATGGAAGTGACGCTTCTGATGTTGAGGGTGCAAAATGTCATCATGTACTTCACATCCTCTGAATATTGCATGTCGCTAGAGGTCATCCTGATCAGGGTGCCGCACAAACCAGGACAATAACACCAGCACAGAGACAGGAGAGGGAGGGGGTGGTGGGGTGGGGAGGAGGAGAGGAGGAGGAGGTGGAGGTGGTGGTGGTGGTGGTGTGGGGGGAGGCTAAAGAAAGGCCTTGCAGACTGCGGGGGAGACAAGAGGCCTCTTCTGCAGTGCTGGGTGGTGGAGAGGAGGGGGGCAAGTGGGTGGCTGAGGGGGGAGGCACAGACACAGCAGAGGGGGAGGATTGAGAGGGGGGACTGGAGAGAGGGGGGGGCAGAGAGAGATGATTGCATCCCACTACTAGCGCCTCCTGCAGTTAGAACGGCCTTGCTACACACACACACACACACACACACAGTGCAAATGATTCATGGAGAGAATATGATGAAATTGAATGTTTTAGAGAGGGAGAAGAGCGAGATAACGAAAAGAAAGACAGTACATGAGTGCACAGTGGCAACATCCAGTTGTGACAGAGACCCGGACGGGGTCAGGGTTGAGGGTCAGTACAGAGAGGAACAGTCAGGTTGGAGTGACCACTTGCACCCTCTTAAGTTGGAAAGAGGGAGAGGAACATTAAAGTCATGAAAAGTCAAGATATTTCAGCAAATTCTGTATTCAAACTTCCCAAACATTTAAACCCCTAAAAATGAGGCAATAGCCACTTGTGACACCTCACCACAGGTTCTAGGTGTCGTGTGGTCAAGGACATTTAGAGGCCCAACGAGGTAAAAGTATTCAGTATTTCATTTATTTTAAAGGAATAGATCGACATTTTGGGAAATTTGCTTATTCGCTTTCTTCCTGAAAATTAAATGAGAAATATGAAGCTACCGCTAGTCTGGCTGTGTTCAAAAGCAACAGACATGAGATCGATCTTCTTCTGTAACTCTCTGCAAGAAACCCAATGAGCGTATTTCCCAAGATGTTAAACTATTCCTTTAAGAATTATAAGGCCTGAATATGTGGAATAAATCCAGTATTTCATGAATTTTAAGTGTTTTTATAGGCATGAATAGTTGAAAGAATCCAGTATTTTACTAGAAATAAAAACAAACATTTGAGAAAAATAACGAAAACTAACAGTAATAATAGTAATAAATTATATAAATAAATAAAATAAAATTCACACAGAGGTAAAAAATTTTTTTTATAAAATGTTTGAGGAAGATACATCTATGTCATCACCATTTTGTTGTTTGTTTGTTTTTCATATTTGGGGCAGATGAAGTGCTCTGCTGTGGGCAGCTGGGCAGATTTCGGTGGCACATTTTCTTCACCATGACCTCAAGTGACAGCCAACACATGTTGCAAATAGCCTCCAATGGGCCTGTCAAAATGTGAATCAAACTTTCCAGGATGTTGCATGAATAGGGCTGCAGAAATTCAGCTGCTGACATCATCATCATCATCTCACTGGAGAGAGAGAGAGAGAGAGAGAGAGAGAGGCCCAGCAGACTGAGGGCCTCCTCTGCAACAGTACTGCACTGAAGGAAGAAGGAGGGAAAGGACCAGTAATGACTGGTGTGTGTGTGTGTGTGTGTGTGTGTGTCAGTGGGGGGACCTACAGTAATACTTCCATGGAGATGATGAGGAGCAGAGAGAAGCTTTGCATGGTGACAATGAGGCAGCTACTGGCACCCCCTGTACGTTGAAAGAGGATGTCTGCTGCATCACATTGGACACATTGCAGAGGGGGTGGTGGGAGGGGTGAGACGCAGGGGAGGGAGGAAATCTGCTAGGAGGTCAGACACTTTATCTACAGAGGTGTGTACACAGCAGGTGGGGGAGAGGGACACTGGAGGAGGAGATGGGAGGGCAATAAACTCTTGGTGTGTCTGGGGGATGATGTCATTTTTTGGCAAATATATATATATATATATACTGTATATAAAAGAATTCATTTCTTGGCTTGACAAAAAAAAATATGATCTCTTGGTGTTTCAATACCTTTAAAATGAAAAAGTACCATAGGTCAGAGGTAAGTTTGTGATGCAGAACAGCAGCTCTAGTGCCGAGTCTTGTTCAGGAAGATTTCAAGTAGACAGATGTTTGCCAACATCGCACCTGAGCCTGTTCTGTCCAGCTGAAGGACAGTATCTTCAGTCACCATATGACCCTGCTGCAATGAAAACATTTTTTTAGTGTGAAAGGAATGGATTTGTTCTTTGCCCTTGGAGTTCTTTCCTGCACTTTTTCAGTAGGATAACTGGGAGTTCTTCATCAAAGCCTCAAACTCCTGACCTGACTGCACTTACTTGGTGATTCTTATATATTCAGTAAAGGTCAGCTACTACAGAATAATGTAACTTTGACAGAAAATAAAAGCAGACATGATGAAAAAGCGAGAGCACTAGACTGGAAACCAAAACAGAGCTGAAAGGAGAGGAGTAACATACCAGAAACATGAATGAATGCTAACGTTGCTTCGTGTCTGCTGGATGCGTAAATAAGCGACTGCCTGCTTGTTTTATTAGCATTTGTGACTGAAGTCTGGGTTGGATGAAGAATTTGGAAAATCATATGACCCTGAAAAGCATGCTTCGTCTTCGTGCTCTTTCTACGGGGGAAAACTTAATCCACTCTAATATTCTTCCTGAGTCCTCAATGGATATTATTAAATTGTTATCTTTTTTTTTTTATAATAACATTACATTCTTGGCCTTTTATTGTCCTAAAAAAGGCCACTATAATAACTGAGCAGCTTTCCTAGGACTAAGAATGTGGCATCTAATAGTGTGTTATAATGTCCTTGTTGTGTTTTATCTTCTATGGTAACCAACCTTTCAAAAGTAGTTTGGCTGTGGTATTTGTAAAATACTCCACTGTACCCACTGATTGACCTTCATATGCAAATCTCTCCATGTACTGGTTCCTCCTTACCTGTATATATGTGTAGAAATCAAAACCGATATGCCCTGCATTCTCATGGTGTCCTACAGATGTCGGTACCCAGAGTGAGGACGGAGGTGGGCAAAAAAGCTTTTAAATATGCTGCCCGTCTTTCTCTTAGTCTGTTCATGTGTTTTTATGTTGCCCTCATGGCCAGATGTCTCATGAAAAAGACATTCTATTTTCAACGAGACCTTGTTAAATAAAGGAAAAATGAAAATGAGGAAGGTAGAAGAGTTCCATAGGCCAGTAGGGTAGAAATACACCTTTTTCACAGCCGACATTGTGTCTTGCCATTGTAGGAAAAGCACAGGTGCTCATAATAACATTAATGATGCACCTGTAAGCCATGCCAGTGTGACGGTGAGCCAGCGTGCGCAACACCAGGACCCTGAAACTGAAGCAGCTCAATGGAGTTCAGCCATCATTCATTTTATTTTTCAAATTTCTTTCAAAACGTCTTCCGTGAAAAAAAGGTCTATGATTCCTGGTGTTTCAGTTGAAGCAGATAATGCAATATTTTAAAGACCCTTGCACACCCTTGCAGGTGTTTCCACTTATTTTGGATGACTGGCTCAGGTTAAAGTCACCAAACTCCATGTGACCAATCCTACTTCTATCTGGAACTTAATTCCATTACATATTTCTAACAAAACTGGTGCTTAAAGCGTTTTGCCAAATAAATGTTATTAAGTTCTATTTTATCAACAAGCTCTGTTAGCTTGGAGGATGTGTCATGTTCACATGTTCCCCACTGTTGAACAATGCTAATATCACAGTTCAAAATATGTTATTTTTTCCTCCCATATGGCATCAAAAAGGTAATAATCACATATTTTTGTTTTGTTACGATTTGATTATTTGAATGATTTTGTTACGAGTCATTATACACATACGAACAATTCATACACACATTTGAATTACCCATTCCTTTTAGAGAATTTCATTCAGTTATTAAATGTGGCTCAAACCAAGTGGTTTGTTTTACTTTGTTGAAATCTACCTATTTAAAGAGATTTTTATGTATGCTAAATCAATTTTAGGAAGTGTTCCAATAGGAAATATAGAAATACATTTATATGTTAAACCAAAGTTGTACCAAAAGGGCATTTTATTGACCTTCTCTCACTGCCTGTGTGGACCTTGGATCATGTGGACACTGACTTTTGCTGTGATCAGCAAAAAGAGTTTCATCTTTTTTTCGTTTTAAATGTTTTGACAAGAGCTTGCTACCCATATTTTTTTTTTGCTTTAAATGCCATCTTTGTACTTTTTAAGAATAAATATTTTCTACATATTCAATATCTAATGTTTTTTTCTCTTTGTTATTTTTTGTATATTTTCTCTCTCTCTCTCTGATCTACTGTATGTTCCTTTATTGTAATATCTGGATTTGTGTAATTTCAAGCTCTTGCTGTCTTGTGTGTTTTATGTTTTATTACATTTTTCGATATTGAATTAGATACATTTTGCATCAAAACTAACTAGAGAGTGGGGGGAGACATCAGCCAACACAGTTTGAGGTTTAATCAGGCACATAAATGAGAACACCTGTGAGGCTTCATACTGTAGATGGTGGGATTTTTTTTCTTGTTTGATTGTAAAGCAGGTCTAGGTGCTGTAAAAAATACTGCGCTCAGTCCATGGAGAAATGTACACAGCCCATATTCAGAAACGGTGCCTTTAAATGAGACGTCAGGACGTCTGTAAGGTTGTGATGTCACCGCACTCGGCCACGCCTACCAGCAGGTCATCTGCTCCAGGCACAGCACGCCCACCAAGTACAGGGACACACTCATCCTCCCACTCAGTCTGTCTGAGTTATTTGACCGCTCTGCTCAGGACGACTCTTCAAGTGTTTGGAGTTCGTTCAGTTTGTCTAAAACATCTTGTTTCAGACAGAGGGTGAACTGAGGGGCTGCATAAAGGGCCAGAATGAGATAAATACAGACTTTTCTGAACGGTGAATCATGCAAAGCTACTCTAGTGGAGTCCCAGAATCCCTATATAAAATGTAGAGCTGAAATTAGCACAATATGGGACATTTAAATTCCTTACACCTTATATTTCAATCCATACAATGTTGCCTAATGAAACAAGAATGGCCTGATTAAGCCACAGAACTTAAATGTTATCAAATAAGGGTGTGTGGTCTCATTAATATCATTTTACTGTCCCTTACATAAAGCTTGGGGACCTGCCAATACTTAATATAGTATAACAGTCTAGTTTAACATTCTATTTATTTACTATCTACTTTTGACTGGCTGGCATTAATCTAATTAATATCATAGTATCAGATAAAACACTGATTTAATTTACGTTGGTATATTTTGTTGAAGAAAAATATGACAGTAATCCACTGAACTGATTTTCATTGATATTGGTGCTTTTTGATGACCACTGACTGTAGGACATAGCTCAAAAATCTTTTCGTGTACCACTCGTCTATCACTGCATATAATGGTGGGACATATTGTACTAATAACTTCACAATGTATGCATATATAAGTGCGTGCATACCCTGGGCTGGTAGCCAGCAGCAGTAGGCCTATATGGATTTTGGCCAGAAGATGTCACTATACAATAAGAAACAAGGTGCAGTCATCTATAACATGTACACCCACATACATTTTATATCTATATTTGATATAATGATTAATTTCAAATACTCAAAATATAATAATTTTTTGCGGTTTTAGATTTTTGCACACAATTACAATATTTTGCAGCGAGTTGTAAAAATGTATGAGATAAGCCCCTCTTATCTCATACATTTGTCTCATACAAGACTGATGTAATTATTGATTCCTTATTAGGGAAATTACTAATGAGGTTTACTTGATTCTGGTGTATAAATATATACTTTTTTCTTACTGATATTTGTTGTATATTTACAGTTAATTTCAACTGTTTAGGGAATTGTTTCTTAAAGGGGAAATTAAAAGGGATCTTTCGGGGTTCAATTTTCATCATGTCATAATCATTTCACTAACGAGGTCACAATGTAAGGTACAAGGTACTTGTACTTGACTTGGGTACTCTCATTTGATAGTACTTTATACTTCTGCTTGTGCTATTTTCTCCACTACATTTATTTGACAACATTAGTTACTTTGCAGATTCAGACAATTAAAAAAATATATAAATAAACAGATAGATTTTGATGTGTTATTTTGGATTAAGCCACCCAGCAGTATATAAAGTAACTGAAATTAGCTCCCCCTTTACCGGCTGCAACATCACAAATTATAATCCGGTGATATATTATACACTATTCTGCATAATGACTTTTGGTTCTTTAAGTATATTTAGACTCCAATACTAATGTACTTTTACTTCAGAAAGATTTGAAATAGTGTATTTTTATACTGTGGCTCTGTGACAGGCCTGAAAGGTAGAAGCCTCTTATTTTGAAGTCAAGGGTGAGAGAAAGACGGCCTGAGTCTTTTATTTTGAAGTATTGTGTCGCCAGCTTTCCAGGCACAGACAGGGAGAGAGAGAGAGAGGGAGAGAGAGAGGTAGAGAGTCAAAGGCAGGGACAGACCGAGGGACACAAGTAGTGGTGTAGCTACAGTGGCAGCGGCAAGTATGACAGGAGATAAGTTTACAGGGTGAGCTAGGCTGGTTGGCAGCCGTTGTCGCATTCTTGGAGAGGCAAGGCGAACCGTTAGACGTCGAGAAGTCGTGGGACGGTCTGTGTTACTGGAAAAACAACACTGGTGGACACGTACAGTTCTTGGATACAGAGCAGCGGCGACGGCAGCAGCAGGAGCAGGAGCAGGAGGGCGAGTGTGTGAGTGCTTTGGCGGCGGTCCCGCTGCTAGCGAAACATGAACAAAAACCACCGAGTGCCGAGCAACCGTTCTCTGAGTGCCGTGGAGGTGAAGAGCAAGGTACACATGGAGACTTCTTTGTCAGTTTACTTGCTATATTTGTAGTCTTAACTCTCCCTGTGCTAATTACTCTGGCTAATTTAGCCTGCTAAGTGGCTTGATAGCAAGTTATGATGTCGCACAAATTACATAGATACAAGCTAACGTTAAAGCTTAACTAGCCAACACAGGGTTTGTTACTCTGACTAGCTCGCGTGTAGCTCGCCATACTCAAAACTTTAATTTTAAACTGTGGCGTAGTTTGAAGTTGATCTGATAAGTTTGATAGCTAGCTAGTAAGTTTTAAGGTGGGGGTTATTGTCAGCTGACACCGCAGTGAGCCAGTGTCACCTGTCACAGCCTCCACCGCCGCCCCCCCCCTCCCCGCTGCTCATTTACCATTTTGACTCAAAGTTTGAGTCAAGCTTTCGTTTCAGCATAACCCCACGGCGAGTTTACATAAATTACAAGACGTTCATGTCAAATAATCCCGACATGACGTGTTAATAGCTGCTTGTCATGCTGTGCGTACAGGTGTCGTACAGGTATCATACGGCCTGCGACAGGCTCATGGCGGCTTCAGAGACAGGCTGCCTGCGTCCTGCCTGTGGCATGATTACACTCACATGCTGAGGAATGGGGCCTCGGGGCGCTTTTTGCTGCTCAAAACTAGTTTTTAGAAATATATATGTTGACACAAACTGTGACCTATTTGTAGTTGCCACTACCTTTGTAGCTAATTACATTCCCCCCCCAACCACTTTACACAAAGTAATAATATGCTTTTTATTTGACTTTGTTCAGCTCCTTCCCAAACCTAGCAGCCCTGGGTCATTTAAAATGTTTTGTCTTCTGATGTCCTAATGCGGGTACCTACCAAACACAGGCCTGTTTTCCAACCTATAAGTGATATAATTCTGCTTTGACAGAAGATGATGAGTGTCCAGGTTGGCAGTGAATTGTAGATCATCTTGTGTCAGTGCTGGGCAACAGTAACCACAACACTTGCTACTCCTCATCAACACCACCAATGGTGTCACAGCTAAACAGTTGCCTAAAGATAAGGGATCTGCAGACATTGATCCAGTCAGACCGCACAGATGACTGTGTTGCTCGTAAGCCAGCAACGTGTTTTGTGAGAATGCATGTATGCCGAAAACACATGGTCTTTCTTACTACTGCATACCAAACATTCTGTCAGGCCGCTTCATTGGCACAATGCTGTTCACTCTTGAACTTATTGCATGCACAAACACAGAAATATCGAGATAAACACATCACAAAGTCTACATCAATAATTCATCACATGTGGCGTGTTAGCTTGTCCACATGGATGGCAGACTCTTACACACAGTCTACAGTGGTTTTGAAATTAGCTAGGCTACCAGAGCAGTGTGTGTTTATCAGTCACAGCCCCAAATCTCAGACCCTTTCAAAGAAATGTTCCTTAATATTGCGTGCATGCATTGCAAGCATGGACTTTTTACTACATCTCCGCTATCTCACGGCTTATTTGGCTCTTAAATAATCAGATTCTTAATCTCCCTCATACCCATGTGTGTTGGTACGATTGTTCTCATGTATATGCCTGTCTGCTCCATCCCAGTTTGGTGCAGAGTTTCGTCGGTTCTCGCTGGATCGGTCGAAGCCGGGCCGCTTCGATGAGTTCTATGGCCTCCTGCAGCACGTTCATCGCATCCCCAATGTGGAGTTGTTGGTGGGCTACGCTGACGTGCATGGTGACCTCCTGCCCATCAACAATGATGACAACTACCACAAAGCCATCTCCACTGCTAGCCCTCTACTCAGGCTGTTCCTGCAGAGGAAAGGTAAGCACAGAGCAAGTGTTTGAACAAAGAGTCCTAGTTTCCACCTGTTTGATAGGTCAGATCTGCCTTCCTATGGAAATACAAACAAAGGTCTTGTGTTAGCTTTGAATAGTACAACTTAGAAATATGGGATAGCCTGTTGAACAGGAAAATATGTTGTGTATTTTGTCTAGATAACCAAAAAGATACATTTATAAAAGACCACAGTATCACCTTATCTTTTCAGGTTTTCAGGCTGTGTGTTGCCCATGTATTTTGTCCTGATTGAGCTGTCATTGCAAACAAACTACTCAACACTACCCTGTCCTCTAGCTATGTCCTTTGGTGTCCCTTTCTGACCCACATAGCGAAAGGTCAGCAACCTTGCTGAGAGGCATTATTTGTTTCCCAAGACAATCTCTCTGCATGGGCTGGACAAAACAAACAAAAGTCAACATAAACGCAATAAAGAGTAATAACAATAATGATAACAACTTTTTAATAATTTTAATAACTTTAATAATTTTATAGCGCTCTTCACGGGACCCAAGGCTGCTTTACACATAATAAGATAATTTTTTTTCTCACTTCTCTCCGACCACCATTTATCAAATTGCCCAGGGGGCACTCATCCAATTAGGATATCCTGTTTTTTTTTGGCACAAGGTCAACACATATATACTTTTTGTAAATTATACTCCTGTTGGTTCTTACTTCCTGGCTGGCTCTGATATAAGCATTAGCAATAACAACACTAGTTACTATTATAGCTGTTATACTTGTGCTGCAAATATAGAAGTTTTGGTTGCTGTAATTGTGACGGTAGTTTGCTAGTCATTGTTTGCACATGTTTAGGGATTAGCATAAACCTGTTTCTGTCAGGCTACATATATAAAGTCTGGATTGAATTGATTTTTGAAGTGCATCCTAGGTAATGTGTTGCGGAGTGTGACCTGTTGAATGCAGGGAGGACCCCAGGGTCTGCTGGCTGGGGCGGGTCGGGCCGCGCACACTGTTGTGTTTAAGCTGTCTCGCTGTGCCATATGACCCTATAGAAGCTAAGCCACTTTGTCAGGAGGAGATTAGTGGGGTCACTGTGTAGCGCTGCATGGGACCGTGTTTCAATTACACGCTCCAGACACTAGCCCCACGCTGGGCTCACTGCTGCTCACACACAAACACATGGAAACATGGCCACGCAGGCAAGCAGCACAGTCACACACAACTTCACACAGTCATGCACTCACACACGCACTGCCTTATAGGAAGGATAGAACAAAGACAGAAGACAAACACACACACACGCTAATGCAGCCACAACCCCCTGCAGACCCCATTGCCCTCAGACCCTGGTCTCCCTCCTGATTTGTCTACCCCCCTTCACCTTACTGCTAAGCACCAGTTGGTCCCAGCTTAAAAGGCTCTGCAGCGTGCGGATGCAGCAAATTGGCAGCTTGTAGATGATTTATTATATATCTGCAGACACTAGTTATTATCTCTGGTGATGGCTCTATAGTGAGTTAATGGCTTCTCTACATCGGGGGCCAAGTGAAGTCAGAGCCTTTTTTTAATACTGAATACTAAGCACACATCTCACATCTTTAATCAGCTCTCAACATGAGGATGACAAATGGTTTTGTTGTCCTTCATGACATTGTTTGTTGTTATTTAATCATGCGGGTCAACTCCAAACTCTTTCCTGTTATCAGCAGCAAAGGAGGAAGGTCATAGTGGAGGGTCATGGGGTCAGTGGGAGGGTCACACTTAGTCCCACCTGCGCAACCCTACCACAGTTTTGACATCTTGACTGCTGAGTAATTCCACTGAACCAGTTTTTGTTTAGTCCACCGCAGCATATCGGTCCAGAGTTTCAGTCTTACAGTCATAAACTGGTTTATAATACCATTAGATTACTACTATGTCCTTTGAGACTGTAACTTAGCGATTATGTAAATGTATTAAATGGTCACTGGTCAGATGTGATGTGACTGGTCATTATTGCATAAGAGCAGGACTTCAGACAAGGCAGCAGTGTGGGCCAAAGTTTTACAACGAGGCCTTCATGGGGCAGTGCAGTGAAATCTTATTGCACAGATATCTGGGAAATGTGTTTGGAGGTCATAAAAGCAACACTCAATCTCCAGTGTTAGTGACTGTAAACAGGTTTCTGACAGACAATTGTGTGTGTGTGTGCCTAGTTTTGGCACGGTTCAGTCCACGTGTGTTGTGATTTTATTTTTGGCACTACATTTTGTTTCTCTGGAAGCCTAAATCCAGACTACGTATATCCTAGGCGAGGTGACCTGTGGGTTTTGTTCATTCGTTGGTGTGCAGATGGTTCGATGGATGGATAGAGGGATGGATGTTAGGCTGTGAGTGTCTGTTGTTGTATTGTTGTGGTCTCGTTCTTGAATAATGCACACATTGTTGTTGTTTATGCATCAACGCTGGTCATCACTGACCAGCCATTAATGTCGTATTGTTCACTGCAGAAAAATGGGGTAAGTGTTTGTGCCTGTGTGTGGACTACTGGAGTCTGTCTATGCCGGTCATTTTTAAAATTGCCCAACACACACCAATACAACTAAGCAGCAGCGGGTATCCCCTACACACCGCCCCCCCATCCCTGAACAATGTGTTGATGGCTGTTGAGCTGGCAGTGAGGTGTCCACTGTTTACTGGTTGTCATGGCAGCAGTGAAGAGGCCCGTTCATAGGTGGATTAACAGTGCTGGAGTCTCTTTAAGGCTGATGGGAAGCATGCTGGGTGCACTACTGCTAGTATTTGAAAACATAAAGTGTCTTAAGGTCTGTCTAAGCTGTCTTTCTACAGCTTAATTTGTCTGATATTCTCATGTAGTTGATGCTACTTAAAGTCGAGAATGTGTCAGAGACTACACAAACCATCTAAATTAGAATCAGTAAATAATATTTTCTTTGTCATTGTTGTCATATCTGTGACTGCTGTTTTAGATGCTGGCAAAGTGCATCTGGTTGGAGACATGGCTGTTTCACATCATGCCTTCTGCTAGCCTCCAGTCAGTGTCAGCTTTTAGTTGTCATAGCTCCTTGTCCTCTGCGTAGCTTTGATTGGAGGCAATCCGTGGCATGATAATGCGATACTTTGCTTCACAGTATATTATGAATGAAAACCAATCACACAATTATCTTAGTATTAAAGTTTAGTTTATATGGAGCACATGGTTATAGCAAGAGCTTTTATTAATAATAATAATCATAATAATCATAATAATTATAAAATTTAACTTGTCAGTGCTTTCTGGTAGAAAAACTATGTAATGGTGACACTGTTTCTAAAAGACCTCAAACCTAGTTTGGCATTTCTGTACTGCAATTTCTTTATACTTAACGGCCGACATACGTTGATACAGATATATCTGCAATAAGCTGATATTTCCTATATAGTGGCCTGGCCGATTAATCGTTCTACCTCTAATTGACATTTTATTACCACCCAAAATAATCCAGTATTGATATTGTTATTGCAGTGTGTGATCCAAGTGCTTCACAAACCATTGTATATTTGTACATTGATGGTAGAAGTCTTTCAGCAGAATTACGTTGTTGCTCATGAAAATAATGTGATACTTGAGTCATGTAGGCTTGTGGACTTCCATCCAAAAGAAATGCTGAATGCTGCAAACACAACTTCTTAAATATCAAACAAAAATATGAATTTGAGACGGAATAAAACTCACTGAAGCAAACAATTTCATCTTAAAAGTAAAACTTACAAACAAATGATTTGTGTAATTATATAAACTATTGGTCTTGGCGGACACCCTAAACAGCAGCATTGGGCATTCACTACCCCCTAGCTAACTTTAAGATTAATACAGTGTATATACTGATCATACATGTTGTCTGTGATGCACTAGATGTTTTGTTGTTTTGCCATTGTGTCTGTCTGCAAAAACCGAAACTCGTGCTTGCTGCACTGAGCAACGTCCGGGGCACTGACCTGTCACTCAAAAACTCATTAGCCAATGGGGACGTACCCCTGAAAAAAACCTTCCCACGTGAGAGGTTTGTGTCAGAAGTGCGAACAAAAAGTCAGGCAGCACAAACGAGAGAGCTGGCAGCGTAACCGCATAGCCGACAGTGAGGGCTAAAGAAGCAGAGCGAACAGTTTTAGAGAGCTTTATTCTCTCTCAAATCCTTATTTTTTAGATTGCAGATCCTTATTTCTAGTTTGATTATATTGACACGAATCTGATCGAATCTAGTTTCTGATCCAAACAAAAGTGGCATTGGGGAAACTGTGAGTCACGCCCAGGTTTATTGGTTGGCTTTAAACATAGTTGTCAGAAGAGATTTAGCTGGATTTGAGTGACACCATGTTTGCCTGTATCAGTCATCCAGAACATTCCTTGTGTTTGTGCACACATAACATACACAGAGTTTCCAGGTTGTCATCCATGTAGTGGTAGCAGCTTTTCAAGCAGTCTCTTTCAGGGCGTGGGTTTGTTTGGTGACGTTGCTCACCGCTCACACAGTTTCAGTCGTGAGTGGCTCGTAACTCTTCACCAGTAAGGTAAAGGGGAAAGATATCGAGAGGCACAGGAATGCCTGTATTTGCGTATCCCAGCAGGGACTGCCTTTGAAATTAGTAACCAGCGTATGAGTCATCCAGACAGAGAAAAGGAAATGTACAGTGTGAAAGTACAACACAGACAAAGTCTACCCAACCTGCACAGCAAGCATTAGAGCAGGATAATGGCAGCAACTCTGAGTGTGATAAGTAATGTACTGAGTTAAGTCATGAAAGGGAGAGATGCTGTAGGTGCATAGTGACAGAGACGGGGTGAGAATGTGACAGGCACAGAGAGCCAGATGAAACAAGGAAGACAGTGTGGTGGAGAAAAAGATTTTGATGAAAGAGACAAAGCATAAAAAAAGTCAGAATAGACAGGATGGGACATCATGTAAGGAAGGAGAGATTTATATCGTGAGCTTGAGATGAAAGGATTAAAGCGAGAGAGACGAAAGTGCTGGCAGGTGTAATGGATGTCATCTCCCCCAAGGAGCACAGGAAAGACATTTAAGAGCGTGCTCTGTGAAAATAATAGAAATCAGCCACCCGTCTGCTTTGGTTTTCAAGTTTTCCACAGTGCATGAATTATTCCCTAGGATGCTGTATGTAATGAGTGAGGGGACGATGGATTCATAGCACTGGAGGAGGAATGCGTGGAGGAGGAACAAGTCTTAGGCCTAATAAGAGAGATGGAAGGATGAAAGGGAGAGTGAGTAAACAGTATTAAAGAGGGAGTAATGTATAAGGCATTGTTTAGGCAAGGCATCTAATTAGCGATGTGGGGAAAGGAGAGGGAGTAGTGTAAGTGTGATAGGAATGCAATGAGAGAGGGAGGGAGAGAGAGGGAGAGAGAGGGAGAGAGAGAGAGAGAGAGAGAGAGAGGGAGAGGGAGAGAGAGGGAGAGAGAGAGAGAGAGAGAGAGAGAGAGAGAGAGAGAGAGAGAGAGAGAGAGAGAGAGAGAGAGAGAGAGAGAGAGAGAGAGAGAGAGAGAGAGAGAGAGAGAGAGAGAGAGAGAGAGAGAGAGAGAGAGAGAGAGAGAGAGAGAGAGAGAGAGAGAGAGAGAGAGAGAGAATAGTATTAGTGAGGGAGGAATGCAGAGTGAGGCCCAAGCTGGGGAGGGTTGGAGAGAGAGATAGAAATGAAAGAAATGAGGGAGAGAGATGGAGGAAGAAGGGAGGGAGGGGGCATTTTGGGTGGAATGTGGCCAGCCTCTGATCACGTCTGCTGGCTAGATTAGACAGGACAGCAGGCCAGACTGGACCCTCGGCTCCAGAGCCTGGCTCGATCAACAAGGGGTATAGATGGACAGAGAAAGAGATGGTGAAAGCGAAGGAGAACGAGTGTAAGAAAGCGGAGAGCCAGAGAACATTTAAAACAAGAGAGAGCGCACAGCCTGGCAAGCGAAAACCTTACTCCCTACCCTTTGAAACCTGGCTGGATGAGAGTTGATGGATGAAGATGGAGGGGGGGAGACAGTGGGAGTCCAGGCTCTCCGTTATAGTCTGTCAGAATTTCTCAGCTCAGAGTTGGTCAGGGAAGATGAATGGATAGAGGGAGGGAAGGAAACAGGGGGCGCTCTGAAAAACACAGACTGGATGAGAAACATGGAGGAGGGAAAAACAACACTTTGGACCAGTACGGAAAGGGAAAGGGAGAGGTGAGGGTGAGGCAGCGGGCAAAGTGGACTGTTGACCACAAACCAGAAGGGAGAAGTGACTGAGCTGTACTTGGGACAAATGCAGCTAAGGAACAGGAAAGAGAGTATACAGATGGCGTCAGGTGAATGTGTGACAATGCTGTAACAGATTGTTGAACTTTGTCAGCGTGGGCCTCAAAGACATGTCATAAACGCTAGCTGATATATTGCAGTTGTTGAGAAATCATCATACTGTCTCAAGAATTGAAACAAAGAGAGGAGTGTGTAGTCATTTATTTGTATTTAAAAATGAAAAACATGGATGTAAACGAATGAAAATCACCAAAGACTGGAGATGGTTTTCACCCAAATGTGAAGATACTTAAGGATACATTTAATTTGTGGTATCTTTTTTATTTTGGCTTGCAAGCGGACAGGTGTATTTCTTTCTGATTTTTAATTAAAGCATTCCTTCTCTTCCTTGGGCTTGGTGCCACAGCGATATTGATGTGAAGCATGATAACTGATATGCTTATCTGTGAATTTCTTTCAGCACACCATTCCAGCATATTTACCCTGGCTAGCCGTGCACTGTTGTCAGCAGGCCCTGACATGCAGCTCCCAAACACTGTTGCCTAACTACTGTCGCTGTTTGTACTTTATTTGCTCCTTATCCTTTCTACATTCAGCCTTCACACTTTTACAGAGCTATGTAAGACTGATAATGGTAAAAGATAGGTTCACTGTTTTTTCAAGTCTATCTTAATACAACACTCACATGCTCATACATACATTGAAACGGTTATTGATGGCTATAATTGTTTCCTTCCTGTAAAGAGATCCCTTCCCATACGATGGGGGGGCGAAATCCACAGCACAAATGACTTCTTAAATTCCCCTGAAGCTAATCTGAAGCTCCAGCAGTCTGAGATGGACAAATCAAGTTCCCAAGTTACAACCTTGTTAGTACAGAATTCCTGCTTTGTGTTTCTCTCCCTCTGCTGCGGCTCAGCAAGAAACGCTGTCTGTAGAAACACAAAGAGGGAATTTCACTGTAAAAACACTGTAGCTTTGTAAGATATTCACTTCACAGACTGCTGGAGCCTCATTGTGGAAAGCAAAATTTTAGTATGCCTTATTGTACAGAACGAGGGCCACATCACTCACGTTGATATGGCTTTAGGAAGGGGATCTCTTTGTTTGCCTCAGTGGCCAGATCTAACTGCAGGTTGGCTGTGTTGTCTTCCAGAGCCGGCTGCTGAACGCAAGACAGAGCCAGAAGCACAGAGTCCCCCTGCTCGTCCCCACCCAGTAAAGTCCTTATTCAGACGCATGAGCGACAGGCTTGTGAGGCTAGACTTGGGCTCCCCCAGCACACGTGGCTGCTCCTCCCTCCCTTCTTCTCCTTCATCCTCCCCAACGTCTAGTCCCTCCCCTCCCTTCACCTCCTGGAGGCTACATATAGCAGGGCTGCGTAGAAGGCTCGGTTTATCAGACCCAGATCTATCCACCTCTCCCCAGACTCGGCCTCCTTCCTGTAACCCAGTACTGCAACCGACATCCCCATGTGACCTGCCCCTTTCACCTACCCAGCCCTGTCCCAATCTCAAATCCAGCCTCAGCCCCAGGCACATCCCCACTCCTAGTTACCCTGAGAGCCAGACCAAGTCCAAACACCAGCTTTAGTCCCTCCGCTACCAGTCCAGTCTGCTTGCCCCATGCTGACTCTGTCTCAGTCTCTCGTCAGATCCATACTAGTCTTACCAGTCCCTGTCACTGTCCTAGACAAACCCCTTTTTTTCCATTCCAGGTGCTACATGTATTGTCCCAACGCTGACCATTGAGTCCTGGGCTTGATGTATCTGTAGTAGCAGCAGCTGTAACTTTAAAAGTCAAAGCATCGAGAGGACAGAGAGTTCAGCCAGAGATCTACAAGGAAAGAGAAGCATAACAGAGGCAGAAAGGGGAGAAGAAGACCAAGAGGGACAGACCGAGAGATGGACGAGTGACTGAGGGACAGATTGAGTGAAGGGCACAGGGGAGAAACATGGAAGGGTGAGGGGGAGAGGAGGTATTGCAGGAAGGAGAGACCTGTCTATGTCAGCACAATAGAAATTGATGGAATTGCTTCATAATGCAGTGACGAGACGCAAACACACACACACACAGAAAAGTGCTGTACGTGAGTGTAGTCTGGCAAATAAACTGTATTCATTCTGCATAAAGCCCGTTCGTAAGCTGTGTTAATTGTACGTTGCATTAAAGCTGGTGTTCCCTGCTGTAGATTGTAGTTTCTGTATTTTTTGATAAATGGCTCCTGTCAAGGCAGAGTAATAAAGCAGGACTGATGAGTGTAATAGAGAATTCACTAGTGAGATGATATGATGAGGCCTAGAAGCACGCTAATGTTCATGACTGGAGTCTTTTGAATTATGGATTTAATAAGAAATTCATCAAATTGTCAGTTCAATTACACATCCAGGCTTTGTCTTTGCTCCAGCGTGCCTCGCACCTCTGTAGGTCTGTACAGCATCTGCCTTTCCCAAGCACCTCACTCATATCGGCGCACTCTGTTGTCTGCTTCTCTGTTTTCTTGCTGTCCCTATTCCGTCCTTTCCTCTCACCACTCTCCCTTTGACCTCCCTCCTTCCATTTCTTTCTCCCCGTCTTATCAGCAGCATTAAGGCACTTTTATCTGGGCTGTGCCAGGAAGGTATGCTCACCACACCAAGAATAGTAACCCTCCGGGAATTTACTCCTTTGAAAGTTTTTTTATCACCTCCTCCTCTCTTTTCCTTTCTTCACCCTCTCCGCTGTGTGGATTTGCTGTATTTCTGTCTCTCCTGCCTGTTTCACATCTTTTGTTTTGCACCTCCCCTGGTTTTTCTCATCGGCGCCAGTTCACATTGACACACACGCGCGCGCACACACACACACACACACACACACACACACACACACACACACACACACACACACACACACACACACTCTCTCCCCCTCTTGTATCGCTCTGTGTCAGGAACACCGTGGCACCGGCTGTGTGGTGGACGTCCAGGCTTGTCATCAACAAACCTGACTGTTTCCAGAACACCACAACCTTCAACCGCTTGTCTTTTCCTTCGTGTTTTTCTCACTCAGATCCTTGAGACATGTGTTGTGCTTGGATACCGAAGACTGGTTTCACGGACAGCAATTATTATCCTTTGCTTTTAGCTAGAACACTACTTATGTCTCTGTGCAATATATTAGACATTAGACTAATATATCTATGTGCTGTGACCTTCATAACGCTCCATACCTCATTGTAGTTGTAACTATACAAGTCTAGTAGTAGCTACAGTCGAGTTAATGTGCCATACAATGAAAGATTGTTCTACTACATTAATTTTATCACTCCAAGAGCAGCTACATAAATACCTGAAATGTAACTGTAGAGTCAGTAGTAGTAGTGATCTTGTTGTGTCACCTGGACACAGTATCAGTTTTCCCTGACGCAGCGCCCAGGAAGTACCAGGAAGTAATGGATTGTTGTGTGTCATCGTAGTCGTCAGGGATCATTATAGTACAAGGAATGCCTGGGCCTGGTCACCCTGCGTCTTCATAATTGTAATGTTGGAGCAGGTGCATGCATGAGTGGTACTTGAGAAGGAAGTATATTAATGTCCGTTGAAAAAAAGGTGCGGCTCTACAGATGTCTATAAGATAATTTTCTATGAGTAAAAAACATATTTTCGGTGTATGTTTTGGTCGAGATGAGTAGTTAGTGTCACGGACAGAGATGGTGGTGTCAGTAGCTGTGGCGTGTACTGCTGGCCCGCACATCCCACTTATTATGAGCCTTTAACATTGGCTCTTTTTTTAAGCCAAAGTCCGGAGCTGGAGCATGATGCATCCAGAGTGTGTGAAGAATGGAGCACTGAGGAAGATGATGTGTTCAACCAATGCATGCCAGTTTGCTGAAGTGGTTTCCTTTCCTTAGGCAGTGTTGTCTTAGTCCCTTCAATGTCAGGATAGAGATGCATTAGTTGTTCACCCCTGTGTGTGTGTGTGTGTGTGTGTGTGTGTGTGTGTGTGTGTGTGTGTGTGTGTGTGTGTGTGTGTGTGTGTGTGTGTGTGTGTGTGTGTTACATACTACAGAGAGGAATGACTAAGCATCACCGCATGTGTCCTCACTTGTGACGATGTGTGTTGGGTCGTCATTTTCTCCTCCATTGCTTCGCTTCCTCTGCTCCTCACTGACTCCATTCAGAGTGTGGGAAATCAAAGCAGCCACTGCATAGTTGGAATACCTAACCTGTGCGGAGCCATGGCAAGTGCAGGGCTGGGGATTATCTTTTTATTCAGGGTTTGGCAGTTATGCCTTAAGTATGATACTGATACACTGCAGGTGTATCTTGCATCAGGAGATGAGAAACTTTGGCAAAGGCAACCAACATTTTACAGGGCTCCTGTTTTGAAAAACGTTGGCAGGAAACATTAAAAAGCCCACCAGAGATGACGTGCTTAACCAACTCACGGAGCTGATGTTAGCCTAATTAGCTAGCTAGCCAGCCACGTCTGGTAAAATCAGGGGCAGTTGTCATTTCAGCTCAGCAAACCAAGGGTTGTCAGCTGGAAACAAGAAGCCTACTTTTGTTTACTTTTTGTTTGAAAAATTACAAAACAATTTGAATCTACCACTGTTGACATGCAAGAATGGACAGCTTGACAGGCGTAGCAACAGTGACTAGGGGGTGGGGCTTAGTAAATGGTCATGGACCTGTGTGTCTAAAATTAGTAGTAGTAGTGGGAAAACTGGGGTGGAAGAGTGCGCTGAAATTAGTTCTTCATACCTGGCTTGATTTGTTACAAATTGGTCCATAAATATTAAACAGCAGCCTTGTGTTAAATATCCTCTCAAATGTTGGCATTACAAAACTTCCCTATCTCCCTACCAACATTTCTTTTTTTTTTTTTTTTTTTAATGAATGAATCATTAGCCTAATGATGCAGCTGCATTCCTGTACACTCTCAGTCATGCTTGATGTATCTACAGAACACAAAGGGAATAAAAGTGAAGCTATATATGCACTACACAAACCCCACACAACAGCAGACACCAATTTGCTATAATTGACCACAAGCACCCATTCTGTGATTGATAGACCACTGACAATGCTCAGATATTCTCATAATGCAACAGAGGTCAAACACATCAATAGCACGATGTTAGATATAATTGGCCCTAACTAACCAAAATAAATTCATACTAGGATTTAACAGATTTACATTTTTTTTGGGGAATAATATTTTATTTATTGGAGATTTTCTCAGAATATGTCTGGAAGCTTCATATGGAGTATAACAGTCCATAATCAATCCCGTGAATTTCACACTGGCCAGCCAAGCAGGTTACATTTCTGTCATGTGTTCAAAGTCTACTACGTTCTCTGTGTTTCCTACATGTGTAACAGGCATCCACAGGAACCTTTTCAGTCCCAGGACCACCCTGAAACATTTTGTCTAACGTCCTGATGTTAACATGTTAAGATGACAGTCCCCATTATGGAATTACCTTCTAACATTCCTGGTCTAATAAGTACCAGCCATGTACAGGTCATTTAGTTGTTTTGCAGGCAAAAATTCAACATTTTGTTTTGTTATATCATCCAGCATGCTGGGGTAGTATTATAACTGAGCCCTGTGTGTAAATAAAAACAGTGGAAACAAAAGGAGGTCATTTGTACTTTGAAAAATGAGGAACAGTGTGTGTGTTTACATTGTGCTTTGCCTATAGGCCTTTGTAGCCAATTAGACTGAGAGCTTTGCTTCTGTGCTCTAATGAGCTCTGATGTTCCTATGTATTGGGTTTCTCTGTGCTGCTGTTCATTAATGCTCAACCATCATCACTATCTAGAGATAAACCTTATATTGTGTGTGTGTGTGTGTGTGTGTGTGTGTGTTTTTACATGAACGCCTGCCTGCGTGTGCTTGCAGGTGCTCGCGTATGTTGTTTCTTCCATTGCAACTGTAACTCTATTGTCCGGACTGTCCTTTCATATGCTGGAGATAGAGAGATGGGTTAGATGAAAGGAAGTCTAGCAAGAGTGAAATGAGATGTAGAGTGTTGCCTCCTTCTATGCATGACTGCACTGCAAGAACAACCCTTTTGTCAGCGATGGAGGGAGAAATGTGTGTGTGTGTGTGTTATGTGTGCGCAAATGCAAACATCCACCTGTACGTCCTTTTTGCATATTGCGCGTCTCTGTGGCATTGTTTACTAAAGCATGAAGAAAAAACTGTTTGAACAGGTACACACCTCGGATGATGAAAGTGTGTCCACATGAGGAAAAAAATATAGCTTCATAAGGTCAGGGCTGGCAAAGATATAGGACGTGTGTGTATACACTAGACTTGTGCCTCATGGGAACTGAAACGCGAGACTGTCGCTCTTTTCTCGGGACAGTTGATCCTTTGTTTTGGTTTTAGGGATGGAGAGGGGAGTGGTGGGGTGCGTACCTGAACCTGAGAGCCGAAATCTTTATCACCCACCTGAATGGATATTTTCCCAGATTAGTCACACACACACACACATGCACACACTCAGAGGGAGAGACAAACAGCGAAGGGAGAAGTATTCAGTGTAAGATTGCCAGAGCTTTATTTATAGAGCACTTTCATCTAAAAACAGAGTTTACAAAGTGCTGTAAGAACAGCAAAAAGCGAGGAATATGGAAAAGGTGAAGAAGTTGATGACATATTCAAAAGAAAGATGTTCAAAATAACACCAAAAATAGATAAAGAAACTTGAGTTTATTGGGCCGGGGCCCAGCAAAAAAAAGAGAATGAAAGTCACAAAGATGTTAATGTTTAGCTGCTTGCATTATGCTGGTTAACTATTAGAGAGCCAAGGCCCAGTTTTTCCTTCCTTTACCTGGCCATCCTATTCTCTGTTAATATCAGCCATGTTGGGTTAAAGTCTATAGTAGCTTGACAGTGTACACTCTTCCTCCTCATAATGTACATAACAAAGGGCAAGGTTTTGTGGCATGCCGGTGACTCATGCAGCTAAAATGTGACTGAAATATTCTATTTTCAAATGTGAACTTTTTGGCAGCTCAGACCTACTCTGTCTCTCATTTGAAACCAAGATGCCAAAAAATAGTAGTTTGACATTTGGGGAAATGCGCTCAAGATTGATATGACTCTCATATCAATCCATTAAATATGAAGCTACAGCCAGGAGACGGTTAGCTTAGCTTTGCATAAAGGCTGGAAACGGGGGACAGCTAGCCTGGCTCTGTCCAAAGGTAACAAAATCTGCCTACCAGCACCTTTAAGGCTCACAAACATGTTATATCTCATTTGTTTAATCCGTACTGAAGTGTATAAACGGCAGGTTCCTGGAGGTGACGCATGGACAATCTGTGACACCAACCATATGCTCATTAAATCTATAATAAAACCTCTCTGCTCACCATATGCACCTGCTGGAGCGTGTAAAAGAGTGCTGATGAAGGACTGGGAGTTGGACTGAGCGCCTGGTTGTCTGGTGTGGCATTTTGCATCAGCACGACCTGAGGGGAGTTCTGGGGATCAACGTCTTGTGTGTGTTCAGCACAGACACCCTGCAGGGATGCCTCAGGCTGCAAACTGCTCCACTGCAAAGCATTATTCATTCTCCAAAAACTACATGATGCAACAGAGTGTCAGCCTGAATAAGGACTTGATGTGTAATGAGCCTAGTATGACGATGATTAACCAGCTTTTGTTAACGTATGTCCTCTTTGTCCTCTCTTCCTCTTCTGTACTTCTCTTTGTCTACTTCCTCTATCTTTTATTTTGCAGAGGAAGCTGATTACACAACGTTTGGCACCGATTCGCTGACCAGGAAGAAAAACACGGTGCTTTCGGCGGTTCTTCTGCGGCCTGACGCCAACAGGAAAAAACCGCCGGTGATAATCAGCCTCCCGAGGGACTTCCGCCCGGTCTCCTCCATCATCGATGTGGACATCCTCCCTGAGACGCACCGACGTGTTCGCCTGTACAAGCACGGCCAGGAAAAACCGCTGGGCTTCTACATCCGCGATGGCTCCAGCGTACGGGTCACTCCACAGGGCCTGGAGAAGGTCCCGGGGATATTCATCTCTCGCATGGTGCCCGGCGGGCTAGCGGAGAGCACCGGCCTGCTGGCAGTCAATGATGAGGTGCTGGAGGTGAACGGTATCGAGGTGGCTGGGAAGTCTCTCGACCAGGTGACGGACATGATGATCGCCAACAGCCACAACCTCATCATCACCGTCAAGCCTGCCAACCAGCGGAACAATATTGTTCGCGGTGGAGGAGGAGGAGGAGGCGGCGGCGGCACGGCGTCAGGTAGCTCAGGACGCTCGTCGGACAGCGGTGCCAGCTACTATGGCTACTCATCGCACGGTGGGGTTGGTGCCGCCGCCTCCATGCCATCGCACATCATCCAGAACTTCCCCGCTGGGGAGCTGGAGAGCGACGAAGACGACGAGGATCTGGTGATCGAGGCAGGAGGCGAGGCTGAGCCCATCAGACGCGCCCCCTCCAACTATAGCATGCCCTTGATGCCTCGCTACGAGCCGCACCTCAACCTCCGCGCTGCCACCACCTCCACCTCCGCCCTCTCCATCAACGCCAATGGGACCCTGCCAGCCAGCGGCAGCAGCGGATCACTAAGCAACGCCAATGCCACTTCGACCACGCCGTCGCCAGACAGAGCAATGGAGAGGCGGAGTCTGGAGGAGGACGGCACTGTTATAACTCTGTAGTTTGGGCATTCACACACTAAACACTGGAAACCAGAGAAACAAACACTTCTTCACACACTTGTGGGATCAGCAAATCAAACACAGGAACATCCTGCACCATCATACAGCGACTGTACCTGAGAAGCACAATGAAATGTGTACATATTACATCTCAAGCTGACTCTGACACCTAAATGTTTGTTCATCTTAACATTTACTCGTCAAACACTGCACCCCATACTTTGCTCCTCTACATGCCAATGACCACGCATGTATGCCATAGTGGTAACACCACCCCCCCCCCAGGCAGATAAATGTCAAAGAAAGAAGGGCAGAAAAAGTGTAATTTGGTGCCCTGCTACCCTCCACTGTATTTCTAAACCACTAGAAGCACTTGTTTTTAACCCAAAAACTGTTGTTACGCTGAACTTCCACTAGAGGGCAGAGATGAGACACCCCCATAACAAACACACACTGAAGCAGCATTTTAGCTCAAGCATTTGTTGACAATCTGTGGTTGTTTTTTTGCCTTGTCACCCCACACCCTTACCGCTGCCCTACAGCACACTATGACCACCTCCCTTCCCCCAGGTGACCACAGCATGCGTCAGGTAAACAGTTAGCTAGTACTTTCCAGACAGTGCTGAGATCTGCAATAATACTGTAGTTTTTATTCGAGGAGAAACGAGAAACAAGTCTGGGTTCTTTGTGCAGGCTCAGATGCTTTTAACGACTGCTGTTAGCTGTTTTTCCTCTCTTTACCTGCTGCGTTAATGACTGACTGATAATGAAAGGCTGATGATTTTGATAATTCTTGGGAGCAACTTAAAAAAAATCCCTTTACCATTAGGCCTGTGTTTTATATTATTTTAATATGTTGTTTCTGTTTCTTTTCTTTTTTTTTTTGCTTGTATCTCACAAGTGACTGTATGACCAGTTTCCACCTGACCCAACTGGAAAGTGCCGTCACTCCAGAAAACTGGCCCTACCTGGGAAAGGGACATGTTAGAATTCATTTCCCTCTCATATTTCCTCATATTGCACTCCCTCCCATTTCCACGACAAGGGCTATTTCCCCTGCTGCATGTGTACAAATAACAAAATGTGAATGTGATTGAATTTCTTTTGTTTGTTTGTTTTCTCCCTCTCCATTCTTTTTGGACCACGACTCAATATATCTAACCTCAGTGCTGTACAGTTTATTCATCTCTTCATCACTTGGATGTGTCCTGAGACTTTCACAAATGAAAAGTGTTCTCTTTTTTTAATCTTCAATCTAATGACACAAGATGAGAGAATTTAACACTGTATTCAGAATAGCTACTAAGTATTGATTTTGGGCCTAAATGGCAGATCAATAGCTGGACTGTAACACTGTTAAAGCAAATACAACCACAGAAGTGAGTGGGAATGAGTGGAAAACACACTGACAATAGAGAAACTGCCTGTATCTCAAAGTGAGCCCTGGCCAGATTGAGTCATATTTAAACAAACACACATGCAGGTACACTGGCCACAAACGGATTCACTTTGGTATTTGAGAAAGGCGAGACAGGTCTGTCTTATGTACAATGTGTCTTGGCCCTATTCTGTATTTGGTATTTCCATTGAAGCTGTTGCTTTCCTTGAAAAGGTCATAAGAAAGCTGTAAAGAACGTCTTCCCGGCAAACATTTGTCTCAATTTAATAATTCTTCAAAATTCATTGTTGTTTTTTCTTTAAAGGTGCACAAGGAAACATTTTTTAAATACCACGTTTTAAAACTCCTAAGCCCTTTGAGGCAAATGTGTGATTTTGGGCTGTATAAATACTTGACTTGCAGGATCTTTCAGTAGTGGATTCAATCTGAATTCATCTACACGTTTTCATTGTTTCTTTAAATTGTTATATGTGGGATTTTTGCACTTAACCCCAAATCAATTTGTCAACAAACTTTCGCTCAGACATCCTGATCACATCCCATGAAAAGATCTCCACAGAAAAGAAGCGATTTTAGCACTTCCTGTTCTTGAAGTGGATCCATGACATCTGTTGGTATATATAAGTATATATCCATTAACCTTACACGCTGCTGCTAACTGCCTTTCTGAAGTGAGAGCAGATGGCCTATCATTTCTCTTATTGATTTTCAGCAGTTAAAACATTGACTTTAGCAAGGATTTTTTTTATTTCACTCACTAGAACACACACACACACACACACACACACACACACACACACACACACACACACACACACACACACACACAGTAACTCTCAGTAATGTGTATTGGCTTCATCTGAACCTATGTGCACTTTTAATGAAACACAGTACATTTATACAGATCACCATCACACTAATGTCCATCATTTGTAGTTGTGTTTATTGTTTGAATACCAGATGAGCCCATCAGACAGTGAATATCTATGACTGGAAACCAACACACAGGTCATGCGTCCACTATTGTATTTCAAGCTATATGTATAAGGTACTTTCTTATGCTGCACCGGATGCTGGTGGGATTCTGTCTTTCTTTCATTCCCAACTTTAAACAGTAATGAATGGTACTCTGAATGGAAAACTTTTAGAAATCAATGTTAATTTATTTCCTTTATTCCTAACTTTACTACAGGACACTGGGATTGTAACCACAGCGACTTTGTTATTTATTCTCTAATCATGCGTTTGCATATTTTCTTCCTTTGTACACATTTTATGACTTTATTTTTTATAACTGATGTGTTTTTTGTGAATTCATGATTGTTGTTTTGGTCATAAATCTCATGGTAGTTGTTATTCCCCAATAGGAGATGATTTTAGTACGTGATTTTTACTGTTCTGACTAAAGTAACAGGAGAATCTGCGCAAGACGTGACACTATTTTTTTTTTTTTTTTTTTCCATACTGTGAATGATCAATATTATGTTGTGGGAGAGAAACTTGTATTAGCACAACCTCAAAACAGGCTACATGTTTTGCTTTGAGTAAGATGTTTGGGTTTTTTTTAAGTGATCGAGCAATGATTTTTGCTTGCCAGATAAATCCTATGGTATAGATTTGTAATTAAGATTGTCAGTATTTTCATATCGATGCTATATATAATGTACATTTTTATCACATTTAATGAAAATGTTTAAAGATTCAACTGGAGAATGAATATGAATAAATAGATGTGCACCTGTAATTGCTGATTGGAGGAGCTGGATGAAATAAACTAATATGTAGCAAACTTCATTGTTTGGTGTCTGTCAATAAAAGGTTGTATCACTGTACCTGTTCTTCGGTAGCACGATGTGTAGTACATAGTCGATTGTGGTGTTTTAGTGCCCTCTGCAGGACGTTTCAGGAACTATTTATTTTCCTGGGGGGCGCTTGATTTGCTACAGCGGTGAAAACGGCGAACTGTTGCTCAACTCGAGTAACGTTCAAAGCCCCTCTGTGGTATATTTAAGTGGACATGTTTACAATGTCGGCCGCAGACGAAGTATAGATGTCTGCGAGTTAACTATGTGACTATTTGACCCCATTTGGGAGGGTACCTACTCCTCAGGGTGCTGTAGTCAAAACCCAGACAGCTGAGAATCACGTGACATGACGTGTAACCAGCATGGCGGCGCTGAGCTGAGGTAGCAACTCAACTGGACTGACACCGATAGCCTGGCTTTCGTTAGCTTCCCTTGTCACCTGCTCATTCGCAGGGCCGGGCCGAAGATGACGGCCTGAGAGAGGATCGGTAACAAGACCGAGAGATGCAGCAACAACAATACCGGCCACCACAGCAGCAGCAGCACTCGCAGTCGAAGGCAGAAAACAGTAAAACCAAGAGCATGTTTCTGTCTAGGGCGCTGGAGAAAATCCTCTCGGATAAGGAGGTGAAGAGGACCCAACACAGCCAGCTGCGCAAAGCCTGTCAGGTGGCGCTCGGTACGTGGGTTTGTTTTGTATGCTGGTTTGCCGAGACCCGTGTTTTTATGTAGTGCTTCACTGAAAAATTTCGCTCTCGTCTGGCTTGTTAGGGAGACAGAGCTACTAAGCTAGCTAGCTAGCGTTAGCATCTGAATGGCCTTCACCGTCTGTTCAACTGTCCGTTGACGTTTACAGGTAGTGTTAGTTAACTAGTTGTATACGGGCATCACGTTCCCATCATACTGTTAATTCTGCAATGCTAACATCCTTCACACCACCATCACCACAGCCAACGTCGGCAGGTAAACAAGCTAATACGGTAGCTGTCGTTAGCTAGTTAGGACTAAGTTAGCTAGCTAAACAGACCAATCCCTGTGTTGTACGTAGCACTGTCACTCAGCCAGACAGCCCAGTCCTGCTCTGCACCCAGACACACAGGCTATCCAACTCCAGGATACTCTGACGTCCGTGCTTTTCCATTCAACACGATCGCGGATAGTGTTACACACACCGGGCTCTTCACTTCATTGTGGTATTGCTGTTTATATTCCGAGCTGCCCTGCCCATGTGTGCGCACCCACCTCCTTGACATGTTGTTGTGACAAGTGAACATTTTGGTGCACAGTATCTTGATGGTATAGAGGTTTAAAGAGCGTGTGATCAGAGGACTGGTACTGCTCAGATACAATTAGATGGTATTTTGAGTTTTTTTTTTTTTTTTTGCACAGTACAAACAAGAAGTTGTGTTTCATTATTAAGGTACAGTTAGGCTGCTGGGCCACAGTTAATGTTACTGAGAGGTGGGCAAACAGGTTGGTGTGTGTGAGCTGCTGTGTCTGCTCTCTGTTTCTGGCTGCCAGTGACACTCGCTCATTATTCATGACACCAGTTGAACACAACACTCCTTTTCTCCTTTAGACTCCTCACACCACCAGTGTAGGCTGTTTTTGTGTGCGCCCCATTGTCATACTGACTGACTGACTGGTACACTCCATGCAAGCTTCATGTTTCCCAATGCCACAAACTGCTTGTTTCTCTTTGTTCAGATATCTTAAGTTGTTATGCTGTGGATTGCAGGCCTTTTCATCTGTTGCCTCCACGGCAATATTACTTGATATTACATGAAAGGGCAGTTCATACATTCCTGGTTGTTACTCACCACTATAACGTTCATTGTGACATTGTTGGTGAATATTGCACAAGCTAATTTCCTCTCTGTAACCCTGAGATGTGGTGAGTTTGCGAGAGTTGAGTTCAGTAGTATTCGCTACCACACTGTGTGTGAATCGAATCGAATTTTGTTGGTCACATCTGGCTGAATGCTCAGTATTACTCTCTGTGTAGCCAAGGCTGCATCACTGGGTAGCTGAGTAGTGTGTGTACAGCTTTGGACGGATCAATATTGGATGAGAAATGATAAAGAAATGGAAATGTTATGCGGGAGAATTGCTTAGATGGCAGAACAGATGGGAATGGAGATGTGGGGCAATAAGAGAAAGACCAAAGATCTGAAGGAGGCTGTCCAGTTGAACCAAATGTGATTAGCAATAAAACATAAATACTGCTCAATATACAAAAGTATACTGTGACCAGTAACATTTCTTGTCTACCAGCTAAAAAGCTGGGAAACAAACAACACGTCCTACTGCATTCAGGTTTGCGATTGTCACAGTAACCCCAGATCTAGAGTCAAATCATGTCACACTGCTGTGAGCTGAAAGGGTCAAAGTTCAGACTTCAGTAACATTTAATCTCCTGTGTCTTCCTCCATAGATGAAATCAAGGCAGAGCTTGAAAAACAAAAGTAAGTATTGTAATACACACACCCCTTTTCCCTGAATGAATGAATGCACAGCAGTAGATTTGTGCATGGTCCTTTTTCTTGTGATGTGAGGCAAGAAGCCGAGGTAAGGTTTGCCCTGAAGCAGTCTGCAGTAACCCCCAGCTCCTCTCTCTGATTTGTGACTAAAGAGATTTGCTGCTTTTGTAACTGCCACTTTGGAGTATATCAGCAGCACTTCAAACAGCCTTCAGGTAATATATCTGCTGCTGTAGGCAAGCTGTTATTTAACAATATGCCATTATGCTTTTCTGAGGTTTAAACCGAAAGCTTAAATGCTCTGTAAAATTCTGCAGCATGAAAATATAAACGTACAGTAAAATGTTTTACACAGCACTTGATCTATTCACATCATCTACTGGAGTTACCATTACGTTTCAATGGGACCTTGAGTGTTTTTTTATATGAACAAACAGAGTGTTTGGGCTGTCATTGGGGCTTTTCTAGTTGACACAGCTGTTTGCGCTCCTCTCTTCCCTGCAGGGATGGTACAGTGGTCCCACCAAGAGCCAACTACATCGAGGCTGACAAATATGTGCTGCCCTTCGAGTTGGCCTGTCAGTCAAAGTCCCCCCGGATTGTTAGCACCTCTTTGGACTGTCTGCAGGTTAATATTCACTGCCTCACACACAAATACACACAGCATCTTGCTTGGTGAAATCTTGCTACACCTGCTTCACATATATATCTGAGGTGCACCTAGAACAATGGGTCTACATTCCACACTCATGCACACACGTGCACCGTCGCCTTTAATCTCTGAGTAGCTTTGCGTAGTAGCTGCACTTGTGTGGTCACATTTGTTATAATACATATCAAGTCAAGTATATTTTATCTATATTGACCAATATCACAAATTTGCCTCAGGGTGCTTTATAATCTGTACAGCATACGACATCCTCTGTCCTGTGACCCTCGATTCAGATGTGGAAAAACTCCCCAAAACACATTTAAGTGGGAAAAACTGAAGAAACCTCGGAAAGAGCAGCAGAGGAGGAAATAGATGTCATGTGTACAGAACAGACCAACATAGTAAAATTACAGTATGGACAACCAGGATTTATATTATTAGGAATTATAGATGGATTGTAAACATATATGAAATATATAGATACATTCTGTGTGCTATTGATGAGAAATCAATTTCATGTTATGTGTTTTATGTACGTTTTATACTCTTAATTGCCTGATTTTACTTGACCCTGATGACGTCTCTCCAATCTCATCATTCCAGCTGTAGCTTGGAGACTACACTTCAGTAGAAAGTCTGTGTTACAAACTCAGGGCAGGAGTTTGAAAGACCTGGCCATTTACAGTAGTGGGCAGGGAGGGTCTAATGAAGAATCTATTGTGCTGCATTATGGGAAATGTAGGATCCAGTGTTTTGGGACTTGACCTACAGTATACTTGAAACTTAGAGTCATCATATCTCAGGCTCTGAGCCTTTGATTTTTGACAATTCTTTTTTAAATCTGTCCCCCAACTTTACAAAATACTAAATAATACTAAAACCCGGTAGTGGCCCTTTTAAACACATGCTCAATTTTGATGAATGAACCCTGAATTTCTCAGTTTCTCACATACTCACAGTTGAGCAAAACAAACAAGCACCACTCAAATAAACACACATACAAACGTAGAATCACATACTGTGCAGTGAATTCTGTGCATCACACCCCACAGAAAGGCTCCTGAATAACACATAGACCCCAAACTACTCTGAGAATTACACTCTGCCTCTACCGCCTGTCCACTGTTTCTCCACTGTAGAAGCTGATTGCATACGGCCACATCACAGGCAACGCTCCGGACAGCAGGACCCCAGGCAAGAGGCTGATCGACCGGCTGGTGGAAACCATCTGCAACTGCTTCCAGGGCCCGCAGACCGACGAGGGAGTCCAGCTACAGATCATCAAGGTACGCACAGCGCGTCGCCGCACATCTGGCAGCCTTCAGATCCTCCAGCTGTCAGTGTTGTTCATTAGTGACCCAATCAGGACTGAGACACTTTGTCAGCCACTTAAACCCATCATTTACAATTTGATTCCTATGATCACGCAAACATTTCCATCTTAAACTAAAATCACTCTCTGTTACAAAAGACACTTTTTCTCAACATTTTTCAAAAAATGGATTTAAAGGGTTTTTAGATTGACATCCTTCATTTGTTGAACCCTTTTTAATGAATTGAAAGACCAGAAAAGCTGCATAGATTCATTTTTAATTCTTCCTTTTCCTTTGTAAGGTTTCACATTAAAAAAAAGTGACCAATATCCGATGTTGTCATCTTTGTATTTGTGAGAGCGGATCGGCTTCACATAAATTTTATTTTGTAATGTCGCCATTTAATACACCCAAAACTTGATCTCATTTCCTGGTCCATTCTTTGGCTTAATAACAGGCCTTGTGTTTGTTCAGTAGGTATGATTCATAGCTGAAGTTTCCTCTTACAGAATGAAATACACATCCTGGTTGGTTGGAAAGGGCAAAGTCTCTCACAGTTTTATCACTGTTGACAAAAGATTTATTGGACAGATTAACAAGATCTGTTTGTTTTACATTCACCGCCGAAGGAGACCTGAATGTCAGTGCAGTTTATTTAGACCGACTAGTACACAGAGTAATATGTAAGTGAATCAGACTTGTGGACATTTTTCAAATCATTTTCTTTCATTTGAAAATTATCTTTTGAGTGACATCAAAATGGAAATAAACAGCAGAGTATAGAGTATGAGAGCTGTGCATCTGTCGCTTTAACGTGCCACATAAGAAGGGAAGTCAAGTAAAGTAGTGATTCAGCAGGTGTAGCCGCAGCAGCATCTTCTTAACAAGTCATCCTGTCTGATAACTCTTGACTTCCTTTTCTCTCTGTGTCCAGGCCCTGCTGACGGCGGTGACCTCCCCGCACATAGAGATTCACGAGGGTACGGTTCTCCTCACCGTCCGGACCTGCTACAACATCTACCTGGCCAGCCGCAACCTCATCAACCAGACCACCGCGAAGGCCACGCTCACGCAGATGCTCAACGTTATCTTCACACGCATGGAAAACCAGGCTGTTAGTTCAGTTTAACATTAACGTTACCGTGCGTCGCTGCGTTAGCCTGTAGCCATGGCTGCGGTCAGAGCTCGACCCTGCTGAACATTAGTGGAGATTTTAGTGATTCAGTTCCTTTTTAAGCTTGAAATGAACTATTGTGGAGTCACAGGCGTATCACTGGCTTTTGATGTGAATCAGCTTGTCAGAATTAAGGATGTGAATAATCTGTATTACAATGAATTTTCCTCCAATCTTTATTTAAATTCCCGAACAGCCACATTCCGTTGAATAAAAGTACTCCTCTACATGGCTCCTCTTCTCCTTCTGCTGCCTCCACAGGCTCTGGAGGCTCAGGAGCAGGAGAAGGACCGGCTGTGTCTGCCCCAGCAGAACCCGTCCCCTGTCCCAGGTAATCGGAGGTCTGGCTCCCCCCGGTCTGACCGGACGCCAACTCCAGAGCCCCAGAGCTCCCCGTCCCCGGCTGCCAGTTCTCCAGACCTCACCACCAACAACACCACTAGCTCCACGCCCCCACCGCCAGCCCCTGATCTGGACCAGGACCAAGCGCCAGACACACCATCAATCAATGGAGAACCTGAGGGAGGCAACGCTCCGATGAATGGAGCAGCAGAGCAGGTCACGCCATCAAGAGGTGTGTGTCAGCTTGAGCCTCCTTTCATATAATAGCTTCTTTAATCCTCATGACTCTTCTTACTCTTCGTTATTTGTTTACACCAGATTCAGTTTTTGAAGATGAAGGTGCAGAGACACGTCCTACAGCTCAGGAAGGGGACAAACCAGAGAGCAATCCAAATCCAGCAGAGTCGGCAGCGCCTGACGGAGAGGAGGGAGAGCAGCAGCTGACACAGATGCACAGTGGAACAGGTCAGAACTTACGTGCCTATTGTAATTTTATTTTAGTTCTCCTCTCTTTTATGTCTCTCCTCTTCTGCTAAATGTCAATACATGTACATTTTCGTGGTCATGAAAATGTCCATTCTGGCCTCTTCCTCCTCAGGAGGTGAGCACCCAGCCCACCCTGTCTCTGAGCAGACAGAGGGGGCCCCCCCCGGACTCAGAACAGAGGGTCAGCAGATGAACGGCATCATTGAGGACCGCTCTTCTGTTTCGTCCACAGATATGCTGGTGAGCAGTGTTAATAACATTCGTTTTTTAATGTTATCATTGTGCTGCTTGCCTGAGTGAAACACAGTGGAAATAACATTTACCCTCTAAAAAATGTACAAAGTTAATCTGATGTTTTATTCTTGCGTGTTGCAAACATTTGTAAGTGTGTGCATGTGCGCTGTGGGTACGTATGCAGGCAGCCCCACCTACCGAAAGTATGTTTCGAACATGTGAGACATGGATAGAAAGCTCGCTTCCTTTGTGTCGCAATACTCTACTTCTTTGATTTTTATCAAGCAACACTGAGCGTCAACACTGTTCAGTTCCTCTCATCAGTCACACTTGTGCACTGCCAAGGCAAGTTGAAGATGTGTAATGGATAGAGCGAATGCTGACTCCTGTTCTTTTAATATGATGGAAAAGTAGTGAAATTCGTTGCTGCTACCAGAATGTGATGAGTACAGTAAAGTGAGAAACGTTTTCAGGGAGCATGGCCACCCTGTTGGTAAGTTTGTTGAGCTACAGAGACAGACGAGGAGTAGAAAGAAGATACTTGAGTAACTCCCGACTCCAGCCTCAGGTCATTTAGACACATCTGGAGCTCCGCCACAGACCTCAATCAATATGGAAGTGTCCCAACTTAGAAACAGTTCAGGGTTAGACAAATCAGAGCTGTTGCTTTCCTTGTTTTTGATGTAGACATGTTGTTTGCATAAAAAGTAAGACAGACTTTCTTCACCTGTCTCAGGATGCCGAGGCCCTGCAGGGACCCCACAATGCCGCCCGTTTCTCTCACATCCTGCAGAAAGACGCCTTTCTGGTGTTCCGCTCTCTGTGCAAACTCTCCATGAAGCCCCTCGCTGATGGGCCTCCAGACCCAAAGTGAGTGTTTTCATATGACAATCCCTACCTGTAAATGCACAATAACTTGCATAACCAGTCCTCTTAACCCTGACCCTATCATAACTTCCTGACGTCCTGATCTAAAATAATTAAATATGAAGATTACCTCTATGGTAACAGGTGTCCTAAATCATCAACAGTCTTTTTGCCATGCTGCAGTTTGCCAAAATCAATATAAATGCCTTTGTGTTACACACAGTGCTCCGTCTCAGTCTCCACAGGTTTGATTTGCCCTGTTCCATCCAGGTGTGGCCCCTGTCATCTCTAGTTACTGTAACATTAGACCCTGAGCCAGTCCGTGTGAATAGGCCAGGGTAAATGGAGCCCCAAAGAGGCTCACAAAGAAGACAGTCTGGCCTACATTAAATAAATACCATGATGAAACACCCTTATACCCAAGTGTCCTGTGTCTCCCTAAACTGGAACACTATTTATTGATGGGACATTAAGGCACATCAGTCTCTACTGAGCGTGTTGCTATATATGCCTCCTGTCTATTTCCTTTATATTTACACTTAAGGCATACAGTGTGACTGATGCCCATACGTTTCCTCTCCTCTGCAGGTCCCATGAGTTGCGGTCAAAGATTGTCTCCCTGCAGCTGCTGCTCTCTGTGCTGCAGGGCGCCGGGCCGGTGTTTCGCACTCACGAGATGTTCGTCAACGCCATCAAACAGTATCTGTGCGTGGCGCTGTCCAAAAATGGCGTCTCCTCTGTGCCTGAGGTCTTTGAGCTCTCACTGGCTATCTTCCTCACCTTGCTCTCCCACTTCAAGGTCCACCTGAAGATGCAGATTGAGGTACAGAACGCAGACCAACAGGAACAGACTGTGTTAGTTTGTCTGACATACCTTAGACCAGAGTTACTCAACTTGCTTTGCCCGGGGACCACTTATGCAAAATGACAGGAGGGCCAGTTAATCAGAATCAGAAATACTTTATTGATCCCTGGGGGGAAATTATACAATACATAACATTAGTTAGTTAGTTAGCCACAAACATTAACAGGCCTCAGGCTTTTCTGCCAGAAAGCCTTTCTAACATGTGGTTAAAGCTGTGAAACGATCACTGTTTGGTTAGGGTTAGAACCAAAACTACTTGGTTAGGTTTAGGAAAAGATCATGGTTTGGGTTAAAATAGCCTCCTGGCCTCCTGGATGAAAGTCATGTCTTTCTGTCAGAAAGCCCTGAAGGAAAACCTCTCCCTCGTGCCCTGAGCAGGTCAGGTGTACATTAACTTTTTTAATCCAAGTGTCACCGCTTCTGCGCGCTGCACGGATCGCTGATAGGCTGCTATGCAACTTCCCAAGTAACAGCTGAGGGACATTATTGAACATTTACTAATTGGTTTAAACAAACAAATTCCCAGTGTGAATCAATTTATTTTCATTGTGAATTAGAAATTGGTTGGCAGGCCACCCATCACCCTATATGGACAAATGTGGCCCGTGGGCCGTAAGTTGAGTATCGCTGCCTGACTGAAGAGGGAAGTGTACCTGCTGTTATATATATTTTTTAAACTTTTATTATAACATTTATGTTGGTGCAGCTTATTTGAGTCACACTGACATTTTACATTTCATCTCCTGACTTTCATCTCCTCTCGTCCGCCTTGCCTCAGGTGTTTTTCCGGGAGATTTTTTTGACCATCCTGGAGACATCGACCAGCTCCTTTGAGCACAAGTGGATGGTTATCCAGACACTAACACGCATCTGTGCAGGTACAAATCCACTGATACAAGTTTTTCCTCAAACTAAACTAGAAAATAACTAATAACTAAAAAAATAAACATACACAGTCAAACTAAAGCCCTTTTTCAGGCATAGAATACATCGAGCCTTTAAAGGGATGGCTTTTTGTCATTCAGACATACGTGACGTTTATGTTAATGTTACGTAAGAACCAGATGCTTGTGCAATATTAAGCACTTGGTGTGCGAGAGGAAGTGGCATCACTGCTGGAAAAGAGCGGTGAGTTGAATGAAGTTCAAAGATGTGAAGAAAGAAGATTGTTTTCTGTTCTCTCCCAGGCTGCAATACTGATGGATTTTTAAATAATTTTCCTTTGAAGCCTTAATTAATGCCTTAAAGCCTTAATAACCATTGTGAGTGCAAGGGACGCTCAACTTAATCATTTATTAGGTACAGAATTCTGCTGCCTGTTT
Organism: Enoplosus armatus; assembly: GCF_043641665.1. Taxonomy (NCBI): domain Eukaryota; kingdom Metazoa; phylum Chordata; class Actinopteri; order Centrarchiformes; family Enoplosidae; genus Enoplosus; species Enoplosus armatus. The sequence continues at coordinate 4,972,513 of NC_092187.1, forward strand.
TATAATATCCGACAGTGCACAAGTATAGAATACCAAGACATTGGGACTCATTTATTCTTCCATGCAGTTTGCATGAATGAAAGTTATAAATATGAGGGAAGGAGACATCTGGTCTGATGATTACTGTGGTTATTTTTTTCCCTGCATCACAAGGGCAGAAGATCCTTTTTATACACTGATCTAACATCAGTGTGTTTCAAACTTTATTAAACGGATTCTATTTTATATGAGCGAGGGAGATGATACTGGCGTGAGAATTTAATTCCAGTGATCTTAATAAGGTGGAACAAGACGTGCATTTAATCTCTCTGTGAACTTCAGCCTTCATGTTAATGTGACGGCATTAGATTCAGACTGGTAAGATTGCTGTTGGAACTTTAACGTGATTCAGACCTGAGACCAGCACGTAATAAAATATCACATTTACATGACAAAGTGCATGACTGAAAGGGGCTTAACTCTTCTCATATCTTCCTATGAGTCTGCTGTAGTTGTAATCATTGCTAGCGCTTAAAAATGGCGTGTTCTTGTGCTCTAGTAGCATGAGTCACATGCACACCAGAGCACGGCGGTGACCTAATAAACATTTCTGCTGCTGCAAATTATTCAAACTACTGATCACGTCAGCCAACAGTGTATTATCACCCTGTTGTATCTTAAGAAATGTATTCACTTCATTTAAAGGCTTTTGTAATACATTTCTTTCCCCCACAGATGCCCAGTGTGTGGTCGACATCTACGTGAACTACGACTGTGACTTGAACGCAGCCAACATTTTTGAGCGCCTTGTCAACGACCTGTCTAAGATTGCTCAGGGCAGGAGTGGTCAGGAGCTTGGGATGACTCCTCTACAGGTACACGCACACTCAAGGCTTCACGGATTAACACCACAGGAGCACACATTTTGATTAAAAAGGTTATCTTTCAGGGACAGACAATTTATATTTTACATCCCAGTTATTAAGCTGTTCTCTTAATACACACTGAAAATCAAAAGGCTCCCAGTTGTAATGTGGAAAATGGTGAGTCAGGTGTTGTGTGTAACACCACTTACATGTGCATGTGTGAGTGTGTGTAACTGTGTAAATGGTTCTATGATATCCACAGGAGCTGAGTCTACGTAAAAAAGGTTTGGAGTGTCTGGTGTCCATCCTCAAATGTATGGTGGAGTGGAGCAAAGACATGTATGTCAATCCAAACCTTCAGGCTAACCTGGGTAAGTGTGTATGCTACAGTAAATATGTGAGCAATGCACTGGAGAGACGGGGGGAGAGTATAATTGTTGTGCGTGTGTGATTTGTGTGCAGGCCAGGAGCATCCATCTGATAGTGAGGGAGGAGAGTTGAAGCTCCCAGATCAGCTGGCGGGACGTCGAGACAGCATCAGCTCGCTGGACTCCACCGTCTCCTCCAGCGTCCCGGTTTCCCAGGCGGACCATCCGGAGCAGTACGAGGTTATCAAACAGCAGAAGGACATCATAGAGCACGGCATCGAACTGTGAGCCCTTTTTCTCAACCTGGTTAGGATTACTTAGGATCCCTGAGTGTGGAAGGTTTTCACTTTTTATACTTTTTTGTTCTTGTTTCTGTTCTCTCCCCAGCTTCAACAAGAAGCCGAAGCGAGGTATCCAGTACCTGCAGGACCAGGGCATGCTGGGAGCCACAGCCGAGGACATCTCCCAGTTCCTACACCAGGAGGACAGGCTGGACACTGTGAGGGATTGCATAAGCTTAAATTATACAACGCTGTATCCTCAAGCAACAGAAAAAAAAGTGAACTCAAGTTAGTAATCGCTGAACCACTTTGCCTCTGCGTCCACAGACCCAGGTGGGAGAGTTCCTGGGCGAGAACATCAAGTTCAACAAAGAAGTGATGTACTGCTACGTGGACCAGTTGGACTTCTGCGGGCGGGACTTTGTCTCAGCACTCAGAGCGTTCCTTGAAGGCTTCAGGCTCCCCGGTGAGGCCCAGAAGATTGACAGGCTGATGGAGAAGTTCGCTGCTCGATACCTAGAGTGCAACCAGGGGTAAGGCCCACCTTTTTAGACGTCCTTTTAAAATATTGCACCAGAGAGTTTTCATTTGATTAAAAACTAAACAAACATTAGACCAGCTACTAACTGTTGTTCTGTTATGTGCCCTCTTTTGCAGACAGACTCTGTTTGCCAGTGCAGACACTGCCTACGTGCTGGCATACTCCATCATTATGCTCACCACCGACCTGCACAGTCCTCAGGTGAGAGCTGTGGAATATTTTATGTCCCGTCACCGTCATCACCACGATCACCATATGTAGGCCGTCGTATTATCGAGCATGCAATTGTGTCTTGTTTATCTGTGAACTATTTACTTTTAGGACGAAGGAGTCGTTTTGTGCAGGTGAAATGGAAGAAAAGCAGCACTGCTAGAAATTTGGCTCATGCAATATGTATTTTAAAGCATTCAGACTAAAAACGGCCCTGTGTTTATAATACAATGCAAGGGGATGCTGTGGTGGGGGGATAGTGACAAATGTTAAATTTTTTGTCACGCCAACCGCAAAGAAAACAGCATAAACGCAGCACAAAGTAATCTATCGGGGCTTGCATGTATTTGAGTGGCCACAGCAGTGCCTTGCTTGATGATCATCAAGATCATTGCATTCCAGCAAAAATCAAACAAGATTAAATTTAACTTCTTTTCTGGAGTCTCCTCTGTGTCAATGCAGTGGCGTTCAAATGAATGAGAGGGCTTCGCAGAGGGCTGTATCTGTCTCAACGTGGTCTTCTACAAGTAGCTGCTGCACCTGCTGACACACCGCTGTAACAGGAAATTACATCTGAAATTTAAAGTCTGGGAAAAGCCGGTGTAAAATATGGTAGAGAGAGAGAGGCTATTTTTATTTTTGATGTTAACACAAATAATCTATTCAAAGGAGTTTAAAACGTTTAGCAAAAATCCTCCACATTGTCATTTTCATGCCTTCTTCAGTCACTCTTTGTTGAGCTGACAATATCAGACTATTTAACTAATGTCTTCCTCTTGCAGGATGAATTAGATGCTTACAGTTCCAAAAGTGTCTGCTCATTAACCAATATTAAAAATTCAGCAGCAGGAAACACTTTCTTTTGGCTTGACTGCTTTCCAGACATGTGCAACGTGCATCAAAACAGCAGATGAAATGAACTGTGGCTATCTGTGGTTCAGTTAAGTACCAGTTAAATTGCACCTGATTGCAGCAGGACATCAGGCAGCGCATGTGTGTTTGTTAATTCAAACCTATGCAGTGCTTGAATAACTTGACAGGACATGTTTTTCACAGTCTGTCCCATTCCCATATTCCCAATTTCCTCCTTTTAAATGAATCGTTCCAACTCTCAATCTTCTTCTTTCATGTAGGTGAAGAACAAGATGACAAAGGAGCAGTACATTAAGATGAACCGCGGTATTAACGACAGCAAGGACCTGCCTGAAGAGTATCTATCCTCCATATACGATGAGATCGCAGGCAAGAAGATTGCCATGAAGGAAAGCAAAGAGTTCTCCATCACCCCAAAGTCCACCAAGCAGAGTGAGTGCTTCTCCTTTAATACGCATTCTGTCAGGATTACTCGCTCATATAAAACCGTTTTCTCTAAAGTTTGCTTTCTGATTGTTGGCTGGTTTAAAAAAAACAAAAACAAACACATCAGACACATGTATGACCTCCTCCCTCCAGGTGTAGCCAGTGAGAAGCAGCGTCGCCTGCTGTACAACATGGAGATGGAGCAGATGGCGAAGACTGCTAAAGCTCTGATGGAGGCCGTCAGCCACGCTCAGGCCCCCTTCTTCAGCGCTACACACTTGGAGCACGTCAGGCCCATGTTCAAGGTGTTACTTTGTACTCTTTTCATTTATTTTCCATTCCCGATTAGATTGAACCCGATCTTTGAACAGTGGCATGCTGTTACACCGAGTTAAATTTCTATGCGTTGTAGCTGGCGTGGACCCCGTTGCTGGCTGCCTTCAGTGTGGGACTGCAGGACTGTGACGACCCAGAGGTGGCCTCACTGTGCCTGGAGGGCATTCGATGTGCCATCAGGATCGCCTGCATCTTCAGCATGCAGGTCTGCTGATCTTTTACACACAAATTGAGCCTAAACTGTAAACAGCGTTCATCGTTATCTTCCTTATATTTTTTTGTTTATTCTCAACCAGTCACATGACACGTCTGTGACGTTTTGTTTTTAATTGGCTCAGTGGTCTTAGTGTTTAAAAGCGCGTGAAACTGTGACCTTCCTGTCTGTAGTTGGAGCGGGATGCGTATGTCCAAGCCTTGGCCAGATTCACCCTGCTGACGGCCAGCTCCAGCATCACAGAGATGAAGCAGAAAAACATCGACACCATCAAGACCCTGATCACTGTGGCCCACACTGACGGAAACTACCTGGGCAACTCCTGGCACGAGGTGACTTCCTGCTAATAGGATTTATGTGCACAGAATTGTGTTGACAAAATATTAGAAACACTTCTGAGTATAATGCAAAACAATTCAACAGCACCTCAAACTACAGCCTCTTAAATTACCATAAAGTGTCTAAGACAGTTTGAACCATGAAGGTACGATTCTTTGCAGGGCTGTTGTATTAGATTAATTAAGCATCATGAAAATTTTTACATAAATTAAGGAAAATGTCTCAACATGTATAGTTTGATAATAAAAGTTTATATTTTTATTATGTAGATCTTGAGGTGTATTAGTCAGCTGGAGCTCGCCCAGTTGATCGGCACAGGTGTAAAGACACGCTACATCTCAGGTGTGGTCCGGGACAAGGAGGCTGGCATCAGGGGCTTACCCTCCGGCACAGAGGAGTTCATGCCCCTGGGGCTGGGTAAGACACACACACACACAACTTTCATTCAAAATTTAACCCGACTCTTGTAATCAGCTGCTAAATGTGTCCCTATCTTGACGATTCCCATCAAAACTACAAATTACTGTTGTGCCTCTACAATAATAGCCAATGTGAACTCTATTCAAGCCTCAGAATATCTTATATTGACTCCAAAGCAGCCATTGTTTAATGTAAAAAAAAACCAATGGCTTTCTTCGTGAAAATTATTAGGAATTATTTAATTACATGTAACAGCACACACACACACACACATATTCTGCATTAATACCTTTTTCACTGTCATGTGTTGTACGTGTCTGACTGTATTCAATAACTTGTGTTAAATATATTTGGTGTTGCAGGGAACCTGGTGGGAAGTCAGGACAAGAGACAGATGGCTCATATCCAGGAGTCGGTAGGAGAGACCAGCTCTCAGAGCGTGGTGGTAGCTGTGGACAGGTAAGACAAAATGATTCTGAAAGCAGTCAGATACAGGACATTAATAACTAATAATAATAACTAATAATAAATGCATGATCTATATCTGTCCCTTTTGATGAATGAAGGTTTCCCTGCAAATACTAAAGCTACATTTTTATGTGCAGGATCTTCACTGGTTCTACCAGACTAGATGGAAATGCAATTGGTGAGTCATTCTTTGCCTCCTTACGTACAGTAGAAAAACAAAGAAAGAGAAACAGCAGTTATTCATCGTGTGCTGCCGTTTAATTGTTTCCAGTGGACTTTGTGCGGTGGCTGTGTGCGGTGTCCATGGACGAGCTGGCCTCAGCACACCAGCCGAGGATGTTCAGCTTGCAAAAGATCGTGGAGATCTCCTACTACAACATGAACCGCATCAGGCTGCAGTGGTCTCGAATTTGGCAGGTCATAGGAGACCACTTCAACAAGGTCAGTGGACCAGGCAGGTTACAAAGTTTGAGTTCGGAGCACCTGAAAAGTCTTAAGCAGGCAGTGGCATGTGTTTCAGTGAGTGTGGTGTGAGAGGCAGCAGCGGGATGACACAGTGTTCTGGTGGTGGTGCACGGTGTTCTTTTGGTGGTGCTCCCTGGCTCCCTGTATTGCCCCCTTGAGGACTTGATTTATTACCGCTACAGGGACGTGAAAAGGCTCTTTAATTATATCTACACGGGCTGTGTGTGCAATTGCAGGCCAGACGTTGCCATTTGTTTTAATGTACTTAAGTGGGGCATGCTTTGGGCCTGAGATTGTACATATAAGTATATATATGTATATAAGATAATATAAGAAAATGGTTGCTTGTAGTGACGAACCCACAGAGGGTTATCACCGACAACTCTGTCTAGCATTTTAGCGCCTTTCAGCTCTTTGTTTTGCTTTCACCGACCTCAACCTTTCCTGTGTTTTTGGTTCAGCCTCACAGCTCTCATCAGTGTGGTTTCCAGTAGCATACAGCTTTTCTTTTTAGCTTAAAGGTTGTGATAAACCCACTGTACACCACCAAACAGCAGACAGACACAGTTAGCTATTAGCTAGTGAACATAGTGGAGCATTTCTGGTGGAGACCACAGAGCTAAAAGGAGAGGGAATATTGACTTACATTCACCAGAAACATTACAAATGGATGATTACTCCTTGTCTTGATGAGTAAATAAGCAAATGTTTGCTAACACAATAATATGATAATATGTCAGTGTTGTGTCTACATGTTGCACTGCCCCCAAGTGGCCACAAAAATAAATAAATGCAGGTTTAATCATGAGTATACAGTACACACAAGAAACAATTCATCGCGATTATTTTAAAAGAAGAGTGAATTGGATGCATAGCTGAGCTCCACTGGTGACTGTTGTGTCTTCCTCTAGGTGGGCTGTAACCCCAACGAGGATGTTGCCATCTTTGCTGTGGACTCACTGAGGCAGCTCTCCATGAAGTTCTTGGAGAAAGGAGAGCTGGCCAACTTCCGCTTCCAGAAAGACTTCCTCAGGCCTTTTGAGCACATCATGAAGAAGAACAGGTACAGAAGACTGTAACATGGGTGGATGGGATGAGAGACTATGTTCTCAGCACACAATGGATATTTATAATAAGAATCTGCAGGGTCATAGGAGAAATGGGTGGGAATAGTGGGACACAAATGGGAAAAGAGAATATTGGATTTTAAGTAAAATATTAGATGCAGCGTCGTATTATTTTCATAGTGGTGTTTGTTTATGTGATGTTATAATAACTCTACCTCCCTCAGGTCCCCCACTATCAGAGACATGGTGATCAGGTGTGTGGCTCAGATGGTAAACTCCCAGGCGGCCAACATCCGTTCAGGTTGGAAGAACATCTTCTCAGTGTTTCACCAGGCAGCCTCCGACCACGATGAGACTATAGTGGAGCTGGCCTTCCAGACCACCGGGCACATTGTCAGTGAGTATGACTGCAGCTCTTCCCTCCGGGCCGCCATGTGCCTCAGATGATTAGAAAACAAGTGACAGGGGTCGTGTTGTGTCAAACTGCTCAGCTGACAGAGAGACGGGTCCTCGGTCCTGCTTTAGCTCTCTTTTAGGTCTCCTAATCCGACCAAACAACAAATCAAATCAGCAGCTAGTTCATTCTTGTTTTCTTACTTTTGTTCCTTCTCTTCATCACTCCTCCCTCAGTGAACACCTTCCAGGAGCACTTTGCAGCTGCTATTGATTCGTTCCAGGACGCAGTGAAGTGCCTGTCAGAGTTTGTGTGTAACGCAGCTTTTCCTGACACCAGCATGGAGGCGATCAGACTAATACGACACTGCGCTAAATACGTCTCAGAGCGGCCACAGGTAAGAACGACTGTGGCTGTACTGGTTCAATAAAATGGCAATTGTGCGACAAAATAATGGCATTAATCTATCGCTTGCACCTTACACTTGTGTTTTCTTCAAAACATAATAATGTAATGTAACCCTTTATGAACTTCTGTCCTGCTGTGTCCCTGTCCAGACCCTGAGGGAATACACCAGCGATGATATGAATGTTGCCCCTGGTGATCGGGTGTGGGTTCGTGGCTGGTTTCCCATTCTGTTTGAGCTCTCTTGTATCATCAATCGCTGCAAGCTGGATGTCCGGACCAGGTAGGAAAACAGTAATAGAGTTTAAGCATGTAATATCATCTGGTAAGCTGTTTAACATTTTGGACCCACACACAATCCAAAAGAACCATGTCTATGAATTTTGATTGAATTTTGACTATGCCTAATATTATACCTATAATGGACCTGATGGACCCTTATTATCAATGTTTAACCAAACATGAAGAATAATACAATTATACAAAACATTAAGCAAGATGTCACTTAAAAAGAGATTAAATCAGTACAGTTAAAGAAGCACTCATATTGTAGTGCTAGTGCCTCTTTGTTCTTGCTGGCTGCAGAGCTGTGAAGCCACAAGACTGATGCGTGAAATGTTTGTCTTTGCTCCCCGCAGAGGTCTCACAGTCATGTTTGAGATCATGAAGAGTTACGGTCACACCTTCGAGAAGCACTGGTGGCACGACCTCTTCAGAATCGTCTTCCGCATCTTTGACAACATGAAGCTCCCTGAACAGCAGACAGAGGTCAGAGGTCACTTGTAGCAGGCCATCGAGTCCCATGATGATGTGTTTTGACCTTAAAACGGAGGGACAGAAGACCTTAAAAACTGCCATTAATTTCTGTACACACACACACACACACACACACACACAATGACTGCGCCTGTTTGTTCCTTGTTTGCTTCCAGAAAACCGAGTGGATGACGACAACATGTAACCACGCACTGTATGCCATCTGTGACGTGTTCACCCAGTTTTATGAGCCTCTCAGTGAAATCCTGCTGGCCGACATTTTCACACAGTTGCAGTGGTGTGTCAGGCAAGGTGGGTGTTCACATTCATGTAGACGGGTCATCTGTCCACACAAAGAGCAAATAATGAGTTAACCCACTATATGTCAGATTTTACTAACTAGATATTTTGGCACCACACTGAACAGCTAGCTTGTATTTGGGGGCATCAGTAAGGGACTGTACAAAAAGTATTGGGACTTGAACATATGTCTTACTTAAAAAAAAAATATATAAGCCTGACCCTCCCTGTTCATATTTTCTTTGGACCCTCTTCGTTGGGTAGGTACTCAGTGAAGTTCACAGTATTTGTATGTGGCGTATGTGTTTTGAAGTCGTTACCTTTTTATTCTACAGACAACGAGCAGCTGGCTCGGTCGGGGACAAACTGTCTGGAGAACCTGGTGATTCTGAACGGGGAGAAGTTCAGCCCTGAGGTCTGGAAGATCACCTGCTCCTGTATGCTGGAGATCTTCCAAAACACCAGCCCTCACGCGTAAGTCCTGAACCACTGTACTTTCAATCAGAGATGAGGTCCGTTTGGTTTTAATTGCGTCAGCTCAGAAACATTAATGAAGCTGCACGAGAACATCTTGGTGACAGCGTTCATTCAGTCAGTTATTTAATTCATCGTCACTCTTTTTGTCTTTGGGGCATTAATGGGAATTTCAGGGATTAAGGCTCATGTACTTAGAGGTTATTGTGCTTTAGTGCTGTGACAGGATGTAAGTCACCACAACACCTGATTCCTGATCTGCCTTTCTGTTTGCTTTTCACATCAGTTTGTTGACTTGGCGACCTGCTGGACAGGAAGAGGAAACTGCAGATGGCAAGCATTTTGTAAGAACACAAATACACTCATTCAAGCTCAGCAGATGCTTCATACTTGAGAGTCTGAAACACGATAAGCTGCTTTTAGCCAATGAAAGGACTGTTAAATTTCCTACTAACGTATCTACCATATCAGAACCCTGACTCTGAACCTGTGAATGTCTGTGCTGTACGTCTCCAGGACGCTGATTTTGACAGCCAGTCCCAGAGCAGCTATGACCGTGCTCTCTCTGAGAGAGGACACAGCCAGATGTCCAGCGACGACACCTGGAAGGGCAAGTCCAATGCTAGTGAGTACACAGCATTGACAATCAAATATACACACATTCATACCCACTGCAAACTCAACCTGAAAATCTGTTTGAAAAACAGAAACTGCAGCATGGAGCAGGAAGAAAAAGATTATCACTGTAAAACTGGACTGCCACTGTTGCCTTTTGTCCCTCTTCAAAGTCAGCTTTACCCTCAAATGCTCATGTCGCTACACCTCTTTGGTTTTTCTGTCCTACAGGAGTTACAGACCAGAAGCTGTTTGCAGGGCTGCTGATCAAATGCGTGGTGCAGCTTGAACTGATCCAGACCATAGACAACATTGTCTTCTACCCTGCGACCAGCAAGAAGGAGGATGCTGAGAACATGGCTGCTGCACAGGTAGATTACAGCAGCTACTATATGGATTGATTTTAACTGTGTTACAGTTGAAACGTTGAAAAAGAGGAACAAAGAAAAGGATTGTGAAAGGTGATATATATCGCTCTGAAGTGCTGCTCACTAATCTGAATCGTATGGGGAAGTGATCATGCTTTGATCGAATGTCAGATCAGACCGAGGCACACTAAGATCATTTTTAAAAGGACAGCCCTGTGTATTCTTAAATTGTCAGATATGCTTAGTTGAAGTTGTCCAAAACTGTCCTCCCAACAGCGAGATGCTCTGGAAGAGTCGGAGGCTGAGGGAGGCGAGGTGGGTCCAGATCAGGGTATGTACAGACACATGACTTCTGCACACCTCTTCAAGCTGCTGGACTGTCTGCTGGAGTCGCACACCTTCGCCAAGGACTTCAACTCCAACAACGAACAGAGGACAGCACTCTGGAGGGCAGGTGAATAGAGAGGGATATCATTTTACGAAGTGAAATATAATATAATTTGATTAGAATCAGAAATACTTTATTGATCCCCGGGGGGAAATTAGACAATGAATCAGCAGGATACTGAGTTGTTGCCTGGACTGAACCTGAGACCTTTGCACATTCCGCTCTTACTCTGTTGTTGTTGTTTTTAGTGTTTTTTGGGCATTTCCTGCCTTGATTAGAGAGTTGACGGTGGAGAGATGACAGGAAATAAGGGGGGGGAGAGAGAGAGAGAATCAAACCAGGGGTATTGCAGTTAAATGTGTCTTAACCACTAGGCCAGGCAAAGCCCTCTGTTGTTGTTGCTTTTTACAGATGATTCCCTCTCTTTTGTCCTCAGGCTTTAAAGGGAAATCCAAGCCCAACTTGTTGAAGCAGGAGACCAGCAGTCTTGCCTGCAGCCTGAGGATCTTGTTCAGGATGTACTCTGACGCTCAGCTGCTGGACTCGTGGCCTGACATCCAGACACGCCTGCTGCTGTGAGTACAACATACGACATGATCGTCGAGTGTTTGACACAGCTGACATGGCCAGTGTTTCATTAAAAGATGAGGCTGGATACTCAAACAGGACTTAAAGGTGGATTTTCAGCCACAGACTTGATGCACTTAGTGAGTATTTCCAGCAGCAGGACAGTGCAGTATGTGGGATCGACTCAAAATAAACTACAGTGTGTGTGTGTGTGTGTTTATGGTTCATGTCACCCAGTACAATATGTGGCTGTGCTTTTAATAGTTTTTGGACACCAATGGAGCTCTTAACCAGCTCTTGTTAGTAGGCTCTATTTATTGTTGGTTTTGGTCTTACTGTGGGATGTGTTGACCATAATAAAAATAACCACCAGACTTACCCTTTAAAAACACACATTTTTACACAAGTTTAACAGACATAAGATGCATTGTAAAAAAACCAAAAAAAACAAAAAACATAGTTGACACTAGTGTTATTCCAATTACGCATCTCCACTACCACAAAATGTTGCCTGGCTAAACTTTGAACCTTAAATAAACACCAGATGTGTCACTTGCAGAAAAGTGTAGTACTGGTGTTTGTTCTGCGTTGAGTGAGCCGTTTTGACACATGGCTCATATCTCATTATATATTTATTAACGGTACACTCTGTGTGTGTGTGTGTGTGTGTGTGTATTTTGTAGAATATATTGGCATGCTAGAGCCTGCTACAAATCACCTTGTTGTGTTTGTTGCTGAGCAGCTGCACCGGAGCAGTTGTAATACTCATGTATTACATCAAGAATACGTATGTGTGGTGTTATCATTAAATAACCAGTGCTTTAGTTCAGGATGCGTAGCCTTGGCTTTCTCTTCTATAATAATAATAAGAAGAAGAATTATTAATCTGATAATCCTCTGTGTGTGTGTGTGTGTGTGTGTGTGTCGGGTCGTCTTTCTCAGGGTGTGTAGTGAAGCTCTGGCCTACTTCATCAGTCTGACCTCAGAGAGCCACAGAGAGGCTTGGAACAGCCTGCTGATGCTGCTGCTCACCAGGACGCTACGGCTGCCCGATGATAAGGCACAAACACACACACACACACACACACACACACACACACACACATACATAAGTATACTGTGGATGAGTACGTAAAGGACAAGAGTTTGATCAAGGCAGGGCAGGAATGCTTGCAAACATTATAGAGCTCTGGATCATAACTATGTCTAACTGTGATTAAATCTGGACCAGGATCAGGATTAAAGAGAGGCCTGGGCCAAAAATACCAAAAGCTGATAAAATGTCCATTAGCTAAAACTGATGGGGGGGTCATAAATGTATGTGCCCCTTGTAACTCTCTTATCTCCCTTTTTTTTATGTGTGTGTATATATATATATATATATATATTTCATATTTTTGTGATATTTTGTGAGCTGTCACCTATGAATCATGCACTCTTTGTGTGAGCACATGATTCACCGATGATGATTCATGGCAGACCATGACTCAGGGTTTCTTTCCAGGGCATTTTAGGCCAAAACGATAGCAGTTTTTAGTTAGAAAACAACCCAGCATGCAGCTTGAAGCAGTAGGAAATGTTGGCGCCATGCAGCCAGCTTTGAAAGAACATGCCAACACCACACAAACCACTGCATCAACAAAAACTGTAACAGTATTGTTCAAGTGGCTGGCACCATTGTGCAAGGCCTGCTGTGAATTTTGGGAAAGTTGTTGTAACAAATGCTACAAATTGTGTTTATTTACCTGAACGCAATTTCGTAATTCAATAAAATTGCTCTTAAAATACAGCAAAGACAAAATATGCTGTGAACTCTTTGGCCTCCCAGCATCCCAGAGCAAACGGCAACATCTTCGGCAAATACTTATTAAACACAGTATGTCACCTGGTTGAATCTTGGTGCTAATTTACATGTTCTTACTGTGTCCTTCCTTTTCCAGTTCAAGCCCCATGCTTCCTGTTACTACCCCCACCTATGTGAAATGATGCAGTTTGACCTGATCCCCGAGCTGCGGGCCGTCCTCAGGCGCTTCTTCCTGCGCATCGGCTCCGTCTTCCACATTGCCGCTCCCGATGGGGCACCTTCCCGGACTCCCACATCCTAGGGTGGGTGCAGGGTCAGGTGGAGGGACGGATGAAGAAATGGCGATGACGGTGGACATTGACGAGTGGATCACAGGTGGATGCATAAGAGACTTCTTTCGGACAGGAACAGATTACAGAGGGGTTGGAAAGTCAGGAGGAAAACGACAAAGACTGTAGCTTTTCTGTCTCAGTTCAGGACTCTGCGTTAAAGTGTTCAGATTTTCTACAGCACTCAGCTTGTAGAAAAGTCTCTACCCTGTCCTTCCTCCCTTCTTTCTCTCGGGGATGAACAGCACTGTGACCAGCATGCTCTGCTGACTGTAGTCATTCATCATCCCCCTGACTCTCATCTCAAACTGTAATGACTAGAAAAGAACTGTAAACAAATAATTTATTGATATTGTTGCAAACCCTGTACCTGATTTTGATGGACTGTTTTTCTGTTTGTTTTGTTTTTTTTAATACTTAACAAAAACAAGTATATCTAGACGCTAAACGCAAATGAACGACACCATTGATTTGATGAACCTTACATTTGCCCTTTTGCGAACATCTCTTTTGGCCGTCTGTGCCTGTTAGAAAACGATGACACCATCAGTGTCGCCCTTGTTGTGAGTGTGGTGATCTAATCAAAATATGTTGTAATATCTGAACCCTCATGTGTCAATGCCCATCCCAAAGCATTGTTTGTCACTTTAATGTTTATGTTCCCTCTTATGTCAGTGTGGTAGCAGCTGCAGGTGAAAACAATCTGCATCTCTTCCAACACTATCAAAGATCTAATGCAGCTTTGTTTGTGAAGTCTCTGCTCTCTGTCACACAATCGTCCTGTCATCTTTATAATTTCTTGCCTGTCAATGAGATTTTACGTATTTATTTTGGACACTTGCTTTAATTTGTTTTATGATTCTTTTTTTTTTCAGGATTATTGCTGGTTTACAATGAAAGGTTGGTTGAAAGACTGGCTACTTCCCTCTGTCTTGCATTCCTTTGTGTGTTGACCCAGTAAGCCTTACACTGGAGGACTTAACATGGAGTCAGTCCTCCTGGCTTTAAAATTACAGCAGGCTCATAAAACCCTCCACTAATCCATCAATTGGCCCTAGATGGTGACACAGTGGTTGTCTATTTCCCACACTCTTTTGCACATCTGTTGCCGACAGTTTGCTCATGTATTAACACCGCCCAGTGTACTAACTTGCTTTGAATGGTTGGAGTGCCCATCAGTGTTGTCACATTCAACAGCAGAGTTCAACCACAGAAAGGTTCAGGAACGGGGTGAAACCAGAACTCGCATCTGCAGAGATACTGGAGTCTCTGCATCCTGGATCCTTCATAGTTTATTCCATGCCTTTTTTTAAAAGAAGGATGTATGTAATTATTTAAAGTGCATTTAAATATTTTTTGAGAAGCATTCCTTCCCTCGCAACTATGGATGTCTACTTTTCTTCCCTAAAGCTAGGGAATATATAAATATATGTATACAGTAAATGAAAAAATGCAGACTGTAAAGTTTTCAATGTAAGATACATAGAAATGAAAGTGCTATACGGTTCTATACATAATATTGTGATGTAATCTTCCAAGCAGTTGGTGAAGTAATCAATAAACCTGAATTCTGATCCACTCCGTTGACTATTGATTCAGATTTAAAGTGGTGTAGAGCTTTCTCACAGTGAACATCGTGACTTGACAAACACAGGTGGTACTAATAACATAAATAATTTCTGCATTATCAAGGCTTTCCAGTTCCAGGGCTGTGGAAATGTACTGGCTGGCTGGTATAGCTTACTGGGGCAACTGAACAGAATGGAGCCGTCATTAATATTATTACTTCCACCTGTACTTTTCCTGTTATGTCAAGACAATGTGATTTGCTCAACGGCACTAAGGCCAGTTTTACCCCTGCATGTTAGCTGATGCCAGGCTTTAACCTACGTTGAAACGCTGCAGTCTCTTTAACCATAAGTCTGCCTCACTGAGCCTCGTGTTTAGAATAAGTCCTTTAGTTCTTAGTTTGGTTATGAGAGTTGGAGGTGTGGAAGAGGGACTTCCATGTTTCTATATAAAGATGTCCACAGGGTGACACTGTGCTCAAACTGGTAGTCGGCCAGAAGCGCGCTAGATTTGAGGGTAACAAAGGTTACCATGGAGACCTCTCACATCCTTTGTTTTGGCAAGTAAAGTGGAAAGCTGCTTAACAGCTGCTACACGGAGCCCTGTTAGAGAAAACGCCATGTTATTAATCCATAAACCAGTGTAACTAGATAGGCAAACAATGTGACCGCGTCACTCAACTATCAATAATTCATGTAGGAGTCAGGCGCGAGGCCCCAACATAAACTAGCTAGCACACTTTTAGTTAGCACAGCTAGCGAGCGCTAACTTTAGCCACGTACTGCTGACGCTAGCTGGGACTTCCTTACATGCTAGCCGGTCCAGATAGGAAATAGAAAATACTACTCTCCGGTGAGGAGACATTTTTCTGCCTGCTGCATTTGTTGCAGACTCCTCACACTGGATGAAGCTGTCATCTATCTGGCTGGACTGAGCAGAATCGGGCTGGCACGGTGAAGTTACGTAGAAAGCGTAACTATCTGTGGGCGGGTCTGTGGTGGCCAGTAGCTGGCTAGGCGTTCTCTGTCGGCGTTAGCCAGACAGGCTAGCAATGTCGGATTGGATTATTCCTGCCGGGGTCTGGATTGTGAGCCACCAGACATGATTTTATGGAGACCACCCTACAAGTAAGAGCTTCTGGTCTACGAATGTAATTCTAATGGCTGTGGTCGCTGTGTTGGCGAAATGATTCGAGAAAGAATGGCAGAGAGGGTGGGTTTTCCTCCCTGGATCCAGCTATTTAGAGGAAGGAGGTCGACAGATTTGGAAGAATGCGTTGCCATCATTTTCAGTTTCCTGCTACCCTTTTCCGCCAATTGTCATTCTGTTTGATGCAACGTATACTTGCAAACTGCAGTAAATGATTTTGCCACTGCATATACACTTTTCTAGGTTTACAGTCTACGAATGTGCGACTAACGTTACACCAAGACTGTGTGTATGACAGCCATCTTCAGTGGCTGCCTGCTGCAGTATCGTTAGTACAGGCGGAGCTATGTCTGTCTGTAATGCTTTGCTTAAGAATTAGTTTTGTAATGCTGATTGCTGGTGTGGTGGAGTCTATTTAGAGCTGGAGCACAGGGTGGTGTCGCAAAGTGGCATATTTCTGCGTTGTGTTTAAAGGTCTCAGCCCAGTGTTTATGACAGGAGAATGGAATGGCCTGTGCTGCCTTCAGGAGCTCCCACTAAGCCCGTTCACCCGCTGGCAAATTCAATTTGTGAAGTGTGCTTTTGAGTGGAAATACCAAAATGTTTGTTGAATAAAGCAATAAGGCACAGAGCTCATGTGGACTGCAGTGGCGGGCTAGAAGGGAGAAGAGCACCAGTCGTTTCATTTATATTTTTAGCTAATGTAATGAACAAAATGAGCTCTGTGACAGATAAAATGTGAACAAAGAGTGACATACATCCCGCACAGAATCGGGGAATTACATGTGATTTTTTTTTTTAAACATCCGTTTCTGTAACTATTCTTCGCACAATGTTTATGGTTATAGCGTAGAGCATGAAACACTATAATTTCGTCTCAGGTTATATTACTAGGTGGAGTTTTATCATGTGGGTTTAAAGGCCAGTTTGAACGAGGTTTCTCGAAGGATTGTAAGCCAGATATTCAGACATCTCTGAAGGCGTCGTGTTACGTAATAGAGGAGGGCTGGGCATGCAAAGAGTGGAGGGGGGGGGCGTAGGAGGATACGTGTAAGCATACATACTCCGTACACAAAGTGGCAATCTTACATTCTTGGATTTTTGACAGCTTTTGTACAGACAGACAGACTGACTGACAGACAGATTTGGGAGATTTTCACGGAGGGGGACGGTGAACGAACCGAGGATAACTCCATGTGTATTCAGCACTGCTGGTAAGACGCTAGTGTTAGTCTTTATGTATTATGTATAGTCTTCATATCAGAGAGGGCGATCGAAATGGAAATGTGAATTCATGTTTAATCTGGAGATTTACCTCGAAACACAGATGGGGGGGTTCACAGAGCCAGCACCTGCAGCCCCACGGAGGCAACACCGTATCGCTAACAGTGACCTGGTTGGTTTATCTTTAAGTTAGTTACAGTCCAGATTCCACCGTAATAAACATGAACACAGCCTTCAGTTTGCTTTATGCGAGTTAATATTTGAGCGATTGGCATTACAAATGTTGCGTTCAGGTGCTACATTTCGTCGCGTCTCCTGTAGGAGCCGTGTGGTGTTTACATCAGGCTATTAAAACCCGAGCCACGTGTTGGTAGCTTGGGACCATGTGGCCATTGTAAACACTGATGCCTTGTGGGTCTTTATCTGCTGTAACAGGCTGTTTCTGTGCCTTTGATCGGGAATTAAGGCCGAATTAGTCTGCTGAAAGCATGTTAGTAAGAAGTTGAAGTTTTTAGACTTGATGAAACTACGGAGCTTGTTTGGTCAGGAGCCAACAGAGACTGTATCTGGCTTCCATTGTGCTGTTCGGAAGAGTTGTTATGTATTATGTAATGTCACCAGCACTATTTGCATGGAGCTCCCCTTCCATCCACCCCACACACTAATTATAATGTCCAACCACTTATCAGCTTAAATGTCAATATTGTTGTAGGAAAGGTCAAGTTCCCACATGATAACCAGCAGACAGTTCGGGATCATCAGCAGGTCAGGTTCCTCCCACATCTTTTTGTTTTCCTGCATACACCAGTTGGAGAAATTACGAGAGAATTATGAGTGACAGCAGAAGATGAGGGAAGGCTTTGTCAGACAGCTGCTCTCTCAGATTGTCTTTTGTTTCAGGGATGGAGGCCCACTTAAACTCAATTTACTGGCCGAAGCATATTGACATAAATCTTTAATGAAGTACATTTTTACTATACGTCACAGTAATAATGTTAAGATGGTGTGAAAATATGTTTTGTAAGAAAAATGGTTCATTAACAAGATGACATTAGCACACCAACTATATATTAATCAATATATCACTGGGCTCAACAGCAGAATATTTTAGACCGTGTCAGAAGGCAGACGGGAGAATAATCTCTACAGACACAAACTGCATATAATTACTTATTAATAAATACATGCTTTTAAATTTAATTCTTCTGTTTCCCGGGCTACTTTATCAACACATGAATTATGGCTGCAAATAACAATTATTTTCTCATCGAATAATCTGCAAATTATTTTCTCGATTAATCGTTTTGTCAGAAAATGTCAGAAAATATATATTCCCATTGCTTGTTTCATTTGACCAACAGTTTAAAACCCAAAGATATTCAGTTTACCATCATATATAGCAAAGAAAAACATCAAATCCTCACGGCTGAGAAGCTGGAACCAGAATCAGAATCAGAATCAGAAATACTTTATTGATCCCCGGGGGGAAATTGTACAACCAGATAATGTGATGAAAAGGTTTGTCATTTCTGCTTGCAAAATGATTGAAACGTGAATAAGAAAGTGAATAATCGACTGATGCAGCTCTAATATGATTATATTTGTAGATATAAATAACTGTTTAACAATGGTACAGAATATCCGGTCAGCCTGCATTTGACCCTTTCATACCAGCATGCTAATAAGGGTTAATCCCTGTGTGTCACTGTTAACACAAGACTGCAATTGTAGTTGCAATCAATGCCAAACCACGGAATTACTCAAAATATTGTAGCCTGTGTTTTCTAACAGAGTTTCCGAGTTCAGTAAGAGGTCATTGCATCACGTACACTGGAAATTCAACGATATTGTAACATGAAAGGTAATGCAGCAACTCATTCTACAGTGAGGTAAATAAAGAGCAAAGCAACATCTACTGTAAGGTTATAGTAATCTCATAATAAACCCAGCAGCGATATGGATAATGTGTGTTAATGTGTTCAGACCAACCTCCAACACAGATAATGAGATAATATCTTGTTGGATGTCGGAAATATCAGGGGAAAGTACGTTTTGTGCGGAGATTCAAGGGCATGCTTTGAGTAGTATGCAGATCAGTGTGTGAGTAACAGAGACAGCCTGGAGCTGAGACAAGCAAGGTGCCCAAAAGCTCAGACTGAAGGTCAGAGGTCACTGATTAGGAGATGGTGACTGCCTGAGTGGAGCTTCAAGCCAGACTGTCCCTCTGATCTCTCCCCACCTAAGCCTCACCTTCCTCACACCACCCCTCCCTTTGTCTCTCTCACTGTCTCTCGTCCTCTCTCACACACACACATTTGCTCCACTATTGTCTCATTAATATCATTGCCATCTGCTCCATATGTAACAGCCCAATTAGAGAGATGCCCTTTGACCCTACCTGTCCAAATTTAATTTGAAGGCCTATGGCCATCGCTGCACACTCTTCTATCCTCACACAAACACATGCACACATATATAATCACAGCATGCTTATAGTCTGTCCAGACTTTGACCTTTCATTGTGGTCTCTCTACAGGGCCTGAGCTGATTTGTCAGCCTTCTGTAGGTTTGGTTTTCACCCCCCAAGTGTCCTCTGGATATCAGCTGACCATGGTGGTCTGAACAGAGGAAACGCAGGGAGAAAGCCTGGCACAGTGTGTGTTCACTCTAACACAGGAAGGCTCGACCAGCGGAAGAGCAGAGACGGACCGGAGCGAAGAGAAGAAGCATATTCAAACACAAAATGTCTCAAAACAGAGAACTGGTGTTTTTCTACATAAACTATAAACTCTCCCAGAGAAACTATCCTCTCGACCACGTGGGACTCATAGAGCCTCCGAACAGGACTGATGGGGGGGGGGCAGGGTCGGATGAGGAACAGAGGGTAGAGACGCACGCCAACGGGACTTTTAATGGCATGAGTCCCGGGACCCCTCCAGCGTCCCCGCTGAGGCAGCAACGGTTGCCGTCAACGACGAACCTGGACGCGGTGAAAGAGGCCCTCCGGGACTCGGCCAACGAGTTTGAGCTGCGGTACGCCCGCGCCTTCAGCGATCTGCACAACCAGCTGCACATCACGCCAGCCACGGCCTACCAAAGCTTTGAGAACGTGATGGACGAGGTGTTCCGGGACGGAGTCAACTGGGGCCGCATCGTAGGGCTTTTTGCTTTTGGCGGGGCGCTGTGTGTCGAGTGCGTGGAGAAGGAGATGAGTCCGCTGGTGGGCAGGATCATAGAGTGGATGACGGTCTACCTGGACAACCACATTCAGCCCTGGATCCAGAGCCAAGGAGGATGGGTGAGTCTTACACACACACACACTCACAAAGAAAATCGTGCTTAAGTGCTTGCAGTATGATGCTGTTTGCTTGTATACCCTTCAACATTACTGGGTTCAATTATATGGGTGAGGGAAGCTGAGGTCACCTGTATGGAAAATTTCCATGTTGACACTTATTCTCCACACCACAGCTGGCACCTACACTGGAGAACAGCAGTCAGTTGGAAAATAAGAATAAATCCTGTGCTTATTTTTCCAACTAGTTCTGGAAAAGGCGAACTGCTTTTGTTCATATGATAGTGTTTTTGGTTGTATATGCCGTTTCAGATGTGGTTCTCTGTCTCTGTTAAATATTTGAAGACCAGATTACTGTGTTGGTATGTTGTATGCATCATGTGCGTGACCAGCTGCCTGGTAGTGATTTCTATCTCACTGAGAAAATCCAGAGCATAGTTTTTTATATCATACGTGTTGCGACTTGGCTAATGCAGATGGGCCCAGATAAGCCAGCATGCTAACATTTCAACTGTATCAGCCTATTGTGACATGGCGGGGGCTTTGCAACCAGCGTAAGAGAGAAGGCTTCAGATTAGATATAATAGGGAAGACCAAGATAACAGGCAGCACACGCATGATATAAAAAACCGTATGTGCTTAAAGACAGTAAAAACAGAATGTTTGTGTGGTCAGCAGCTGGCTCAGCTGTTCTCTAATTGATCAGCAGCATGGAGCTCAATGAGCTGAATCGAAGTGGGAGCTTAACAGGCTACATCAGGGCTTTGTAGCTCTGCAGTCTGCCTGCCTGGGGATCGAAGTTCTCTCATCACAGGGCGGGATGAAGTCCAGGGCTTTTACAGATAGCCCTTTGTTTTACTCTGGTCAGTTGATTGGCTCTGTGCTTTGCTTTTTTTTCTTGTTCTTCCACTATCTGTCCATGTTTTCTTCCCTGCCCTGTCCTCCCTTACGTTATGTTATGTTCTTCACCAAGGCAGCTGCATTTCTGGTGTTAGCCGGAAAGTGGGTACATCCTGGTACTGACAGTCCGAGCCTGTGTTTATGTGTGTGCACGTGCGCTCATGAACACCTCCAGGACAGTTAAGGGCAGCTCTTTTCCTTTGTACCGGCCATTTGATGGTATGAAGGAGAGCGGGGGGCGTAGGGAGGGGCTGTTTATATTTTCTCCGGCTCCTTATAACTCTAGGTCGAAGGTTGATTCTATGGAAAGTGACATCCCAGTGGCTTAACAGCGTACCTAGAAGAAAACCCCATTGGGCAGACAGTGGCTTTGCTTTTTATTTCAGTGTTGGTCTGAAACCTGGAGATAACGCAGAGGAGAGGGGGATAGTATGGACAAGGTTATGGAAACAGGTGACAGGTATGACATGTGATAGTAAAGGCTAAAGCTTTGCAACAGACTGACGTTAGTTGTTCCTTTGTTGAAGGGATGCTGCAGCATCCTCCTTACCAGCTCCCGGAGGTTTGGTCTCATAAATACACTGCTACCCCATTGCTGGTTCTGATGTTTTTAGCCGTTCTAGCAGTATTACTAGGGATGGAAAGGTTGTGCTGTCGCTTGGTCCGTCCACCACTTTGATCCAGATTGAAATATCAACAACTCCTGAATGGATTTCCATAAAATTGTGTCCCCAGAAGATGAATCCTCCCATGACTTTTCCTCTAATGCCACCATCAGGTTGACACTTTTGGTTCAGAGTGAAATGTCTCAAAAACTATTGGATGGTTTGCCCCAAAATTTTGTACACACTCATGTCCCCTTCAGGATGAACTGTAGTAGCTTTGGTGATCCTCTAACTTTTCATCTAGCGCCACCATGAGTCAACATTTTAATTTATCCATTACTTCCTGCAAAACTAATGACAGTCCCATCAGCCTTTGTGTTAAGTGCTAATTGGCAAATGTTAGCATGGTGAACATTATCTGCTAAACATCAGCGTGTGAGCATTGTCATTGTCATTGTTAGCTTGTTGACATTAGCATTTAGCTCAAAGCACCCAAGTACAACTTCACTCGACTCAGTAGACCTCCGTATAGCTAAAAAATACAGAGATAATAGGAAAATAATTTTATTACTTAATTTAATTATTATTATTTTGTTACCTACACAGCTGTTTGTAGAGAAACAGTAAGAACTTGTTCACAAACTGGAGGCACATGCAGGATGGAAATAGAGCAACCATGAAAAGGTCGATCTGATGGTTGATATCATTTCTCATCCTGACCACGAATAAATGCTTTTACCATCACTGTCGTCAGCATTACAGCAATCAACACATCTGTCATGTGTGGTTGATCTCCATGATCTCATGTAGTCAGAATTATCCAGGCACCCACACACACTCCCTCAAACACACTCACACAAGACAATTTTGCTTAAGTTGGACCACCAGTTAGCATGCTGTAGCTGCGTAGGGGCTTGCATGTCAGAATAACCTAGATTTGGAGAAGTGAATGACTTCATCTGAAATGTTGAATGATGTTGGAGCATCCACTGGTATGGTTTCACTTCTCCTACCGCCGGATAACATTGTCTTGAGCACATGATGCCACTTCCGTCCCTACCAAGGTTTGTATAATTCACTTTTATACTGTTGATCCAATTGCCTGGTGCTGGGGAGATAACATTGGCTTGATGTGTGTCCCGTGTCAGTGATTCAAAAGTTGCCACAGGGGCAGTCCCAAGCTGCAGTGGTGGCAAACTAAAATATACCACTAGTCTAATATCATTTCTTTCTCTTCTCTGTGGTTTGTCTGTTCAAAGCCAACCTACACTTTCCCTGAAATGAGTCTCAAAGTAAAACCACATGAGACTTTGCTGTTCTTCCTTCTTTCTGTCTTTTATTTCCCTCTTCCTTCCTTCCCTCCCCTGACACCTCCTCATAGGGATGAAGCACAGAGCCGTTGGCAGATGTGGGATCCTGAGTATAGCTGTGAGGCAGGTGTGCCCTTAGTGTTAGCTGATGAAATATTAGTCTGCTCTAAGCAGCAGCAAGGTCACTCTCTCTCTCTCTCTCTCTCTCTCTTTCTCTTTCTCTTTCTCTCTCTCTCTCTCTCTCTCTCCCTCTCTCTCTCTCTCTCTCTCTCTCTGGGTGATTTAAATGAATCTTTTGCAGATAATCTCAAGGTAAAGTGATCAGTGTTGGCATTATTTATTATTTTGAGCTCAGGGGTGTCTCCCAAAAGTTGAGAATTTACAGTATGTGTGGTGGTCTTAAGCTCCGTAACCTGACACAATCTGACTGAGAATAGACTCCAAAACAGCATTGCATTCACAAGATAACACCTTATTAGGGAAGCAGTATTTGTTTCCAATATTATTGTCTAGAGCTGAGACAATAAGTTGATTAATCGATGAGCAGATTGACAAAAGAATAACCTCACCTTTAGCTAACATTTTGTAAACAAAAAATTGAAATAATGGTTAATTCTGTCTGAGTTTCAGCTGCATTTTCAATACATAAACACAAAGAAAAAGTGAGACAGTTGAGTATCGAAAAAGTGAAAGGTGTTTTGCACAACAGAGCAAACCTTGCTGTCATAAAAACGGATAAAGCCTCAGCCTAAATGATCCCCCCAGAGCTCATTTTGGAGCCTCCCCTGTCCAGGAGGCTGAGATATTTGGTTGTAGCTTGGGATGTGAGATAAATATGCTCAGCCAGACTCTCCCTCCACAGCCTGTGGTTTTAAAAGAAGCGCAGGAGTAAAGCCATATATTGTCAGATAATAAACCTTGGCAGAGACAGTGCTGTCGACCTAGTAATGCTGTTTCCAGCAGAGCAGGCGATGGCAGTGATTACTCAGTGGAGATTGAGCTGCCTCAGGGTGGGGGTACGGGGTTATTACCAATTATAGATGAATAATATCTCAACCTGCTACTGGGGGAAACAATGTTTTTTTCCCCTCTGACAGACTAATAAAGGCTAAACTCATTTAGAAGAACCACACTGCCACGGTCTGGGGAAGCTTGGCTGGAGCTGGATGGGGATGGGGGGGGGGGGGTCCAGTGGAGAAACGAGGGAAAAAAAGAGACCATTATCCCAGTTGTTCTGCTTTGTGCTGTCAACGGTCTCGGTAAGGTCAAGGAAAAGTTAACTACATGAAAAATGTCCTCAAGCAGTGAGTCTGTTTATATTGCCTAGTTTTCTTAGCCTGTTTTTTTTTATCACCTCTGCCACTTATGGCTGTATACACTACATGTTGTTATGCCATTCAGCACTAACACTTCAGTCATGACTAACAAGGTTTGTGTGTGTATCAAAGCCTGATATATCTTATTCCTCTGTGCCACAGAGCTCCATTCAATCCAAACACTAGTAAAAACACATCAATGAGCCGCGATGTTGGTTCCCTCGTTACCATGAACACACACACTGTAGATTTTACTGGTTCAATCCCACAAACACCGTCCTGCTGCTGGAATTACTCACGAGAGCACCATATGTGTATTATTTCGCAGCTAAAAATAGTCCCAGACAAATTCACTATTTACTCCTGATGAAGTGGCTTTTACTACTACAGTGCCCAGCTGCTTTCGGAAATTGCAAAAAACAAAACTATATAGTCATGATCAAAAGATTTACATCTTCAGTAACCAATGGCCACAGACAGGGTAGGAAAGTTGGGAAATTTTGACACATTTTTTGGTTTGATCATGTCATAGGAGTTGTTTACAATAACAAAAATGTACAATATTGTAACATAACTGGTGTGTTTATCTACATGTGTGATTATGAATGTATGCAGGCTAGGGGTTAGACACTGAGGGTGTAATTTAAGGCCTATGGAGGGTAAGTCCATTGACTTGTTTTGACAAGGAAAACACCTGAGCTCCCTTTGTGCCATTCTCCTTGGCAGACTTATTTACTCTCTCTCTCTCTCTCTCTCTCTCTCTCTCTCTCTCTCTCTCTCTCTCTCTCTCTCTCTCTCTGTAATTAACATGCACATAGGATAGTCAGTTAGATCCTCAGAGTCGTCTGTCAGACTACCCTACCGGAGAAGAGCAGGAAATCTCTCCCCTGGGACCTATCCAGCCCGCCTCCATCTTTCTCTCTCTCTCTCTCTGTCTCTCTCTTCCTCTCACACCCCCCACCCTTCATCTTCTATACATCTCTCCCTCTGTTTCTCTCCCGTGTTCTGCCATCTCCTCTACGTGCACGCCTCCCACTGCCACCATTCGATTTTTGTCCCTTATTTTTCTATCTGTACCTCCCTTCCTCCTCGCCCCTCGTCCCCTATTCATCATTTTTGAGCTCCTTTATTTCCCCTCTTGTCTGTCCTTCCTCCCCTTTTCCCTCCTCCGTTTCATCCCTTTCCCGCCATCTCTACATCCATCAATGTCTTGTCTACCTTCCAGACTGTAGTGATTAAACATATTACAGAGCAGACATGCTACCACACGCCTCCTCACTCTCGCCGTTTACCCTGTGTACCCATGTTTGTCAGTTTGTTTATCAAAAACGCACACATTGCCCCTAACATTGTCATCAGCATTATCGATTTCCTCTGACTTGATCCCTGCTCACCACCCCCACACCTCCACCCCCACCTAGGCAGCTCCAACCATCCCTTCATCTTTCCTTCTTTTACTCCCTCCTTATCTCGTTCCATCCCACCCTCCTCCTCCTAATGGCTGGTGTGTGGCTAATTAGGAGAGCTGTTTTTTTTTTTTTTTTGCAGCTTTCTGGTTTTTGCTTTAAGGACAGTGTTTTGCTCATCAAGCAAAGTTTCCATGAACTGATTGTGTGTTTGTTTGTAATCACACAGCGTGGCGGCTTGTTGTTGTCTCATACATTTGAGCATTTTATAGCATGGTAGCGCGCTGCAGAGGGGAGGGGACAGCGCAAAGTCAGACTGGTCACGTGACTACCTCAAACAAAGGACCTGTGGCCACATACACACACACAGGAATTTGCTTTACTGGCTTTTTGGTTCAGCCCACAGGTGGGTCGTCGCTTTGCAGACAAAGCCTTCGCTGAAAAGGATGCGCGGATCTAAAAGCGACTTTGTCGTCGTCTCATTCTTTAACTTGTGACACACACACAGACAATGCTCCCGCAAACCCTTTTTGCATTGGATCAATGGTGGGCACTTTTGTTCGAGCGTCAATATACGCCTCTGTGTGGTGGGCGGCTCTATGCAGATTGATCTGAATGTTTTCATATGAATGTAGCTGCTCAGCCATGGATGTCTCTCTATTGTTTTTGTATGCATGTGTTTAAGCTCACGCATTAGTTCTCCATGATCTGTGAGATCCGACATGTGTATGTATATGTGTGTGTGTGTGTGTTTGTACTCAACGGTGTGTGTCAGAGTCACAGCTTGAAAATGGCAGCCAACAGATTGTATGATTCAGTTGCCTCCAGCTCCATGACAAGAACATCAGGCTGATGTCACCTGTTTTTTAGGTGTGTGTTGATTGTGTTTATGTGAGTCCGTGGAAATGTGTGTCCTACATGTTTGTATAGAGACTCTTGTTTGCCTTTAAGGAGAGGGACGTTTCCAAACCATTCTTGTGTGGATGCAGTAGGCGGCTACATGCTCACGTTTGAGGAAAATTGGACTGTACCATTCCTGCAGGATCATCCAGTCTTCCTTTCGCCCTATTTTAGATGTGACAAACGTGTGCATTTGTGTGTCACCCTGGTCCTAATGCCCTTTGCACCAGATGTGGGTGAAAATTTGCAATCATTTTATTGTAGAACCACAGTGTATTTTGATGCATAAGTTATTTTAGCTCATGAATGACGCAAACTCAGTGAATTGATAACCACTCGCACACTTGATCCGTTCTATATAAGTCATTGCTAGAGCAGGCCTTTAGACAACAACTCCCCTCTGTGTGTGTGTGTGTGTTTGTTTGTGTTTACAGCTACAGTCATGTGACAGACAAAACCTGTAGCCCTGGAGAACACACACACAGAGGGACATCAATACAGTCTCTAATGACTACATTTTCTGCCTTTAGACTGCACCAGAATCTCCATCTCTCTTTTATGTCTTCTTTCTCTCATTTAGAAGCACACACACTGGTGTCACAACGGCGAGACGGCCGTATGTTCCACATCCAGACGTTGTTTATGTATACAGGACAGATATCCAGCTGTGTAATAGATGAGTGTGTGTGTGTGTGTCTATACTGCCAGCACACTGCAGAGCGTGGAGCTATTAGAGTGGCTTTGCCAGACGGGTAGACATCAGACTTCCACTGTGCCATTGCACCATTATGTGGTGTGTATGGCAATGTGTGGCGGAAGATGAGGTTAGAGAGGGGCAGATGCAGATGGCGAGGAAGGCAAACAGAGAGGAAGACGAGGCTGGTGACTCAGCTAGATGAGGATGCAGTATGTAGGTTAAGAGGTTTCACTGCATGTATGTTGTGTGTGTGGTGTACATTTCTATATGTGCAGCTCACATGTTATATGAACAGAACAGCTGGATGTTTGTGGTGCAGAGTGAAGACACTGCATTTGGTTGCGTACGTGCTGCTCCACTTCTCCGAGGCTTAGTGGTGAAATCAGGTCACAAGCAAGTCTTTCCCCCCTCCTTCCATCTTCCTCTCCATTCGCCCCTCTCCTGTCTTCTTGCCCACTCCATTTTTTTTACTTCTCCTCCAGCCCACATCCCTACCCTTTCCCATGCGACATATTCTTTTCTTTATTTCTTCCATCTTCTGTCTGCAGCCGAGTGTAAAGCCTAAGCATCTGCCCGCATCCTTCTCCTCTCTGATTGCATTTCATTCCTCTCCATCTCTCTCTCTCTATCTGTCTCTTCCCTGCTCTCTGTTTCCTCTCTCTGTGCTCATATCTGTGATCAGATTATGAGGCATATCATGGGATTAGTGTGTCTCATGGCATGTATTAAAGTGGGAGAGCTGAGGGATGCATAGAGAGGGTTGATGAGTATTTCATGGTAATGCGGCACCCAAGCTCATATAGCACTAAATGATGATAAAGAGCATCAAGGCCATCATCGTTATATTCATCACGGGTTGGTTTGAATGGCCAAGGGGGCAAAGCAATGAAGACAAAAGTTATCTCCAGTGTGTGCAATAAGAGAGAGGAGATAATAGAAAGAGTGAACAAAAACAGACTTGTGCAGAGCCGATGGATAGTCATCTGCGCTGAAGTGATTCTGAGGAATCTGCTTCTTTCATGTTGTCGAACTTTATGAAAATGTGCAATAAGTGATGGGAAGTGTAGTTTCTGTCAGTGAGCCTCACTGCTGCTCCTCTTCCAGCATACTTTTCTCCTCATGGGTTTCCCCCTTTTCAGTTTCCAGTCGTTTTCGTCAGCCTTTTTCTCCCCCTGCAGTCTGCTTCACCCTTGTTCTTTTGTTCTAGTTTCTTCCCATTTCTCATTTTGTCTCACACACTGCTTGTCTTTGTGTCTTTCGTTCCGTCTCAGTCTCACTGTTTCTGTCTTCCAGACAGATGGCAGGTCTCGGGGTCATGGTGAGGTGTCTGGGTGGGGTGATGGCCTACAGGGTGGAGGGTTATACTGCGGAAGACATCCAGTCAGAGAGAATCTGCGTCTTCCTTGCTTCAGCTTCCGCTCCTTCTCTGTCTTTACACTTTCCTAAACATGTGCTCTCTCTGCCAGACGTACACACACTGTCCTGAGTCCTCGGCCATCCTGCTGTGCCTCAACGGTGTATACATATGTGTGTGTGTTTGCTGACAGAATGGGGTTTTGTGGAGAGAGACAGCCCCCAGAGTGGGGCAGGGAACAGATTGGAGTCTGAGCCTCCATGTCCTGACTCATTAATCTCTTCTTTAATTCATGGTCTCACCGCCGGCTCAACACGTGCACACACACACTTGCACATGGACACACACAGAGCCAGCTCCAAGGTCCAAACGGAGACGAAAGAGTACACACAGACACATTGATGCTGGCATAAACACCAGCAAGTGTCACTACTGAGGGGAGGTTTAATTATTGAATTTCCTCATTTTCCATGCTTTCTTTCTGCTGGAAATGATTCATCACACTTCAAACCAGTTCTGCTGTCCCCTCACACCACCCCCTTAACGCCAGCATTGATCTCATGCTTAAGGTGGCAGTGATCTAGCCAAGAACGTGAAGTCGACAGGACTGTGAACTAGCTGAATGACTGACGGATGCTAACCTACCATGTAAGGTAATGCTGTGCTTTGAAGCTACTCATCTTCATTTCTGGGACTAATTGGAGCAGTTTTTGAAAGTCCTGCTTTCAGTTTTCCCTAAGGGTCATGCAGAAGAAGAATGAAGAAAGTTATTATCCCACCACTTTCTCTCAAACTCTCCCACTTTACCCAAAACATGTTTCAAAGCGTTGACAGTTGTGCCCTTTTGTGCATAGAGCTGCTGCCTGTCAGCTTGTTGTTTGAAATGTCAAGTATTCCCAGCAGCGTATCAAAAAAAATAAGTAGAGGGGAACCCCATCCAAAAGAGAAAGAAAAACAATTTATTCAAGCGAAAGCTTAAATGTAAAATAAACATGCACATTTTAAGCAATACGATTCGAATGGATGCACTCTTCTTCAGGCATCAGCGATTGTAATATGTATTTTTCATATTTTCCTCTCAAAGGGAGTGCGTTTTCATCTTTTTGGCTGTTAGCTTGAGCAGTCAGTCTTTTTTGGATTGTACTTGATACCCATTTTCCTTGTATTTTGACTCGACTTTGACCTTACCCAGCATCTGCTCTTGTCGCTTGCTGATGTAGAAACCATGACTTACCCAACATGTAAGGGGGCAGCAGCCAAATGCCTGAGTTGTGAGATCTGACTGTGCTGTGGGTGTCTCTGCTCAGTGCTTAGCTCCACAGTAATTCCTACCTGGATCATACGGGATCTCTGGCAGCCGGCCTGACTCCCTTGTTCCTGAAAACGCCTTGGCAATTGTGATAAGGATGAAAAAAGCGGCGGAAGGCTTGAGGAGGAGCAGGGAGAGAAGAAACTCGTGGAGATGATGAGGACATTGATAAGGAAGGAGGAACAGGCGCTCACTTTGTTGGCTTTTTTTTTCGTACTGGACACAGATTTCATGCTATAAAGAATGAAACTGACATCATGCAATCACTAGGCCACTAGAATGATGAAAGTGGTGATAATGAATACAGTAATTGTAATCATATGATGGTGATGACAGTCTTGATTAGGATGAGGGTTATGAGGTTGTGCTTTAACTGTGAGATCATTATTTTTATTATAACCAAACTTGTGGTGTTGAGACTGACACTGCGTTTAAAAGGGCAGCCCCTTCATTCATTTCAATGAGACTACTGTGTTGAGATAGTGGGGTAGCCAATGCAGGAGGCGCCAGCTAGAAAAAAACCCTCTATGCTATCGCTGTCTGAAAGCTTGGTGTGTCCAGCAACGCTGGTAGTTCTTCCCATAATGACTAGGCAAGAGACTTTTTAAAATGTATGAAAAAAAAAATCAAAAACTGAAGTCTCTCATTTACAAAAGTATTTAGAGCCTTTATTCAGTGCCTTGTAGAAGCACTTTTGGCAGCAATTCCACTTTCTTCTTGGGTATGTTTCTACAAGCTTAGTGCACCTGGCAGCCACTCCTGTTCTTCTTGGCCGATCTTCTCAAGCTCAGTCAGATTGGATGGGGGAGTGTCTGTGAACTTCAGGTCCCTCCACAGGTGTGCTCTGGGCTTTGTACGTTGGCCATTCAAGGACATTCGGAAACTGATTCCCCAGCGTTATTTTGGGACATTGTCGTGCTGGGGGTGAACCTTCTTCTCCCAATCCCTGCAGCTGAGAAGCACCCCCATACCGCCACCACCATGCTTCACCATAGGGATGGTATTAGCCAGGTGGTGAGCAGGACCTGGATTCTGCCAGTCTTATCTCTTGGAGTTCAGTTTTTGTCTCATCAGACCAAGGCATGATTCCTCATGCTCTCAGAGTCCTTTAAATGGCTTTTGGGCAAACTCCAAGTATGCGGTCAGATGCCTTTCACAATCTGTCTGTCCACTCTGTCATAAAGGCCTGATTGACAGAGTGCTTCCTTGTGTCACAGTGGCCATTGGGTTCGTGGACTGTGCTCCTGCAAACATGGAAAGCTTTAGAAATGGTTTTCTACTAGGGATGCTAATTTAGATTTTTTTTTCCTGACCAATAGCCGATCCTTGTTAACCAATCATTAACCGTTAATCGGCAAGATTAAAATGTACTAGATTTGACAGATGTCAATGACCCATTAAAAAATTACCAATAGGCCTATTGCAAATGGGTTTTTTTTCATAAGAAAGGGTTTATTTTTCTCTAGCAGCACAAACAGCAACAGATCATGAGGATTCACACATCGACACACATTGAATCCTCCAGCGCTGAGACCAACAGATCTCCCGTGTAGAAAAATATTTTATAACTTTTGTAATAGGCTAATTAATTATCAAAAGTGTTAAAATGTGGACAATGTGATTGGATTTATCATCTCAAATACGGTGTGTCATTCTGCATGACTTACGTTTTTACAGTGTGTCTGCGCTTCATCAGGTGGCTTATCTGACCCTTAGAAGTTAATCTGCTGTTTCTTTTGATCTTGCCGAGTCACTGTGATCCGGTCATGGACTGTTTTTCACAATGTAAGGCAGAGGTCATAACACACACATCACATTCACTCACTGTACTTGAAACTTTACACACACTCTCTTTTTATATGACGTCAGCTTTTTTCACCTGCCAGAACATTATGACTCCTCCACGTGTCGCTCTCTGTGTTTCATCAGTCACAGGGATCCAGCACTGACTTTACTCTATAAACAAAAACAGATGATGTGTTGTATTCCACGCTGTAGGACACTGCCATGTACGTACGTGTGTGTGTGTGTGTGTGTGCGCGCGCACAAGGCCATGCAGTGTTCACATGCACACAGTGTCCAGAATTAGCTTTTTGGTCTATCTACCAATGGCTGGTAAACTGAAAAGATTTACCAGCCAAAATATTGTCCAGCCGGCCATAAAACGGCACAAGATACAATGTCATTAAAAACTCTGTAATAACTATTTTGAGCTTGAGTTTTCGTGGTCTTTAATCGATTCTTTTTCATACAATACCTACGACAAACACTGCATGAGTGATGAGCATTTGTGGCAGATGACCTCATTTTTATTTGCTTTTTACTGCAAGTGGCGAGTGCTCATTTTGGGCCCTGTGTGCACACATCCTCAGTGTTGCAACTTGCAGGAAGTGTTGCTCAGCTACAGCTGGGACGGATGACATTTTTAAGTGTTTGAAGAGCCAGCTTCTTCTCCTTGTGACTCTCAGAGACCATCAGGCTTTGGGTCGATGGCTTTTTGTGAACCCTCAAACTGGGATTCTGCTTTGCACCCCATGTGTTCCTTTTCTAATCCATTTCGTTTAGGGTCTCTCACAAGGTTTGAACCAAAAAACAAACAAACAAACAAAAACTATATGTACATATATATATATATATATATATATATATATATATATATATATATATATACACACACACACAATGTATCAGAGGCTTCTCTCTGCCCCTACTAGGCTTCAGGAAGCTGGCCAATCAGAGGAAAGTGGGAGGCCTTAAAGAGACAGGAGCTCAAACAGCTTGTGTCTGAGGGGCTGCATGAAGGGCCAGTATAAGTTAAATAAGGACTTTTTTGAACCGGGAATCATGCAAAGCTACTCTAGTGGTGTGCCAGAATAAAAATATAGAGCTGGAAATGAGCATAATAGGTCCCCTTTTAAGAACTGCTTTTCTATAATACTGTCTTCAGTTCTAGACAGCCCTCTCAAAGGCATGGAAATAGAGTGGATGTTTTGTGTACAGTACTCAGTCGCTGCTAGTTATGCTAGCAGTTAGTTAAATCTGCCTTAGAAGAAGTCTAGAAAAGAAACAGACTGCAAAATTCCCTTTCCTTACATTCCTTTCTGGCCATTTACTGACTGACTGTGCGGATGTGGCCACACACACACACACAGATATGCAGATATGCCCTACATAACACAGGCGCATGGAATTCAAAACATGCTCATGACTGTGTCACAGGTTTTGGTGTCAAGAACAGGTTCTGAATTGAATTCTAAATATATTAGAACTCAGCTTTTTAAAAATATTTGATTCTTCTAAAGAAT
Source organism: Enoplosus armatus (assembly GCF_043641665.1). Classification (NCBI taxonomy): domain Eukaryota; kingdom Metazoa; phylum Chordata; class Actinopteri; order Centrarchiformes; family Enoplosidae; genus Enoplosus; species Enoplosus armatus. The sequence continues at coordinate 5,006,105 of NC_092187.1, forward strand.
CCTATCTCTCTGTGTCATCATAGAAAAATGCCGCCTTTATTGATTTATTCATTGGTTTGTCTCTTTCCCACGATGCCCAGTTGCCCACAGAGCATGACCTCCGACAGTAACTTTCCACTTTACCTCAGGTGGTAATGTCCCCTCTCTCTGGATTGGACTGGTTCAAAGCTGGTTGATCTAGATTGTTTTTGTCAAGTCATTGCTATTCAGAGGGAGTGTTGCACACAAACACACACACACACACACACTCAAAGCTATGTATGAGAGCGCATGTGTGTGTGTCTAACGGGAAGAGCCTTTGTCAGCTTTCTATCACAGTAGAGAACTTTCCAGTTAGTAACTGAACACTCTGAATTCAGGACTCTGCATGTAAATGGGACCTTCAGCTTCCTGTCTGGCATCAGCAGAGGTTGCGTGGCCTGAATGTCATGTGCTCTGCGGGTTGCTCGAAAGCGGTCCTTGTCTGTTGAAGACTGTTTAGATCAGATCTTACGGGTCAGAGTTGTGCTTACATGTACAGCTGAACTTTTAATTTTAGTGCTAACCCCATTGACATAAATATCAGAACTGCAACTCATGATTCTTGTTGGCAATGAGGATGACAATCAAGCCCGAATGATACTGGATCTAAATCTTTTTATTGAATCATGACAATGCTCAACACAATCATCACAATACCAATCACAATAAGCTTGAGGTATAACAGAGAGGGGAAAAGAAGATGGTGAGGACAGGGTTGAGATAATTGATCCTTTACACAGTAAGCACACATTTTACACACAGTTATTGTGTAGAGGGAAATCTACGCAGACGCATCAGAAACCCTCGTCCAATGTGCTTGTCACTTCCTTCCGTATTTTGGCACTGAGCCTTTCCATTGCAAAAACTCTCTATATAGTTGTGTTATAGTAGGTACAACAAGTAGGGTTTTTTTTTGCCGGAATGCTATTTTTGAACAACCAAAAAGCAATGCATTTAAGTTTCACTCAATACACAAAGGGGATCTACTGGAATCAATTTTGCTCATAACACGAGGTTTATCTCTTTGAGTGAATCATAATGAAACATTGTCAAGATCCTTTTCCCATTGCTTCCCAACTCTTTCAATATTATGTCCATTATAGCTCTGTAAGCTAGTGTTTTTAAATTACTCAAACATATCTTTGACATTTCTGCAATTTTCTATTTATTGGCTGACATTTGTTATGTTATGCTGCCAATACGTTGTGATAAGCTACTGTAAAGACTGGCCGATACATATACATGGCCGATTTATAGCTCAGGCTCTAGTCTTAAGATTTCCTCTTCTATCCATTTAAGTTAAGGATTCATAATGACATAAACATCCTCACATTTGGGAAGCTGTCACCAGCAAATATTTGGCATTTTTGCTTGAATTATGTTGTCGACTAGTTTTGTCAATGAACTAATAAGCATTTATTTACACTACCAATCACTGACAATAGTTTGTTTGTGGTGTGTCAACCTTTGGTCTCAAACGCTGACAGAGATGAACAAGTTGTCCTGAATCTGCTCACACACCCTGGTGCTATCAGTATTCAGCTTGACATCACGATTGCTAATATAAATGCGTCCCCAAGTTATTGAATTTCAATTAATCTCCAGCCCCATTTTGCCCTAAAAGGAAAAGGATGTGAGCTTTTAATCGACGTCTGCTGTGTGTGTGTGTGTGTGTGTGTGTGTGTGTGTGTGTGTGTGTCATGGTCAGGGAGTTTCACAATCGGAGCATTGGAGTGTTGCAGCTTGTTATGGTGCAACACCAGAGCAACCGACAAGTTGGAGCTGATGAATGGGAAGCTGCTGCTAATGATCGTTAAAATGCTCCTTTCTCCACATGTAGCATTGGGCCATTTATCAGCCATAGAGATGGACCTACAGGCCCAGACACACTCACACACATCACACACACACACACCAATCAGCTGCTTTCCAGTAGCCGTGGCAACCAACTGCAGAATCTCCTTCCCTGTGCCCCTTCACTATTTCTCTCCCTTTCTGTCTCTTATATCCAACCTTTTGCTTTCATGAGCTAATCCTTCCCTCATCCTCTTTTTTTTCTCCCCGTCTAACGAAGAAAGAGAAAGTTAAAGACACAGAAAAGCACAGGAAAAAAAAAAGAAAAAAGGAGACGAGGCCTGAAAGCACTCTGCAGGCCGCTGCCTAGCACCTGATTTCCTCTGGGAACAGAGCGGAGATAAAGAAATAAAGGCGTGACCGTGTGAAAGGAAAAGAGAAAGGGAGAGAGTAGATAAAGAGTGGGTTTACCTGCCAGGTGGGACTAGGGGGAGTTTGAGCATATCAAACCAACAGTGCTGCCTTGACATGTGCATAGTGAGCTGACTGGTAATGCTAGTGAAGAAATAAAACAGGGGCCCCTCAGGAGTTCTGTTGATGCTATGTTGAAACTCAGATTCCCAAGTGAAGATATTAAGTTTATAGGCAGAGAGGTAATGAAATAACTGACAGAAAAGTCATTAGTTTTGTTATATTTTGAATTATGTGTACAAATGCTTAATAGTGGCAGTGGAAGTAATGATGCTGAAGGCAAAAGTCAAAGGTCGGAGAGTTAAGCATGAGGAGAGAGCGGGACACAATGGGAGAGAGGCGGTGTGTGTCTGTTTGTGTACGACATCTCATTTTAATCACTGACCACACCTGTGGCCGACACGTGAAGAGTGCATAAAATCCTGGCTCTCACAGATCAAAGTTAAAGGTGATCTATACCATTTAACTTCCAAGCCAATAAAAAAGACGGAAAAACAACAGAGAAAACAAAAAAGAAACAAAAATAAAACCTATGTAAACATAAAAGGTCATTTAAAGCAATCCCGGCACCCCAACAGTCTCCTGTATTGTGCTAACTAATATCCCATACCCTAAAATTCTTAACACATCAATGAGTCATACTGTTGCACTGGGTGACATGTTCTTTCATTACCATGAACACACACACTATAGTTTATTTTGACTCCATGCACCGTGCTGCTGCTGGAAATACTAGAGCACCGAATGTGGATTCATCCGCAGCTGAAAATAGTCCCCAACCAATGCATTATTTTCTCCTGTTTGAGCAATGTTTGCAAAAAGCTACTGCTCAGCTTTTTTTTTTAAGAAAATGATTAAGCCTTGTTAAAAAAATGAATGTATATATCCGGGACCTGTTTTTTAACGGTTTACTTTGTTAGCAGGAAACAATAGGCTTGGGTAGAGAGCCATAGACATGTTGGGGAGGTCAGAGAGAATGGAGATACAGACTAACACATTGTTGGTTTTGTTGACAATAACAAAACCAGAATATCACCGACCTTATCCTTAAAGCCACTATGTACCCTCTGGTATATGCGGGCTCTTCCAATTACGTAAAATGAGCCTGGCTGCTGCAATAAAACCTGCCAACTGCCAGCCCAAACTGCTTCAGTAAGCCCAGGTGACCAGAGAGATTTATCCCCGAATGAACACATTTGTGGGGTTTCTGTTTTTTCCAGTAGCCTGCTTATGTTTGAATATTCTTATAAAGAGTCTTGGTCTTGCATACAGAAATTGTAGACGTTTAATGTTGAGTTAAAGTGCATCTCTCTAATTGAAACATCAGTTATTGATCATTAAAGCTGCTATACAAATTCATATTAGACAAAAGAGAGCTATGAACACCAGAGGATCTTTGTCAGTCTGCTGTACCTGTCACACCCAATAATACATGAGTGAGGATATAAATATATGCGCAAACATCAAGTAATGTTGACCTTTCTACAGCATTTGAAGGAGCTTTCCTTTCCATCCCTTGGCACTACCACATAATCAATACACTTTGAGTCATAATATGTTTCCTGCCCACTGAATGGTAACATGTCTTGACATGTCCGTTTCACAGGTGTCACTCACCGGCACAAAGTGCTGTAGTTGGTTCTCTACACCCACATTCCTCACATTGTTCTGTAAGATCCGACAGGAAGGGATGGGCAGTGGTCAGACTTCCCCTTTTATTAAGAAAGACTCAAAAGCCGCAGTTTAACACTCACTCATTCAGTCATTACATGATGTACAGTACTGTACAATAACACCACGTCATTATTTTCTTGAGTACGATTTATCCATCCCTCGTGGCTAATTCCAACTGCTTTGCTTTAATGCAGCTCAGTCATCATGATGCTTAAGAGCAACTTAGCTCCAGTACTCTGTTGTCTGTTGTGGCTCACTTTGACTCCTGTGTATCCGTCCATGTTGCCATCTGTGTCATAAAGTAACATCGATAGTTCATTTTGGTTTAATGGCTAGCAAGAAGGCCAGTTTATCTTTTCTGAAAATGTTCATGTGCTGTATCAAGGCCTGTAGGAAGTCAAGGTGAGGTTGAAGCCAAATATTCACTCTTCCTTGGCAGCTTCCTCACAGGCAGACAGAAGGGAGAGAGAGACTCTTTGATTCCTCTCAGTCATTAACAAGACCTTGGTGGAGTGGGTCAGAGGGTGAGTATGCAAGGCCACTCTGTTCCGGTGAGTAAGAGACGAGGAATGACGGGGGTTGAAGGTGAAATTCTTGCCCTCTTCCCTTGTAACAAGTTAACCGTGTATGAGAGGCAGAGTGGCCTCTCAAGTTAAACCTCCAAACCTTCTTCTGTGTTGCACTCAGTTTCATACGTACAGATTCCTACTCATTGATTGGGACCATTGACTCAACGCACAAGTGTTGAAGCTTCTCTGGAATGTTTGTTCACTCTGTTTGTCAAGTATTTTACAGTAGACGTGTATGTGAGTGTGTTTATTTAGAGCTAAACCATGAATGAAAAGAGCTACTGTGAGACCAGCTTGGGCCTCTTAGAGCCCACAAACTCTCCTTCTGATCCAAAGAGCAGAGACTGCTTTAGGCAGTGGTCTCAACAAAACTTTGGCGGTAAACAAATACGGTTAGTGTGTCTGTCTCTTTCAACTTTGGCTGCGTTTATGGCTATAATTTATGTTATTGTCAAAACCAAAACACAGTTATGACCTTTTTGGAATTTTGAAACAAACAAAAACGACAGACAGGAGACACTTAAATGGGCTCGGTTGTATTATTTACCTGATCAGCTTTAAAATGATGAGCTAATTATCAAGTGCACATATAGCCTAGAATCAATGTTAAAGGTAGAAAGGGTAGTTGTATTTCTTTAATTAGCAAGTTATTTTGTGCCTATATTTTGTTTAATCTTTGAGTTTTGCATTCTGGTTAATTGATCAAAAGTGTTCATGAAGCCTTTAAAAGATCTGATTGCCATTATTCTACATTTGTCTCGGCCTCAAGCCCATTGGTTCGTACTAAAAACTGGTCACAAATAATGTAGTTTAACATTTAAAACAGGCTTAGTAATTTCCTAAACAGCTGGGTACTGCAGTTTTTAGCAAACGTTACTCAAACAGGAGGAAAGTGTGTTTTTGTTGGGGACTACTTTCAGCAGCGGATTAATCCACATTTGGTGCTTTAGTGAGTATTTCCAGCTGCAGGATGGCGTATGTGGGATTGACTCAAAATAAACTACAGTGCCCATGTTCATCATAATGAAGGAACATGTCAGCCAGTGCAACAGTGTGGCTCATTGATGTGTTTTTAGTAGCTTTTGGACAACAATGGAGCTCCATGGCACAGAGGAAGAAGATAAATCAGGCTTTAGACACTTGTTAGTAGGATCAGTTTATTGTTGGTTTTGGTTTTTCATGGGATTTGTTGACTATAACAAAAATGTTATGTCACCAGACTTACCCTATAAGACATGGTGGTGACAAAGGGCTCTCAAAAAACTTGCTGTTACTGTAACCAGTTTAACACCATTATTATATTATTATATGTATGTCACTGGTCTGATGACACATATATTGAGCTGCCAGTAAGTTTCTGGTTAAGGTTGTAGCTCACGCAACAGAAATGAAGTCATCACTGCACACCCCACCTTATCTTCCACCAGCACATCACACCCTACATATTCTTAGAAATATTAGCTGCTGATTTGTTTCCTAAGAACACAGCATTGTAGTTTGGCACAGATGTCACAAAATCTAAAACAAACTAGGGCTGCAGTTAACGATTATTTTCTTCAAATTGCTAATCCTGTCCAACCAACAGTCCAACACCCAAAGACTCTCCATTTACTGTCATAAGTGACAAAGAAAAGCAGCAAATCCTTAAATTTAAGAAGCTGGAACCAGCAAATGTTGACTGGAACTACTTATCGATGATCTAAAACAAACACACCTCCCACTTACATGTATATATTTTCAAAGTCGTGCTGTAACTATGCAGTCTCATTATTTGTGTGTTTCCTGAGTACCAGTCAGTTTCATTGTTCAGGCATTTGCAGTGGTCCACTGGTGATGATGTCACCACATCAGACAGCAAGAGAAACTGGAGCGTAAAAGAAACCTAGGCTCCACAGTTCTGTTATCAAACACAAATCAGGATGACTTCAAACTCCTGGAATGACTCAGGAATGACACCCCTACGCCTCCTCATTCCTCGATCAAGCCCTTTCTCTCTGTGAGCCATCTCTGACCCCCCTCTACTTCTTCATATTGTTTCACTCGTATGCCCAAGATTACCCAAAGATGTTTCAGCGTGAAGCTTTATTCACACAGCCACACAATCAATGAATAACGATGGTGCATGTTTTTCATGCTGTGATTGGTCACACTGATGGGACATTCCTGTCATAGATATATCATGTAGTTGAAAGTGGCAGTTTTTTGATTATAGGCTGCAATGTACAGCACCACCCACTGTGCTGTTATCTATATATCGGCTTATAGTCATTGTTTTTATCCTAAACACGAAATACAAACAATCTTGATACGGATCCCTTAGTAGTTGGGTGTTTTTTAAAAATCAACTAGTCAATGCTCTCTGGTGGACACACTATCTAATAGTAACACTTTTACAAAAACAAATGTATAATATACAGTCTGATTTCACCACTTTATCATCCATTAAGGAAATTAAAGTGTAGTAATTGAGCTCTTTTGCTGCTGCTGCTTCAATTTGTTTTTAAAGATGTGTATTGCGCATACGCACACATTAATATTTCTCCGCTGGATTAAAATGGAGGCCCTGACCTTTTTATTTACCCATTGCCATGGTGAAATGTGTCATTGGAGCTGAATTGATGGTGGCTTCTTTTTTAGTCAGCATGCACGTGTTTAACTCGGGGTGAGGAGTTTCCGATCTCTGTGTTAGTCAACTCAGGGTTAGGTTCAGATTGAGATTCGGCTTTCTAGAACAGGGCAGAGGTCTCTGGCTAACACCACAATAATATCCTCTACTTAATTACTCTCTGTTTCCAGCAACATCCCTCCCTTCTTCTTCCTGTCCTTTCTCAGGGTAGTTTCCAGTAACAGCCCCCCCCCCCCCACACACACACACACACACACACACACACTCCATATAAGACCTTCTGTCCTGCCTGTTGAATCCACCTCTGACTAAGAATCAGACATCTGAATTAGTCATTTTCAGACTAAATGCTCCTGATTTGAAGAGCATTAGCCTCACAGATCATGTTTACTGAGGTGAAGTGTGGACAACAAGAGCATGGTCAGTAGTGACTCAGTGGTCCACGTCCAGCTGATCCACCGTTTGTGTTTGTATGTGAGCCTGACTGGTGCCTCCTTGTGGCCTCAGATTAAAACTGCGGGCTCTGCAGCCCATTTCCAGGAAATGATTTCAGTGGGCGGCGATGTAGGCTCAGCAATGTGAGGACAACGGTGGGAAAGAATGTCAGCAGCAACAACGGTTCTGCAGGGATCTGCTGCAGAACTGATGGGATGCCGGAGAGGGGAGGGGAGGGGTGGTGGAAATTTTTTAAAGCAAGAGTTGCTGTGACCGGGTCTCAATGCTGAATTTAATGTTGTGGGTTTTTCCTTTAATCAATGAGATCTTGTTGTTACTGTGAACGGTATGGATGCAGGTGGTTTTTGGGGCTTTTCGCTGTTCGTGAGATTACCTTACCTGTATGACTGCTGCGGTGGATGGAAATTTCAACATGTGACCGTGTGGGTTCTCTCCACAGTCATTCGGATACTCAGCTGTGGGTGGCCCCGTAGCCGTCTGCTTGTTTGAGGCCTAGAGACCTTTTCAGAGGGGAAGCCACCTGAACCTGTCTGTTGCTTTTGTCTTCAGTGGGGAGTTTTGGGATGTATGCATGCATGCAGGATTTTTTTTTCTTCCAGATTTGAATACATCACACATAGTCAGCAGCAAAAACCCCGGTGTTAACCCTTTTTCTTTCCCCTTTTCTCTCTTTTTTTCACGTCTGCCAGGAGCGCTTTGCCGAACTCTTCGGGCAGGACGCGGCAGCAGAGAGCAGGAGGTCTCAGGAGAGTTTCAAGAAGTGGCTGTTGGCGGGGATGACCCTGGTGACCGGGGTCGTGGTGGGCTCGCTCATCGCCCAGAAACGCCTGTGAAGGAGGATACACTACAACTCTCCTAACACCCCCGCCCCTCCACCCACCCATGACCCTCTCCATTGGCCTACTTCACTACCCTCAACCTACACACCACGGAAGTTTAAATGAAGGTCCCGTTTGTCTCGTCAGAACTGAGAATCCTCACATGTTGTTGAACTTTTGAGAAGACAGAGAAGAGGAAGAGTTACTCGTATTCATGTGTTCACCTTATTCCACCCTGATGAAAAAGATGTGGTTGTCCAGAAGCAGACATGTTATTCTTTCATTCACTGAACCAATTGTTCATTCTATCCCTTTCTCCACTGGTTCCTGTATTGTTTTTCTTCCTTTATGTTTGTATGTATTAGTTTTAACAAATTTTGGTTTTCCCTTTTTTGTCCTCAAAAGAGGCTAAAACTGATTCAAGTCTTCACAGTTAACCCAAACCTGTCTGATATCCTGTCTGTGTGTTGTGGGGCCCGGACTGCTGTACGTGTCCCGTCTTGAAGCCTGTTTTGTTGCCCACAGACAGCTCTACAATAGCTTTGTATGTGCCATATGGAGAGTGAAAGCAGGGGAGGATGTAGCACCTGCCCATGAACAGCTTCTGTAGTTCCCATTTCCTGCCAGCCATCCTGATCGCCAACACATACAGTATAACATCATAATCCATGACTCCCTACGCTGATTGTTTTGTCTTCCCCCTGTCCTTCATGCCTTTTGGTTTTGTGTGAACCGTAAACGGAGTTAAACAGATTTTAGTTAACAAAACATGCGAGTCTTAAACTAAAAACCTAATGGGAAACAAACTGCTCTGCTTGTTTGTGTTTGTTGGTGCGTTTGGTTTTTGGATTTGTGAACCGTTAAAACCCCACTGCTGCCGCTGATCCGTGCTTTATGGTCATACTTGGCCTTGATTTTATCCTGTTTGTGTTTAGTCAGCCTGCTGAGTGCCAGACCACTGTGTGTGGCAAGTTCTTAGAGTCGGTGCAGCTGAGTTCACACGAGCAGGGCGCCATGGCTCAGACTCTCCATGTTTACCACACAGTAGCTGAGGAATGCAGCAAATACTGTAGCAACACACACACACAACAGATAGAGCGGCAACGGTCACAGCGACACTCACACAGCCTGAAAGACTCTTCAGTCGTAACTGTCTTAAGGGTTGGATATCTGGACATTTTCATTTTGGAAACACTTTATTTTAACCCCCTCTATTTAGCATGTATATAACACACTATAATGTAATTGTAAGCAGGTATGAGGACATTTTAAAGTGTTTATTAATGTATTTGTCAACAACATCTCCTATGTCAAACAGTTAATAAATGATTGACAAGATAACACAGTTTTAATCATATTTAATAATATATGATTACACACGTGAACAGATCATTCAATGGTAAATTCTTCACTCCACGGCCACTTACTAGATTTATTCCTGAAGAAGATGCATTTCAAAATGGATAAATTCAATAAGAAATATAATTAAATATAATAAAGAAACACTTGCACATATTTCAGCCGGACCGATGCTGACATGAATCTGATTTCTTTTTTTTTTTTTTAACATAAACACATAACACAAGCAAACAACCTTGATATGGAAGCCTTAGATTTGTTGTTGTTGTTTTTATTTGACCAAGATACTGTATATACTGAGTGGGATATTTTACAGTGTAAAAAGCAACTTGTCAGCGATCTCTGGTGGACAAACTATGTAATGGTGACACTGTTTCTAAATGACCTCAGACCTAGTTTGGCTTTTCTGTGCTGCAGTTTCTTGTCACTTATACGCCAGCACTGCATTATCTGCAATGAGTTAATATCAGCCGATATATCGTCCTGGCCAATTTATTGATCACGCTCTAATAACAACTGTGTTATATTGATATTCATTCATTATCTGTCATACAAGATACGAAGTTATGAGTTACAATTGTTGAAAAAAAAATGCACTAACACTTGAAATATCGGTTTACAACTACCTTGTAGTGTGCTAAAAACAATTCATTTATTGTTTGTGGAGCTGCAACAGTTAGTCAGTTGATCGATAAGTCAGTGTCAATGACGATTAATAATTTTCAAGCAAAATCAACAAAAATAATCAGCTTCTCACATGTGCTGCTTCTCTCTTATGTTATGTAATCGTAAATTAAATATCTTTGGGTTTTGGATTGCTGGTGGGCCAAAACGAGACATTTGAAGACTTGGGTGCTGGGAAATTGTGACATTTTTCACTATTTTCATTTTATAGACTAAATGATTGAGTAAAGACCTTGCAGCCATATTTGTTTATACTGCTCAATAGGGGGGTTAAAATAAAGTGTTTGAGTCATTTCAGTTATCATTTTTGCAATAAAATCCTAATCATGTGCAGCAATGCTCAAACAGAAGGCTATTTTTCCCTTTTTTTTTTTTTCTCTTTGTGCTAATTCAATAATCATTCCTTATGTTTGAACCTTCACATTCATCAATGACACAGTTATGCTTCAGAGTGAACATCATTGCCTTTTGAAGATTTATGTAGCAAACTGATGAAGCAGCTGTCTTTGAGGAGGCAGTAGTGCAGTTCTGCATCAGACGTCGTTTGAGTTAGATTTGATTAGAAATGTGTCACTATGTGTCTGTTTACCATCTTAAGCCAATCTGCAACTGCCAGTGGCTGTGGGACCGTAAAACTAGACACCCAAACCTTCATATCTCATCTCACACACACTCACTCACAAGTTATCCACGCATTGCTTTCACAGTCCACACCCTCCCCTTCCGCTTCTCCTCCTCCTCCTCCTCCGTCCTCCCCAGACACCTCAAATCTGTCAAATCTCCGTCCGTCTCTCCTCCTCTTTCCCTCTCCATCCAGCTCCACCTCTTCCTCTGCGGTCCCCGGGCTGTCACTGCACCTAGTCACGTGTGTCAGTCACAGCTGGCCCACCTGCTGCTTCACACAAACACACCTCGGCACGCACGCACGCCTGTAACGTACACACCTGCCAGTCACATGTAGTCCACGAGAGACGGGGAGAAGGAGGCTTTGTCTTTGTTCCTAAACATCTTTAATTTAGCTGAAGTCGGAGGAGTGTTTGTCGCCTGGCGTTTCACGCACCAACAACTGGCAGCTCGACTCATTTACTGGGAAGGGAGGGAAGCTGGGGGGGGGGGCACTCCTCCCTGTTCCCAGCGCTTTAATCTTGATCTTATTCCAAATACGGTCTCTAGCTATCAACAACATGTGCTGGGTTGTATTCATGTGTGTTATATCAGCACAGTAAAGCACAACACAGCTCTGGTGCAGGGCAGGCAGGTGTCCTAGATTGTTCCATGTGGACAAACGTCACAGAGAGTAAACATTAAAGGAAGGGAAAACCTGGATTTACGTGTGAAACATCCTTCACTACGTTAGTAGTAGTGTGAGGGTCCAGACACCAGCTGCGCCTCCACCTTCAAAGCAGGACTCATCTCTTTTCATCGATGCCCCTTTTCATACCCATATTTCACAATATCATGTGCATTTACACACATTTACAGACATTCATTTCTCTTTCTAAAGTCCTGATTGTTATCCTTGGTATAAAATATTTCACCAAATGAAAAGAACGGCATTGACTATTGATGAGCGTCATCCTCTAAATGTCCTGAGCATCTTATTAGCCAAGGTCTGCTCTCATACATTCCAGTACAGTATATATATATTTTTCTAGTGTATGCCCCACCAAGAAGCTGCTCGCAGGCTTTTCTCTGCTGTCCTGGCCCTCACTGAAACAAGTTCCCTTCCTGCACGTACTATATGTGAGTGTGTGTGTGTGTGTGTGTGTGTGTGTGTGTGTGTGTGTGTGTGTGTGTGTGCGTGCGCATGTGTGTGCGTGCATGCATGTGAATTTCTGTGTGGCAAAATGTTCTTGAAGGAGGCACAAATGAAGGAAGTGTATCAGCATTGGCACGACCCTATATATAACGCTAGTTATTTAAACTGATTAGAATAGCACGTTAGCTTAGTAACATATTTAAGACAAGCAGAACTGGTGGCTTTTAAACATTATTTATATTTGGTGTAAAAAGCATAATTGTGCCCCTTCAAATGGCCTTAAACTCCCATCTTTGCATTGATGTGCATTGTCATTCATTGTGTTGTTTTTTTTTAGGATTATTGGACTGCCACTAGACAAGAAAATGCAAAGTGAGAGGATATTTTCAAAAATGTAGGTCTCTGGTGCATTCTTGTTGGTCACAAAGGGATCGCAGCCATGTCCAGTGGTCTGTTTGTACGTCTTAGACTGCCATTGTAAAATTTTAAATTACATTGAACCTAATAAAGCCCATGTTGGAAGATGTACCGAGTCTGTCGTGTCTTTTACGGTCTTGGATGGTGGCCGGGTGTGTTACAGCGTGCATGCATGAAGAGTTGCACTTTAAGACACGTTAAATATTCAAGGTATTTCCCGAAGAAGAAATCAGCCAGAAGGAAGTTAATTTTATGCCCAAAATGACTTCTCAACTGATGTGAGGAAATGGGAGCTCCACATGTAAAGAAAGGAAGAGGAAATGCAGATAAACAGTACTCCTACATTTGGTTAGTTTAGTTTCAAGCTCCAGTGATGAATTCTATACCCTAATAAACTTAGTATATATTGTCTACCATTTAACAAGACTAACTTGCGTCACTCAGTTTCTATGGAAACAGGTAAAGCATCCCTTTTGATTGGAATAACAATACCACAACAATCATATAATAAATACATAACCTCTTTTGGATTATTCAAAACTAGCCTTTTGTTATTCTTTTGAATCCAGGTTGCTCGTTTCTAATGTTTACTTTTATAATTACAAATTAATGTTGTGATTTTGTTGCTTTGTGTGTGTTTTTGTTTTGTCATGTTTCAATTCTCCATATTTCTGTGTTTTTTTTTAAAATCACCTTATATATAGAAAATACAAAAATGTATAAAATACTTCAATTCAAGTAAAAGTCCTGCATTCAAAATCTTAGCCTTATCATCAAAATGTACTGTGTCAAAAGTAAAAGTCCTCATTATGCAGAATGAAATGTTTCATCTGCAAAGAAACCCAGTCTGATGCAGCAATTTCTGTCAGTAACTGAGATGTAAAAACTGTATTTTCTTTAAACAAGTGAATCAGATTAGCGGTTGAGCTCCAGACAATAAAGGAGTGGGACAGAGACACAAGCAAAACTTTATTATTATTATTATTATTATTATTATAGGGCTACAACAGGACGGAGCGCTGCAGTGGTTGGAGAAGAGGCTGCTGACTGAGAGTCACAGGTGGCACAGAGTAAAAAGACCCCAGAGATGTTGACAGTGGACAGGCTCCATCTTTCTAGTGGCTGTGACTGCTATAAACGCAACATTCAAATTGAGCACAGCAGCTTCACAGAGTGGAACAAATCCACTCTCAGGGGCGACAGGTCCGGACTCTGTCCCCACCTCAGCCACAGTCCAGCCGACTCTTTACTTCCACTGGCCCTTCTCATAGTCCCACTGGGCTGACAAGCCTTCGACCGGGTTGATCCTCATGTCCAACATCCTCTTCAGCTGTTTGGACTGCCACTCGTCGTCAAAGGTCCTTGGGCGCTCAGGGAACACTAGAGCAAAACAAGGAAGAGAGACATACAGTATATAGCACTTAAATTAACTGAAGAACATGCATATTGACATGATGCTTCACCAAAAAAATAAAATAAAATGAAAGCATGTGACTGACGCTTTATTCTTTCTCACAGTGGACATTTTGACCTGTCAAACACCAGAGTAGCTCATAACATTATTAAAGCCTGAAGTCCATTAAGATGAGTCAGATCTGGGGCTCTGGTATTGTGCATGCTGATGAACTGGGATGGCTTACTGGGACACTTGAAAGGAACAGACACGTCACTGATGCTGTTAGTTACAGCTGTGCCTTTTCTGCTGTGACAAGTCAAAATGTCTGCTGTGAAAGAGGTCTGTGCCCAGTAAGAGACAGAGGCACCGAAAGCCACTTGCATTGTCAAATTTAAAGAGATCCTCTCAGCGTGCAGAGGCAGATTTACCGTAGACTCTCTGCCACCAGACCAGCAGGCCAGTGAAGCCCAGAAAGATGAAGATACCGCCCATGACGGTCTTCCACTCTTCTGTCGGCTGCCTCATCTCTTCGTAGGTCTGATGGAACGTCAGCCGGTACACTGCAGGGGGGGTGAGGGAGGAGGTGAGGGGCAGGAGAGATGGGTGAGATAGAAGTTAACAAGAGAAATTATATGATATAATTCTGTATTGTGTCACTATGGTAATATTCCTTGTTATGCATACACGACTACTATTGAGCATATGAAGTGAAACTGATAAAGTTTGAGTAGTTTGTCCAGTAGCTGTAATGTCCAAAAACTTGATTTAAAAAGATGATTTATTACATAACACACTGTATTATGGTGTTAATGTCAATTGTGGTGGAAAAATGTTACCTTATACTGGAAATAAAGAGAATTGATCCAACAGAATTGTCTTTTTATATTTATCATATTCTTGCAAGAAGATGAGCCGTCAGCCAACAGAGTATTAGTCTATTGCATGAGAGAACTCATAACCCAGTACAGAAAACCTCAGATACTTATAGTGAGAGACAAATAAGAGAGGGCAAAGGCGGGGGTGCTGAGCCATGCTCCCCCAGTCGCTGCTTGTAGCAGGTGTTGCTCAAGGCTGCACAGTCCCCGTTTTCTGCTCTGTACTGGGAAAGGAGTGTGGTTATGGTTTGGCTGGCATATGTCAAGGCTAGGCGAACTGAACAATAAGATGTTTCACATGCAGCCTTGTGGTGTTCCAGTCACATGATACTTGATGTGTCTGTTACAGTTCTTTTTTTTAACTCAGAATTAAAGCTGGGTAATTATGACATTGCATAGGATGATATAAAGACAGTAAAATGTCCATTACACAATGGAATAAGCATTCAGATCCTTTTCTTAAGTAAATGTAATTTACTCTGTAAACTCTGTAATTTTGACTTAAGTAAAAGTACTCTCCGCTAAATTTACTTTTAGTATCAAAAGCAAAAGCACTCACTATGCAGTCAAAATGGCATCTGCGTTATATTATTAGATATAATATTTGATTATTGTTACTGATGTAATAACATGGACTACTCTAGCTAGTTCATACGCTGTTGGGTTGTTTAATTACTGCAACAAATCATTGTATTTTATACGCTCATTAGGTTTTTTTAATCTTTATCTGCTAACAGTAACTAAAGCTATCTGATACATATAGTGGAGTAAAAAGTACAGTACCCCACTACTCCCTACACTAAATGTAGTGGATGATGTAGGATAAAACTATAATACTCAACTAAAGTACCAAGTATCTAGTACTTCAGTAAATGTACTTCTACCACTGGTTATCCTGTGCTTTCAAAGGAATGGTGGTCTTGTGTGAATATTCAGTGTATTATATTCATTCCAGTTGTGTTTTTAAGCGTGTTGTGTGTTTTTGGCTGCACTGTGTGTAAGTGAAGAAGAACCTACAGGCAATCTTCTCCTCTCTGGTCAGCTGGGTCCAGGGTCCTTTCTCCTTCTGTTTCAGGCTCTTGTCACCAGCAGTCAGGACCTCTTTGTAGGCTCTGTCAGGCAGAGGGGTGTCCCGACGGTCCAAGTACAACGGCTGAGACATGTCCACCGACTCTGCTACCTCTGGATGGGCAGAGACAGGACGGGTCACTTTTGGAACCGACTGCTGCAACAATGTACGATAACATGGTAACATTTTCTCTCATGTTGATCAAACAATAGCCCCAGGGACCATCTGTCGATGTGGACGTGTGGTCATGATGGTACAACAGCGCCATCTGCTGGTTTAAGGCCACTTTAGACAGAGGCCTCGTGTTCTGCTACACCAGCCTTCTGAATAACAAAAATGCTGCATAAAATTAAAATACTGCGAAGGACTGACTAGTCGAAATTGGTTGATTTAAATCTGTTTTCATGCAGCTTCACCTCTTACTGTCAACCTTTGCTGTGTTTTCCAGCTTTGTACCAGTCGACATCCACATTAACAATGTCCAGGTATGCTTTTGGGGAAAATACTTCAGGTGTTGCACCACCTTCTGTGTGGCTAGAGGATTAACGACACATAAAAAGGGTCAATAAAGGTCGGCCAGGTATTGACATTTTCCCCAGACATCTAAAAACTATAGGAGCGCCATTTTGCTAGCAGCTGCTATCAAAATAAAGTAGGCTGTGTGAAGTGGCATGTAAACGTTAGCAGTAGAAATATAGCCGAAATTCCTAATTGGGTCACAGAACTTGATACAACACCTGTATCCCTGTCCAACTTTCTGTCAACTCCCACTGTTCAACTTCAGAGGCAGTAAATTAAATGGCGGATGTGAAAGACACTTCGGTGTCATGGTACCGTGGCTCGCCATCCTCGCGCTGCTGGTGGTCAAGGCCAGTGTCGCGCGCCTGGCCATGAGGCTTCCCACGCGCCCTGCGGTCAGGTGGAGCATCTGAAAACAGGTAGGCAGTGACAGAAACATACACGTTTATTACATATTTCAACAACACAGGAATTGCTTTGGAAGTCGGTAAGCATCTTAGAAACGTATCAGTAGTTATTGTTTTAGTTTGGTAAAGTTTAATAAAAATAAATTGACTTCTTTCATTAATCTAAAATGGATGGAAGAAAACAACTGCTGGCTGCAAATGCTTTGATAGCCTGTTTCGGGGTGACAAGAGGAGTGAACTACTTATAGGTGAGGGTGACTGAATTGGGTGTTAAAGATTTCCAAAAGCAAATATGTATACATATTTTAGACAAATAAACCTTCCTGTGAAATATGTTTGTTGTGAGTTTGGGCTATTTCCTTGAAATGTGTTTTATTTTTGAAAAACGACATCGTTTGTCAGACTAATTAAGTTATTAAATTCAGCTTCTGCAACTAGTGCAGCTGACACCAATGCTGCCTTCAGGTGCTGTCGGAAATAATTTCCAAAATATTTTAGCTTGTACATTCTCCCATGACACGAACCTTACTTTGGACATTGTCATGTAACATGTACAATTTATGGAAATGAAGCAAAATGTATTATATATAGAACATATTGTTTAAAGTATTTTCCACTTTTTTCACCATCTCTTTGACTTTTGTCTACATACAGTTTTATTTTTATTTTACAAAGTAAATTGTAAGCAGGACAAAAGCACTGGAATGCACAAGTTGTATTTCTGACTCGCTGACGAGCACTCAAAGGCACCAGTACCTACAAACAACAGTTCATTAAGGCAATAAAAAAGACAATTATTTTTGAACTATTGCACACACAAATGTGCACTCTCTCCATTTACATATAACGATTCTTCTCTAAATATATATTGCTCATCATGTTTTATGGTGCAGTAGTCTGAAAATTTTACTGGCCATTGATTCTCTTGTAAAATCAAAGAGTGGACATACTTATCTCTCTGTGTGTTGTTATTCATAACAGTGAATCAGAAGATCTCCTTAAGTGCTTTATAAAGGTGGCCTGGATGGATGCCAAATTCTGCCTTTGCCAGTCTGGCCACCTCATTAGCCTTCACTGTTAAATACGCCGCAGTGTAACATTAAATGGAAAGCAGCCACTAAAATAGACTTCAAGTCTGTGACCTTTGATAGTTCAGATATTATCTGTGAAAGAAATTCTTCCATAAAATATTATACATCAGCCAATGCAGCTCCGTTACTGATGCTCCAATGAAAAGGGGACGGCTTTAGGTCACAGTGATAGTTACCAGGTCATCAGTCCGATGATACTGGCATTACCATAAAATTAAGCACATTAAAATATAGAAGCAAAATTGTGTCCTCAGAGGGTCAGTGATCCTCAACAGATCATATTAACAGATCAAACAGTGCATTAACCTTGCATTCATTTTGGAGAGAATTGTTCATGTTCACAGTCTGTGATTTTAACTTTCTAAATAATGAGGAATAATGTTTTAATTATGGTTAAAGAGCTTCTCTCATATTGTTTTTGTGTTTGTCCTTTCACCTGTCGTTCTGTGGTTTATTACACACACAGCAAATGAAAATGGCGGAAATTGGCAGTTAGTCAATTTGAGAGTCCGAGCTGACCTTCTGAGAGGGACAGAAGTAAACAGAAAACTTTAACATGTTTTACTAACTCCTAGAAAAATACTGTAAGTTTCCTCCTTTAAGCCATAAACTCTTTGCTCTGAATCCTTTTTTTACTGTGTGGAAGCAGCAATGTTTGTCTTCAATAAGGAATATCATTCAGCCTTCATGTCGCATACTTTTTTAAACATTGTGAAGAAACAGTTTTACCCCCTCAGGGACAAAAATGGCATGGAATTATATGGAGCAATCTTTTTTAAGCTCAAGATAATTATTTTATTCTGGTATGAATACAGAACCAACAGGTTTGACACACTTCATTCTGTCTCTAGAGCATTTTTAGGTTCCTATACCAATAGCTGCTGCACATTTATGCAGTGCTACAAATCTCTCAGCTCGATCTGTGTCATGGTTTGCAATCTTTTCTGCACGTCCGCCACTCTCTCTAGCTGTGTGGGGTTAAGGGGGGGGTGGGGGTATATCCCTCCGTCTAGTCCCCTCAAGTCCCCCTTGCTAAACACCACTAGTCTGTTTATTTGATTTTGGAAATATAGATACTCACGGTAGTCGTAAGAAAGTGCAACTGCAGGATTAGAAGATGCAACAGAAAAAAGACCAAATCTTTAGAGAAAAGGGCTGTTTAGGCCTTCTTTCCCGTTTCCTCTCTGCACTTATCGCCACATAACACTAAGCAGGAACCAACTGGTGGGCGGGTAAGAGAGGCTGGATGGGAGGAAGAGAGAGAGAGAGGGAGGGAGGGAACTTGGAAAGGAGAGAGACCAAACCAGTACAAGTAAACAATCTAACAAAGCATGTGACAAGACTGGCGGAGTCAGAAAGAGATGGTGGGTTGAGCGGCAGATCACAAAGACAGCACAAAGATACTTTCTCTTTTATTTCCCTCACTCTCTCCTCCACGCTCTCCTCACAGCTCTCGTGTCAGACGGAGCACAGACGATGGGGTGAGGTTACTTTGGGTGAGGTTACATTAGGACACAGACTATATTTTACAGCAGGTGGGAAATTGGAGAGTGGACGAGTGTGCGCATGTGTATGAGAAAGTTAGACGGAGGTTTGTGGAAATAAGAAGGTAAAGAAGGAGAGACACAGAGATAAGTTGCGACGTGTAGCGCAGGTTGGCACCAGGCCACCATTATCCCATAGTTGTTTGGCGGTGAGCCTGGGGGCAGGGCACCTCTGGGTGGTATGTGGTGCAGAAGGCAGCCAACGGTCACCAGCAGCACAGCAGAGACGGGAGGAGAAGGGGAGGAGAGTCTCAGGGGTCGGATAAGGACAGACTTGTTCATAGCAACCCCACGCTGCTTTGCTGTGTAAGCTTCCCAAAACACTCTAACCCAAAACACAGCTTGGGTTGTATTAAAATGCAATACAATACAATACAATAAACCTTTTTATATTAATTATACATAGAGGAAAAACACCTATTAATAGTGCTTTTCTTAACTTTAAACCTCTGATGTGCATAAGGTGCCTTTGTGTCATTGTTAAACACTAATGTTGTGTTATATAACACTAAGAATATCTGCTGCAGCTCACTAGCCCTGCCTGGGTTCACAGTCTGCATATTCACCTGCTTTCATTGCACCAACACAGGGCAAAGTACATGACATGTCTTGTGGCAGCAACTGGCAATTGCTCATGAATTATTACCCTGTTTATAATTCTTTATGCTTTATCCAAGCAGACAATGCTGTAGTGTAGTGTAACTGCAGTGGTGGAAAATAACTAAGTACCTTTACTAAACTACTACTGCTACTACATTTACATGACAGCTAGTTATTAGTTACACTGCAGATTCAGATTTTACATACAAAACATACACTCAGCTGCTAGTTTATTTGGTACACCTAGCTAAATCTAGTCTAGTCTAACAATAAATCCTGCATTCATTAAGGTTACTTCCTGTTTCAGAGAGGTCTGTTCTCATAGGTCATTTGTCATTTAAACAACCCTTTTTCCACTTTGCTGTTTTTTTCTTACTGTTTGCTTATGTAGTAGCTTCTATGATCATGGTTTCCTTTGTGGATGATTTATGTGATTCATTACATGTTACTGAGCCTTTGTGATGTATTAGATGTAATATGTTCTTATATAATATGTTTCTTAATGTTTGATTCTGTTTTTGCCAATTTCTTTTATAGAGGCACAGTTTGTCTCCTTTATAGGAGTATCACGTCAGTCAGACTGAGATTCGCTTCCCATTCATTTTTATGTAAAACGGGATGAAAAACATCGCTTCCGGCCGCAAACTTGAGTTCAATCTGACCGAGCTTTGACAGGCGAAATCGCAGGGCCAGTTTGAGAGAGGGGCGTGGGACTGACTTCTCATTCAGGAAGTATTGTTTGTTTATATTCTTGTTTCATAACTGTATGGTGAAATAATACAAGCAGCAGAGAAGATGGGATGCTGAATGTCTGTAGTGAGTGCAAAGTCAGTGGCAGAAGTTAATGACAGTGAAGTGTTTGATGAGAGGAACTATAATTAAAAACTTTGACTGCTGTCGTGACCCTGCTAGCCATGCTAGCTCCCACACAACGAATGAACAATCAAATAGTGTAACGTAAAATGTAATGTAACAATGACAGGAGCCATTATGCCTACATGATAAGTCATTTTACTTGTGACAATTAAGTACATTTTTCAGCTAATACTTATGTCAGTCTACTTAATCCTGAATATATAGATGCTGCGACAATGAGAGTGAACCAAAACATTAAAGTAGCTGGCCATAAAACCAACACAATGAGATGAAAGATGTTAAAACGCTTCTCTGTAGATTCTTCACCACGAGCGACCTCTTTAACATCACACACATTTATCTGAGCCACTGTTGATAAAAGATGAATTATAGCAGCCTTATGTCAATGTTTGAATGCAGGACATGTAGCTACTTGTAATGGAGTATTTTTAAAATATGGTATTGGTTTGCATATTCCTGCACAAACTGTACAGCTTTCACTTTAAAAACAGACATTTTTTATTGTACATTTTTCTATTTTGTATTTGTTTCTTGACTTTGCGGTACTTGTTTTTTATTTTCCTATTTTCTCTTTATGTGTTTATTGTCATGCACCAAAATGACAAATTCCTTGTATGTGAAAACTTACTAGGCAATAAACCTTATTCTGATTCTGCTACTTATACTGGAAAACTGTCGGTAGTTTGTTCGGTGAATCATCCCGAGTCTGGATTTTTTTAAATGTGCTGTTTCAATGCTACAATGAAACAACTCATTTCTGGACAGATAAAACAAAACTATCTGCTATGGATTGACTCTTTGTCATGGGTATGTTGCTTTAATTGGAAATATCATATATGACCACTAGATGGCAGCACCACGCAAAGTTTTGAGGCAGCAGCAGACAGAAAATGTACTTGGATACAACACGTTTGAAAATGAAAGTGTTTCAAAAAACAAAACAGTGATGTATTTGTCAGTTGAAATTGAAACAAAGCCAGACATTCATATCACTGGAACTGGGCAAGGCCATATTTTACTGGGGTGGAACATTTGCAGTTTTTCTTCCTGCTACAAGCATGCAGAGTAATTACCTGTATTTAGGTTGTGAGTTTCAACACTGCTTAACCACTGTAGAATTAGAAACGGGACAAATTACTTTTTAAGTAATAATTGTTGACTAAAACAAAATCTGGGTCTTTTAGTCCTACAATACATCTGGTATTGGAAGTATAACCATTTACCCAACTCTTCAGAGTGGAAATATATGTAATTGCTTCAATTATCTATCAAAGTAAATAACTTTTTCCTGGACAGTTGATACTTCAGATGTTATTGTTTGACAATTCATGAACTAAAGATACTCAAAAATACTTGAAATGTTTCCTCAAACCTCATTGCCTGTTTTTCTACATGGATATAATGGGTAACACAGATGCATCTTTGAGGGCTCCAACTTCTCGTGAGAGCCGTTGTCTGTAAATATCATTAATGAGCCACATTCTGCCCGACCGGTTGGGTTTCAGTTTTCATTTCTGGAAAAGCATCTGAAGCAAGGAAACACAAACATGATTGGTGTGCAGCAGATTTTCCAGAAATACATCCAAAGCAACCTCGCAGATGATCGAATGATTGAAAGTCAAGCGTGATATAATTCATTTATCTCTCTGTGATGAAGCTGCTCCCTCGCTGACATGCAGCGAAGACATTGCGTTTGTCAAACAAGACGGCAGCTGCCAGTACAACACAAACACAGTAGGGCACGCGTCCCTGATTCATTTATGGAAATTAGGTGAGGTCCGTGACGGTGCAAATAACCCCCTTCTCCCCACCTCTTCCACACACACTTTGTCCTTTATCCTCTGCAGGGTTTCACCCCACTTTGACCCCCTAGCCGCCCTCTGCTGTCCCATTAGAATTGGAGATGCTTCTCCATCTCTCTTGAGGAAACATTTGCCAATCCATCATCTCTCCTCTCCCCTTTGTTCAGTGCTCCCCCTTTGTCCCTTTTTATAACAATAAAGCAGCAGAAATTAGGATTGAAGGGAGAGGATCGGCCTCTCAGAGTGTCAGCTTGGAGTCAATCTGGCACGTTAACCAAACGTCACACACGCACAGCAATACGCCTCCTTAAAACAGCCCTAACGGCAGATCTCTCAGCAGCCTACTCGAACATGTTCCCCATCTGACATCCTGACAAAAGACAGATTCAGCCCACCGCTTGCTGACAGTGACACTGATGCCTCTTCGTATCGATGGGAGGGAAGCGTCAGGGAGAGTGCTTTGTCATCTCCATTAGTCTAGATGAACGCTTCGTCACATCGTTTTAATGAATTCAATTCATTTTACCCTGCAGGAAAGTGATTCTGAGGGTGACTCGCTTCTTGTGATTCCACTGCGCTTTGCAACTTTCCCCTCTCAGGTTTCTCTTTCATCTCTTCATATATATCGTACATAACAGCACTACAGCTTACTCAGTTGAGGGGAAACCGCAGGGCAGAGAAACAGAGGGAGACGGGACTGGGTGCCTGCTTGTCAGTCACGAGAATGCGTCTGCAACAAACCCTTAATTCCCGTAACATGGTGAATGTAGGTCACGGAAAGCAAAAACCCAGTCTGATGGTGTGTGGCCTCAGATCTTTCTGTCACCGCTTGGCCTCGTGCTCTGTGTGTGTGAAAGCCTCAGACTCGTGCCTGGCTCTATGTGTCGCTGCCTAACCTCAGCATGTCCAGGCTTGTTGTATTTGGCCTTGTCCTTCCTGTAGAACTTGCCTGGACCTTGGCAGAATACGACTGCGTGTGCGTCGGCATGTGAGTTTGCACGATTGTCTGTCCCCGCTTCCACCCTTAAGGCATTGTGCGTAACTGGGTCATACTCCCATCACTCCCATGCTAACGATGTTGCTCCTCCTCCTCTTCTCCCCTCTTCCTCATCATTCCTCTTCCCAATCACTTATGCCATATTCTGCTCTGCTGATTTGTGTTGTATTGGTGGGTCCTCTACCCTGGCCCCCTTATTGGCAACCCCTCAAAGAGAACACCGATGCATGACTAAGGATGAAAGGGATTGGGAAGTGGCCGCGATTGAGTGTTCACTCTGCATGCATAATCTGTTACAGTAGGCAAACATACAGCCTACATTTCATCATTTGATCATCATTTCAGCATGCCATTTTGTTCTGTTTTAATTGGGTTAGGGTTGTGGTGGCAACAGGCTAAGCAAAGTAGCCCATACATCCTTCTCCCTAGCCACATCCTCATCCATCCTAAGAAGATGCCGGAACCACCTCAACTGACACCCTTTAATGCAAGGGAGCAGCGATTCTAGTCCAAGCTCCCATCGGACATCCAAGCTCCTCACCCGATCTCCTCACCCGTGTTCAGACAGAAAGCAGAGTGAATTTTCGCCTTGCGAGTTCATTCGCCCCAAATAGCCAATGTACCAACTGTACAGATGCACCTACCATATCTGTGGGAATGTGCTTCTGTTTCTGTTCAGCTGACTGAATTCAGTTCTTTCTGTTATTTCCCTCCAGTTTCCCTTCCTTTTTCCTAGGTAATTTCAGCTTCTTGTATGGGTGATTATTATTTCCGTCATTACCCAAAACTCCTGACCACAGTTGAGGGTTAGAGATATACATCGACCAGTAAGCTCCCTCTTCACCATGAAAAGTCAGGCACGGCGACCACATTACTACTGATGCTTAACCGTCACTCGTGAGCAAGACCCCAAGATACTTGAACTCCTTCACTTGGGGCAGTGACTCACTCCGAACCCATTTTCCAGTAGAGTACCATGGCCTCAGACTTGGAGGTGCTGATGCTCATCCCTGATGCTTCACAATCAACTGCAAAGCTTCCCAGTGTGCGCTGGAGGTCACGGTTTGATGAAGCCAGCAGAACCATCCACAAAAGAGATGCAATGCAGAGGCCACCATACTGGACACTCTCCCCATCTCAGCTGTGCTGCGAGATTCTGTCCATGAAAATCACAAACAAAATAGATGACAAGACACAACTTTAGCACACTTGACCCCCTGCCAGGAATGCAGACACGCCTCTCGTTCCAGTTGTACAAAGACCAAATGGCTCGAAGTAACAGCCTTGGCACTCCCTACTTCCACAGTACCCTGTACAAGATACCCCGCTGGACACGGTCATAAACATTCTCATCACGTATAGACTGGATGGGCAAACTCCCATGACCCCTCCAGTTTACTTGCAAGGGTAAACAGCTGGTCCACCATTCCACGATCAGGACTCAATCCACATTGCTCCTCCTGAATCGTCAATAGGCACTTGTCTCCTTTCCAGCACCCTGGCATAAGCTTTCACAAACTTGTGAAACTTTCCAGATTGGAACTGCAGGCCAGGAATCATGTTCATCAGTAGGTTGTTCAGTAACACTCTGGCACACATTATAATTATCAAGTCATCTTCCATCTGTCCATTCACCCGATGAAAGAGTTCCACTGTTGTATTTTCTGATGCTGACCTGGATAAAGTGCCTAATCCGCACTGAGAGTTCTCCTCTGTTTTCTGTTGTGTTCTGTCTGTCCTTTGTTTTCTTTCACTCACTCCTCCTCCTCGGTTCCTCTTCTGATACTAGGTTTATAAAGTAGAGGTCTGAGGAGGTGTGATAACATTGTCTGTTTTTTTTGGGCTTGGCGCTGTCATGCATGATGTCTCATCCCCAGTTTCTAGTTTTAGTATACCCCCTCATGCAGGAAAGCAGGGTTAGCTGTTGTGGGATGAAGAATAAGACCAACACTGTTGGGAATCACTGTGTTTATATGCACAAAAGTCAATCAGATTATTGGGAACAATCAGATTATGGGAATTTGAGACCACATTTACATGCACTGAATAACCAGGTTTGCGTAAAATGTGTTAACATGCAGCTGTTAAGTAATCTGATTTCTCCTCCACCCTCTCGAACCAAGGCAGCAATATTATAATGTATTAGTGATATATGATGTTTCAACCTTAAGAGTTTTTTTGACTGGAGCATTTCAACTGAGGGCAATAAGAAGACCGTCAAACAGACATATAAAGTAGTTGTCAAACTTACCTCGAGGTCCATTCAGTCAGCCTGAATGGACCTCTGACTGAATTGCCATTTTGTTTCACCTCATTGATTCAACCTGACATTGTCTTCATGTTTGTCAGTTTCTTGTTGTGAGGGAAATGTGTTTTGTTTTGCCCTAAACCAATCAGTAGAAAGTGACGTATACGTACTGCCAACATAATTTTTTAGTAAACCCAGAAGCTGTGGTCTCGTTTTTTAGTTAAATTGTTTTTATTTCTGTAAATGGACTTGATTTCTTACAACCACCTGTGCAGCTGTGTCAATCTCCTCCACCCTTGTTGGCATTCTTCTGTTGCTATTTTTCTGTTTCGACTTTCTCCAACCGTCAATGGACACAACACCAAACATATTTAAATCGCTGAACATATCGGAGATGTGGGCGGCGATTCCGAGGTCTGGAACCAGACTGCCATTTAGTATCTGTTCTGGAGCTTTCGATCACATAAGCTCCACACTTAAAGCTCCAGAACAGCTAGTGAATGCACCTTGAGGTGAGACTGTTTTGTCAATGGCTCTTACCAAAGCAAATGAGCTTTGAACAGACTTTGAAACTCAATATATAAGGTTAGTAGTGTGTGGGGACACATGAGCCTATTGAACAGCTTTAATGATCCTTGGCATTGATTCTACAAGTCTGCAGAACTGTACTGCAAGGATGACCACCATAAAGTAAACCCCTCATGCCCTGTGTGGAAGCATCTGTATTCATTCAATTCTCCACTAATTTCTTCAGGTTTTCCTTTTAATTTGTCACTTCACGTCTGTAGGTTTGTCTTGCAGTATAACCCCATAAACCGAGTCTCTTTAAAACCCTTACCTGAATTAAGGAAGCCATGTTTCTCATTTTCATGATACATTTACGACAAGTAAAGGATATGAAATATTGGCATTGTATTTCAACACTTCATGTAACATGATGAAATTAAATAACTAACACCTCGTCACCTCGAGTTCAACACTCATCGGATGTTGTTGGTTGTCACTGTTGCTCTGTTAGTATTCATGTGGGGTAGTTTTTAACTCTGTTGTGTTGGTTGGTTACCATGGCAGCGAAAGGTTGGTTTCGTCAATGCCCTGAAAGCGGTGAGCCTTCCTCTGTGTGTCAGCGAGGGTTCAGTTCCCATGATGGATCACCTGTGAACACAATAACAGGGTCCCGACCCAATGGGCCTCCCAGCTACGCCATAATTAACTTAATACCAATTAATCTACAAGACTGTGCTCTCCTCTGTCACCTCTGTCTACTTTGTTAAGGGGCCAAAACCGCCTGGGGCCTCAGCAAACGTGATAGGAATGAAGCAGTGCCTAATTTACGTAATTGGTGCTAATTTTTCTTCTATAGACAACAGACAAGCAGGGGGATGTTGGTTAGTCATGAGGTATTTCTATGCTCATGACTGGACCCAGGCTACAGATGTTTCTGTGTGTTTCTTTGAACAATGCAGAGTTGTAAACTTAGATGAGTGTCATGGCAGCACAATGTGATCGGCCAAAGACTGGATTGATTGTGGTCATGTGGCAGAGGTGCCTTTTGAAAGAACCAACGCAACACATGATGTAAACGAGGAAATGTTATTCACCCTCACACAGTGAACTAAAAAAAATGTATTGTTTTACCAGTGTTTATTGTTCAGTTATCTCTTATGAATATGTCAAATATATTGTAAAGATAATAGTAATGTTTGAGTATTAAATATCAAAATCACTCTCTTTCCTCATCCAGAAAAATATTACAATATTTTTGATGACTCATCTTGAACTTAGGGTTAGGGCTGATCTTTTTGATACTGGTTATTGAGGATTACCTATGTTGGGCTCTATAAAGCCACATAATCTCCCCAACTTTGTCTTATATCTATTATATATTCTATTACCGGAAACACATGCTATGCTGTGTTCATCACGAGATGACACTGCCATGAACACTGATGTGCTTGTATTTTATTTTTTATTTGACTATTTTTGCAGGAAATCTGTAAAAACTCTAAACAATGAGCTATAACCAGCAGCAATGAGGTGTTGGAACAAGGTGTGGAAACGTGTTTGCCTAAAATAAAGCTTCTTCTGAGGAAATTTTGAGGGAAATCCAGGTGCCCATTGATCAGTATCAAGCAACAGGTCACAGCTAGAACAATATGGTTGACTCATTCACAGACCCAACCCTGTTGGGACAGAGAGGACATGTGAGGTTACAGCTGGAAGTAAACCTTGCTGCAGGTGTATGTTTCTGGATTAAGTGCCTCTAAAGTTGTTTTTTTTTGCCATAGTTCAAAATATTCAATGAATACATGTTCAGACAACCAGCACAGTCACGCATTACAACAACTATGCATGCCAAGACTTCACATTTGATGTTTTACATGTTTACGTTAAGATGGCAGTGCATGCAGCGACATTGAGTTAGAAAAAGCTGCTAATGCACACTTCTCAACACAGCCAGACACGTGTTGGCGCTCATCGTACACTCACACTCACACAAATACACACAGACTCTCTGAAAACCCACCCTGGCAAGAGAGCCAGGAATCCTGTAAAGGAATGCCTTCATATCCTGGTTTCCTATCAGGTGACCCGCAGAGAACCCAAAGTGAAGGATGGAGCTGCCTGAGGTTGTTTGAGCAGTTAGATTCCAGCTGCTGGAGTTCACCTCCTCAAACATGTTGCAGTGTTCTTGCTTCATATCAAACCCCCCATGATGAAACACATCATACTAGACAATTACTGGAGGAGCATGAACACATGTAGATACTAATCTAGACACATGGAGTACTGATGGGGTGCAGCTACCACAGAACTGCGTGCATCACTGTTTTTGTTGTTAATTACGAGTTTACAACTTTGGCAACGAGATCATTTTTGATAAAATAAATGAATACAATTAAATAGCTGGACGGCGGTTGGAAGCATGGCGCCCCAAAGTGTTAAATATTAAATAAATAATGCATCTAAGTTGATTCACAATTGCTTTGACATTAATGTTGCTCTAGCTAGGAGGTAGCAGTTGTTGAGCTTGCTTGCTGAAACCCTGTGGAGTTTTTGACCGCTAGTGGCACGTGGGAGTGGGTCCCCGTTGTTTCTATATTATGCACAAAGACGCACATGCAGTCATACGAGTATGTGGCTATTCCACTAATCAACAGCTGCTGGTGTGAACGTGCCACAAAATGTAATGTGCCTGCAAAGGTGGTAAAGACGAAGACTGCAAGCTAGCAAGCATAGATGAAAACAATACACAATTCAATATATATATATATGATATATAAAATCTATTTAAATGTTTCATGAGGAAGGAAATTCATTCAACAGATTTGTATATTTGTTTGTTTACATGAAAACTCAACATTGCACCTTTAAAAGAGGCTCAAGCATGTGATTGGCTGAAAAGTGAAGGGGCGGTGACTTGTGACAACACCACTGACATTATTGAATAAAAAGTGACATGAAATAATTGTATCACTGGAGAAAATGGCATGAACTCCAAACAAACGAATGACATTTCATGATAATGAGCTGAGTTTTCATATTGTCCAACTATTTCACAATTTCCAGTTTTTCTTAAGGTGGATTGTTTGCTCTATTTCACAATGCTGAGGCAAGAGACGTTGTTCAGAATCACAAGTTTGTGCAGTTTATGCAGCAACATGTTCAGTTTTAGCTCTGTGCACAGCATAAGCTTCCGTGACATTTTAAATTGATATTGAGGATTAAAGAGATAATTTAGATTTGAGAATGATAATATAATCACCATTACAGCATCTGACTTGTGATCAGTGACAGGCTCAGTAGACAGAGATTCAAATGATCATAATTTCTTGCGTGATAAGTGCGTGTGTTGGCAAACATCACGAAAAATTGTGTCGAATCTAATCATTGCCTCTCTGGAATGATTCATCTCTCACTGTTTATTCCTAGTTGCACAACTTCCAGCACCAGCTATGTATATTATCTTCCTTTCATTATTCATTTTCATATGATCCATAATTCATGTTTTGGTGAAGTGCCTCTATATGCGTACAGCTGAGAGTCCACGGGGGGTTCCATGCTGCTGCAGACCAGCTCGTGCCACACACTCCGCATCATCTGTCCCAGATTATCAGGGATGAGGAGCGGTGGTGGGGGGGTAACATGAAGGAAACAGGAGAACCATGGGGTTGGAGGAGAGGAGTGGGCGATGAGTGTGCTGATTTAGTGGTGGGAGGGGGTGAATTTGCAGAGCTGTGGGATACTTAAAGAGACAGGACGTCCTTGTGGAGACAGAAACTGATGGAAAAGAGGCTGAAAAAACAAGATTAAAAGGATGGAAAAGTTCTGCATTTTTGTAAATACCTACATTTACTTTCCCACGAGTTCGATGAGACAAGCGAGATCAGTCTCATATCTTTCTGTTAGATATGCAGCCAGGAGATGGTTAGTTTAGCACAGCACAAAGACTGGAAACATGGGGAAACAGCAGAAGTCTATATTTATGTGTATTTGTGTAAAAACTGCAAGTTGTGGTTTTATGGGGGTTGAATTATTTCTTGGCTGGGAGCATTGACTTTCTGGAGTATTGTTGTCACCATGAAGACACTTTGAACTCCATATGTCCAGCCCAAGCCTGCAGGAACAGACTGTGAAGCGATTTTGGCATAGTGGTCGTACGGGGTATTGCAACGTCCGCGTTCATCACGTAACACACACTGGTACTTTCCCCCAAACACAATCATTGGAAAAGGAGCAACTGTAAAACGGTGAATACATTTTTCTAGGTGTCACAAAACACCCTGTATGACTTGATTAACTTATGATGATTATGATTGAAATATTTTGTCCCATTCATGAGTGCGGGGAGCCAACAGGAAGTGCTGGACGTGCATGCTCTCAACCGACTCAGCTGGGGAAGGACTCTCGTGCACATGCTCTATGGGCCCGAAAAGTGTGAGGAAGCCCGCGGAGGTTTTTGCAGCAAATGCGCCCAGTGAGAAACTTTCAGCAGGACTGACAAACCTCACATTATTCAGCAATGGTGGCTGTTGAGATGTCGTCGCTGTCACATTCCTGACATCTCCAAGTTGGAATTCCAATTTAGAGGCTGACGTGAACATTTTTTACCCACTCAGCTGCTCGTAATTAAAGTTTGAACATTATGACCTGAATGCGCCATAACAGCCTGTAAAAGCACAACTTGACCTTTTTGCACTTTGGTTGTTGTGCGGATTAAACAAATGAGATTATTAATTAGTGAGCTTTAGAGGTGCTGGTGGGCAGATTTTGTTACCAAGCGAGGCTATCTGTTTCCCCCTGCTTCCAGTCTTTATACTAAGATAAGCGAACCATCTCCTAGCTGTAGCTTCAAATTTACTGTAGACATGAGAGTGGTATCAAACTTCTCATCTAACTCTCGGCAAGAAAGCGAATGAGCATGTTTCCCAAAATGTTGAAGTGTTCCTTTAAGAATAAAGATAGATCATTTAAGATAGTAACTGGAGTGGTGGAATCACAGAAGTAGCATTATTGACAAGTGGGTAGAATGTCTGTCCTTTACTGTCCCCTCGAGCATGACATTAAATGCCCTCTTATCAATGCATTCACTGTCCTACACCTTTATCAAACTGCTAAATCCTCTTTCATTTGCACCAAACAGCTGTTTTGCTCCTTCTCCCAAAAGTACAAGTTTACAAGGCCATTTCTTTTTAATGCACCAAACACTATCCAAGTGCAGTGTTATGGAAATGTCTGCTAAGTGTTTCAAGAGTTTTACATTATTGCTTTTTTGCTAATGGCAGCTGCTTGGCTGCTATGTAGAAACAAAGTGAAGTTGTGTGACCTGCTTTTCTTTAATTACTTAAAATGTGTTTGAGGCAGCACTTTTCTAAAAAAAACAAAACACACATGAAACTTTAAAAGGGAGCGATGGAGGAATATTTCAGGTGGTTGGAGAAAGAGAGAGTGACAGAATGGAGTGATTATGGATTATCTCTTCCCATGGGCCTGTGTGTGTGTGTGTGTGTGTGTGTGTGTGTGTGTGTGTGTGTGTGTGTGTGTGTGTGTGTGTGTGTGTGTGTGTGTGTGTGTGTGTGTGTGTGTGTGTGTGTGTGAGGTTGGGGTTTGGAGGTTTTCTCTCCCCTGGGCTCTGACCCCGACTCTGCTGTTAAACCCAAACCCTATATCATACGTCTGTGGTTAAACCCCATAATGAGTGTGTGTGGGTGGGGGTCTGTTGGACTGGGACCCCCAAGGGCAGTTTAGAGGAGTGTGTGTGTGTGACAGAGACCTCCAGGGACCATTAGAAATGTGTGTGTGTGGGACCCCAGAGCTCAAACCAAGCGGTAAGCGTGTGTTATAACAACAGCGGCGGTGGTGACGGAGGGGGATTGAACACAAAAGATCCTGGCACATGCAGGCCTGACCTACGACCCAGAACGTCTAGTCGCACCCATCCACTCCCTCCCTCCATCCTGCCGGCACTTCGTCCTCCACCTCCTGTCTACCTCCATCCCCTCTTTTCCTCTCTGGGGATCGTCCCTCCCTCAGATGGAGGTGAGGGGCAGCAGCTGGTTGTCTGCAAAGGAGGGAAGTGGAGGTGGCAGAGGGCTGGATAAAGGGAAGCATAAAAAACAGGAAAATTGATCTTATTTATGAGTTTTCTGTAACCTTTGGCACAGATTTGCTCTGCGGTCACATCTTTGACTTCAGCAAATTAGTTATAGATTTATTACCATGCAGTGAACTGCATCTGAACTTCCAGTGTGTGTTTCGATATCTGAAAAATAAGTATTACATAAGCGAGTAACATCAAATTTCTTTCACTTAATAATTCAATATTTTGAGTTGGATGAGAAGATTGATACCACTCATGTCTGTACGCTAAATAAGAGGCTACAATATATATATTCTATCTTGTTTGTTTAACCCGTAAAAAAAAGAAATAGTTTTGGCACATAACACCCCTGTAAAACCACAGCTTGTCATTTTGACACTTTGGTTTTAAACGAATGAGATACTGTATAATGTGTTCATGACTGATCTTTAGTAGATACATTTTTTAGCCTTTGGAGAGATCCTGGCTAGCTGTTTCCCTATGTTTCGAGTCTTTATGCTAAGCTAAGCTAATTGTCTCCTGGCTGTAGCTTCATATTTTTCTGAGAGATGAGAGTGGTATCAATCTTTTCATATACCTCTCGGCAAGAAAGCGAATAAGCATGTTTCCCTGTAACTATTCCCATAATGTTGACACTAATTTCCTAATAGCGACACAGCAAAATGCTGCTGTCACAGGGTTGTTACAAGCAGCCAACAGAAAGGAGAGGAACAAAGAAAACCCTTCTTCCTCTTCTTTTCAGTTTTTTTCTGCTTCTATCTCTCTCACATTTTCAACATTTTGCTCTTTTCCCCTCTTGTCTTTATGCCTATTGACTTGCATGTGGCACCCCAATGGTGTCTGCAATGGCCCTGAGGGAACCTGCTGCCAAACGGTGGTAAATCACCATCTGTCTCAACTCTGTGATCACCTGACCTGAAATTGTCAACCTTGACCTTTACCCCTCCACCCCCACTCGTGCCTGCTGGCCTGTTACCCTACAGACACACACACACACACACACACACACACACACACACACACACACACATATTGAACACATAAGCCTGTACATGAAGGCAAATTGTATTCATAATCAGCTACCTCTGAATACTCCCCTCTTTACCCAAGGTTTTTGGTCTATTTATTTATTTATTTATTTTCCTTTTCGGCAGCTTGACATCTGTCACATTTACATTTCACCATCTTTTATAAAACTGAGATAGACACAAAAACACATACGCATGTTTCTTCCTCTTCCACTAAGTTTAAAGGTGTAGTTCACCCAAATCAGAATCACAATCTGAATCAAATAAAAAATAAATAATAAAAAAACATTTTTCCACAAGACTTCTGCCGCAATCCAGATACAATGGAAATTACATATGAAAAACTCAACTTCACAATGAAGTCAGAGGTTCTTCAACTGAATAAATAAATAAAATAATGAAATCAAAGAGTTATTTCCTGCAGTTACATACATTTATATCAAACTAGCAGGTAACAAATTATGATAAATTTGCTTTTAAGAATAACATGATAATAAATAATGTCATATATTTCCGTTTTTGCTACACAGCCCTTTTTCTACTTTATAACTGATTGATGTTCAACATTCCTGTTGCCTCCCTGGTACTGGGGTGGACTGGGCCAATAAAACCAAAACTATCTGCATGGCTAGATACCACAAGGAGTGAGAGAGAACTTGTTTTTGTTGTGATCTGGGTGAACTGACCCTTGAAAGAGCTTGTCTGGAAGAAAGTCAAGAGGGACAGAGATGTGGGGGGTTTCTGTCCGCAGTTTGCATTTCGTATACAATATATTGAGTTGTAATGATATCTTGAAATAAAATGTGTTTTATACCCAGTAAATAATAGGAACCACGTGAGCATGTCCATGTCTTGGCGGTTGTTGCCACATGTGAGTAGAGATTTGTTGACTTTATTGTGAGCTCATGGAGGAGCTGTGTGTAGTTATTTAGCAACTGCATGCGTGTGTCAGTTTTTCCGTTTTTCTCACATTCCAGCGAGTGGAGGTAACACAGCTGTACACTACCATTATAAAACCCAGAGGAACGCTGTGGTTGGCTCCGCTGGAAGTCTCGTCTGCTGCCCGGGCAATTGCTCTGTCCGCAACTGCAGCTCACGTTTTAACTGGAGCGCCAACGCAAACCAGACTTATTCTGCTGCTCGAGACTTCACCCGATTGTATTTCTCTCACTGTTTGTCCCTTTTGTTTTCTGTGACATTTTCTCCACATTCTGAGATTCGTAGTTTGGTTTTGCCCTGCAGTGTTTTCTAGTTTGTGCTGATTCATCTCACAGATTTGAGTATTAATATTAATTTTATTAATTCCTCACTGTTGTGCCTCAATACTTGGCTTCAAGTAGCATTCCCAAAACAATAGAAATAAATATTGATAGTCACTCTTGTCTTTATTTATGATGTGTCAAATGGACAACAACAACAACAACAACAACAACAACAGAACAGTATCCAGGAAAAAATTCATTAGACAAAATGTTGAAATAATGTGATGACATGAATTCCAATAAGAAGTCAACAAAAGCAACGCTGGTTTATTTTTGAGCTCCGACTTCCTAAGAAGTTCCATAAATCGTTCTGTGAAGGAAACTGCAGAATGTTGATGAGGAGTGAGAGACAACTGGTTGGATGAATCAAGCGGAAGGCTTTAGAGAGCGGAGCTGTCAGTAGTGATGGACTACCTATACCCAAGCCAGGCCTTTCTCCAACAGCGGCCTCACAGCCTCTGAATAGCCGGAAACCAGACGTATAAATAGCTCTATGGTCTTATGCCTGATGGAGAGAGACGATAAAAACGACACAAATCAACTTATATGGTCAAGACAAGAGGGGAACGATATGTTGCCAGAAAAGAAGCTGACCGAACGTTGTACTGCATGCTTATTCTAATTCACCATCCTGTCCATTTTCTGGATAACCTTTGCGATTTTTATGATTAATGAAATTCGCGCACACAGTTTACCAAGGAAACAGCAAGCGGAGGGAGCCTAACATAAACATGACACTGGCAGTTGAGGGACGAATGCATCATGTGATTGTTTTTGACATTTTGCTATTTTACAAAGTCTGTATTTACACACATTGTGGCAAAATACTACATAGTACAGTGACTATTTATACTTTATAAAGGTACATCAGCAGAACCTACTTTTAACTTTTCTAAGTATATTGTTGAAAAAAGAGACCAGTTCCTTAGTCGATAGAGAAGATAAAGGTAGACTCAGTGGTGCTGTTCCTGCTTGTTGGATGCATTGATTGGCTGTGAGGAATTTGCAGGTGGACTTCTGAAGCTCTTCCAAGGAACCTCTAGAACAAGTTGTGTGTTGTATGTTGTAATGGTGTCCTCCGCCCTCATATTCTGAGAAAGAAGGAAGAATTCTCAGAGGGAAAAGCATGTTTACTCTATTGACTTCCCTTTGTTTGCACACACTTTTTCTATTTGGACGTGCATTCTAGAGAAAGCTCCTTTAACAGACCTTGATATATTTCCTGTTTAAGAAAAAAAAGGTTTTGCTGACACTGGGATGAATTGTTTCATCATCTTTGCCATTCTTCTGGAATGGCACGGCCATGTGCGGTCTCTGTTGTGGTAGCTCCCGAGGGATTGTGCATTTTTTTTAGTAATTGTGTTGAATATATTTTTTGCAACAAACACATTGGCACAAAACAGAGCAGCATCCGGAACAGACTGAGAGCCCAAGCCCACCGTCCACCTCTGCCAAGCATCCTTCTTTCTAATGTCCAGTCGATTGATCTTAGAAATCCAAGCGTGGAGGAGTTTGCTTCTTGACAACAACTGGTGCAACTCAAGGACGTTAAGACCCTTTCCTGTTCCTGCTCGTCGAACCTGGATCATCTGTCGATCTCATGCCGTCCATTCTGCCTTCCCCGGGAGGTCAGCTCAGTTATTCCACCACAAGCAGACATTGACATAGCACTATCAGACTTTCAAACAAACATGATGCGGCTAGGGTGGTGGCTGGGGACTCCAACAGTGGGAACCTTAAAAAAGTTATGCCTAAATTCCATGAACACATTTCGTGCGCCACCAGAGGGGAAAGAACTCTGGACCACTGCTATACTCCGTTCAAGAGAGGCTCTCTCTCCGTTTGGCAAATCGGATCATGCCGCAATTTTCCTGCTGCCAGAGTATAAACAAAGAACTTCATGGGAAGTGGTAGTCATGAGAGACGTAAAACATCGACTGGGACATGTTCCAATCCAGTTCCAGAGACTACCACAATATTCAACCTCTCCCTGGCCAAGTCCGTGGTTCCTATCTGCTTTAAGAGATCCACTATTAAGAACACATCTCGAGAGCTTCGAGAGGCTGATCGAAGACTACATCTGCGTCTTCCTCCCTCATACCGTGGACGAACTGCAGTTTGCATACCAGTCTAACAGATCCGTGGATGATGTGGTCTCCCTGGTTCTGCACACCATTGTCTCTCATCTTGACAGCCAGAAGGGGGGCCTATGTGAGGCTGCTATTCATCGATAACAGTTAATAAACAGATAACAAAATGATGAACCCACAGAGAATTATCACTTTTTAACTCGCTCCATCATCAGGTCAAAATTTCACTACGTCCAATACTTTGGTTTATGACCAGATACCTGCAAGAAAAGCATCATTACTGAGGGAACGCTAAAGGCCACTGTACTCATTGGCATTAATGATGCAGCATATGCCGTAAGAGTTTTCTCGTATACTCTATCCCTTCCTTTACGGTATGTAACGCCCTCAGAGACCAAAAAACAACCACAGCAACAGATGACGTTGTGTCTTCCAAGAAGCCCTGAATGATTTCCTCCTCTCTGAAGTCCAGTGGTTCAACCGAGGGTCAGAGTCTGAGCCCTCATGAGCTTCCCCCTCCTTAACTGGAAGCAATTGAAAGGACAATCAACCAGCACAGGTGGAGCTGTAAACAATAGTCAGCGTGCTGTTTCACTGTCTCCTTATTGAATGTGAAACTGTGGAAAATCTGTTCGCCTACTCAGTGGGAGAAATATTTGTTGTTACATAAGAAGGGAAAAAGCAATGTTTACCAATGTAACCATGAGCTTTCTGGCAAATGCTCAAGAAGCTAAGCATTAATTGATAAGTAAAGTGCTCTGTTTTAGTTTATAACACAAATAGAGTTTGTGTTTTTGTGTGTGTATGTGTGTGTGGGTGGGTGGGTAGGGGGGGTACTTTGATGCCCAGGGCTCAGGTAGCAGAGATAAGACAGTTATGTAACCAGAAAAATGAGAACCTGCCAATCCTCACAGTACTCACAGTACTCAAGTTAGAAGGACACACCCCTGCTCCAGACCTACTAAATAAAGACACAATCACACAGTCAGACACCAAAGCTTTTGTTTTGTGACAAGTACAGATTCAAAAAACTTTTTTCCATGTCTGATTTCAAAATCGTGTTAATTTCTGAGGCTTCAGTTTTAACACCAAAGACGGCTTTACCAACTTTGTATTTATTTTAAGTTCTTTCGTTGACATAAAGAGACATCTGACAACACCTCTAGACTTCCCTGCTGGGAGGTTCATTTACCAATAAGACAGCCAGAAAACGAAGCAGTATTTTTTTAACCTCATCTGTATGAATAATATAATAGTCTAAGA
This sequence comes from Enoplosus armatus, assembly GCF_043641665.1. Classification (NCBI taxonomy): domain Eukaryota; kingdom Metazoa; phylum Chordata; class Actinopteri; order Centrarchiformes; family Enoplosidae; genus Enoplosus; species Enoplosus armatus. The sequence goes on from NC_092187.1 coordinate 5,044,421, forward strand.
GTGTGCGTGCTATAATCTCACTGCATCTGTTGGGTGACAGCAGGGCAAAGGTCAACTACCTCAGACCCTCGTCAGAGGGCTGGGAGGTGAGGTTGTCTGGAAAAGGATGTAATGTCACAGTTGCGATGTGGGTAATAAATAAATATTGAACAGAGCGCTAGTAATATTATAAACAGAGTAATATTGTACTAAACAGTGTGATGACACACAATAAAATAATAACTTCTACATTTTCAAACACAGAACATCAGTGTTTCTGTTCGCCATCTGAGCACGTTGTTGCGTCGTTGCAGGAGCAGAAATAGAAAACATATTCTTGAATTTTACAGGCTTCAATTGAAATTAATACAAGATGGAGCCACGGTTTGCAGGATGGAAGTGTAATCTGACCGTACCTTAGGCCACGTTCAGTCAGATAACACAGCATTAAGGATGAAAATGCAGCTCCCTCATTCATTTGAATGGGACCCCTGGGTTGGCACAGTGCCAAAAAAACAGTTGAACCCAGCTCGTTGCAACAAAAGATAACATGGTTACCGCTGTGATAACTTTCCAGAGTTGTAAAATCCTTCCTCATAATATTACTAGCCGCTCTGCACTGTTTTGGCAATAAGCCCTCAAATCATGCATCTGGTTTGTGTGTTTATTGCTTCCTGGGGTCCATATTCAAATACAATACATTGCACTTACACTTCATGCAGTAAATAATAAAGTTACATCAAAACCATACATATACAAAACATTAAAACAATTTAGATTGATTGACAGGCACAACTAGACAACAATGATAATCTCAGTTCATCATCAGTTACATCAACTGTCATCAAGAACCTCTTTAGCTGCTTCTTAAAACCTTTTGCTGTAGGGTTTTTTTTTTAATAGCATTAGGCTTTGGGGGGTGGCTGCGTAATGTGACCCCTCCTCACCTGCCTGGTTTAATAATATGTGTATTTCCAGAAATTGATATTTTCAAATACAAATAACAATACATATGTTTCAAAACTATTATATTTCTGAACAAAGTTAACAAACTACATCTGAACCTATCGAGTGCATTTTATCTTTACTTACTCTAAGTGAACTGCAGGCAGCTAATCGTGCTGCTCTGTTCCGCACTAAGTGAAGCTCTTACAGCTCTGTTCTTGGCAGCACTTGACCAGATTACTGAGCAGTAATCCAGACGAGGCCTTCCTGGGTTGTATTTCTTCGTCTCGCTTGAAGGCTTTTTAGACACCAAAACACTCCACAGCTGTTTTTTAGTGGATGACAAAGTTTTCTGGCAGACAACGTGTTTTGTTTTGGCAGAGCCCACTGCATCGCCACTGTGCCAACGCAGTGGCCTGACACTGAAGGGTGAGAGGGGAGGGAGTGGTTTGAGGAAGGGTCTTTGTGTTTGGACATGAGGAAGGTGAAGGTGGTGGGCAGGTGCACCTTCTGTTCTTCTCTTCTCCCCCCCAACTTTACCAAACACACCAGGAATGTAAACCAACTCTAAAATGTGCAGTTTGATTGAAATAAGTGATGTTTGTTGGATTGATGTGTGCCAACCACACCAGTACAAACAAGAGAAAAGGCTATTTTACAAGGTGTGTAACATTTGCTGATGGGCAAGGACTCATTTCGTTTGCCAGATTTTTTAACAGAGCGTGGTGTAATGTTCTTTCCATCCTCACGAGTATGTTGGGCTCCAGGAAAGGAAAGGTGATACTGTCCTGCTAATACTGCCTATCAGCAGTGATCAGCAGTCTTTCTCCCTCTCCTCCCCTATGTCTGTCCCGCCTTATACATGTTTGTTTTCTCCAGATAAGTGGTTAGGTGTGGGCATAGCACCACAGAATGTAGGATTACAGGTTGCAGGTCAGACGTTTTATTGTTTCTTCTTACATAAAGTGAACAAAACCCTGTTTCTCACATGAAAACAAGCCTGTTAAAACCAGCATCCACCACCAAACACCTGCAGTTATAATGTGCTATGATCGCCTCACGCACAGCTCTTGGCTGCTCTTTGATGTGTGGCAATTACACTCATTGCATCACTCTCACTCTTATCGACGCTTATCCAGACATTTAGCCTCTCCTCTTTAATTCAAAGGATAACGTACAGAAGAATAACACTCGGGTTTCTGAGGAGGAGAAAAACAATGATCGTCCTCATGGGAACAGTGTGGTAAGTGTTGTATCCTCCTCTGCACGCACGTGCAGAAAGAGAGGGAAAACACACTCCTCTCTCCTTAGAGTTGAGGTCATCCTGAATTAGTTAATTAAAGCAGGTTGTTGCCAAAACATTAGATCATCCCCCAGCTTGTTTTGTCATTAGCTGAACTCAAACCCCTCCACCGGTCCCCTCTCTTTGGGGAGGAGAACATGAAGGAGGCAGATCATGCCTTCATTTTAGAATAACCGCAGTAGAGCTGTAACCTTACCAACTTTCCTGCTCATCATTCAGCTCTAGATGGTCTAGATTGTTTTATTTTATTATAGGCTGAAAATGTTGTATTCCTGCATATTCTAGTCTGATGTGCAACTCCACAAAATCCTCAAACAAAATAAGTATTGTTGTTGTTGTTGTTGATTCAAATGATCAAACCTTGACCTAAATCTCTTAAATATCAAATACTTTCACCTTTTATGCTCAGGGAATGAGCTGTAAACTACATTTACCTTAGAAGCACTCCTTTCTTTGAATAAAGGTCTTTTACAAATTGTTTTTTGTGTTAAACTGCTTGTGCTGACTCCCTGGAAGAAGAGATCTTGTATCTCAACGTGACCTTCCTAGCTAAATAAAAAATGAATGAAGAACAGATAATAAAACACAATTTCATTGACCACAATGTCCCACTCACTTAGCACATCATAACATAAAGGTAAATAAATAAATTCAATCGGAGGTAGAATATATGACGAAAACACACAAAATAACAAAAATTCATTCATTTATAGATATATTCACCAAGGGGGGTGATTTGGTAAATTTTCTTTAACGTAGGCTATAAACTACTTCACCAAACAATATATTATTAACAATGAATTTTGTGTTTTTGTCCTCCACCATATTCCATATTACAACACCTTTATTTCTTAAAAGATTATCACAACAGTTTTTTTTTATCCAAAAAATTACTTCCTCCAATATTCGAGTACTGTATCCTGAATGATTACCGATAACCTCTAATGCAATTATTTAGTGCTTTGGGAATGTTTTGTTTTTGTAGATGAGCAATTAAGATTGAATTTACTAGCCAGTTCTTCATGTTTTAATATATATTCCCATCACTGTCTAATAAATGAACATTTTTCCTGCCATTCTGCTATGGATATGGATTTTCTTTTCTTTTCCAAATCACTTTATTCCATAAAGGAACATTATGGATGGCTGACATAGTGTTGGTAAAGCTCCACAATCCCCATTAGATCTGTATAAGTCAGTGATACTACTGAGGGCTGCACCACTGGAGCATGAGGGAAAGTCTGGCAAAAGAAAAGTCTGTTAAACGTTCAAGCCTCGTGTATTGTCATTTCGTATTATGTTTCATGCTTTTATTCTCGCGAGAAGAAGTGGTTACCAAGGTACCGGGCACGCAGCGTCCTCCAAAACTGTAAAAGGCCCAGGGTGACCAATGAGAGGAACCCCGACCGTACCAAAATGGGGATCATTTTAGGGGGGCGCTGAATGTCTTTATTAAATAAACTATAATGTAAAAGGAATCCAGCTTTTCACAATCACTTAATTGGCGGTTACTCAAACGCATTAATCTATAAACAACGTTCAAGGGTGTACAAACCCCAGTTATTTGTTACAGTGTAGTTGGAGTTCATTCGTGGTATCGGCCGCGCCAACATTGAAAGTTTCTGTGAAAGTGGACACTGTTTGTCGTTAATACCAACGTGGGCTTGTATCTGGAAACACCCGCTTCGACATATCTCTTACGAAAATTAAATACACCGTCTTCCAAAAAGAGCTGTAACACGGGTGGGTGAGTTGGTCTTGTTCTTGTCTTTGTTTTTTAATGAAAGTGGTCATGTGGGACAGTAAGTGTGGCGCAACTGTATGAAGAACTCGGCTTTTGTTGCAACCTTAGCATGATGAGCGTTAGCTAAACTGAATGACAAGAAGAAAACAATGACAGCAAGTGTTTGAATTCACTTCACGGTCCCTTGCAGTTGGTTTCTTTTGACACTGTGTTAACGTGGCTTTCTTTCCGTTAGGCAGCAAAGAGTACTATCTATGCTTCATTTGAAGATTTACAACATGACTTTTTGCATGACTACAGTTTGTAGTGTAGTGACTCTCTTAAATGTTGCCCCATTTAGCCCACAGTTGGTCTGCAATCTCTCTGGGATCACCCCACTCTGTAATCCGCTGCACAGATGATGTTACTGGGGAGGTGATGTTGGGAAACCAGGCCTGTCTTAGCTGGACTCTGGGATTCCCAGAAGAATGTAAAAAGATGTGAGGTAACACGATGCCTGTTGCATAAAAAGAGGAAGTCCGTTGAGTATTGGAGGATATGAGTCTAGTCTGGTTTTAAAGTTCACGCAAGACTTCACACTGTCTGGCTGTTGATGTACTTACACCCAGGTTTTCACCAGGGGGAGGAGAGCAGTTCTTCCCTCTCCATCAGAAGAGGAACTCGAGGCCTGAGATGTCCCTTCCTGTATTAGCCCCGTTGCCTTCACTATGAATAAGCAGGTTGAGCCCAGAGTCAGCAAATCATGACTACACAGGGTCGGGTTTTTTGTGGGTGATAACATATCCTGTCGGAAAGTTCTGTGTTCTCTCAGAAGGTCTGCTTCAGCTACAGAAACATAATGTAATAATCTGACTGAATTGCCTTTTTTATTTTCCTTGACCATGCCTCCTTTGATTGAAAGACATTCTGCTCAGCCACTGGGCCGCCCTTTCACCTTTTTTAATATAAAATATAATGTGAGAAAAGCAAACTAGCCACAGTGTGTTGGCTTAATTGTCTCAAACTCACAAAAGACCTGCAAAAGCTGTTCACCTTGGGCGACAGCAACAAACACACCACCTTGTAATTTCCATTCTTAATCATTCCCAGGCCAGGAATGTACATCCTGCAGTGTAGAAAAGTCTAGTTTTCTTGTCAGAGTGGAGTCTTTTAAAAAAAAAAAAAAAAAAAAAAAACTTTTTATGGGCCCCTCAGTGAGCAAGCATTCATCTTGGGGGGGAAAACAAGAAAACCAGTCAGCTGATGTTAGCTGGAACTCTGACTCTATTTCTTATATGTAAATGGAAAAAGCATACTACTTTTCAAAGGTTAATAACAGAGTGCGTATAACAGTGGTGCAGAACTGCCTACTGTTATTCACATCTGTCTTTTGAAGAATCCGCAGAGACTTTGTTTCCTTCATTTAGACAAGGGGAAACATAAATGGGATTGGTGATGTCTGGAAAGAAGCTTATGGGGGTTTTAACTGAAGACAGAGGCCCACCACAACCCACTAGTGTCCTGTGCACTTTAACATCAGTGGTATCAACGCATGAGATGGCCTCCTGCTTATGTAATGCACTTGGAAGATGTTGGCTGATTATACTCCACTGGTAACGGAGCCTTTTTTGTCTAAATCAGGAGCTTAGATTAGCTTGATCAGCAGCTTCACAATGCTGGTTGGCCAAATCATTTAAAACTCCTGCTTAAAGATTAATTCTGATTAATATTACTGTGAAACAGGAATTTTAATGGAATGAACACTTCAAAAATGTGATCCTTTTCATTTTTAATGATTTGAAATAGATTGAGTAGACATTCACTGATTGTCTCTTTTGCAAATTATGCATGTCTAAAGAGGAGGTTATTGCCACTTTTCCAGTTTGCAACAGTCAGATTTCCTCCACCTCTTTAGTCTCTGTCTTTGAGGTTATTTACTGCACACATAACCAGAGCTGAAACTGTAAATTGATCATAATCTATCGACAACTATTTTGATAATAGATTAGTTGGTTTTTTTGGGGGTAGCAGTAATGCCACATTTTGCTTGTTCCAGCTTCTCCAGTGCGAGGATTTGCTGCTTTTCTGTCTCCATTTGGGTTTTGTGCTGTTGATTGGACAAAACAAGACATTTAAAGACATCACCTTGGGCTCTTGGAAACAGCTATTTTGTGACACTTCATAGACAAAACAACCTATTGATTCATTAAGAAAATAATCTGCAGATTTATCGATAATTGTTAGTTGGTGCCTCACACTGAACATGTGTTGTTTTACTTTATGGAATATTTCTGATGCAGAGGCTCCAATGAGGAAACACTTCTTAAATGTTTAGGTTCAAATATAAGTCAAGAGATTAATAATTTTGTGGCAAACACAAACGCATACTTAGCAATTACAAGATGTGTGTTTGTAGATTTTTGCCACCATGTCTGAGGTTTGGTTCATGAGGTTTTCTGTCTCAAAGGCTCTCAGAGGTTTTTTTTTCTCTGTCTGCCCATCCTGTTGTTAACTTTTCAGTATTTTGGTCCTAGCAGTGGTGATGTCTCATGGTGAATTTCGCTTGCCAGGGAAAAAAATGAGGGAATCCTTTCTAATTTAGGTCTATGGTAGATGTCAGTGGTGGTAATATTACATTTTGTGCTTAACATAGCTGCCACACAGACAGACACACTGGAACCTTTAATCTCGACTGTTACATCAGCCTGCTATGATGGCATGCATAATAGAGTAACTAACCACTGTTGCTAATGCTGGAGATGTTCTGTTTTCGCTCAGCTCATCCAGAATATCTATGGCAGCAAGCCTGTGATTAGCTGGAAGATCATATTTTTCCTACCAAACCTGCATACCATCCATCACAATGAATAGCCAGCAAATAGTAGTATGGCCTAGGCTAGATTACCCTCCACTAGCTGTGGCCTATAATAGCATAGCCAACATTATTGTTGCAGAACAACATGGGAAAATGTGTTTTCTTTTTCTTTGCGGGGTGCAGACTGGCCATTCTTAGGTTTTACACGTCTAAATGCATGTCTTTTCAGAAGAGAATACAATAAGTGCTGGTTTGGTTGAGCTTTCCCAGGATGAACACATGGAGTTTGGTTGGAGTGTTGTGTTAGTAGGTGCCACAGTCAAATCCCACGCTGCCCTTGTTTCAGAAATAAGTATTATTCACCGTGCCTCAGGGACTGTCTCAGAAGCTGCATTGCCTCAGTTGTCGCACTTACTGTCTGGCTGCTGTCAAAGTGTTGCGTTGTTTTGCTGACTGTGCCAAGTCCTGCTTGTCTGTTGCTGTTTTTCTCTTCCTGTCTCTTTTTCTCTAGTTTCCTGTCTGTCTGTCTCTCTGTCTCTGTTTGGCTGTCATCTCTCCAGTGGTGCTACCTGCATTTGACCTTTATTGCTGCACTGATGTAGCTTTGTGTGCGGTTTATCTGCACTGCCATGAGATAATGAGGTCATCTTATGTTGCCATCCTTTTTCTCACCAGTCCAAGTAATCTGCTCCACTTGGCCAGAGCATAAAACACACACACACAGAGCCACAGACACAGTCTGGCATTATGCAATGCTGTTCCAAGCACTCATTTAATGTGAGTGAAACAGAGTCTTTATGCATTCTTGTGCGCATATGCATATGTATGCTCATAAACAGTGGTGGAAGAAGTATTGAGATCTTTTATTACGTAAAAGTCGCAGCATCACACTACAAATACTCAATTAATAAACTAAGTTGATAATTAATAGTAAACGTCCTGCATTAGGGTTAGGGTTATTTCATTGTTGCAGAATTACATTAGTATTAGCAGCAAAATGTACCTAAAGTTATAATCCTCAAGATTATCGTCATATCAAACTCAATTTCTGATAATATTTACGGCTGGAATGTATTCTACTATTGCCATTAAATGTATTTACACTCATTAGATACCTCTCAATATAGTAGTAATTAGTAATACTAATTTTATCTATGCTATATACTGTTGGGTAGTTTAATCTGTAACAATACATCATATTTTATGAACTGGTCATATATTTTGTAAGTAAAATCTTGATCTTCAGAGTGACTAGTAACTACGGCTGTCACATAAATGTAGTGGGTATGTATTTCTCTATGACAAGTATGAACCCGGTTGTCACATAGACTGGAGAGCCATGATTTTTGTATCAGCCTTCATGGATAATTTGATAGTATTTCCTCTTGATGTTATCAAGATTTGATGTGCCACATTTAAAGAGTCCAGTTTGCATTCTTGCTAGCTCCGCAGTCAGGTTAAGCCCTCTCTGGCCCAAATATCCTAGACAGTAGGAGTCATGTGGCTGGAGTTCCCTTCAGTCATTGGCCCTTGGGTGCTCCCAGTTTGGGCCAGTCTCCCTGTGAAGAATGAGGTCAGTGTGACTCCTTGTCCTGGCAAGCTGTGCCTCCTGTTTGTACTGAACTCTGGAGGTCAGCAGCTCAGGACTCACATGCTGATCTTTCACATGCAAACCGCTCGTCTTGTGTGACTCAGTGAAGTTGTGAGCCGGAGACGAACTGACAGTGCTTTGCTCAATGAGAGGTAACGTACTGTAGAGAGGGGGACCTTGCATGGCATTAGTGTCCCGCGAAAACCCTTGGTCATTTTGTTTCTAATGCAGTTGACAGCCTCTACTTGAAGAAAACGTTATTCTGTTGTCTTAAAGGCTGACTTTGAAGTACATCAGTCTTGTACTGATCTACTTAACTTCGATTTTGTTGCCTGTGCCAGGTGAAGGAGCACACGTGGTTTGCTTCTATTTATATGCCTGCATCCCACACACATTAAGTGAGTCATTCGTCATAATTGGGTCTAAAGCTGAGAACCAGACAGTTACGACTGAATCAACGATGATTACACAAATTCAGTATCTGGTTTGATGAGTTTGTGTGTGTCTTTTTGATATGTCACTCATCACTATGTACTCATCAGTTTGTCCTCATGAATCCCTACACACCCACACAGTGGGAGTTGGAAAGAGCCTTTGCATGTGTGTGCGAATATGCGCGGGTGTGTTTGCTCATGTATTTCTGGAGGATCCTCCTTGTCCACCATCTGCCCCACCCTTCCAGTCTGGATGCCAACCTTTCCTTCATCATTCCCTCCATTTTTTTCATTCCCAGAAGGCCATGCTTCCTCACTGCACGTGAGAAAGACTCTGCCCTTTTGCCTGTCACCAGCGCCTCTGGCTGTTTTTGAGGTCACTGTTTAGCAACGTGCCTCTGGTTAACCATTATCTACCCTGCCCCCCTCCACACTGGGACCACTGACCTACTAACCAGAGAGCTCAAACAGCTTTTAACATGTCTATGTGTTAGAGATCCCAGCTGCTGTGTCACGTTGGGATCACTTTTACAATACCATCTTTATGTAGCCACAAACCGTCTGCAGAGTTACACGTGAGGGTATCACATTCTGAATGAACTGAGAAGAAAAGGTCAAGACATTGTTGTATCACAAAAAAAGTTTATTTTTGTTGATTTTAGCTGATGTGTGCTTTCTTAACTGAAACTTGACAGAGCTAACAAACACTAGTGAAAGCAGCAGTTGTTTTAGTTATTTTAAAGGAGCACTCATGAAGCAGCATTGCCTGCAATAGCAAAGCAGAGATATTAAATGGCTGCCTCTGTAGAAACTGTATGGTGAAATCTCTACCGAGTTTCTGTTGTCTTGTCTATCTCCTCACCTTAATAGAGTGCTTCAGGAATGAGTCCTAAAACCCAGAAAATTAGTTAGCGTTTTTACACTTCCAGTTCCCTCGTCTCGAAGTCAGTGAGTTTTTTGAATGGGTTTTTGGTTAGAGGCCTCAAATAAGGTCTGTGATAAAATATGCCAGTAAATAGCCCAAGGTAGTGTCCTTCACTGTGCCCAGGAGCTGTGTGTGGTAGGTCAAGGTAAGATGTCCCTTAAAGGACTGAAGAGGGTATCGAGTTCATTTAGACGGCAAGGAGGGACACACGTCACTGCTCTCTTTAAAACTTTAACACACCTTATTTGCATTGAGTTTTCTCTGCTGTCCGGCAGTATGATTTGATTATCTGCTATATTTGAAAGAAGGGGTCAGGGGCTTTGAAACAAGTCACATGTTGCTCTAAAGAACTCAATGTTTAAACAAGGCCAAAATATTTGCTTTGTCTGTTTGCAGCACATTTGAGTATGTGAATGTTGGTGAATGTCCGTGTTAACCAGACCTGATAAGAAGTCCCTCTATGAATTTGAATTTCAACTGCCATCTATTATCACTGGTGAAATAATCCCATTTACATTGAGCAGATAAGTGTTTTAACTACAGGCATTAACTGCTCGTTACCTGTGACCATTACAGAGGAGTTTTGTTCATTTTATACACAAGATCGTTTTCTCTCAGCTCAGTCTGATGTTCTCAGGAGATTGATTCCACTTTGGTGCAGTTTGGTATCTTCACCAGCTGAGGATGCAGGGTGACGGGGACAGGGCCTGCTTGGGCATGCCAGTGTGTAATGTGAGCAGTAATGTGAGATGTTAGCCTGCTCGTGGAATGTGTGTGTGTTTGTGCACTGATTGACGGAGCTTATTATTTTGGTATGAGAGGAAGGTGCTGCAGTACCTTTACACCCCATTGCCTTCTTTAGTGGTAGAATTGTGAATAGAGCTAAAGATGTGTGTTCAGTGAACATACAGTGGGTCACTGTTGACTCATTATTGTGTGAGTAAGTGAGCATGTGTGCGCCTCTGTGTATCATGGATCACAAAGTATTTGTCCAAATGAGAAGGCACCACACACTCGCACTAATACTCTTAATCCACCTGCCTCCTCTGTGTCTCCGAGCGAAGGTGTGTGTTCTCATGGAGGTGCATTACCACTGCCAGAGGGCCGGCTGGGATCCTCACAGGGTATTATGTTGAAAATACCCCCCCACTGCCACAGAGATCGTGTAGCTTTCAGAGGATGTGACAGGAGAGGAGGAAGGCGGTTGAATAAAGGAATGAGACCAAAGGTGAAGCAGAGAAGTGAGGAGAAAATGGATTGATCCAGGAAGAGAAAAGTAGATGTCTTGCCAAAGAAGAAGAGAGGATGAGTAGAAAAGATATACGAGAAGAGGAACAAAAAGCAGAGATGATAAATATGTGATTATCAGCCAGGCCCAGTCCTCGGAAGGAAGGATGGAAGGATGGAAGGATGGAAAGAAGGAGAATGTGATTGATGATGTTGACGGAGGTAGAGAAGGTGTCGAAATTTGTTGACCCAGCTGAAATGTTTATTGTCCTGTCCCATCGACTCCCACTGTGTGTTTTTTGACTTCAGAGCTGCCAATTGCTTTTCCTCTCCAGTGAGGCGTCGTGAGTGGACGTCCGCTCCCTGCTGCTGCCTCCGGAGAATGACTGACCACTGCATGTGTGTGTTGACTTTAGACTGTGGGTGTAGGTGCCTGAATCTGTGTGTCGGTTTGTATACATGTATTTTAGTGTGTGTGTACCACAGGGAGTTTGGTCTGGTGCACCCCGCCCTGCTGACTCCTTTAAATAAGCACTGCAGTGTGTGTTTGGACTGTAAGGAGCGAGGGCAGCTCAGCCACGGTGTGCAGCAAGTGAAATAAATGGCTCATGGGAACGGAGACGAGTGCATTTACAGATTTACAGATTTTTTTTGTGTTAATTGGACACAAACTTTTTATATACAAACTCTCAGGAGTACTCTTGAGGTATTCCAGGCTTTTCGTGAACCACTGTTTTGCCGGCCTTAATGACAGGATATCCTCGACCACACCTCCTTCATAATGATATTCCTTTTATTTCATACACCAGCTGTCTGTTATCCCATTTCCCTCCCCTGACTTTCTCACTTACTAGAATACATTGTTTATTATCTCAGAAGAGTCTATTGGAAAGGAAAAGGCTAATGTTATCTGGAATAACTTGGAGAAATCAGTGTTATGTTTGGCTGCTGTCAAGGATATAGTTGAAACCCACCTAAACTCAGTCCATTAATAGCATTTATCCGCTTTCTTATGCTGGCGTAAATGTTTTCTAAGGTAATCGGCTACTTCTACTTTTCCTAGGAAGTGATGTCGAAGTGATTTAAGGGAGATATTCAAACCCTGCTTACTTTCTGTAACAGCACAGCTTGCCAATCACGACTTGAAGTGGGTGTGAATGTCAGATTGTGGGTTTCAGAAAGTGACATAAATGGTCGGAAGGAGCTATTCGACCATCCAACTGGCAGTTCTGATGAAGTTTACTGCAGCTTAACACTTTTAAGTGGGTGTTCGGGCAGAAAACTGAGAAAAATGCAATGGGCTGTGATGGTGGGAGTGTGTGGTTTCAGTTACAGGGTACACCGGGTCGATATACAGCATTCTCGTTACAAATAAATCCACCAGGAATGTGCGTTTGCATGTATGTGATTGGCCAGCACAGCACCTTGCCAGATGTGCTGTTGTCTCTCTGAACTTGGCCTTATGCTGTATATCTGATTTTACTTGTAGAAAACAGCTTTATTTGGATTTATTTCTCTACTTTCTTATCCTCCCGTAATGTTTATAAGGTAATATGTAGGGCTGCAACTAACGGTCAATCTTGATTTTATCTGCTCTGCATTTTAAGTCCATAAAATGTCACAAAAGAGTAAGAAATTCCCGCACAATTTTGTAAAGCCCAGGATGACTTCTTCAGATTGCTTGATTTGTCCAACTAACTGTCTAAAACCCAAAGATATTCAGATTTACTTTCACAGAAGACAAAGAACAACTGCAAATATTCCCATTTCAGAACCCGGAACGAGGGATTGTTTTTTTATTTTTTGAATAATGACTTATTAGATTATTCAATTATTCGAATAGTTGACAATCTATTATGTCGCTTTTATTGATTTGATTAATCAGTGCAGCTCTAGTAATATGTAGAGTCCTGTTTATAGGAAGTGGTGTCAAACTCGTTTAGGGACAGAGTTTATAAATGTGTGTCTATTCTGCTGCACCTGCTGCTCGGTCTTCTTCTGAACAGGAAGGATGCATTTTATGTTTTCAGCAGCAGCTGCGGAAGTGGCCTCAGTTTGTTTGGAATAGGCAGAAAACGACAGTAGTTCTCATGAGAGGCAATAGCAATCATGGCTGTAAAATCACAGAAAAGTAGGTGTTGCTCATCTAGTCGATCTCTGATTTGTGTCTGTTTTATTGTTTTCTTCATGATGATCACTGGTACTACTTTACCCACTAAAAATTAGTCATTGTGTCCATTTCCTGTGTTGTTGTGGAAATGGCACTTTAAAAGAAAGACAGGGTGATGAGAAAGTGTCGGGAAGATCATGTGACTACGAGGAAAATGCTCTTGCTTCCTGCTCTCCCGACTCTCTTCCTGCTTCTCGACAGAGGGGGCGGAGTCTTCCTCAGTAGTGGGAGGAGAAGCAGGGGAGCACATGAGCCTAAGGAGCAGAGAGACGCTCAGGTTAGTGCTCATTTGGCTTGCACACACACTGGAACACACCACTCGCATACCGGCACATTAGCTCTTGTAGCAGCTGAAAGCAGCCGTGTAGACTCGGAGCTCCTACCTGCTTCTCTCAGTACAACGCGCAACTCTGGTTTTCCTGTATTCCAGAGACCCAGTTCAAGATCTTACTGCTTGACTCGTACACATCATGTAAGTAAACTTTACCTTCTGTCCTGTTTGAGCAGATCACAGTGCCTGCAGTGTGTAGACACGGGGGTTGTGTCTGTGTACTTAAAAGGGGGGTGGGGGCTTGTTGCTTTGGCAGGTATCGACAGCAAACGTAACACTTGCGAGTGATGTTTTGACTAAATGGTTTTAGTTAATATGTCTTTATTGAGTTAAGCCGTTTATGTAAATGCTTCAATCTTTTGTTCCTAATAATATCTTCAACATAGGATGTTAGCAAAGTCTTTATTGTGATAGTTTGGAAAACCTTGCAGAGCAGTTGAAATGCTCTATTATAATAGAGGCAGCTATTGTCTCTTTCTGTGTCGCTACCCGTGCTTCCTTGTCCTTGAGATGGAATGCCAAATCTAAAAATACTGGTCTTGATTATAACATTTGGCAGCTCTGCTCCAGGACTATTTTCATTCTCTCAACTGTAACAGGGTGAGAAGCTGCGCGGCAGAGCAGCAGAGTGGATGTATTGTACCTCCAACTAACGAGTTCGATGTTGACGTTTTATTTCAAGCAGAAAAGGAAAGTGTTTCAGAGCGTTATTGTGACAGAGGTTTATCTCATGTTGCGTTGATAAGGGTCAAAGATCTGACCAAGTCTCATGAGCTCATCTGTCTCTCTTTTCTCTCTCTAGGGTTTTAAGCCTGTATGTGTAGGGGAGAGAGAGAAATGTTGAGGAAATATCACATCAGGCGGTTGGCTAAAACAAACAGAAACTGACTTTCTTACAAACATCACCGCTCTTTAGACTTTGAGCACCTCTCTCTGTCCGTGGAGAGGTAACCGGGGATTATAAAGGGTTAACAGTTAGAGAATGAGTCCTGTATGTGACTGTGTTTGTACATGTGAGTGCAGCAAACTGCGTGTGTGTGTGTATGAGTAAAACACTCATGTATCCAAGCCAACAGCAAGGCCGAGCCATTGAGACGACTCCACAGTGACCACTCTCCCTCCCACCTCTCTGTGTGTGTGTTTGTGTGTGTGTGTGTGTGGCGGCTGTGACTGAGGACAGCAGTATGTGATTGCGTCCACGCCTGCGTGTCTCTGGAATGTGTTCATCACCACGTTGAAGGGGGGATATGTTCTCTCTCATTGCATTTTTTGTTTGCCTTCAGGCTCTACCATTGCAGCATAGAGGTGTGTGTGTGTGTGTGTGTGTGTGTGTGTGTGTGTGTGTGTGTGTGTGTGTGTGTGTGTGTGTGTGTGTGTGTGTGTGTGTGTGTGTGTGTGTGTGTGTGTGTGTGTGTGTGTGTGTGTGTGTGTGTGTGTGTGTGTGTTTTTTCAGGTATGCAGTTGGCATGCAATTGCATTAGTGTGTATGTTTGTCTGTATTCGCACATATGTCCCCAGGTGTGTGCGTTGCCTAACCTATTATCTCCAGCTGAGATGCCTTCAACTACTGATCCAAACAAAAACACAAATTACACTCATCTCCCAAAAGATACCCAGATCAGTTTGGTGGGTATCGTCACAGTTTCTACAATCAGCAGAAATGATTTGCTGGATCAGAGATACCAGAATTGGTTGAATTTTGGGTTGATAATCATTTAACAACGCTTTTAAACATATATAAGTGTCGCTCTCGTCAAAATGCTGATTTAATTTAGAGAGAAAACTGAATTACATATAACCAAGTATCTCAGTTTTTAAATTTTAAATAGAGTGGACGACAATATGGCACTTTTTTGTATTGTGGTGTTCTTGTTTATGTTGCGATGCACATTGAATCAGTTTGGAGTTTTTTTAGCTAATGTGGGCAAATGGCAGATGTTATAATATGTTTGTCTTCGCTGCCGGGTTTAGTTTTCCTGAGGGAAGACTTGGCCACCTGCTCTCCACTGATTACCTACTCAGTCAAAACTCCCTTCCTTACACACACACACACACACACACACACACACACACACACACACACACACACACACAGAAATGAGGATGCTGACATTCATGGATGCACAGCTACACATGTACACATGAGACAGGATTTCACTGGACCCCTCCTGATCCCACCCATGGGTGTAATTGTGCATGGATGTGTGTGTTTCCTGGAGCCACAGTCGCAGACAGTGATGGGCAGAGGTGGAGGAGGGGGTTTAAGGGGAGACCAATGGATGGAGAGGGTGGGGGAGGGCCATACAAAGATGAAGCTAGATGCTATAATAACTGTCTGCTTATGGTTCAATGGGTGTTTTTGCAGTTGACTAGACCCTAGTGCATATGAGTTGTGTACCCGTGTAATCCAGACTCTTCAGTCATGCATGTCAGTCGAGTTCTCCACTCAGCCAGGAGCTGTTTTCAGTAGGAAATGAGCAGCGTGGCCAGAGCTGATAGCTGCTCAGTACTGTCTGCTGAGGCCAGGACATTACGGGTTGAGTCCCGCGAGGTCTGGTCCTCCCCTCTCCGTCTTCATTAGCTATCTTGGAGCTCCCTAAATCAGCCCTGAAGGGGAGTGGCTGATAACCTTTTGAACTCTTCCTTCAAGCTTTTTATTGACTGAAAAACCGAAGCTAGGGTGTCCAAGTGGGGTGATGGGCCGGGGCTTGTGTTGCACGCACATAACCTGATCACTTGGACAGATTATGGAAATGTTAAGGAAAGGCCATCCTGTTCCACAGTCCGGCAATAACATAAAGACAACACATATTTCTGTGACTATTTCTGACTGACATTGCATGATGACGTTGCATTTTCTGGACACTTGACATATTTACTTGACTTATTGATGTTTTCTGTCAAGTTAGTTGTAATGCCAGTAGGTCCACAACTTTGGTCCAAATTGAAATATCTCAAAAACTATTTGATGTATTGCCATAAAGTTTTCATGGTGCCCAGAAGATGTATCCCAATGATTTTGGTGATCTCCTTTGTTTTCCTCTAGCGCCATCAGGTCAAACTTTTTTCTTGTTGCTTCCTCAGCTGTGTTTAGTACTAATGCTAGTTCCTAACAATGACATCTGACCTCTCTCTCCAGTGAAAAGACAATTTTCCAACAAAAATATACTGTAAGCTATATATCTGCATTTATGGGTTAGCTTCTATATGAGTATACACACACTGAGCTCTGGAAAAAGCTAGTAAGTGGACCTTGAGTTGGGATTGTCTTGTCAAACTACTAGTTCCTGAACTTCGTTGCTCATCTTTTGTGTTGTTTACGGTTATTTTTGCCTAATAAGGGCATAACTGATACAAATGTTTGTGATTTTAACATAAAAAACAACATTTACTGTTACATAATCATTCTCAAAAGACTTAGTCTGTAGTCACAGTTGTTATCATGGCCACCTTTTTAAAAACAGAGGTTTACAGAGCAGGCAAGAGCACCCTGCCAGGGGTGGAGAGGCTTTAGTGAGGTCTATACTTATTGTTTTTTTAGTAGTGTTTTTTTTTGTTAAGCAGTGGTTAGATTGGACAGTCAGCGCTACAGCTTATCTCATTGTGTGATTCCTCTACAGCAGTTGCCAGTTGCATTGTGTACAGGTTTCATGGCAAAAAGGCAAATCCATGTGCCCAGAAATAGATGGGCTAAGGTCACCGTAAAACAGAGACAACCTGCTGGTCAGTCACACACACACACACATACACAGTCAGAGGCAAACACTCCAGCCAAGTGCGTTTGTTTGTTTCTGTCTTTCTCACACATTTCCTGTCGTGAAATGCGTCATTGCTTCCTACTCGTCCCTCCAGTGGGCGACCAACCTGAGAAATCACTGCTGACTAACTTGCTGCAAGTAACCCCCCTCCCTCTGCTCGGGGTGAAGATGACTCTTTATGATACTGAGATTTTTCTCAGAGTTTGAAGATTTTAATACTTGCTAGGATTGCACATTGATACTGTTAAGCAAGATACAGAATCCCTTCCCACTTTGGGAAAGTTGTGTAGCTCAACCAGACATACAGACATACATACATACATACATACATACATACATAGATAGTGTACAAGATTCATGACAGATGTGTTCTTCAGTGTTTCAGATTGGACAGGAGGGTATTTCTGGTGACTTGTCTTTAGGTGAGGGGTCCCTGTTGTTTTCTATACAGTCTGGGGTCAATGTCCGCTGGGACCGAGGACTCTGCGATATGACAAACCAGCTGGCGTCACAGAACACACACATGAACGCACCTTGTTCCAGTACCTCAGTGTTTGGACCCTCCGAGGGCTGCATCAATTTTTTTTTATTAGGAAGAAACGTGTAAAAACTAAACTTTTGGCCTCTTTCCTTTTTCCTCTCCTACCAAAACCCATTTCCTCACATGTTGCTGTTTGCTATTTATTCAGTCACTCACAGTGCTAGAAAATATTGGCGGGGCAAATTGCTCCCAGTCATGGGCTCTCCCTATAATTAGTCTTAAGCTGGCTTGTTGGTAGGTGACCATAGTCAGCGGTGGTAAAAAGTTAGTCATCCCTTCCTCTCAGCTGGAGCTTCCCCTTCAACCCCTTTGCAACATTTCTGGTCGTAGAGATTCAAATAATAACGTGCACCCTTTTATCTTTCCTTCTGTTCTTTCTGTCTCTTGCTAACGTATTACTCACCCACTCACACACCATGAAACACAACCTCTTTCTCACACACACACACACACACAGCAGACATCATAAGCCATATCATTACCAGCTAATAAGGCGGTTGGAAAGCCGAATGAAAGAGCAGACAGATTCATAACAACACTGCGGTTATCATAGTTTTATGATAATCGAAGCGAGCAAGTTTCCATCGCGGAATAGAAATATCATTCCTCGGTCTGTCGCTGTGGTCGGTGCCTGCGGTGCGCTCGTCACTTTTGGAGACATCAGCTGTTTGTGTAACTGCAGAACAGAACATGAATGGAAAGCAAAAGACAGAAAGTTAGAAAAACAAGACGGACAGGCTGAGAGATGTTTTTCTTTCCCGAGGAAGTTATTCCTAACTCACTCACTCACACACTCAGATCCGTGGACTCCGCTTGATCAGTTCACACCTTGTTTGGTGGCAGGCAGAGGTATAATGCTGCCGTTTGCACACACATCAGTTTCATAGCAGAGATGCCTTTCAGCTAGCGGGCTGACCCTGTGCAGTGAGGAAATGAATATAATAAATAGCTGCTGTTTTTAGGAGTGGGGACTAGGGGTGTGTGTGTGTTTGTGTGTGTGTTGTGTGTGTTGTGTGTGTGTGTGTGTGCAAAACCTTGTGTTTTATAGTGTTAAACTGTTCAACTGGAGAGATATCCCATGAATCCCCTTCGGGTTTACATGATTTGTCCACTAGCAATCATGTTTTAAAGTGTGTGACAGAGGCAGGGAGGGAGCCTTTAAATTACATTATGTTGTGGAAAAGGCAGAGAGGAGGCCAGTCTAGTGTGTGTGTGTGTGTGTGTGTGTGTGTGTGTGTGTGTGTACACTTTCTAGACCCATCTGTCAAAGTATTTGTCATTTCCTTGCACTCAAATGACAGTCTAGCCAAAGGTTAGCCATTCTTAAAGAAATTAGTCTTTTTGTGGACATGAAAAGGCTCTAAATCTGGATTAAAAGGACTTTTTTTTCCCAGTAGAGGCCTGTGTAAGGGTAATGACAAGGCCACAGCATACTAAACCAGAGGTGGCTGAGGTTTCTGTGACCAGACGTTTGTCTTCATTTATAGAAACTCATCCTAAAGAAAGACTTTCAGAAACAGTTGACTCATATACAACCATTTCTATAATTACGTATAGCTATTGCACTGATGCTGGTGTTTTCGGTGTGTGAGTGGTGAGGCAGAAGGCCTTTTTTCCCTGGTGTTTCAAGGTGCTACTGAGATTTCCTAAGTGGTTCCTCATTTTAGGTGATTTGCAAGAAAAAATCTAATAACAAATCGACATGCTTATCCTTCAGAATTAAGATCTTAACACAGGCTTTAATGGCTTATTTGTATTCAGATATTCTCTAGGCTGGATGCTGTATGTGCCAAGTATCAGTGATTGGCTCCAGTTTTTGGTCTTTTGTGTGTTTACTGTACTGTGGTGCAAACGTTGTCTCTAGCAGGTGGCGCACCAGTGTCGTGTCATGGACTGGGCTTGTTGACAGGCACCCCACATACATTAACTTGTGCGTGAGAGTCATGAGAGTCTGTCCACAGATGTTGGTGAGTTGTATACAACTGTTTGTGTCTGCAGAGGGAGCTGTGTGAAATTTGATAAACTCAATCAAGTGATGCTTCTTGGATCAGCGTTGGCTGGGTCTGAAGACTAGAAGTTTGGAAATCTGCGGATGTGGAGTAAAAAGAAGTGATCTTACCAGACCTCCTGTAGCCCGCTCCTCATCTTTGCTTGAGGCTATCACCTTGAGGCTACATAAGCCACTACTAGCATAACACACTCAAATCTCTGACTGAACTGTTGGTGGTTTAGTTGCATTTTGGGTAATGTAGGCGCCAGGTTTCAACAAGGAAGAGGAATGTGTGGATTATAAAAGATAATATTTCTGGTTCTGCTGCATCGATTATTATCCATTTTTCTAAACTGTTAATCACGAGTGTGACAATGTTACTCTTTTAACTAATAAGAGCTCAAGAATTTGAAGACGTGTGTGTGTGTGTGTGTGTCCCTCCCTCTGAGGATCATTAAGCTCTTTTGATAGGCCAAAAGTCCCACTTGTGTTGATTTCATTATCTCATGAGCGTCTCACCTAGTGGGATTCTGTCTTCCTGTAACTGAAACTATCTAACAATTCGTCCTTTCTTTGAAGAAAGGTACCCTGCTGAGTGACTGGCTAATGATAGCTAATGCTCTGTTCACATCACAACATTGTAAAGTTTGCTATCACATATCAGGCTATAACAAAACTCTTAGTGGTTGTCTAATACTTGCAAAAGTATTGATACTTACACATACACAAACTAATGCACAAGTATCAGCTTGTGTCAGTCGTATCTGCCATCGCCTAATATAATCCCACACTACGTTTTACGCTGCTGTACCTAACCTTAATTTGGAAGTTAGCAAATGTTAAAAAAACAAGACTTACCGTGCACAGTTCACGTTTGGGTCGAGCTGAATATCTGATGGATCCGTGACCATTACTCCTGTTGCCGGCAGAACCAGCAGCTGCTGCTGACGGTGGACCTGATGAAGCAGCCGTGTGTACTACATAATCTAAAATAAGTGCCTCACACGAACATGTTTTTTGTTAGAGATGCAGCAGTAAAGTCCTGTCTCTTGACCTGCACAACACACATCCGGGCAGGAGAGCTAGTGCCAGTCCTTTTTTCTGTGAGGAAAAACTGTGGACTTGACGTCCTGACAGGCTGGAGTTTGTGCAACCAGCACAAACACAATAATTCATGATGATGAAAAATAGTGAAATGCAACGTAAAACTACAGAAAAAAGACAGACTCTCTAAATTACAACTGCTAAGACTTACTGCCACCTACTACCACACGTTGAGTATGGAGTCAGGGACAATGTCTCCCTTTTTGTTACATAATATGACACGATGTTGAAAAAAAGAGCGTTTTTAAGAGCAGTGCTCAAACTGGCTACTTTTACATATATTTTGTAAAACATTAAATCTGCAAGTTGTTCTTGAAGTTTTCTTCTGACTCAGTTCATTCTCTTTATTTTGCAGTGTTTCCATAATAGTATTTCTTTGCTTTATCCCCCAAATGAACTCCCTAGAGGTTTGCCTAAAGACTTTTGGTTGCTTAATGTTTGTGAATCATTATTTTCTGTGATGCAAATGTGTTTGTAATTTTAAGCTAGACTATTTTAAACTCCTCTTTGGTTTGTCACATGGTTAAGATGAAAGAAAATTATGTGACTGTGTGTGAATATCTCCGGGTTTTCAAGCCCTTGCAGTGCCTGAAAGAAAGTGTGTGTGTGTGTGTGTGTGTGTGTGTGTGTCCAAGTCTAAGCTGTCATGGTCGCTTTTGCTCTGTCTCTCTGCTGCTGATCTGCTCTTTCAGGGATGAGAGCGAGAGACAGAGGGGGTGGGGGGAAACAGGGTCACATGTTGAGGGAGAAGGGAAGGAAGACGGCTATAAAAAGACTAATTAAAAATGTGCGGATAGATGTGTTGGAGGTGGAGGTGAGGAGGAGGAGGAGGAGGAGGGAGAGAAAAGGGCCCACGAACTGGGTGTGATGTAACCCTGGAGTGTAATGTTGTAAACGATAAGAAGCAGGGGAGGGATGAGCAGCGGTGAAGAGTGGAGGGGTGTTTGGGGGGGTGGAGAGAGAATTGTTTTTCTGGGAAATTAAGCTTGGAGAAAGAGGAGAAAAAATAGATGAACATTGTGTGTGTGTCAGCAATGCTTTGAACTCCTCAAACTGAGAGAAATAATACAGAAGTAATTGGGTGGTGTAAAGGTGTAGAAACGGGGAAAACTTTCACTGCCTGTCTCTCTTTGTCTCTAAACTGGTGTTGTATTTGTTAAGCTGGTATTTGGACACTGTAAACATGAAGCCCGTTGCACTATAAGCACCAGCTAAATGGTTAAAATATACATTTAAGCACAAGTCTCAGTCTTGGAATAAGGTGCTTCATCCTGTGTCTCTGTCGTTCACACACTTCAGCTCTTTGTCTTCATCACCACAGAAGTAGAGACAAACAAGAAGAACAGTTGTGTGGGCTTTCAGTGTTTTTTTTCTCAATGTTTTCATTGCACCCCGCTGAGCTTGATGCAAGTCAATGTAAAAAATTGCAGCTGTTTTGCCCGTCCTCCCCTCTCTTTCTCTCCCCCCTTTCTCCCTTTCAAAGAATTTTCATTTGAATGAAAACCCTGCCTCAGTGTTTTGTTGTGCTCGGCGGGGGGAGGGGTCCTATTGGCCAGAATCCCTTTCGTGGTGGACCAATGTGAGCACGCCTCCCGCCTCCCACCCCGCCCCCTGTGCCCCACTGAGGCTCCCGGCCTGACGTGTGATTGGCCGACTGGGAGGAGCCAGACGCGCTATTAAAGCCTGTCCCGTCTGCTCCACTTCAGTGTTGAAGAGAGTCCCTGTCTGTCAGCTCGGAGAAGTGTGTGTGTGTGTGAGTGTGTGTGTGTGTATCAGTGTGTGTGGATGCTTTTGTTAATGAGCGGCGAACAGAAAACTGAGAGCTTTGCCATTATCTGACTTGGACTTCCATCTCTCTTTTAACCCTCTCCAGGACTGTGGGGCTCTCCAGCTGAGTTGTTGACCTGCTTTTTGAGTCAGATCACAGCTGGACAGGCGGACGGGCCTGACAGACGAGTGAGATCGTGAAGGGGATCATAAAGGCTCTTGTCTTGCCGGGGATCATTGCCGGCGGATCTACCAGACCTGCATTTTGGATAAAGAGCTCTGCTGCTCTGTGGCTGACCGGTGACCCCGATCTGCAGCCTAACCCTCTTCTGGGTCAACGCTGAGCTAATAGAGGTGGTCTGGCTGGGCCTGATGTGGAATTTGACCCCGACTGACCCTGTCCCACAAGTAGCTTTTCACTGAGCCTGGACTGGGGGGAAAAGGAAGGATAAAAGAGCAAGAGGGGCGACAGAGAAGAAAGGAGGAAGAAAAGGAGAGAAGTGAGAGCAACAGCAGCACAGCGACCGGTAAGGATGTTAAAGGGGGCTCTGGGTGCGAGGGAGGAGAGGAAGGGGAGTAGAGGAGGGGGAGGAGAGTGGGAAGAAAAGAGAGGGTACAAAAGAGCTATTTTCTTAAGCTTAGAGAGGACATGTGGGAGCTCTAAAAGGATGTTCGTTGACCATTAAAGCCCCACTCTCATCCACCTCTCCTTCTGTCACTTCTTCTGTTTATATCTCCTCATGTGCACAACATTGTGGTTCTTTTTGTAACATTAAACTCAATAAATACAAAGTCAATCATTCTCTTGTTCTCTCTCTCAATCTAGCTCGTTCACTCTTTGCTTGTCTTTCCTTTTCAGCGTAATTCTGTTTCAAAAACCTTTTGACTGATAGAAACTCTTTCTCTTTCTCTGTCAGCTCTTCCAGTATGCCGGTGGAGACCCTGCGGCCCTCAGACGGCCGTCTGGCTGGGGTTCCCTTCACTTCTGCCATGCCCTTCAGGATACTTAACAAGGGTCCAGACTACTTCCGTCGTCAGGCTGAGCCCGCGGCCCGTAAACTGAGCGCTGTAGAACGTCTGGAGGCCGACAAGGCCAAGTACGTAAAGAGCCAGCAGGTGGCCCTCACCCGCCAGGCCCCCATCAAACCGCCAATCATCCGCAAGCCCCTCGTTCCTCCGGGGATGATGCTGCACTGCCAGATCAGCACTCCTCCAGCCCGCAAAGTTCCCCGCTGCCCAGCTGATGTGGAGAATGGAGCAGGGAGAGAGGGACCCGGGGGGAGAAGAGGTCCTGCTCTTAACTTGGATATTCTGAATAATCTTATCAATGATGTATGTGATGGACCAATGCCCTGTTCCCAGTCCTCTTCCTCCACCTCCCCCTCCTCATCATCTCCTTCGTCAGGAGCTAAGAGCATCGGCAGCAGCCTGTCAGCAGAACAGGAGAGGAGCAACCGACTCCTCAACAATCTCAAACCATTGAATCACTGCACCATCAACTCCTCGTCCACCTCCTCATGCACTTCCTCTCCGCTCAACAACAACCCCCGGAGCCCTGCAGCAGAGCTTACTCGCCGCCCACCCCCTATTCCGGCACGAGCACCCCGCATTGGGGTTCCAGGACCCTATAGCTCCCCGAACTCAGTGACAGTGCGCAGGGTGGACGTTCGGCCTCAGGCTGAGATAAGGAAGCCTCAGAGGGCCCAGCTGCAGCCCCAGCTCAGGCCCAGACAGACTGCCCAGGGCCAAGTCGCACACCCCCAGGTCCCACCTCCTCCACCCCCTCAGAACCAACCCCAAACCCATCCTCAGCTCAACACCCCCTCCCAAACCCTGCCCCCCCCTCCAGCCTACCTGCCGCCCAGTCCCATGCTGGTCCGAGCGGGCATGATCCCGCCTGCCTCCCCCGCTTTCACCCGTATATCGAACGCCAGCTCAAAAGGGTCAGCCCGTAAGCACCCATCCTTGCACCGCTCCAAGTCGGACCTGAGCGACCGGTACTCCCGGGCCACAGCCGACCTGGAGCGCTTCTTCAACTACTGCGGGCTGGACCCAGATGAGGTGGAGGGCATGGGCGGAGTGGAGCGCTTCACGAGAGCCAACTCGGACATTGTATCCGTCTCCAAGCTCCGCAGCGTCAGTACGCCCAGCTCGGAGGCTGACAGGGTCAGGGAGGACGGAGGAGAGGAGGATGACGAGGACGGGCCAGCCAGAGCCAACGAACGGGTCCCCTACGGCATCTCGGTCATCGAGAGAAACGCTAGAGTCATCAAATGGCTATACGGCATCCGTCAAGCGCGGGATGCTAATAATGCCGTCTCTAACGTATAGACTAATGAGGACTTGAAAGGACTTGAAAGAATAAACGGGGAAGCAGAACTTTTTTTGTATGTATTCATACGTCTGAAGAAGGGAAGCCCCTGTGTTCATCTTCTGCTGCCTTACATCACATTTAAGGATAATCCAGTAGTTGTTTTTACTGTTTCCTGTGAAGACTCGCGCTTGTTTTTGAAATTACACATCAGTGATTTTTATCCGGGCTGCAAGTCAGGACTGCTTCCCTGCGAGACTACATGGACGATACATTTCCCTTTCCCTTCCCTCGATCTTGTATAACAATATTGGTATATGAAAGCAATAATAGATTGGTATAAATGATGATGGTGAGAATGAAGGCAGAGGATGTTTGCAATTGTGGTTCCTCATGTAAAGGTACGTAGTGTATGTGTGTGTGCATGTGTGAATGCGTGTGCCAGAGCATCTCTGCAGCACACAGCCAGACTGGAACTTGGCTCCAAACTGCTCGAGACTCTGATGCTACACAGTGACTGTTGAGAGAGCCTGGAAGAGAACCACGTTGATACTGTGAAACTTCACAAAAAAGCTTCCATAAACATATTTGTATTTTCAACAAAAAGAAAACAAACAAAAAAACCTTTTTGGCTGAAAGACTGTTATTATACAAAATTCTGTCAGCATGCGAGTGAAACGTTTGTATCCAGTTTTTTTTTTTTAGGGTTTGTCATCTCAACGAAGCACACACATTACTCTCACACAGATAATCACTTCACGGCACAGACGTACATTCAGGTCAATTACAGTGAATAAGGTAGCAGCTGCAGTTAGTGCTGTCTGTATATCTGGCTGTAACATTGTCTAGTTGTGTGTTTTGCATCTGAAACATGGCCTCATGTCTTTGGATTATGCTGCACTGGTGCAGCGAGAGAAATCTGTTTACTATGTATGTCTTGGTGCGGATGAGAGAGCAAGTCATATGATAAGGGATGATCTCATAAATGGATGGTTGAAGTACGTGTAGCATGAAAAAGTTATTTTGCCTCCAAAGAGATGGAGAGAAAATCAAAGGAAGACTGAAAAGAGTATACTCATAGATAGAACAAAGATATCTATGGTGTATACATTTGTCTGTGGTTCTGAAAGTGTCTCAGGAAGATGTACTTGGCATACTAACGAAAATGGACCAATATTTATTTGGAAAATGTAACTTAATGTATTTTTTAATATTGGACAACTTTGTGTACAGAATTCAGTCTTTGCTCTTAAGTGCAATCTGATCGTATCCACTACAATTACAGTAAATGTAGGATCACATTTAAACACACATGCAAATACAGGCACCAGTCACATGATAAGTGTGAGTGTTGTAAACAGGGGACTGCTGCTCTAAAGAAAGTGAGACTGTAGTGTATTTATTTGACTTCCTGTTTGTCGCAGTGGGAGTAAGAGAGGAGGTCTGTCTCCCCAGTACAAGTTCTCCGCCCTCTACGTCGACTTCCTTTTTAACTTTTCAGGATATTCAGTATGAGCACCAGCCAGGTTTTCCTCTTCAGTGCTGCAGCGTACAGCGGCAGTCAGATCAGAGGGCTGGAGAACCTGACGGCAGCGACGGTGAGCAAAGGGTGCTTTTGAATCCGGCACTGGATGCCCAAAGAGTCTTCAAGTGAGAGATCCAAAATGCTTTACCATGGTGTATTCTAAACAATTAATAAAAAAAAATGTTAAAGTACGTTCTTGTTCACTCTTTTCCTTATTTTTCTGCTCATTCAAGTTGACTTTCATATGGGGATGGGCCCACCTGGTTCCAGCATATGGCTACAAACAGCCACTCCTCTGATTTCTTCAGTGTTTTGGGAGTTTATGAAGTGCTGCTGCCAAGTTCTCGCTTTATAATCTGAAATCTGGTGCGGGTCCAGTTCAGCAGAGGCAGGTGTTTGACTCGTTTCAGCATCAATAATTGACACCCTGCACTTTCACTGAGCTCCCGTGGATGTTTTTTTGTTTACTTTGATCGTGTTCATATGAGAGGCCGACTGCTCCATTATTTAGATGGCAAAATGTGGACACGCAAACAAACTCGCTCTTAGTCTCTCATTTAGTCTCTCACATGAAACTGCACAAGTTGTAATATGACAGTGTGCCCACTGACTGCAGTCTGGAAGTCTGTTATGGAGAACCCCCCACCCCCCCAAAGTTCTCCCCAGCACCACACCCTGTTTCAGAGATCTAGACCCTCTTTAAGAGAGTAACTACTCAATTAAACACTGTTGGAGGGCAAAGGAGTGTAAAATGAATGGGTATGAAAGAGGTACTTTGGCTCGCTATTCTACTGAAGCTCTCTTTCATAGCACTGCAAGTTTAGGCAAAACCATGAAAATACACCAGGAATATTATCATTATTGGATTCGTGGTACTGGCTTTGAATCCAAGATTATATCTGCCCCCCTCCACCAAAGAACAAGCTACAAACCTTTCACATCCAAACTTACAGGTATTGGATGCTCAAAAGGTTTTCAGTGGTGTATTATTGAAAGAGGTTTTGTAGTGTACCTCCATAATGTTAGAGTACTTGTGACGGAAAGATCAAAAAGAGAGTAGTCAAAGTCGAGATATCTGGACTTTTAGTCCCTAGTATTGGCCAAGCTCCAGAAATGCTGGATCCTACGTTTCCCACAATGCAATTTGATACCATCTTTTCTTCGACCCTACAAGCCTTGTAAACACCCGCATCTTTTCAGTTCAAGAGTACTAAACCACCCTGGGTGGCTGTTCTTGTCCCTGAACAGACCAGCTTCCAGGATCTAATGCCACTTCTGATATTTGGCGGTTTCCATCGAGAGTTATGAAATCATGGAGCTTTCAGAGAGCTGGATTGTTCCTCCTTCAGGCCTGCGACCACTCTCCAGTGGCCTCGCTTGTCAGAAATCACGGTCCCTTCGCATCATGACATCATTGCACGCGTGATCTCCTCCAGAACGTGGCCTTGATTTACTGCTCTCGCAATTAACTGGTTTTAGAGGATGTGGGTGGCGAGAGGATTGGAGAAGTGTGGTGGAGTGGAGCCCGCTGTTGCAAATGATAAATATTGCTGCCTGGAGCCTGCATGGGGCTGGGCACCATGACAGCAGCCGCCTGATGTCCAAGGCAACTCTGATTAAGAGCCAGCAACACTGAGGGGAGAGAGAGAGGAGCGGAGATCTAAAAAACCCGACAGATCACAGCAGTTTAAAGGCCCGGAAATGGAAGAGGACGAGAGAGGAAGTTGGTAGAGATGGGGAGAAGAGAGAGTTATAAACTAGACAGATGCTGCGAGAGTGAAAGTGAGTTATGCACATCGGTAAGTAATGTGTCAGCTTTTATGAGAGGAGCAAATAACCTCAGTCTTGGAGCAGCTGTGCGTCTCTGGGGCTTTAATGTCCAATAAGTGAGATCAGCAGCTCTGCACTCTGACTCTATTCATTTGCATTGAAATTAAATCAGTAGGTAGTTTCTCCTCCTAACAGTCAGAAAAGGTTTTGCCAGTAATACAGTGTGAACGGAAATGGATTTTTAGTTTTTTAATAAGAATGTATTCCTTTTTGTCACACTGTTTTTGTTTAATTATTCATTTTAGTTTTAGTCAACACAAACTGCTCCCTCACTGTCCTTCTTGCACATTTTTGCAACTAACTGAGCTCTCATGATCATTCAGAAGCTGCATTACAAAGTGTCTGGGCTTTGCTTGCAGCTAACCGGTCCGATAACATTATAAAGCAGTTACGTATTTTCCTTTAGTGGACATATAGAATTAGAGATAGTTGACAGCCGTCATTCTTCATGCACTCAAAAGTTAAGTTTGCTTGCCTTTTTTATAAATGTCGCCTGTCTGTTTTCGTCGAGGCTCTTTTCTTTGCTGCTTCGTGTCTAATTTTTAGTGGTGACTTTAGGTGAATTTAGTCCATAAACATTTTCCTTTTTCCTTCAAAGAAGCGGTATTTAAGAATTGATTAGGTGCGATGCTGCTCATTAGTGCAACAGATCAAGTGGCTAAATAAACGTCTGAAGAAGAAGAATATAACGTGTGGTTCCACATATATACGTGCAGGTCATTGAATTAAAAAAAAAAAGTTAAACTACATAAAAAAACATTTTTTCATAGTCAATTTCAAAGGTTACTCATTATTTAGTTGCAGTCTCATTTCTGTCGGGGAAAAAGGTCATTAATGAATTTTTTTTTGCTGTAGTTAGTTTTGATGAAATGAACATTGCAGTAATGATGAGCTAATATCATTTTTATATATGCATTCAAATAAAAAAACAGAGTTATGCACCATTTTACTTAGTGGTTCTCACTGGGAAATGAATGGCCCTGGATCATACATTGGTACCAATCAACGCCATATTGATATGTAAACAATATATATATTTGTTTTAGATGCTTTTGTGGCAGTTTTCCTTCATTGTTTACAATGAAATAGTAATGTAGTAAATGTAGATATAAAAAGGAAACAGATCGAGGTCTCTGACTGGAATCGGACCAGGGACGTTGCTGTGGTATCGTATCTAGTGTCTTTACTGCTAGGACACAGGACACCCCGAGAAAACGATAATATTTCACCAGACTGGATTATAGTGCTGAGATTTTGAAGTGAACTTTCCTAAGTAGGACGCATAACATTTAAAAATGCATTTCAAATCTTCACTCGTTAACTTCCGAGTGGACTTGATGTGGCAAAGCAGAGTAGAAATCATTTGTTCTGACACAGATATGAAAAGAAACAGAGATCACAGATTGACTGTAGCTGCCAGGTTTTGTTCCAAGCTGTCAGTTGTTGTTTTGACCAACTCATTACGTGATGTACACATTTCACATCGCTTCTTCAAACCGCTTACATAAGTAACTAGTCAGTCTGGCACGACAATTCCCTTGTTTTCATCCCGTAACAGTCTCATCGTTACATAACCAGGAGTGGACACCTCTGACCTGCTCCCCGGGGTGATGAGAAGAGTCAAAAAGGCTAAACGCTTCGGCTTTGGGAAAGGAACACATGTCCTGGGAGGATAAGATGTCTCCGCCTGCTGCGGTCTCCCCGTGGACAGATGAGGAAAACACGCCAAGAACCATCTCTGTGTCATCCTCATACTCTCTGTCTCCGTCTCTCCCCACAGAGGCTGACCATATGTCCATATTTACTGAGAGATCAGCTGGGCTTTGGCGTCCTGTCAGAACACACACACACACACACAGTTTGTGTTCGCCTGTGCATGCTCTGTTGCGTGTCTGGGTCTTGTTTTGTGTTGTTTCTCTGAGCAGTAAGTCCTCTGCTCTGAGTGTGTGTGCATGTTTAATGATTTTTATGTTACTCGCATGCTGAGGATGTTTCCAATCTTTCTGGGATGAAAACGTGTGTTTACTTCGCATGCATGCATACTTAAGTCCGAATTTGTGTTTGTGTGCATGTTTGGAGTGTGTTGTCAGCTTCAGTGTGTTGGACATGTGTGAATGTGTGTGTGATGGGGGTGTTGGGTTAGGAACTGTATATTGCTTGATCCCAGTTGTACCACTAATGTATGTCAAAGCTTGATATAGTCATTCTGAACAGCCTCAGTGCAGGGAGTGATAAGCTGATTAAGGCGCTGGGGCAGATGGGATCTCTGTGTTTTTGACTATATTTTGTGTGTGTGTGAGCGTGTGTGTGTGTGTGTGTGTCTTTCACTGGGACCTACAGTATATCCCATGGGAAAACAAAACTGGGTTGTCTGTGTTAGCTTAACGCATTATTGCAGAGCACTGCGTTGCTTCGCTTATCTCTCGACATCCATCGTTCCATCTTCCTCTCTCTGTCTCTTATCTGTTCATCTAAATCATATCAGCCTTTGGACGCTGCCTAAACACACACACACACACACACACACACACACACACAGCAAACTCTGCTCCTCTATACATTTGGACACCATCCAGACAGCCTCAGACAGGATCAAACAGCAAATACCCTCAATCATATTTCAGGCTTTTAAATGTGACAGTAAACACAGTCACATAGATTCATGAGTAAAAAATGAAGAAAAACAAATCCAGCTGCTGCCGTTCAAATGTCATTGTGAAGCGTGAAAACTCATCTGTAGCTATTAAAACTAACATAATGATAGTTTTGATTTCCTGTACAGGTGAGTCTGCCGTCGTGAGATTGTCTTTGTCTCCGCAGGCTGCAGTGAGACTATTTTGTCAAACCAATGCCTCAATGTTGATTTGAGTCAAACACACGATGAAATTATTTTTTCCATCCCTTCTAAACCAAGCTTTTGCTGACACTTAAGTTGTTGCTGTGGTTCAGACCATCTAGCACGCTACACAGACGGCATGTTAAAAAAAAAAGTCCGACGAAGACAGAAGTCAAAAACCACTGGAACCAACGTTCAAATCCAATTTGATTTAGACCAACGTGCTGCTTTTCTTCATTCCGAACAAATGATTTAAATTTTCATCAATGTGTGAATTCAGTTCATAACCACTGAGTTTGTTACAGTCCAGTTCATTTGCAGCACCCACGCTTGGGGTACATCTCAAGTCTCAATCCCTCACTTGCGTTTTTTCCAAGGAAACCAAGCGAAGAGAGAGGAAACAAGGAAATGTGTTTGAAGAGTAAGGAGACATTGTTTCCTCTGGAGCGTCGCGTGAAGCGTTTCTGATGACACCGGCACAGCTGGACGTACTGGATCGGCCAGCGTCTGTTGTTACAGTTTATGTGGCAGCCAGGTGAATACTTGTAATGTTATTACTGGTGTAACGCTGTACAATAGTATCATCAATGTTATGCATGCTGCTGTTAGTGATATTTATGACAGAACAAAACAGGTTGTGGATGAAATAAACGTCATTGAAACGATCCCCATCGTTTTGCATTAAATATCATTTCTCTTTAGAGTCCTTAATGTAGGCGCGTCTGAATTACAGCGTTTCAAAGAAGAAAAGAAGGGACACTTAACACTTGTACTGTTTCTCTGCCATCTCGTTAAAATGTGCTAGATGTAGTGAGATGAGTATTTATACAGTATCCTTGCTCATCACTCCTCAGAGATCCCTCAGAAATATCAAATATGAGACTTGAGATGTACCCTTGTATAACTGTAGCTGATTGGCATCACGTGTTTCATTCATGCTTCGCGATCACTGGCTGACTCACCAGCTGCGTCGGCTGACTGGTCACGTCCAATCATATTCATGGAGGTGTACAGTGCGGCCATTATAACATGAGCCTTCACTATTGCTCTGCTGATGCCCTCGTGCCAATGCTGTCTGCTGCTGCAGCTCCCTCCACCACCCCAAACTCCTCCTTGTGTGTTATAATTTTGCTATTTTCTATTGAACTAAGTTCATTTAAGTATTCATTAGTGGGATTAGTTCTTTGAGCAGAAACCTTGTTGCTTCTTTGATCCTCGGAGAGCTCCCAGCACAGCTTTTTCCTCCAAATCCAGCTGCAACCATTTGCTTTGCTTTGAAGGACCAATTCCAACATTATGACACAAATGATGGCATTAAACCTTTTCTCTGCGTTTGATTTAACTTGTTGACAGTTGTTTTTTAGCCATGCTAGCAGAGTGGCTCTAGGGATGGCAGTGTCGGTCTGTCAGTTCACCACTTTTTTAAATATCTCAACCACTTTTGGGTGGATTGCTATGATTTTTCGTGAAGACATTAATGGTTGGCAGACAATGTATCCCAGTGACTTTGGAAATCCCCTGACTCCATCTAGCGCAACAATCAGGTCAAATACTTTGGTTTATGACCAAATACCTGCAAAACTACATGACATTCCCATCAGCCTCAGCTGTACTATGTGTTTAGTGCTAATTAGCAAATGTTAGCATACTAACACACAACATTATGGTCGTGAACATGCTAAACATTCAAACATTATATCTGCTTAGCATCAGCATGTTAACATTGTGGATGTTACCATTTAGCTCAGATCCCTGTGCCTCAAGTCCAGCCTCACAGAGCTGCTAGCACGGATGTGGACTCGTGTTATTTAATCTGTACCACAAACACAACTCCCATCCTCCATCACCAGAGCTGGAACAGCAGATCTGGTTCAGGACAAAAGGTATACAATAATCCTCAGCTAGGTTTAACATAGATAATGTTAGAGTGAATATCAGTGTTTACCCCCGTGGATAACCACTTGTGTAAAATGCAGTGTTCACTATACACTTTCATAAAGTGGATAGAGCAGTGGATAACCCTGTGCTGATTTCACGTCTTTCATTTATAAGTAATTATAGTAAATCTGTAATACATTTCAGCGGAAACAAAGAAAAATGTTAAGTTACTCTAGTAATATTACGATAATGCCATAGAAAATAAAAAATAAAAGGTTTAGGAGTAGCACTAACGGGTACCTGCGCGGTGCAAGATGTTTGGTACATTGACCGTCCACCAGCAGACGTATGAGTCGTGTGTTTCCCCGCAGGAGAGGGCGACGTGGGAGGATGTGCAGGAAAGCATGCGAGGGCGTTGTGATTAAGAGTGTTACGTTACGATGCGTGTGTGCGCACTGTGCTTGCCCAACACTGACGTACTCACAGACCACAGCAAAGGGCAACATTTCTTAACACACGCACATAAAACGCGCACAGGACAGCGCTGAGTTGCTGAGGTGCAGAGCTGCATTTCAACTACAACACACACTCTCTCAAACACACACACACGTCCTCACAGGAACCACATCAAGACTCTTTAAGGGGGATAAGTGCAAAGAGACATTGTCAATAATTTATTTTGCTTATAATGTGGTGTGTGAAAGCCTATAACACTAACAGCACCACAGAGAACGTGTGTAACCTCGCCAACGAAAATTATTACTTAGTCTTGAAATGTTTTCTATTTCATGGACTATCACCCGCAGGGTTATGCAATGTGGCAGTTAGACATAAGGAACAGAGCTCATATTAAAGGAAAGATCCTTATAATTGTAGGCATTTGGACTACAGCTAACTTTGCACTCAGGGAAACGCAGAGTAAAAAAACACATTGGAGTATCACAAGCCTCTTTCCAAACTACAATTTCACAGAAATCTTACAATGTCTTCATCTTTCCTCTTCCATTTGATCTCTTGATTGATTCTTGTCTGCATACTTTTTTTCCGGCTCATTTCAAAGTGAAAATGACTCGCGATCATCCAGTTCACTGGACTGGACAATAACATAAACAGTCTTTTCTCATTTGCTACTACTTCTCTAGCATGGACACATAGTAAATCAATCAAAAAACAAGCCTCATGTTTAAACAATCTGGCGTGCGGCTAGTTTCGTTAGCCGGCAAGTTGCCCTGGAAGTAGATCCCTTTGCAGTTTGCTACAATAACTAACCCAGGGGGTTAATTACTGTGTTTACTTTGGGAAATTAGAGTCCGCCAGAGTCCACATTTTATGATTCTCTACAACAGTGGGGGCAAGCACAAAGTTAGCATGACCCACTATCAGAATGCCCACATTCATGGGAATAAGACTGAGGTTGAAAAATACCAACATTTTCTTATAAGACTGTAAATTCATCGACATGAGAAACAGGGAAACATAGGAGTGTTGGTCGTTTCCTCTGCATTTTCTTTCTTTTTTCTATTTCTCTTTCTTTAAATCTGACTAATTTGTCCTGACATTTTTATGACTCAGTGATGGTGCCTGTACTCATGTGAGGACTTTCCGACCGGAGGTGGACTGACCTGTGAGTTTAAAGGCCTCAGACTCAGCCAAGCAATCTGGGAACAGATCTGCTGGACTTTGACACGACAACAGTCCCACGTGCAAACACCAAGCAGACATCCCGCGCAAGGCTGCGTTTGGATCCTCTGCAAGCCTTTGCTCTCATGTAAATTCTCTTTCATTCATTAGCCAGTGCCTGTGGGAGGACAGGAGGTGGAAAAAAGGAGTCAAAATAACTGCACTCTCTTGACAGGATAGGACATTCAACATGCAAAAGAGGAGCAAGGAAAATTAGTTTCGAATATACGTCATTGCAAATCTTAAAAGCGTTTTTTTTTATGTTTGGAAGAGAATTCACACCGTCCATCTGCAGCCAAAACAAAATCTGGCCAGCGGCTCCACTGCAGCAATCAGCGGAAACATGGAGTTTACCCGCCTATGAAGGCTGCCAAGCGCACATAAAATGTGAGTGGCAAGTGTGCGAGAGAGAAAGGGAAAGAGAGAATGAAAAATCCCCGTCTCTGACTGACCAACATCATAACTACAATATAGGAAGTTTCCCACCCTGCTGTTATTTCCAACTCTCAGGCCTCCTGTCACTTCAGATTCATAACAGAACATTCAATTGTGGTATTTAACTTACAATAGAGTTGCTGATTATTTTAGGGCTTTATGACAAAAGGGAGATGTTGAATTTGTGAATCAAATTTATAACTTCTGATTTGATTGTAAACATGGAAAGAAGAGAAGAAATGAAATGTGAGATGTTTTAAGTTGTAACACAACTAGAAAAAACAGACATTGCATTGTTTCCTTTCCAAAAAATATGAATGGAAATAGTGAAAAGAAAAGATGTAACAAGACTACAGGCAGGGATAAAGTCCAGAAAGGGACATTTACGTCACACTGTCCCACGTGGAAACTAGTATGGCAGGCTAGAAGCTCTGTGAGGCTGTACTTAGGCACAGCAGTGCTTTGAGCTAATTGCTAATGTCAGCATGCTAACATGCTCACAATGACAAGCCTAATGCTGATGTTTAGCATGTATAATATTTACCATGGTTACCAATTTATTTCAGCGTATTAGCATGCTAGCATTTGCTAATTAGCACTATAACACAGCTGAAGCTGATGGGAATGTCTTTCATTCTGCATTTTGTCACAAACCAAACAAAGTCCAATTTTTACATGCTGGGGGCGCGAGAGAAAAAGTCAATGGATCACCAAAGTCAATAGGATTCATCTTCTTGGAAACATGAATGCCTGTAACAAAAATTTGTGTATAATAATGTATAATATTTATTATTTCACTTTATGTATTTTTGTTTGTTTTTATTTAGGCATTTTGAAACTCATCAGCGTGCAGGCTACACAGTTTTAGGTATTTTCCCTCGGTTCCAGGCAGCCATTAGTTTCCATTATTTTTTTTACGGTAAGAAAATTTGAAACTTCCTTGAGTTTTGAACTTCATCACAGTGAACATCAAGTCTGCGTTTATTTTTATAGAAGTTAAGCTTAGTTGAGTCGTGAGTTGAACGAACATGAAATAAAATAAAATATAGTAGCAAAATGGTTTTGGTTTTAGTTGTGTTGTAAGTGATAAGTGATTTGTAGTAAGACATGGAAAACTAAGCTGCCAGTTGACACATTTTCATCCTGTGTCCTCTGGCAGCTCTAATGAGGTAGAAGGCTGGAGGACCAGACTCAACACATCAATGGGGCTGATGGGACAGACAGTGGCATCTTTACAGCTGAACATATGACCTATTAACTCTCCCAACGTAAAAAGCACCATGAGACTGGCTCAGCGTTGACTGACCTGGTCTGTCCTCCACTTCTCTGTTCAGTTTCCACAGGCAGCCTTTTGTTTTGCACGAGGCTTAATCAGAAAATACCATGAAATGACGGTTCTTCTTCCTTTTGTGTGACTGCCTCTACCAGGAACAAACACTTAGTCATGTTGTCCAATACGCACACACACGCAAGCCCAATCAAAGCACCCAAACTGAATGCATTGTTGAGTCAGACAATGAACCAGCGCATTCCTCTCTGTACCTGTCCTCTCCTGTCATAACATCAGCCTCATTTCATTATCATCTTCCTCTTTCCACCCCTGTCTATTTGCAGGTTCTCCTGCTTTCTTCCCTGTGTATATCTGATCACCTCTGACCTGTTTTTACATGTGCAGACTAGTCAAGCACAAGTTTTTTCTATAGATAAGTGTGCGTGTTTGATAAGATATCGGAAGCTGCGGCATTGAAATAGACTCGTCTCTGCACTGTGAGAGATTTCTGAGAGCATGGGAAGTTCAAAGAGCAGAAAAGTCACTGCTCTGCAGATGTGTTTGATTAAGATCTTGTTTTTAAATTAGATATCTCCAGCCATAACAATGTGGCATCAAAATGACCTCTGAAATTAAAGTGAAACTCATTTTTTAAAAAAGCACGTTGAGTTATCACCCATTTGCTAAACTGTGTCCTACAAAGTTGTAGCAGCGCTGTCTTGGCCGGGACACTCCTGTAAAAGAGATTTGTAATATCAGTGAGGCCTTTTTCAGGTTAAATAAAGTGATGTATCTACAATAAAGTCAAACTGAAATGAAAATCCATTTCTGCTAAAAAATCTAAATCAGTATGTAGATGCTTGATTTTAGTTTTGATGTAAGTACTTAGTCAAAATTGTCAAAAAAAACAAACAGAAATGTAAGTTTTATTTACTTTTCTGCAGTGACAGCGCCCTCTACATTAATGTTCTCCAGGGAGCGTGGATTTTTTATTCTAACTGACGATGTCAGTACTGTAATTTGATTGGTGGAATATCTATGTGGGCGGTCACTAAAAGTGCTTTGGATAAAAGTGCTGTATAAATGCAGCCATTTACCATTTCAGCAGGTGTTGAAATAACATGAACAAAATGTAACGTCTAGTGGGAATCAGGCTAACGGTAGGAAGGAAGGCTACCGAGCTGCCACTTTCAGAGAGGAAGCTACTTAAAGGGACAGTTCACCCCACAATCAAAAATACATATTTTTCCTCTTACCTGTAGTGATATTTATTCATCTCCATAGGAGGAACTACGAACTACACCCGCCAACTGTATCGCCGCACAAAAGGAAGCGCGCATCTACACGTGAGACTCGTGCTTGTGACAGCGCAGGATGTAAACATTAATGGCGTCCTCCTCAGCTGAGCCTTAACGTCGGCTACCTCAACAGTAAGCCAACAGTATCGCTTAGCTATAAACTAATCTCTGAGGAGGACGCCATTAATGTTTACATCCTGCGCAGTCACGACCACAAGCCTCTTCTTGTTCATGACTAGATGCACACTTCCTGCTGTGCAGTAATATGGTTGGAAATAGTTCCTACATGAAACTGCTCTCAACAAGGTCTGTGGATTATCTTGAATAACCAGGTCATGATTTCTGGAGAGAGACATTGCTGAAGAGTTTTTGGCACCTTGAGCACCACAAGCCGAGTGCCATCTAGTTCCATTACAAAGCTCGGCAACTCACACCAAAGCAATCTAGATGGATAAATAGCACTACGGGTAAGAGGGGAAAGATGTATTTTGGATTTTTGGGTGAATGGTCCCTAGCGTGCAAGCCTCACTTTCTTTATGAAATACAGACTTCACAGCACAATGCGTCCTCCCAAATGCCGAACGTTGTTAAGGGGCAACAGCTTAAATCGCTGACGGCTGATAACCAACTCTCTGTGAGCTTGTTGAAAAAAGGGGGGAAAACGGTTTTATCTTTTGAAAAAATAGTTTCCACTTCCTTACGCAAGAGTTCAGAGAATTCAAATTTCCGTTCGATTTGCAAGTAACATCTAATTCAATCTGTCATATGTACAGGATTCGTTCTGAATGCTTGTTTAGCATTTGATAATGTAAAAGTCCTAAAAGTCCCTCTAACATTTTGGGGCCAGTCGGTTATGGCTGGCCTCTACATGTCTTCATCTTTAGCGGAGTTGTTTATGAGAAATCTGTATAGTGATGTTCCCCACGTGTGCCTCCATCGCCTCCTCATGTGCCGCTAGAGTCATTATGACGATTGGTCACGGGGCCTCATGTGCATAGAGAATGTGTGTGTGTGTGTGTGTGTGTGCCAGTTGTCTCTGAGAGTGGACCGTTGGACCACAGCTGGTACTCAGCGATACAGTAAAACGGTCATGAGCAGCTGTCATCTGGACTGAACTGAACTGTGGGAAAGTATCTAATAGAGACAACAACCAGCCAAAGTGCAGTGTGTTTGTGCCAGCTATGATGTAGCAGATGAGAAAAAAACCACACTGAATATACAGTATGTGTATATGTTTCACCTGTTACAAAGTATAAAAACATTTTCACCTAAAAAGTGATTTGTACATGTGGATCATATTGAACCCCTTTTCTTGTGAACAGTGTGGCAGCACAGTGAACGTGTAGGAAAAAAACTTGCTTGATGGCTTCATCTGTACTTGAAGCAGGGCCGTCCCAGTAGAGCAGCTCCCGGAGGATAAAGATAGGCCTGATGCTTTTACAATCCAAGTTGAATTCAAGTTGATTCAGGCGCTGATTCCCCGCTGAGGCGGTGACTGAAAACCTCCCATGGAGAGAACCTCGATTTCACAAATTGTGCAGAATTTGTAATGAATTGCGCCCAAATGTCTTCCTCCATCTTAAAACAGCCTGGAACAAAGACAGACAGGGAGAGCCTGGAGCAGAGACGCAGAGGCAGAAACACACTCGGGGTGTTCAGACCATGTAAATAATGCACACAACTAAAACATCCTCACAAACAATAACAGCCCTTTATTTCGTTATTTCTGTTCTGCTTTCATCTTCTGTCTTCACTTAGGTAAGGAGCTGCACGATGAAGCCCACTTTCAGCTCTAGCTAATGTTCGTAAAACTGCCTCCACAAGGCTGCAAAGCTTATGCCGGGCTGCACAATGAGCCTGCATGTTCTCCCGTCTCTTTTGTTTCAGTTGAGCGTGCAATATGTCACACAGACAAACAACAAATTGGCCTTTTCTCTCGCATGCTAATGTCATGCGTCATCTTGAATGCACTTGCATCAGACACATGTATATCACGCGCCCATACCCTACACCCCCATACGCCATAGTACAGTAAACCAAACACTTGCAGATGCTGAAAGATGCTCTGATGACAGCAGAGCTTTTGAAGCAGTAACAGCGACATCTCACACACACACACACACACAGACTGAAAGATGTTGTGCTGAATCAAACACAGTTTGAGCTGCAGCATCCTATCACATACAGACTGTGTAAACGTTAGTGTCACATTGAATCTGCGTGTGACGAGATAGTGCTGCAGCAACACAGACTGGTGTGTTTCCAGTTTTCTTCAGGAGTCTGCTTTGTCAAATGACTACTTTTCGGGCTCATAAACTGATTTGGAGCGCTGTCATGGCAGTTTGTCACACTGATTTTATTCTATTTTAACGCACAGCCTTCTTTTCGTCTTCCATGCCAGGCTGCACAGCATAACACAGCCAGGGGACTGTTGCTAAATTATAATAGTGCAATGAAACATGGTAAAATAAGTGGAGCGGTTTTAATGTGAAATAACCTGGTGATCCAGGGGGAAACCTCCTGATATGTAGGTTACTGTCGGGTGTTGTTTCTCGTCTCGTCGGCCCACTTCCAACACTCATCTTACTGAGGAAGAGTCCGCCTGTGAGCCCGGATTAATATTTCACTATTGTTGTACAAGGGATTTATGTGTGTGTGTGTGTGTGTGTGTGTGTGTATTTGTGTCCATCACATATGTGTGTGCATTTCGATGTGCATGTGCAGAGGCTTAAGTGTGTCTGTGCATGTGTGTGTGTGTGTGTTTGCAGATTCATCAGTGCAGCATGGTTGCATCTACTGTACTCCACGTCTGCCTGATTGCTTCTGTGAATGATTTCATGCACTTGTGTGTGGGTGTGTGTATTTGCATGCACACTTGTGTTATTTTACTCAACCGTTATCACTTGATCAGGTCAAAGCTCACTGTTATGTTCTTGATGCTGGATAATAAGCCCTGCAGACATGCCTCTTTGCAACAGTACATCAACTATACAAGAACAAACAACAAACCACGCTGACTCTTATCTTCAAATCTTGTATTATACACTGAAAGTATTCAGACCCCTTCACTTTTTGGACACTTTACTGTGTTATAAATTCCATTAATCAAATTGATTAAATGTACTTTTCCCGCCATGAATTCTTGTGGTCTTGCTGGTTCACCTGGTCATCAAGCCAAACCCAGTAATCAGGCAAAGAGCCTCGGTCAGTGAGGTGAACAAGAACCAAATGGTCACTGTAACAGAGCTTCAGATGTCCTCTGAAGAGGTGGGGGGACCTGCCAGATGGACAACCATCTCAGAGGCACTTTGACAACCAGGCTGTTAAACTAAATTGACTGGACAGAAGCCACTCACAAGTAAAAGGTGTGACCCAAAGCATACAGCCAAGACAACGCTGGACTGTCCTTATGATTGTTATTTGTAAATGTCTTATGTTGCTATCACATGTTATACATGTCCTAATGTTATTTGAGTTCATACAACAGTTCATTTATATTTTCATGTATTATAGTTGAGCTATGCTTGGGTAATGTTTGTATTTGCTATTGTTCTGTTTGTAAATGATAATTTGTTGTTTATGACAGGTGACTAGCAACTGAGCTAAGAAGCTTGGTAAATGACAGTTAGCAAGCGTGTTAGCTCAGAGAGCTTTTATCCCCCCTCAGTAACTCTTTATTTAATGAAATAATGTGCAACCCTGTCAAGAAAATACCAGAGGGCAGTAAGCAACACAGTACAGAGAAATAATAACAATAACAATAATAATTGTGACTGACAAACCGCTAACACGCTAGCAAGCCGCAACATTCTAGCGTGTTAGCAGTTAGCTCTCAAAGTACAGTAGTTCACCAAACGAGCCCTGCGAGCCGTCACTCCATCAACATGTTCACTATAGGTTATTGTGTATAGAATTCATTGCCCAAAAAAGTGAATTGAATCCATTTTAAATCAAATCTACAACCCAATAAAAAAGTGCAAAAAGTCAGAATACTTTCCAAAGTCATTGTTTATGTGGCGGCCCTGACTGCAAGTTTGTGGCTCCATACACAATAGCCTGTGGTTTTCTCTATGGCTCTTGTAGTCATTATCTCATATTCATGACACTCTAATTCCTACTTGTGCTACTTTCTGTGGGCCGGGAGAAATTATGAGACCGTTTGTAGGTGTGTTTATGAGCTCAGCAACGTACTGTGTGATCACTGATACAAAAAAAAAACTGATACGAAGTCGTATGCACTGCCTAGCACTGGCACAAGAGGCATCCGTCTGATACAGAAGCAGATATGGTAGATCCACTGGAGCTTCCACACTGGAGGATGTCTGTCACATGGTCATTCATGTACACTGTGAGGCCGTATATGACACATCGAGAGAGAATTGATTATTGTGTGCAACCTAACACTTGAGAATATTTATTATTGAGTCATAAAAACTGATGTGGTTAAGTGAATAGTGCACATTGCTTTTCCCTCCAGACTTGCCAGTTGGTAATTGAGCGATTTCTCCTCCTCCGGCTCTATAATGGGCTTGTCATGCTGTGCTGCTCAATGCATCTTCAAAAGGAACCAACTCTCTGTGGCTCAGAGGCGAGGGCTGTAAACTAGGTCGCCAGAATGAGCCAAGGAATTTTGCAAGACAGGAAAGAAAGTTTGTGTGTGTAGGGGGAGCTAAAATAGTGCATTATTAAGGTGTAATGGCTTGGGCCTGAGTGAATGCTTCTGGTTTGATTTATTTGGGTCTGGGGAGATACTTCTAAATGTGACTTGTGTGCTTTGAAAATGCCATAAAGGCATTCATTTATTCAAGAGGCGCATTTCTATGGTTTGTTTTGAGAGTTGATGTAAAACGGAGGCAGAGTTGAAGGTAAGATGAGGCTGAAATCGGCATG
Organism: Enoplosus armatus; assembly: GCF_043641665.1. NCBI lineage: Eukaryota > Metazoa > Chordata > Actinopteri > Centrarchiformes > Enoplosidae > Enoplosus > Enoplosus armatus. The sequence continues at coordinate 5,086,977 of NC_092187.1, forward strand.
GTATGGCGGGAAAAGAGGACAGGATGTTCCTCTGCCAGCATCATCAACAAATTCAGACAACTCTTATCATGGCTCACAGTCAGATATGGGCTTGTTTTTACCTCTGAGGCCTTGTGCCATTCGAATGCACCACTGTGTGTAAGAGGTGGAAGAAAATGATGATGGTATTCCCCTCATCTCCATCCGTTTTTGTCTGATTGATGTTTCCCGTCCATAAAAGGTGTCACACCATTAAAAGTCCCCTCTCTTTCCCTTCCTGCCCTAATCCTGGTGGTTAGGAGGGGGCACATGTGTGTGTGTGTGTGTGTGTGTGTCTTATGGTGTGAGACAAGGGGGGTTCTTGCATGTGAGGATAATGGCCTAGTTGAGTGCCAGACCTGTGTGTATGTGTGTGTGTGTGTGTGTGTGTGTGTGTGTGTGTGTGTGTGTGTGTGTCCATCTCTGCATTTGCGTGTGTGGACATACAGTAACATAATCGTGTCTATCTTTGCATTTGTGTGAAAAAGACAGAGATAAAGAAAAAAATGTGGTATTGGTGTTTGTGAGTGTGTGTCACAGTAGCATCTTCCTTATGCTCCTGTATGCATGTGACCAGTAAAACATGGCACCCTGGAGCCCTTAATTCATACACATTTCTCCATTAAGACTCAGACCTGCGTGTCTAACTCATGAAATATGTAAACAGAGACTCTGTACGTAGTTTTGTCGTAAGCCTGGCCCTTTGTGTGTGTGTGTGTGTGTGTGTGTGTGTTGACAGTTGTGGATGTGTGCCTGCAAGCATGCATGTGCAGAAAGGGTGTAGATGAATTATAGAGAGGCACTGGTTTTCTGAGATCAGGTTATTAAAGAGAGGAGTACCGGCTGGAGCTGCAGCTGATGAAGGTCGACTGTGCCTGTTTACATTCTTTGACCTGACTGTGCATGCAGCCTGACTGACACTGTGACACAGTGATATGGTTATTCATACACAGGCCTTCCACTTAGCAGAATATACTAACTTGCTAGTGTCGGCCCTGAGAAGTTTCATTTAAAAATCTGAAGCCCAGAAAAAACAGATATGAAAAAGTCAAGGCATCTCTCGTGACAGTAAAAACAGAAACTACTTGTTCAGATTTGGCTCATTAACCGTGTAAATGCATATGGTTTTTATGTGGAATTTACTGGTGCAGGGACAAGTATGTACCCCATTAGCGTGGTTTTCCCACATAGCCCTGCCTGTGGTTGTGGGATCAAGAGGAGCAGGAAAAGGCAAATTCTCGTGGTTGTTCATGCCTCAAATAGGACTGGTTAATAAAATGGCCTGGAAGTGAGCAGACATTGCATCTCATATTTCAGCTGATGCATGAAAGTGGTGGAAAATGAAGGCACTGCATCTGAGGCTAGGTGGGGTGAGAATGTGCTTCACTGGTAAGGGAAGGATGAGAATAATCTAGTCTGTCAGTGACATATTTTTATAGCCTGTATCATTTCTTTTTTACATTGGGTTGATTCGCTAATTCTGGCAATGTTTTATAGTCAGTATGTGCAGTTGTAGCAAGCTTCCAAGATTAGTCATTTAACCAGACTAAGAGTCTACAGCCACGCTAGCAGCTCAGTGAGGCTGTACTTTTTTTTAGCTAAATGCATAACGTCCACAATGACAACGCTAACGTGCTGATGTTAAGCAAGTATAACGTTCCACCTCTTCACCATCATAGCTTTGTATTTTAGCATGCTAACATTTACTAACTAGCACTAAACACAAAGTACAGCTGAGGCTGATGGGAGTTGCAGGTATTCGGTCACAAACCTGTAGTGGACACTAACGTTTTGACCTGATAATGGCGCTACAGGAAAAGTCAGGGGATCACCAAAGTTAATAGGATTCAACCTCTGGGGACAATTAATGTCTGTTCTAAATTTGATGGCAGTCCATCCAAATTTTGTTGAGATGTTTGTGGCTGGACCTGTAAATCTCAGGGTGGAGAGCAACAGGTTAAGGATGGAGAGGGAAACACAAGTTGTTATAAGATGTGCATTGCCCGGGACTCGAACCCGGGTCACAAGAATGGGAATCTTGTATGATACCACTACACCAGCAATGCTGTGAGAAGACAAAGCACTGATGGAGATCAGTCTGTGAAGTGAGAAAATGGAGGCGGAGACAAAGCTGAGGGTGAAAGGGAGGACATTAACATGGGAAAGGAATGGGAGTGTGTGTGTGTGTGTGTGTGTGTGTGGGGGGGGGGGGGGGGGGGGTTAAAGTGAGTCAAAGAAGAGAGGATTAGAGAGAGAAAAAAAGAAAATGGAAAAAGACATGGGCGCCATGAGGAAAGACTTTATGAGAATTGTACTTTCTTTGTGTTAGAAAATGGAAAGTTGTGGTCACATCACGAAAGGATTTAGCCTGCGATGGTTGTGAAAATCAAAAGGGAAGCTTTGACAATGTGAGGGGACAAGTGCTAGAAATATGTCTGCTCATGCATAACATGTGAGGCAGGGGGGAGGGTGTAATGTACTGTATATGTCTGTCTGTGTGAGTAGTGAAAAAAAGAGGCCAGGTAAACACGGCGTTGCAAGTCCAGATGCAGAGAGGAGCTGATTCCAAAGATCTGCAGCGTTTAATGTCAACACACAGCTTCAGTCTGGGGGGAGAGCGGTGTGGCTGAAGCTGAAACACAGCGGCCTACATATCTGCTTTGAACTGGAAACATTTTTCACCGTGTGACTTGAAGCGAGTGTTTTGCTTTGTGGCAGAGACGAGACCCAGTTTCATCTACTGACTGTCACTTCAAATACTTGCACGCAAATTATCATATCATGATTTAAAAGGGATGAATTGGAACAGCTCATTTTTTCAACTTTTGCTTCATATTATGAACAAAAGTAATTTGATCGGGAAGGAATAGTTCTGCATTTCCGGAAATATGCTTATTTGCTTTCTTTCTGAGAGTTACATGAGAATTGATACCACTCTATGTGCGTTAAAGATGGAGCTAGAGCCCAGATTAGCACTACGACTGGAAGCAGGGGGAAGCCACTAGCCTGGTTCTCATTTAAAAAATACGCCTACAGCACCTCTAAAGCTCACTAACTACCCTGTTGTATTGTTTGTTTAATCCATACACTAGCATCAATGAAACATCATTGTGTAATTTCCCCCTGGGGATCAATAAAGTATTTCTGATTATGATTCTGATCAAAACAAGGAGCTAACGTGCCATGAAATAGCTGCAGCACACAACTCCTGGTACAACCACAATGTGCTGTTCCTACATTTTGGTTTGCGTAAGGGTTAAACAAATGAGATACAAAATGTTGATATAGTGAGCTTTAAAGGTGCTGGTAGGTGTACTTTTTTATTTTGGGGGAAAGCCAGGCTAGCTGTTTTCCCCTGCCTCCTGTCTTCATGCTAAGCTAATCGACTCCTGGCTCCAGCTCCATAGTTAGGCCACAGACATGAGACTGATATCAGTCTAATCTAACTCTCAATAAGAAAACAATATATTTTCCCAGTATTTCCCAAAATGTCAAATGATTCCTTTAAGTATGCTAAAAAATACAGTCCCAAAAAAGTGCGTTTCTCTTGTTTTTTTTTATTTCCTTGTTTAGTTGTTGGTAGAATTAGCTGCCATGCTAATGGCTAGTTGAAAGATTTTTTTTAAAGATTGATTTTTTATTTACAAGCTCCATCTTGTAGCAACTGACAAGTGACTGCTAATGTATTATTTCATAGTCAATGGTATCATTGACATGATTACATGTGTTGAAATTGTTCTGTTTCCAACAAAGCAAAACACAAGTTTTGGTCCTCTAGTCCATTTTGAGGGACACTTTTCTTATTTAGGGCAGTGCAGTTGATGACAGCAGACCATATTCACATGGTATTTCCTTTTTAAATTCCTCTTGACATTTAGATGAGAACATGGCTAATAGGACAAATATCTCAATCCACCAATATATCATTATTATTGCTATTAAACCGGGCAAATGATGCTATTTCTCCGTTTTCAAACATTCTGTTATGGTTTTAACAGGGGGGGGACGGGGGGGTTCAGCTCACAGAGGCTTCTGCCTGATGACCTACAATTTTCTTCATTATACAGACGAGAAATGGGGGTACTCAGAGGGGAAAGGGTGATTAGAGTAATGATTACACTAAACCTCTTTCACATTGTCTGCCGGGTACATAAGAGAAGATGGGTGAGAGGATACAGGGTTAAAAAGAGGATGAGAAGAGGGGGTGCGAAGAGAGAGAAATGGGGTGATAATGGAGGAGATGAATACCGGCGACAGAGGTTAGAGAGCAAAGAAAGATGGAACATATAGAGTAAATACACCAGGAAGGATTACTGGTCAGATTCATTGGAAAGAGCTTTCCTTGGTGGAATTTAAAGGGAAGATGCTGTAGAAAAAAAAGAGATAAGCAGAGTTTTGCTGGTTGAGGAGGAAAAGGAGATGAAGACAGATTATGATAAACTGTTGTTGACTCTAGGCTTACAGCTGGTTGATTGTTCATCTGTCTGTTTTCCCCACAGAATATTGGACACACAACCAATCCTCTTACATGTACCCCAACCTGCAGCCGTCTAATCCCTGGCCTCTTATTCCCAGTCAGCTCCACACAGTCACGGAGCGCTGCAGAGCTGCATCCAACCTGCATCCAACCTGCATGCATCAGTTATTGATTGGATATCTGTCATTGAAAGCATTTGCTGTGGCATGCAGTGAGATGCATTTGTACTTTTTTAGCACTTTTGGTTCCATTTTGCTGAATTCTGATATCAATGCTAGAGTAGAAACAATGAGTACTCTGAACTTCTGAACCTTGCTCCACAAACATATATCAATCTTTTGGTTTGCCAATAGGACCAATAGGAACAACAAGGTCAAATAGACAAAAAATAGTAGATAGAGCTGGATCAAAACTTGAGTACCATAAAACCAAAACAATGAGCTGAAAGACTCTAAAATTCTGCATAGAGCTGAGGGGACCTGCAGCATAACTTCTCGGTCATTTGAGCCACTATATATGGTTTATGATTGATTAGAGCAGCTTTAATTACCTGATGAATTCGTCAAATTTCAATGCTGAAATGAATTTTTTGGATTTAATTTACAGATTATAGGAGTAAAACTGCCCAGATATGGTGTAGATTTTGTTAACATCTGTGTTTCAGAGGCAGGGGTCTTAGTTTTGCAAAGTGTAATTGAAGTGGAAATGTACCAGGCAGCAGCCCTCATGGAGGGACTGAGGCCCGGCACACAACATTCATCACATTATTCACATTTAACTCCTTCACTACACCATGTGTACACATCCTAGCTTTATGTAATGCTGTAACCCTTGACTCACAGTGGCATGTTCGCACAGATGTATTCTGCTATCACTGTGAATCATCAATAGTAGTTTCCCCACTATTTTCTCTTGGTGAGTACTTTACAAAGTGACATGTCCAAGGTTACAGGAAGGACAGAAAGGACAGGAAAAACCAAGAACAGAGTCAGTTCCTCTACAAATGTTCTAACATCAGTGCTTCAACAAATAGTCTGTATTCTAATCAAACTGGCCTCATCTGGCAGAACTCACCTAAACATTCAATACAGATTTAGCAGATAATAGCTTTGGCTCTAATAATGTGTTGGCAAGCACAGCTGGCAAGCATGTAGTAGATGGGATTATTTTTTTAAGATAAAGGATCATTGAAAACAATTCAACAGCCCTCATGAATAAGACCTATGGGAGGGGCTGTGCATTTCCTTGTTTGTTTTGACAGGGGTGGATCCCCCAACTTTCGAGTAATAGTGCTCATGAAATATGAAATATGAGCATGAATGTGACAGGTGGCCATTTCTTAGATATAGCACCTTTAAAGAGTCCACTGAAGTGTAAGCAGTGAAAGTAGTCAGAATAAATTGTTTATGAAGAGGGGAAGTTGTTGAATTTGGGAAGTCTGAAGGTGTAATCACTGAAAGTAACCAAGATTAACTCACAGTTAAAGAATAAGAAATAAAAGCAGTGGCACTGTCCGTTTAAGCGTAAACACTGAAAGCAGTTGAACTGTCATTTGAAGAGTAAGAAATGAAAGCAGTTTAAATGTCAGTTGTGAGAAACAAATGAAGGCAGTTGAAGTGTCAGTGGTAAAAGTAGTTCATTTCAGTTGAAGTGGAAGCGCTAACAAGTGTGTTCACTGACAGCAGTTAAAATGAGGTGTGGAAATTGAACAGTCAGTCGAGGAGTAAGAGATGAAAGCAGCTGAATTGTCAGTTCAACAATTCAACAGATTACGTCAAAATCTCAGTCAATTATGCATGAGGTGTGGAAGACGAAAGACACCACGACTCCGAAAAACAAAAATAAGAAACGCAGATGTCCTAAATGAGCCGAACATTTTGAATGAAGTTTCGAGGATATTGGGAATTGGAACCTCCCAGAAAAGGGTCTTAAGAGTCTAAGCGTGCTTTGCTGAAGTGAGCACACAAGTTAACATCATACTTCCTCCTTTCTGCCTCTATTAACACACTTCTTTTCTTTCTGATCTTCCTCATTTGTCAGAGGAACGTTCCAGCAGGAACATTTACATCAGTCACTTGTTTTTCTAAGTCAGTTCTATCAGTGGAATAGCTGCTATTCATACACCACGATGTAAGCTGAGGCAGAACAGAGGGATGGTGTGGAATTTCACTGGCGAGAGTGTGTATGTCCGTGTCCGCACGTGTGTGGGAGTGTGTGTGACTGACTGTGAGGCAGTGTGTGTGCTGTATCTTTCTATCTGTGTGTGTCTGTATTGGAGACACGGTTGTACTTCTTCTATAGTCACCTCCAGGCAAAGGAGAGCTAATATCACAGTGTATTGGTTTCTGTTCCCGGTCCTGACTTAATGCATGTTATTATAGCCTGTCATGTTGTCATCCCCTCCACACTGCAGGGCCTTGTTCTCTCTGCTCCCTCTATCGTATTCCCACGTCACTAAAGCCAGGTAAGAGATCTGATCCAGTTGCTGTTTGTGTCTGAGCTACACATTACTGTTCCAAGACACACACATCCCATTTTCCACTGTCTTTTTCTAGCTCTCTCTCAAAAATGATTAAATGTTTGTGTTTATGTCTCTGCAGCTGATCAAACACTAAATGTTTGTCTCATAGGGAAATTGTTTTATCACATCCCCCTCCACAGCGTGGTCAGAGGTCAGGTCCAGCCTCAGAACTGCAGTCCTGGGGCTGGAAGGGACTGATGCTCAATGACGCATCAGCGGGGTGGATGCTTGCCAACAGTGTGAGCCAAACTCTGATCCTCCGGTTGACAAATGAATCTTCCCTCACTCATTCTGTCTATCCTCCTTTCTATTATATTTTCAGACATTTTCTCTCTCAATGCAAATGAATCATTTTAATTACTCATTCAACCTATCATTGAAAAAATCTCTTTTTTTCACAAGTATGCCAAAGGGATGAGACAAAGAAATGTTCATGACACCAGTAGGACGACATGCCTTATTTAGTCTATTTTCGTGTTTAAGAATATTCCTGAAACAAATAAGGACAATAAGAATTCCACCTGTCACTGTACAGGCCTTGATTGCATGTATTAAGAATAAGTGGCAAAGAAAAAAGAAAAGTTTAATACAGACTATGAGGCTAAATGAGGCTAGATGTTTCCTGAGTGGGAGTCTCTCCCATCTTTCACTTTTCGTCTTTTCATCCTAACTGAGCTGTCAACTACTTTAAATCTTCCCCACTTCCACGTCTCTCCCTCTAAAAGGTTCCATCAAAATCCAACACATCACGCTCCAACACACACACACACACACACACACACACACACACACACACACACACTCCCACCCATGACGTAGAGGCTGAATCACCTGTGGCCGTCACTGTGACGCCAGCTAAAGGGAGTCAACTCTGAACTACACACACTCACACAAATATACAAACATGCTCTTACATGCACAACAGTAACACAAGCGTGCCGGTGTGTGTGTGTGTGTGTGTGTGTGCTCAGCCAACACACTCCCTCATGCACCCGCACACAAACAGCACCCCCCAGCTAACGGGGAGTGTACCTGAGGGTGTCTTCTCAGCCCTAAATCATTTGCCGTCTGCACTCCCAGACAGAAAACACACAACAGATGAAACACTTGTGCAACTTCTAAAAACCCAATAAACTTCCCATTTTTCCGTTAATGTTTTAAGTTCCTCCCTGTCCTCTGTTTGCTCTTTTACTTCTTATTTTTAAATGTCATGCCATCTGTTTAACCTTCACAGGCGTCACTGTATCTGGCAAATGGCTGCTTTGTCTTCCTCTATATGTTTATGGTTATGCTAAATAGGCTTGTACAATCAGTGTCTACTGTGGGCTGCATAGCTCACATAGTTGTGATGTTTCAGTGTTTGGCAGTTGACTCAGGAGTACAGACAGTGGAGAACAGGGCGAAATATGTTTTTACATGAGCTGAGTGATAGAGATGATCCCAATGTGCAAGTTGTGAGTATGTTTTTGACTGATCGGGGTTCAGCTGCTATTTGTATACCCATCAGTAAGTTTGTGTGTAAAGTCCTTCCGAAGCTCTTAGTAACTACTAGCTAGTTTCAAACTAGTGATTTATTAAAACTGGTTGCACCATTAAAACCTGTCTGAGCTAGTACAGACCAAGCACCAAAAGTGAAGCCAGTGGTTCCAAAAAACCAAGATGGCGAAGCTTCAAAACACTAGTCAATAAACCAATGGGTGGCGTCACAGAGGCTACGTCCACTTCTTTTATACAGTCTATGGTACAGACTTTAATCATGTGTAAAGTAAGAGTAGAAGAGGTCTAAACGGGTCATATCTTTGCAAGGCAACGTTACAGTTACACCTGGCAGTTACTGGGTGTTGGTGGTTAGTAAGAACTATTCTCTACACAAGAACTGTTTTATGTTGTGCAGCCCATTTTAACTTAGCTGCGTGAATCTCCGCTTAGTGAACACTTACGTTATAACTAGGCTAAGTTTGGCTAACTTACGAACAGCCGGTGAAACCAGCTACTGTTGGCCTCACTGCATGTTTAGTGCTGCATGTTTTATGCAGTAATATTCCGTCTCTATAATTAAAATGTCATTGCTCCAAGCTGATATGGAGCTGAATGCATGATGGCAGAAATATTTAATTTTGTATCCCACAACCTGAAATGCATGTGATCATAACTGTTAAGACATGCACATGTAAAGCCACACACACACACACACACACACACACACACAAATAAGATACGAAAGAAGGAAAACGGTAAAGGACGCCTCTTGAGGTCCTTAATTAAAAATGTATGTTATGCTCTAGTGAGCTCTTGGCTGTATCCACTGAATATTTAATAGACAGTCTGACTTTTCTTTTTATATTGGCACCATTATGTTGCCTTGGGTATATGGGACAGGAAGCCACTCTCCACCACTTCCTGTCTGATAACGCCGATCTCTGGGAGACCGGGAGGAAACCGCACCAAAAGAAACAGGGGTGAGGAAGAGGGAAGGTGGAGCATCGACTTGCTGCTTGGTGATAAAACAAAAGCAGGACTGTTTGAGAGAATTGGAGAAGAATCCGTTATGTGGATGCATATTAGCTGTCATTGTTCAGTTATTCTGGATGACAAAATTGGACCTGCCATGCAACTGTCTGATCAAATCAAAAATGATAAAAGGCTGGGAAACAGCGTATGTATGTATGAGAGAGGATAACAGCAGAGAGAGGGGGGTGTAAGGGATGATAGACAGCAAGAAAACATACAAAGATAGCGCGCCAGCAACGGTGTCACAGGATCCAAGGACTTGTTTTGTCTTTGTGAGAATCAGAGAGAGGAGGAGGAGGAGGGAGCCAGGAGCTACATGCATGTGGAAAAAAGTGTGAAAGACAGGGATGAAGTGTGTGTGTGTGTGTGTGTGTGTGTGTGTGTATGTGTGTGTGTGCGATAGAGGGTGGAGGGACTCCAGGGGAAAAGAACCTCGACTCAGTCTCCAAAAATCCCTTTCATGTGTGATTGGGGCTGTGCCTCTGTCTCCTCGTTATCTCCACACACAGGCCGGGTATCGCTTTCTCTGCGCTGGCTGACTCTGTAACCCACACCGAGTGTCTGCAACACAACTTTGGCCTGCTTTCCTCAGCCCGCTTCCTCCGTCTACACTCATTTGAATAAAAGTGAGGAGTGAATGGCTCTAAAATGCCTGTTTTTGACGTAAAGCATGTAAACATTTGAAAAGCATTGCCATATATGATATTATATGATATTCTATCCTAAATTTGAATAAATTAAAAGGATTAGATGAGACTTTTTTAGAGCCGACGCAATGACATAACCTGCAGTGACAAGTTATATAATCTAATAAACTTGATTATTAACTGAAGTTATAATCAAAGGTATCACCTGATGGGCAGCTGTCAGCCTATGCGCTATGAAAAAAAGAAGATATTTTGGGCTTTACTGAGCTCGTGAAAATCATTTCTCTCAAATCAAGTGACCAAAGTGGCTATTAGGAGTGATCCACCTTGTGATTCAAGATGTTTTCACTTACATATTTTAAAAACCTTCACGAATCAGTGAAGATATCTACCGCAGGGGCAGATTTTTAAAGGAAACATCTACCCTGAAAATTAATTTACATGGTAATATCCTCATGCACGTCAGGGTCTAAAAACCTGAATATCTGTCTCAGCTTGAAATCAAAGACTTGAATTGATGACGTCATGAGGTGACAAAGGTTGGTCTCTGCAACATAATACATTTTATACAATGGTCATCTGGTGACGTTTTTTGTTTTGCCAAAAAATTAAAAATGATGATAGCATGGTATGCTAATGCCAGTGCAGACATAATGCTGGTAATGCTGCAATCCTTCTATAAATCTTTATGTTTTAATAAATCTCTAAAGTTAAGTATTAATGTTGGTACAGACCAACACAGTCTTAAAGACGAGTGTGTTTGTAAAGTTACATTTGCATATATTTGCATTTAAATCATTGCACTAGGCTTTTATTTACCAGCAGAGATCTTTCATAATCTGAAGTGTGATTCCTCAGAACATGAACCTTTATACCTTTTTCTCCAACACTCTGTCATGTTGTGTTTGATGTTGTGAATATACAGTATGTCTAGTATAAGAAACATTTAGAACTCTTATGAAACATAAAACATAAAACAATATACAAAAAAGTTGATTTCTTTTGACTTTTTATTTTTCATCTAATTTGTTTTTAGTGGCAATTATTTATACAGACATTTAGAAGTTTAGAGTGGCCAATTAACCTAAGCTGCATGTCTTTGGACGGTGGGAAGAAACCGGAGCACCCGGACTAAACCCACGCAGACAGGAGAACATGCGTAGTCTAGGAAGTCTGTGAGGTGACAGTGCTAACCACTGTCACCTCCGTGCTGCCCTTTGTTCAATGGGGATTAATGGAGGTGGGAGTAGGGGGGTGTTGGGCAGAGGGTGGCAGAGGGAGGCAGAGGGAGGCAGGGGAGGCCTGAGCAGGGTGATGTGGTCCCTCCAGTTCATTTGAATTTGAAGAGCTGGAGGAATCTTTTTCTCAGAGAACGTTTCTTAGGTTTCTTTTCGACCTCAGCTATCTTTTTCTCGAGATCAACAATTCTGCTGCTCAAGTCATCTCCGGTGGTTTCCTGCTGGAGGGCCTGTTCTTGTTCTTTTATACATTGCAAGAGACAGGACTTTTCCTCTTCCCACTGGAGTGACTCGTTCTTTAGGTCCTCCTGCGCCTGGACCAGTGAAGCCGCCAGTCTGGAGTTTTCTTCTTTTTGATGGGCCAGGGAAGTCTCCAGTTTCTGCTGACGGTCCTTTTCTTTTTCAAGAGTTTCCTCCAGCTGTCTAACTTTGCGGAGAACCTCTTTCGCAGTGCTCTCGCTGTCAATTATATCCAGCTGAAGGATATTGAGTCTGGTCTCGTGTCTTATATCTGCCTGAGTATTCAGAGCTGTCTGAGTTTGAAGCATTTCTTTTAGACGCTCTATCTCATTGAGCAAAGCTGCCTGCTCATGTTCGAGTCTGATGCTCTGCTCATCTTTCTCTTCCATGAAGTCAAGCTCAGCAACTTCTATCATTTTTACCCCCGTCTGCTGATAGAAAGCCTCCAGTTGCTGGTGAGGGCCCTGTGGTTCTTCTGGGGCAACAGCTGCCTGTGGTTCCTCCGTTGTTGCGTTAGGCTCAGGTTCCTTCGGGGCCACAGCTACCTGTGGTTCCTTAGGTGCAACGTCAGGCTGTGGTTCTTCAGGTGCAACATCAGGTTGTGGTTCCTGAGGTGCAACATCAGGCTGTAATTCCTCAGATGCGACATCAGGCTGTGGTTCCTGAGGTGCGATGTCAGGCTCTGGGTCCTTGGGGGCCACATCTACCTGTGGTTCCTGAGGTGCAACATCAGGCTGTGGTTCCTGAGGTGCAACGTCAGGCTGTGGTTCCTCAGATGCGACATCAGGCTCTGGTTCCTCAGGTGCAACGTCAGGCTGTGGTACCTGAGGTGCAACGTCAGGCTCTGGTCCCTGAGGTGCAACGTCAGGCTCTGGTCCCTGAGGTGCAACGTCAGGCTCTGGTTCCTGAGGTGCAATGTCAACATCAGGCTGTGGTTCCTGAGGTGCAACGTCAGGCTCTGGTTCCTTGGGGGCCACATCTACCTGTGGTTCCTCAGGTGTTACGTCAGGCTCTGGTTCCTTGGGGGCCACAGCTACCTGTGGTTCCTCAGGTGTTATGTCAGGCTCTGGTTCCTTGGGGGCTACAGCTACCTGTAGTTCCTGAGGTGTGACGTCAGGCTGAGGGGACACGTCAGTCTGAGGTTCATCAGCAGCTACAGCTACGTGAGGCTGTGATTCCTCTGGTGCCACATCAGGGTATGGTTCCTTAGGTGCCATGTCAGATTGTGCCGATTGTACCACATCGGGCTGGGGTTTTTCAGGTGCCATGTCGGGCTGGGCCACAGCTACCAGTGGTGCCTCAGGTGCCATGTGAGGCTGTGGTTTTTTGGCAGCCCTCACAGGTGGAACCCATCTCGGCCGCACATTGCTCATGTCTCTCTGGAGCAGGGGATACTCAATCAAATCAAGCCCCAGTCTGGAGCTCGTTGTATTTCCCTTTTGGAGGTTGGATTCAGTAGATTTCAGCCAGGGGTTTACTGGCTGGGGCTGTTTCCTCTCCACTGCTGCTGGCTTCACAGGCTGCTTCGGTTCAGCAGTCTGCTGCATTCTAAAGTTTGCAGGCTTTTTCTCCCCATGGAGGCCTGCAAATTTAGAATTCCAGAAAGTGCGAGTCTGGAAGACGAAGGGTTTGGAAGGGTTGTACCTTCCTCTGTTACTTTGCATTTTTCTGCTTTTCTCCATCTGAAAAAAGTTTCTGGTCGCTCTGGTGTGTTTGTGTCTTGTGACTGTGTTTGTCGGACTGCTGGGTGCTTGGAGGTTGCCAGCTCTTATATAGTCTTGAAGATTCTAGAATGTTGTGCATCAAAGCCATTAAAGGAAAAATTTGCATAAAGCATTCTAGAGGTATTTATTTATTTATTTATTTTTGTTATTTTTTGAAATTTGTTATTTAAAAACAAAAATCTTTTCTGGCTGTGCCCTGAACAACAAAACACAAAAATACTCCATAAATAAACAGAAACAGAAACACTCTGTAACAATAAAGACAGAAGTGACCTTATGTTTGTTGTAATGGAATCTTTCTTTATTATGAATTAACAAAATATACTTTTACAAAGACAATATTGACACTAATCACACTAATCACTATTTATTCTTAAATGTTTCAGTGCAATACATATATAGTCATACACAACAGTGCAATACATATATATATATATGTATACACATACATATACATTGTTATTGTATATATTTTTTACTTTATTGTTCACTTAGATACTGTAAATGTGTATATTTTTCATTTTCTATTTCTATTTTTATATTTTGTACATACTTTTAGTTCTAAAGTATGCTACTTTTTACTCTTGAATGGGAGAACCGGTACTGTACAATCCCCCCCCCCCCCCCCCCCCCCGGGGATCAATAAATATTTCTGATTCTGATTCTGATAATTGTAATGCCAACTGTTGTTAGTGATTTTTATGGTCAATACATAATGAGTGACAAAGTGTTACTATTGGCAGACAAATGCTGTCAGTCTTCAGGTACACCAGTTGATCCTGAGATGTGTTTGAAGTGTTTTGGTCGGATCAGTGCATTTCAGATGTGAGATTAACTGTTGCGCTGAGCTGCATGTTGCTAAAGACAACAGTGTGAAGAGTTTTGAAAAAGTGAACTTCTATAGAGAAATGTGACTCAACAATTGTAAAAAAGAAACTACGTGTAATGTGACGAGGAGCATTCATGTCGCAATGGAAAACACTTCAATCAGTTATTAAAGACAAAAAGTCCAATAATAAAGGAAATACAATTAATGTGTTTTGTATTTTACTCTTTGATTTATTGAATTTGGTTATTTTAAGACTTCCACATTTCACCGTTAATGCTACTCTAATGCAGTACACAAAACTGCTCCCTTTTATATAATGGTTTGGTTTAGGTGAAGCTGAGGACCAAGAAAAGACCAGGCAAATATATCAAAACCTTATGTGAAAATAAATTGGTCAGAGAATAGTTAGGATTGCAAGCTAATGTTAGCTAGGCCTGGGTAACGTTAGTGAGTTAGCCTGCCAACAACCTAAGCTAATGCTAGCAAAGTAACTTAGCGCGCCTAGTAATTCAATTTCAATGAGAGGTGAGTGGGCAGGTCGGGGGGGGGGGGCAATCTGACAGGCGGAGAGCGACCGGCGGGCGCGATCACGAGAAACTGTCGCGGTCGTGCTCGTCTCACGCACAAAAAAGCCACACAAAAAAAGCAAAAAAAAAGTTGCGTATTTAGAAATAGAAGAATAAGATAAGATAAATAATATACGAACATACTTAAACCTGTATTGTACAATATTTTTGTCTTGTTGTTTGGCCAAATACAACAAACAAATGAGCTCTTCTTCTTCTTGTTGTGAGGTCGCCATCTTGTTTTCTAGTGGTGCAGTTTCCGCAGCTGTCAGTGTGGAAGTATGAACAAAGCTTTACTCGCTAGCCACTCACTGTAGCTCCCTGAGTTTCTTTCTGTTTTCTCTGTACTGTTTACTTCCCACTGACATCTTGTTCTCTGGAGTAGCCATTATGTAATTCAGTAAAACGTTATTAAAGAGGGAAAAAACATTTCTGAGCTAACTAAAGCTTCTTAGTCAACAATAAGTTGACACATTATTCAAAAGACATATTTGTTCTATTGACTTGACTACTGTTTCATAAAACCATTCTTTTTTCAGTCAAGTAAAACTGCAACGGGGCTCATAAGCTACGATACCTTCCGCACGTTCCCTTAAAGGTCAGCACGGTCAAGACGGTTTGCTGTGGTCAACGCCGTGAATTTGCAAGTTCACCATAATTCAACATGAAAGATGTGTGTGTGTGTGTGTGTGTGTGTGATTGAGACGATTCCACTGAAACAAATTGATTTCACTGTCAAATGTAGCTGTTTTTTGTTCATTCATCTTTATTTCTGCTCCGTGTACACAGGACAATAAAATCACAGGCAAAAATCCGGCATTTATTTATTTATTTATTTTACAAGGCGGTGATGCTGATGTGATTTAAGAGTTCCAGTGATTTAGTATTACACTTCCATGAAGCTGGGGGACTCGCAAGAGGTAGATTAAAAACAGAGCGGTATATTGCATATTGTAGCTCAATGGCAGGTTTTTTTCGTAGGACCCCCCCCCCACCCCCCACCACCTTTCCTGGTAAACAAGTTCTTTTAAACTCCACAGCCCCAGTGTGTAACGCAAGCTTTCCTTTAAAAATGTGTTGTCTCTCAGCCAAAGCTTAGATAACCCTGATGGCATCATTGTGACATAATCCCGGTTATTCTCACAGACTGTACAAATCTCCTCAGAAGACATTATACAATTATTTCCACATGATGCTTGCCATGATGAGTAAACAGAGCTCCTTTACACATAAACCTGTAAGTCACCAAATTAATTAAGAGACTTTACTTGCCCCCAACGTCTTCATCATCTACAAAGAGCTGTTGATGGAAGAGTTTTCTAAAATGTTCATCAGCTGTCACAGAAAGTGACAAAAGCCCTTAACCGAAAACACAGTTACTGATCCACTGCAGATGATTATCCTGCAGCTGCTAAGGTATTAATTGATTTAGTTATTAGGCTGCCTTATTCATCCGAGAGGACAGTGATTTGTAAGGCTTTAGCAACTGTCATGCATCTGTATAATCCTGTTAATCGCTCTCAGTCTTTCCAACTCATTGCTTTGTCTCTCCATCTCTCTTTCTCTCTGTCTTTCTCCCTCACTCTCTATCTTCCCTTTTCTGCCACAATGCAATGTCAGTGGCTTACGTAAGCACATGCGTAGACGGAGAGAAGCTAAGCTTTTTTAAAGCGTGATGACTGAACCAGAAATTCAAAGACCCGAAAAAACTGGGAAGATGAAAAGACGCAAAAAAGAAAAGAGAATCTTTAATTCTGATGAAAAGAAGACACTTGAGAGCCTCAGTGTTGTGTGCCTAGTTTGGATGAGACAAATTAATATTTTACCCAGACTCTTCATCCCAGCCGCAAGTCAACATATACAGCTTCAGATATGGTGGAAGACGAACGCAAACAAAGCCAAAAACACACACAAATGGTGTCAGAACATGAGTTACAATGCACCCATATGTTCTCACTGGACTCAAGTCATACAAATACATATATATGTATATATATGAATTCACTGTAGACCAGAGTCAGCAGCCCCTCCCCCACCGCAAACACATCTACTGTACACTAACTCAGACACACAGACACTAAAGGCTGCCAAATGTCAACTGAGATCTGGGGCAGTTTCCTCACAGGCATGGCACAGACGCCTATACACAGCCAGATGAGGTCCAGCCGAGCATGTGGTTACCACGGTGACCCTGGTCTCTCTCCATCACCACCAATAAAAATGCTGGAAAGCTGCAGAGGGGGATTGTCTGGGAGGCATTTAGTGGAATGTCATGTGGTATTACCCCAAACAGAGTGTGTACTGGTTTGTGTGTGTGTGTGTGTGTGTGTGTGTGTGTGTGTGTGGTGTCAGTGTTGGACATTTAAAGGGTTTGAAAGGGCCTTGTAGGTTGTCTGGATGCTCTGGTGTGGTAATAAAACACACACAAAGAGACAGGGCTGTTTAATCTCCGTTTAAAGGCTGTTTTTTTTATCTGAGTTTGATTTAGGTTTAGTAGCCATTAACAGAAGCATGCAGCGCCCGGGGGCTTTATTGCACTGATTACACAAGCTCATTGACTCTCTTTTTGAGTTCAAGTGTGGATGCACTGAGTGTTATTAGGTGCTATTTAAATGGACACATGTGGCCCTCAGCACATTGACGATGTTTCTCCCTCAATGGCTATTGATGGTAATTGCCTGCACCAAAGGACAAATATAAGCATTAAAACGTGGTGCATTCAAATATTCCTTTCAAAAGCGGTATGGCTAAATGTGGCGCAATTGCGTCCAATCAGTTTGGTCTATGCGTGAGAAAAAAAGCTAATATTCTCCATTTCCTTTGTTCAGTAATTATTGTCTTTTAACTGGTGTATTTTTACAATTCAAGGAACAGTTTCACATTTTAGGAACTACACTTATTCATTTTTTATTTATATGACTCTCAGATATGTCCCTATGAGATATGATAAGCTGCAGCCAGCAGCTGGTTAGCTTAGGACAAAGACGAGAAACAGGGGGAAACAGCTAGCTAGATAGTAGTATAATAGTATATAATATATATACTGTAGCAGTTGTCAAGACATTTTAATAAAAACCATCAGCGCAACATATTTGTGTGTATTCTTAATATACTGAAGGCGCCGTAGTGCAACCCTTATCTTGTAACCTAGGGAGGGAATAGGGCGGCATTTTATCCTCTGTCTTATGTTTAAAATAATGATAAAATGATATTTTACAGAAGATGTTGCTATCTACCTGATGACTTTAATACACCTGAGCCAATTAGATTAAAACATTCCCACATCAGCTGTGTCCACTGTAAATAAGCCAAGTTACGCTCACATTCCATAGATTGACCCTCTCTCCCCTCATTACCTGAATGTAGTGTATAAGACAGCAAATTCAGTACATTTTTAGTTTAATAAACTACATTGATTTTTTTACTCTACATCATTCACTACTTTTATTTGCAGCCAGTCTGTCAGCTGTAAATCACCTGGGTTTAATTATAACTTGTTCACTGCTGTGTCGGTGAGTGTCCCTCGGTTACCATGAGGGAGTGGCGGGTGCTTGACCCTCAGTGACAATGGGGTGTGGGGAGGGGGTGCTCAGATTTAAAAGAGGAAATGTAGAAAGGGAAAAGGGTGGTAAAGGAGAAAGGAAGAGACAAAAGGTGTGAAAATAAAAGAAGGGGAGAGGAGATAGAGAGGAGAGGGGAGGCCGCATGCTGGTTGTAGTAAATCTCTCTCTGGCAGGGGAGAGAGGAGAGGGCCATGTCCAGATTTATGGCTGCCTGCCGGGGTAATAAGAGAATGGATTGGATCCTTTTCAATCGCCCCCTTCACCGCGTTGTGGTGCCTGCAGCCAACACCAGAGCACTGCTGCTATATGGTGATCCATATACTCTATGATCTGCTACAATATGCAGACCATTTAATCCAGTGTGATTTACAGTAGATATACTCTTGTCATATGTAGGTCAGTGGCTCCTGTCTGGTCCCCGCAGACCCGGTTCTGCCAACTGTATCAGGTGATTGTCTGCTGCCATGGAGATAGAAATGGAGCTGGCTCTGGTTTTGGTTTTTGGAGAGACAGACAGGCAGACAGACAGTTGTCAAGTGTGTGCACGTGCAGAGAAGCACCTATTGAGATGCAGGCACAACTAATGGGCAAGCTAAACAGTATAATGGCTACAGAGATGATAAGCCCCTTCCTCTTTCCTTTTTCCTGTTGATACCAGGCTGTTTCTCTTCCTCACGCTGTACAGCCTCAACACAGAGAAAACTGAGAGATGATATTGTGTGGATATCCGCCCTGCCCTGCTCAACTCAAGGGAAAACTCACAGTGATGATTGAGAATGTAGATATCATTTGCCTACAGCAGCGTTGGTTTATTTCTCTGTAAGATTTTGACAGTGGTGGAAAGTAATCAGCAATCATTTTCTTAAAACACTGTACTTACAGCTGCGTACTTTTTTGCCCACTTGAGAGCATCTTTTAAGTGAATGTGGCAAACCTGTCAGCAAACTGAACTCAATTACGCATCTAGCAGACACAGACTAATCTGAGTATTAGAATTCATTTGGAGTCGAGTTTCTGGCTGCCTGACAAATATTCACTCTCTTTTAGCCCTGTTTTGGTCTCCACCAACCCCTGAGAAAAATATCTGGCTCTTTACCTGCTAAATGCTCCACCACAAAACAAAGTGAAGAACTTGTAGAACTATGGAGCAATGTTTTTTTTTTACGAGTGGGTTGTTTGTTGCATGCACTCGCAGGAATTGGCTTTGCAAGTGTTTTATGAGGAACGAAATGCACTCAATACATTTGTTCGACCTCAAGGATACACACCAATGTGTTTTGTTGAAAAACACTGAATGTGAACATAACTTTTGTTCGTTTACAAGAAAAATCCACAGGGCAACTTTAAGTAAAATTTTGAATGCAGGACGTAGTATTTTTACATTGTGGTGTTGCTACTTTCACTTAGATAAAGGTGTACTTCTTCTACCACTGTATGTTGATGTCGTCCTATTTTCAGATAATGCAAATAGCTACTGCTCGCCTAGTCAAGTGTGTGTATCAGCTCTTTGGTTCATGTTTCTAATCTGTTTTCACAACTCTATATATTATGGCAGTACTTTTGTTACTGCCGATATCATGAATAGTGAACCACCTGGAATGCTTCTTCTAGGGCCCCCCAGTCACTAATACTCAATTACTTTCCTCACGTTGAACACATTACAGGATGATGTAAGGTAGGTCCCAGTGGTATTATGTCAGCCAGATCCTAAGAAATGAGTCTGACAGTTTGTAATTATGGTTGGGGTGGGAAGTTCCACGTTGACAGTGACCCTCAGGGCAGCCATTGTTGGAGCTGCCTTCACCTGGACCTCTATGATGGTGTCTGTCTGGTTGTCTAAAAAGTTCTCCCAAAGGGAAATACCGATGTAACATTGTGAATGAGCTGGTGGTTTCAGCAGACTAAACCACCGTTGGTGATGACATTGATACAAGCAGAATGAGTATTATAGCACAGGGTCCAAAAATCCTCTGGCTCCTTGTAACAAAAAGACCATAACAGCCCACTGGCTACGAATCCTGTGGTAAACTGAAGGAATGAATACGATGATCTGCTTTTGGAGAAAAATTCACAAAGCCGTGTTGCAAGGAAAATCAAACTGAAGACTACAACTGCAATAATGAGGCAACACAGCTAACCAATTGGATAAAGATTTATTGCCAAACGTGTTTTTCTATTATATGTAAAGCCCAGCATCAGCCACGTCTGCTGACCATACATCATGTGCAGCCTTGTTTTGGGATTCCTCCCTAAAGAACAAATGGTTTGTGACACCGTTGACCTTTAGCAGGGTAGTTAAGTTAACACAAGTCCTTGACCCCTCAGACAGCACTGTAACTATTAGCTCCTGCTTGCCCAGAGGCGAGGGAGATAAATTGTTCGGCTTGACACCCCTGCAGCAGGAGGAGGACAACAAATGATGCTAATGTAGTTACATATCAAAGTCTAACAGCAAAGTCCAAATGAAAAGCAACTATAAGGGAACCACTTTTAGTGTACAAGGTACACTTTTTCTTCAAGTCAGTATCAAATAACAGTTTCACTTAATTTTTATAAGCAAGAGATAAGTCTTATTTCACCTTCCCTTTGCTTTCCATAAAGCATTATTCCAAAGTGCCCTTCGGTCAAAAGGTTAGGTGCTTTCCTGAGACTGACAAGCTGTGAACAGGGTGGGGTTAGACCCGGCCTTCACTAACGAACCGTCAGGAGTCGTAAACGATGCTGTGGCTGTCTTTACGACATGTTGCCATTGCCCGGGGAGGGAAGAAGAGCAAGGTAATAGCACAACTTGGGTGTATGTGATTTAAAGGGGTGGGGGACAGGGAGGTGGAGGGATGTTCTTGGGTTTCCAGGTTTATGGATGCTTGTCCTAATCAACCTCGTCCAACAGCTTCCCTTTTATGAGCTGTCATTTCACCTGACTTTCATGATGCTCTGCTGGTTATTGACCTCCTGCTGAAGGTTAAATTACCGTGCTTGGCTGCGTTCGGTATCTTAGAACAACAGTGTTTTTTTCTTCTTATGGCAAAGTGCAAGAGGTCAGACAACCTGAATACTCACATGAGATACGCTGTTCTTACAATCGAAAACAAGTTGGGTTTTCAAATAGTCTTTAGCCATAATCATGAGGTAACTGTACTGCATGTATAACGTATAATTTAAAATGAGAAACATTTGCATATGATTAAACTGCCAATACACAGCCTGATATTTTTAAAGGAATAGTTTGACATTTTGGGAAAGACGCTTATTTCATATGTGTGTGCTAACTATGGGGCTGAAGAGAGCATGCAGGTCCGAGACACATGAGCAGGACAAAATAATTGAATCATACGGCTCCTAGACTTTCCAAATGTTATTGGACCGAATGGATCCAATTCCGATAATAGAAAGAGTAATTTCAGGAGGTTTGTGACACTCAAAAAATTGTGTCACTGTCTGCTTATTCTAACCTTTTGCAACTGAACACTGGTGGTAACATTACACTACAACAACATCAGCCTCAAATCTCATGGGGTCATAAAGCACATATGTACACATACAGCAACACACACATGCCTTCAGGGTTCCCTGAGGCGACGTTCACTGCTTGACTGCTGTCACCTCGTCACCTGGGTTGTGGCTCGCTTACTTACTCTTACTCTTACTGTAGTTTTGTCCTGTCTCCTAACCTACGCTATTGGTGTGTGACAGGCTTCAGGCACACAGTTACTGCACAACACCTATTTCTGGTTAGTCACTGTTGCCTTTTGTGCTTTCTTTGTCTGGTTGCTCTCTCAATTTCCTTCACAAACACACTTTTTCTTGCTCGCAATGTGTCGATCTATAGGCTTGCCATTGTCTCTTTCTCTCTCTTGCCCTGTATCTAGGTGCTGTTGCCTCATCACATATACCCTGGAGCTAAAAACATCCAAAGGGGGAAACAATATATGATCACCGCCACTTAGACCTCCTCAGTGTACTGCACTGTATTTTTCTGTTTTTATCTTGTTCTTTGTGTGCATCTGAGGAGAGATGGGGGTTGTGCTTCATGAGGTGAGGTGACAACATGGTTTTCTCACTTTGCTACAGATTAATTAGCCTTGAAGATCAAACAACCAACAGCGAACACATAAAAACCCCCTCACCCCTTTCTCCCCCCAGAAACAATTAAGATGCTCCCAATCTGTCTAGTACTTATTACTTTGTGCCATCTGACCAGCCCGCCGTCAGACACCTTAGCAGGGGTACAAAGGTATCTCCCATGGGAGTATTCTCTCCATCTGCTTATCATACTGAAAGTGGGACGTGTTTACTGGAACCGTTTTGTCAGAGGTGAGGTGCCCCACACTTCAATCAGCATCTATTCCACGGTAGTCTTGCACAAGGAGACAAACTAGAGATAGGATCTGAAAAGTGAGATAAGATGCAGATTGAGATCTGATTGCTGTGTCAGAAGCTCCGTGGTCTCACACTGAGGTGTCACATCTTGATGAGATGGGATGGGATCAGACAAGTGAGACCAGATAAGATGAAACCCATAATAATGTCTATAAGCAGCAGCAAAAAAGCAGCAAAAAATAACATAGATATCAAAATGCATTAGAGAAAGCAGACCATAGAAAGCATAGATAGTGAAAGTAGATGATAAAACTATAAATGAAGTGAATATATTTTTGATCAAGTGGATTAGCAGCATACTTTACATCAAGAATATTATCTTATTATCAACTACACTAAGCAAAGGTGCTAGCCAGTGTAATTATTTGTTATATAATTTGGTTGCAATAAGAAGACGTTAAAAAAAGCTCTTCGTCATCTCTTTTGTAAATCATAAGCACAGAGCATACAGAATAAGTCTTATGCACCCAGTCTTCCTCTATGATCCCTGGGTCAATGCTGAAGACCTTTGTTCTACACAGAGAATGCTCAGGCGTTACTGTAGTTTTGTGTAACCTATGGATACATTGCCACCTAGTGGTTAAAACAATGTTAGCAGTGCAGCAAATCGTGATGATCAAAAATAGATTATTAAAATTAAAAGAGTCCTGCAAATTCTTTAAAAACAAATACAAGCGTGTTTTAATCCAC
This sequence comes from Enoplosus armatus, assembly GCF_043641665.1. NCBI lineage: Eukaryota > Metazoa > Chordata > Actinopteri > Centrarchiformes > Enoplosidae > Enoplosus > Enoplosus armatus. The sequence goes on from NC_092187.1 coordinate 5,110,381, forward strand.
ACGCTAGCAAACTTATTTTATTTTAATATGCTCGTCTAAGTCCCTTTCGTTACAGTCCCTGGTTGAAACCAGATAGGAACCATCATCTGTTGCTTGTTTCCTCAGGTGGAGGCGGACGAGTCGTTGAAGGAGCAAATCAAAATGGCGAGTCAAGAGGAGTCTGTGAGGGAGTTCGTCGCTGTTACTGATGTGGATGAGGAGAGGGCCCGTTTTTTCCTGGAGTCCGCCGGCTGGAATCTGCAGGTACGTATTTCCTGGATTTTTCCATTGAGTTGCGGTGGACTGTACGATTAGAAATCAAAAGTAAACAGCGGTGACATGACATGTGTGAGGCGAATAGCTTGCCGGCTAGCTAACGTTAGCCTGTGTTGCCGGTAATTTGTGCAAGTCACCCTTTGACAATGGCCTGACCGCCTTCTGTCACCAACAACTAGGCTGTTGCACAGTTAGATAGCGAGCACAGCCTCAGTCACAAGGAGGTTCATTCCTGTTGTCTCATTACAAAACAGGTTTCAATTAAGTTTTGGCTAACGCCAGTCTACCGTGAGTCCATTGAGCCATGCTAGCTAGCGTTAGCGTATAAAGATGGAAAGCTAGATTAATATTAACTATCTAGCAATCAACAAAGGTTAGCTTGTAATGCTGCTGTATCAGTTGTCTCGTAGAAGTATTTACGTTAAGGTTAGCAGCACAAGTTAATAAAATTAAGATTAACTTTTATCCCCTCTTTATTTATTTGTGGGGTGTAGCACGTAGAGAAAATTAAACTGAATGACTGTTGAGATTATGCTAGTTTTGTCATTCGACTAGCGCCTGCACAATTACAATAGAGACAAATCAAACTGATCTATTAGCTGGACTACTGTAGTCTAAATATTAATAGTTCCTGACCAGAAGTATGTAGTGATCAAAGTGATCTAGCTTTTAGATAAACTACTGCTCGAAAGGTCACCAGCAGCACATGACACTTGTTAGATAATTAGTTGCTGTTGGTACACTGTCCGTCAGGGCTTTGTTGTGACATTGACAGATTCATCTTGTCTCCTCCCAGCTTGCACTCGCCAGTTTCTATGAGGATGGAGCTGATGACGACATAGTGACGCTTCCTCAACCTGAGGGAGGCTCCTCGGTGTCCCGGTCTGCAGGGCCAAGGTAATGTTTACCGCCTGTCACTGCTTTTATTTATTGCCACTCTTCATAGGCTGCTTCTTTGTCGAGTCCAAAAGTACACTCAGTCCTGGGACATAATTCTGTTCAGCGGTGTTCACATCAGTAAACTTTAAAGACTTGGTTCATCAACCATATATGTTTTTCTATCGTCAGCTCTCAGCCCAGAGTGACCTCTTTCAGAGATCTGATGCATGAGGCAGAGGAGGAGAGTGATGAGGAGGAAGGCCAAAGGTAAGTTTAACTCCCAGTATTGTCTGTGTATCTATCTTATGGAAATACGGCAATCTTTGAGTTGTACTCAAGAGCCCCCTAGCCCTAGCAATTATTGAATTGATCACCATACAGGAGGTATCTGTCTGTTTTTTACTCCTTCTTGAGAAACTCATAGATCAGGGTGAGATTGGTTATAGAAAATCCATCATGGGCCTGGTACGGATTGAGTGTCATGCTCAAGGACACATCAGAGGGATAGAGGGATTAAACTCAAAGACAAGTTAGTAAATAAAGTCACTGCCCAGTTGATGGCGTGTTGTAACAGTAGCCTTTGGAGGTCTTTCTCGTCCTCTTAAATTGGTTGTGACAGTTGTTCAAGGCTGTAGACATGGCTGTCTGTCTGAGCTCGTACATCCTCACAGTGTTTGGATGGTAAAGTCACACCTAGCGGGGTGATTCCAGAATGCACCAAACTATTTTTGGTCTCACCTCATTCACTGAGAGCTTGTCGTTCGTGCTTTTCTGCAGCATCAACAGATTCTGCTGCTGGGGCAGTGCAGTGGACTGGTTGTTCAGGGACTTTGTGGGGTTGCTGATGTACATTTAGTCCATTTTTTATTACGATCAGTAAGAAAGCGGAACTAAAGAACAGGAATTGTGTTATCTAGATTCAATTATAATGTTGTACATAATTTACATTTCCCCCAGTACAGCAGTATTGGGGCATTATTTCTCTGTGTTTTTAGATCTCCTCTTGCCAGTGAGCATAGTAACTGAATGCAGCTCTGATATCATCAAGTTTATGTTTATTTTTTTGGTAGATTATTTAGCTTAGGCAATTTTCAACTGTGTTAATTGTTTTTCCTGATGTCTCTAACCGTGCTGCATGGACACTACGTGGAACAATGTAGTGACAATGACATTGTGGGGCTACCTGGCACGAATGCCACAATGTGTAATTACTCTGAAGTGCGTACATACATACTGCAGTTCAGAAATCTTAATAGCCATACTTAAGAAATGCTACTGAAGTGTGACTCAGTGATTTTAGTGTTTATCAGCTTCATGTACTATTTGGCTTTGAGTCAAAGCATCGGTGCTCTACAGACTAATAACTACTGACTGTTGCTAAAGCCGGATTTATGGTTGATGCAAAAAGTTAACGAGACTCATGCCGTAGATAGCTGGAGCATAGGGTTTGATTTATAGTTCTGTGTCTGATTTCTTCCGTTGATATCACTTTTGCAACACTAGATGGATGTATCGTACGTTGTCAGGCTGTATTGTGCTTTAATTACAATCCTCACAGTAACTGTTGACATTCAGTTTCATTCACTTAATGATACAGAGCGATGGTAGGAAGGTCTGCCTTGTTTCATTGTAGCATATGAGAATATTTCTTGCAGTCGCTGTGTTTACGTTGTCTCATTCGGTGTGATGAACGGCAGAATACACAGGCGAGCTAGCTTCTTTTCCCTTGCCTCAGCTGTTGTTTGTCATTGTTCGCCCCTATTCATGGTTTTTGATGCATGTAATGTCAGCACTATATGGCCAAAGCTTGTTTAGTGTTTTGCAAGATTTTCAAAACATGAGAGACGCAAGTGGATGACATATTTCTGCTTCCACCCGTTTATTTACATTGTAGTGATTCAGTAGATATTCATCGCACCATCTGACATAACCTCAAAATTGATATCATACCCTTCAAGGTTTTATTAGACCCGCCTTGCACAGTGTGACATTCAGTGACCGTTTTGTTGTTATTTTGTGTTTAGCTTGTTGCTGTCACACAGTCTATAGGCTCCTTAGTGGCTTGTTCTGTTTGTGACTGTTGTTTTACTTACATTGTGGAAGAATTCTTTACCATCTTTATTGACACCCTGCCAGGTTTTTTGCGGGGGGATCAGAACGCAGTGGGCAGCAGATCGTTGGGCCTCCCAAGAAGAAGAGCTCCAATGAAGTGGTGGAGGATTTGTTCAAGGGGGCCAGGGAACATGGAGCTGTGCCTCTGGACCGGGGTGGGAGAGGGCCAGGAGAGCCTACCAAAGCCAGGGTAAAATGAAACTCACAAGAACAATGTTGTTCTCATTTTTCAGTCTCTGTCAATATTGTCACTGGTGTATGTATACCTTAATTTGCTGTTGCTTGAAAGGGTGTGTCAGAAATTTCATTAGCATCTTTTTGAGTTTGTAATTCTTCTTCGTGGTGATTCTGTCTCTCATTTTGCTTTTATCGTCTCCTCTCACCACTTAGGCCTTCCTTGGTGGAGGCTACAGGCTAGGTGCAGCTCCTGAGGAGGAGTCAGCCTATGTGGCTGGGGAGAGGCATTCCTCCAACAGCCAGCAGGATGTGAGTACAGACTCTGATGGGGCCGCTTTTTTGCAGTTTTTGCTTTGTTTCTGGCATCATTGGCACTAGTCGAGCCCTCTAGGTGGCTCCTCAGCCAGTAGAGCAAGTAATCAGTCGACCTAATTTGCTGCTAAATAATAAAAAGAGCTGTTTTTCTGTATACATAAGTAATAGCATTGTTTTCATGAAACCTTGTGTTAGTTCAGGTTGTCATAGGTGTGTCAGTTATTCTATTTTGTCTAATCATATGTGACTACAAACTAGGCAGTCCATATCAACAGATTTGGCCCTCATTCCTTCTGCTAGTTCAACACTGCACCTCGCTGCCACTGTTGTGCAGTCAGTGGTGTAGTGTTGAAACTCCCCCTGTCTCCCCAGCCTCGTCCTACATTGGCATTTTGCTGTGATTTCAGGATCTCTATGCATTTATGTTCATTCAAATGTTGTGTGTCTAACAATCTGCTGGGACGTTCTTGAGCTCAGGGACTGTCTGTAAATCTTGCTCAGGAGAGTCATAGAGAGAGACATAGAGTCTGATTTCCCAGAAGACCTGCTAATCATTATTCCAGTACTGAAGGCTTCTTGCTCCCATGAGTTTAATTACATACCTGACCGTAGGTAGTGCCGGGAAGTGTTATGTTGCCTGGTATATGGTTGGTGTAGACCTGTAAATAGAGTATATCGATATATCAAGTTTTATTAGTTAGTTTAGATAGCCCTGTGCACCTGTCAGACCACCAGAGGGCAGGACATGCTTTTTATGCCTTCTTACAAAATTTTAAGTTGTACCTACATAAAGCTGTTAACTTACAAAATCACGGAGGGTACAGGCAGTAGTTCAGCATGTACAGGAAGTGTCGAGGGCAGAGAGTATGTATAAGAAGTGCTATCAGCAGCAGCCGAGTCGAGAATACCGGTTTATCGTACTGAACAGAGGGGAAAGCGTGTCAGTCAGCCGCCACCCGCTCTGCTTAAAGCACGCTGAACTGCTCACACTAAAGCTTGTAATGCTTCGATTTTGATTGCTATCAGTTTAGTAATATACCGTATAAAAGCCAAGAGCGAGGCTGTGGATATTTCCTTGAAGCACTACGTACCAGTTCACACCCAGTACATAACAGACTCAAAAAAGTCATTACATTTTCACCTGGACTAATTGTAGGGGAGTAACATCCATATTGAAGAATGACCTCTGTCTAAGTACATGAATAATGTGTGTGTGTGTTAGGTACATGTGGTGCTGAAGCTGTGGAAGACGGGGTTCAGTCTGGATAATGGAGAACTCAGAAACTACAACGATCCTGGCAATGCCAACTTCCTTGAGGCAATCAGAAGGGGGTGAGAATATATATATAGGTTCACCATGTCCTTAATGTTTATATGTAAATATAAACATGCAGGTGTTGAGGGCTAATTTCAGTGATTCACTTTTTTCGCTCCTGTTCACCTGTTGATTGGCACCCTGCAGGGAGATTCCCCTGGAGTTGAGGCAGCGGTCTCGAGGGGGTCAGGTCAACCTTGACATGGAGGACCACAGGGACGAGGACTTCAGCAAACCGAGGATGGCCTTCAAGGCCTTTGGAGGAGAAGGACAGAAGTTGGGCAGGTGAGACTGATGAGACGTCGTGCTGTTTTTATTAACATGGTTTCTGTGTTGTTAAGTACAGATCAAAAAGCAGCAGCTGAATTTAATGCGAGGTCAAAATGAAGTAAAGATAAACCACTCTTACTTGTTCTACATGGGAATGAATCATCTTTAGTCGGGGCTCTTTCCAGATAAATGACTGGTTTCTGATTAGTCATGTGACACTGAAGCACATTGAAATCTCAAGGATAGAGTCGTCTCTACGATTTAAGTAAAATCAGGGGATTTTAACAACACCTAAAATAAACCCAATAAAAAAGCAGTACATTTAAAATGACACGTGTACTGTACATTCTCCCCAATCAGTTTAAGTATGAGGTTTTATTTTAATAAAATATGTATGCATATGTATGGAATTCATACAAATGTGGTATCTGTGATTGTATTTGTAAATCTCCAACTATCCAGCAGTGCAGGCCCAGTACCCATAGTCATCAAACTTTGAAGAATTACACTGAAGCAGCTCTAAAGAGCCAACTTTAGTTCTTTGCTAAAAGTAAAGAATAAAACAAATATATCAAGCTGCTTCGTCCTACTTACAGCAGAGTGGAAGATTAACCTTTAAGAGCTGTTCATTATTAATCACATGCAGGCTCAAAGCAGGAATACAGGGTATATGCAGGTCTTAAAGTCTTACAAAGCATTGAATTCAGTTCCTTAAAAAAGCCTTGAAGGTATTAAAAAGTCTTACATTTCATTTACAGAGGTCTTGAATATTTTTTTCTTACCTGCTGTTGACTCTAACATTATTCACATTTTTTTTCCTCAATCCTTTTTTTGTGTCACCGCTGCTGGTCTCAGAATAGGTGTCAATTTTAGCATAACATTAAATTCTTTTAATTAGATTAATCATATTTAATTGGTTAGTCCATCCATTTTCTGCTGCTTCACTGTGTCAGTGGTGTATTCTGCAAAAACATATTGTCACTGTCCAGTAAAAACCACATATTGGTGGTTGATGGTTTTTGTTTTGTTCAGATAAATTGAAGTATTAAGTGTTAATGCAAACGTTTTTTGGGGGTCTGAAATTAATCTTAATCTTCAGCATCTCCAGTAGCCATTAAATTGACAACAATCAACAATATATATATTTTATACATGAAGAGTGATTAAACAATGAAGCAACAGGAAATGGAAACAAAAAGAAAATCAAACTGGAGCAGGAAAACGGTTCTGCTGCTGGCAGAGGAGCACATCAGATAAATAAAGTTCAGACAATGAATGTGGAAAGATGTTGCAAACAGAATCAGTGCTAGCTTTACTCTTGTTCTTTGCACCCCAGATAAATGAAAAAAGTGGAATGATCGACAAAGTATCAAGTCAGAGTAAATTGTCATCTTTTTCTACCCTCCTCCTCCTCCCCTCTCCAGTGCCACCCCAGAGTTGGTCACAGCTCCAGCCACCTCCCAGCAGGACCAGGCTGCCAACGAGGCCCAAGCCACCGCCTCTGTGAGCCTCGACCCCTCCCAGCCCGTCACTAACATTCAGATCCGACTGGCTGACGGCGGCAGGCTGGTCCAAAAGTTCAACCACACCCACAGGTGAGTGATTAGCTCTTTGCCACTTGAAGTTGTCATGGACACAAACCTAGATTAGAGTTGTCATTGTAGGGACCAAATGTTCAACAATATCATTAATATTATTTTTATTTATTTATTGAAAATGCAGCCAGACTAAATGATGAAAACACACTGTAAATTGTTCTTATACCATTTCTGAATTCTCTATTCAGCAGTTTGTGTAGTTGCTGAACAGGAAAATCACAAAGCTGAAACCATTTAATGAGTGAGTGTACACCGCTGTTACATGGTGTTCCTCTGAATCACCTGTGTAGGGCGGGCCTTATAAAGTGTTCTCACTATAGATCCAGTTTAGCTGCAGTTCAGCTGAACCTGTACTCGTTTTGACATAGTCAGGTCCAACTTAGCATCCAACTGCGTTTTAAACCCCAGTTCAGGTTTAGATGAAGCCATTTTAAACCACAGCTAAGCTAGTCAAATGCTAATTTACAAAGCAACAGCCCCATAGGGGGATCGGCTATTTTGAAGCACAAAATAAGTGATCATAGAGAGAGTCGACGGAAACGGAGCCTTACCTAACTAAGTTAGAACTGTGGGATTTAATAAAGGATATCATTCGCTAATAAAAGTTCATAAATCCGTTTAGAAATCATGGAAAAAAGAAAACTCAACCTGAGAATCATCACGTTTTTCTTCAAGTATTTCTTCAGTATCAAAGTAATCCAGTGATATTATTTTATACTTACATATATTATATAACGTTATGTATACTCTGTTTACACCCCAAAGCATTAGGCGAAGTTCCAAAACTTAGAGCGTGATTATCCCCATATAGAAGAAAGAAACAATGATAGGAGTGACAAAATTCAATCAATAATTCGTCAATTTTTTCATATTAACAAACACTTTGCAGACCCCTGGACTAATCACCTGCTACATAACCTTTAACGTCTTAGCATATTGGGATCTTTAACCCATTACATTTGATAAGAAACATTGTAAGACAGTCAATCCACATTACTGTTGTTTGGATCAGATATTGGTGACCACATTTCATCCTGTGTTGTTGGGTCCCTCAGGGTGTCCGACCTGCGCCAGTTTGTGGTGGCGGCTCGGCCCGCCATGGCTGCCAGAGAGTTTGTTCTCATGACCACCTTCCCCAACAAGGAGCTGTCCGACGAGAGCCAGACGCTGCAGCAGGCCAACCTCCTCAACGCCGTCATCGTCCTGCTGCTAAAGTGAGGGGGAGAGAAATAGCGACCCCCCCCCCTCCCCCCTGGTGGTGTGGCTGAGTAACTGCAGCCCTGTGAAACCTGCTGCCCCTTCTGAGGGAGGAGAAAACACAGACTTATGTATGGACTTCTAATTTCTGATTTTTGTTTTTCTAAAGTGAAACATAACATTCTGCTCCCCAGTCCCCCACTCTCCCCCTCCCCCCCTCTGTTTTTTTGTAATGGGCGGTAATGAGGGGGAAACTATAAATCTTCCAGAATGGAGTTCATCTAAGAGCTGTTGGAAAGCCTGCAGATGCTGTTGAGTTGTGGTCTTGATGGGGATGTGTTAACCTGACAGCAGTAGATGGTTTAACCCAAAAACACAGCAACAGTCCAGCTTTCTGAAGAGCAGTTTGTTTGCAGAGATGTTCACTAAACCTGGCTCTTTTTTTCCATTAACTTGCTCCCCACTTTTCCTCTTCTGGTAACCTTACTTCGGCCCTTCAGCTACGTTTACTGTCAGGTGCTGGGGCCTCACCAGATTCATGCAGCGGCAGACTCCTAGTTTGTTTCTGTTTCAACAGCACAGACCAGAACCACATAAGGAATACTGGTTTTATTAAGGTAAAAGTACATGTTGATAGTGTGGTTTTGTTCAAGTTTCCATTTTTTCTCCACATATTCTTTTTTGGAGAGAGAAGTGTAATGATGTAACAAAACACTGAGGGTATTTTTCCTCCAGACCAACCTATACCCAGTAGCCTTACGCTCCTTTATTCACCTCCAGAAACACACCTGTCCCTTTGTTCTAATGAAGATGGAATTATTTTTTTAAACTGCCCCCCCCCCCCCCCCCCCCCCCCCTTCTTTCTTTTTTTTTTTCCTTTGCAGATTGTAGGATTGTCCCAGTTAGACAGAGGCATTTTGATATTGTGTAACATCAGAAAGATGTTACACTTTGCTTTATTATCAAACCAATGGTTGAGCAAAAGAACAGATAGATTGTAAACACTGGTTTGTAATTCCTATGACACACTGACATCTTCTATGCATCCTGGGGCAACACAGAAATATGTTTGGACCTCTGGTAAAATAAATCCATTTTATGGTTGATGTATAAAGAACTAATCGTCTCGTGTTTTTATTATATTAGGGAAAAGGGATATTTAGCACTGTCATAAAGTGAGAAACATGAATTCTAGTGACAGTGTCAGTGTTTTTGTGGTATTGTGGTTCTGTCCAAATGTCTTAGTGTCAGTGTTTCAGTTAGTAGACCCTTTTCATTATTCCATGATTTTACATGAACTATACCAATCAGGTCACTTTATTTGAGCAGCCACAGCTCAGAAATGTTGATTTTCTTACGCTCATTCTTTGGTCTTGTATACCTCTTTAAACCATTTTTTTTTGTATCAGGGATGGTATGTATAAACCTTAACACAAATATTAACGTTTGTTAAAGAATGATCTTTTAACCATTTTAAGGAAGAACCATGTGTAGAGGTCCTATAAAACGTTATTCGTGTGCATTTTAAAATGCTTCTTTAATAACCTGGGAGACCAAATGTATGTTTGTGCATCGCACCTATTCTTAATTGAATGAATAAGAGTACAATTATTAGGTCATTTTCACAATTTTGTACCCGGAGATTGAGACTTAGTTGTGGAGTCGCGGCAGCACCATCTTGGGTTCTAATCAGAGACCATTGTGGCGTGGTAATCACCATTACTGAATTACTCTCTATGTGGAATTTGCATTGTGCTACTCTCTCTCTCCCTCATCTGACTTTGCATGTTCTCAGCTCCAGATGCCAGTGAGGGGTAACAGTATGAAAGTTAAACTAATGTGACATGGTGTGTCAGTTTCATATCTGCATCTGTCACTATCCAATAAAGGCACAAAAATAATCTTGAAAGAAAAAAAGAATAGGGCTGATAGATGAACTCTTCATATTGCACTGACCCTTTTGGTATAGTTTTACACAAATGTTTTGTTAAGTATAAGTACTTGTGTTTAAGCATTTTCTTTTCATGCCACTTGTGAAGTAACATTTTCAATGTAGGACTTTTACTTGTGATGGAATACTTGATAATACTTCGCCCACCTCTGGGTATTTGGCTTGTTTCTATGCTGTGACCTTGGCTTTACCTCTGCTGAGAAAATGATCCGTGTTCACATGTTCATGCTGTTTGTTGCATTAAGATCTTTTTGGGGGACTTCAAAAGTGAACATAATGCAAAATGTCAAAATGTCTGATTACAGTACTCTTTGATTGAAAGCATTGAAACATACAGCAACGTAGTTGCAGCACATGTATTATATACACCATGTGAATGCGTCACTGTAAATACAAAAAGCACATCTTTACCGGCACGTTGCATGTGACGAACAAGTGTGTTTCCTGTCCGACTTTGTGTAATCTTTGAGACATGTTGCCAGAGTTTTCCAGAGTTTTATTAACAACATCACACTAAAAGCGACTGACTGTGCTCTGTCTGTGTCTAAGAGGCCTGAGATTACTTCACTGGATCTTCACCGTCAGTAGGAAACATCCACTTACTGGAACTGAACTATGTGATATTACTGCGTCTTCAGAGATACGGACACAAGATGTAAAACAAAACTAATCTGTAGTTTCAGTTGATTGTATTCTGAACCAACATTTATCTCCGTGGCTTTGCACACTCATGTGGACACTCCATGGCATGCCAATTATCTGTTCTTGTTACCTCAGCACAACACCCCCAAAACCTGTTGAGCTGCAATTTAATGAGCCATGAACAAATGTCAGAAAATCAAAAGCTGAGAAGTGAATCTATTCCACTACAGAACAGAATACATCTCATAAATGGGGATCATAATGTCATTAATGATCTACCAATTTTGAATTTCCAAGCACTTGCTGTTATTGTTATTGGTGTCTACAGGAGGCAGGATGCAGGTGTTGCTATGGATGCCAACTGGCTGTGGAGATGTGAGCAGAGCGTATCGAGTGTCTGCTGGGACGGTGGGATGCTTTGACTCTGCTGTTCACCTAAATTGGCCCCATCTCTCACTGCGACTTTCCCGTCTGCCTGCTCGCCTGGCTCACTCTCTCTTCATTAGTTTTACACTGCAGTGCTCTCTACAATGGCCTTACAGTGCTCTGTAAGCTGTGTGCCTTCATGCAAGCTGAGTTTTATATTTTTGAATATGATTCAGAGGTGTGACAATGGAGTGAGATTATCATTTTTTTTTTGATCAATAGAATAAAACTCATCACACACACACTCTGCTCAGTATCACACTGTACACACACTCTACCAGATGTCAAGTTAGTCACGGATACAAGAAAAACACATACTTAATGTGCCTTCAAAATAAAAGCATTTTCTCACCTAATTCTCCTATCAGTGCTCCAGAAGTGGTAACCCATGTCCAGGTCTGAATGAGGCCGAGAAATGCAGCTGTCTTTTGCATGAAATTGGAGAAGGATGACTGCGTACTCATCATTTTGTGCTTACAATTGTGGCTTTGTAAATCTTTTCTGTTTTTATTTGCTCTTGCTGAGACACGTGCTGTTAGAGATACTGATATAAACATGTAAACACTATTATCAGTGTAAACACTATTATTATGAGGAGGGTTTGTGTCAGTAATGTTATACACTCACTGAAGTACTGGAAATTAGGCTCAAATAATTTTAAGCTCCCCTTTCCCCATAATTAGGCCTGTTTCATGGAAAACAATATAAATGAATAATAGCATTTAGCTGCTTCAGTTTCAGTGGCCTGGTATTGTACATGGTGGCCATACTGTCATGGATTACTGGGACACTTGAATAGGACAGAGCCACATATATGATATTATATTATTATGTTATTATTGACATTATAACTAATGTCAGTATGATACATGCTGGAATTATGGTTCCAAACTTTCAACATCCCAATCAGTACCAAATGGTAATCTCTTTAAATTTTAAGGTTTCCGTTAAAATACAAAGAATTATTTTTCAGTAATTAAGGTTATTCCTACTACAGGCGTATTTGGGTTAGAAGTGTCACTGAAGTAATAAAAATGTAAACATGTCCCGTTTAAAAGATGGCAGAATAAAAATGACAGTTTCAAAATGAACGAATAAGCATTTAAGAGAAGATAAAATCAGAGAAATCCATGCAATAAGGGCAATTTCAAGATTTCCTCGATGATACATTCTGTAATACTGAGCCAGAATCAGTTCTCCACTTGTTTGAGTTTTGGACACATATACAGGAATTCATTTTCAGTTACACTGAGAATTATGTGGCATAACTAATTAATTAAATCTCATACTCATAATGGCTTCATTTGACATACACAGAGCAAAAGTCTTCCCCTTATATAAATCTCTTTTTGATAGACTCCGTAACACTGACCACAAACAACCACACACAAAAAAAATGTGACTTGAGAGTTGTTTTTGTGAATCCCCTGAATAATTTTAACTTTTAACTTTGTTTATTTTCCTTTTATTAGTATGTATTTGAATAATATTTCACTGTTATTGTTACATATTATTTTAACATAATAATAATAATTTATTTTATTTTGACCTATTCATTTACACAATATACCTATGTATAATAGGTAAAAAACAGCCTATTTGATGGTTGTGTAGATTGTGATTCATTTTTAATTCATTTTAATGCAGCCATTTAATCGAAATGACTCATGTTGTGGTGGACCCTCCACAGTGGCCGCCAGGGGGCCTGCCCTGTCTGCTGAAATCCCTCGGTGCGGGTTTTATTTTGGAGGTTGTGGGCGGAAGTGTTGTTGTGTAATATCTGCGACTGACGCTGGTCTCCCTGCAGAGAGAGAGAGGGAGTGAGAGAGAGAGAGAGAGAGAGACAGACAGACAGCTGAGAACATCCGCTGGAGGAGCAGACAGACAGACTGCGGGAGAGTGCAGCCGGGTGCAGGGACAAGCTCCAGAAACACGCCGCTAAAATGGGAGTCGAGATCGAGACTATAACCCCGGGCGACGGTAAAGCGACTGCACGAGCAGGAAACGCGCTGTGTGCACGACTAAGTGCACATTTGCACTTATCTGTTTGCATATATCCAACACAGCCGCAGAAACACCGCCTTAATTGCGTAGTGTGCCCGTTATAACAAGCGCCTCTTTGGTTTCTCCACAGGAAGGACTTTCCCCAAAAAAGGACAGACGTGTGTGGTGCATTATGTTGGTGAGTTTGACATGAGAAACTTGTTACTCTGCATGCATGGACAGATTGTGCACATTTAGCTGCTCCGGCTGGTTATTCCGACTCATGAAGGCCGTACAAGTGGAGTGACGGCTGTGGGCAACTGTCTACTACAGCCGTGAGAGAAACAGCCAGGCATGGTGATGCCGTCAGTATCGCGGCGGAGGCTGACAATGCTCACAGGAGATGATTCCAGCGGCATGAGAGCACTTTTCTACGCGCCGTGGAGTCCGCAAACTACCGACAACATGTTCCACCCTCAGACCGTCCAGGCAGAGGTTTCTCAGTAGGGCAAAGAGGCACGGCTGTCAGTCACACACTGGGCTGCGTGAAAATTTAACCCCTTCGCCACGTTTTCGCTCCCTGGAAGCGCGTTTGTGCCGGAGACACCCGGGTGTGACGGTGTCCACGGCAGGAGCGGTGGCGGTGTTGTCCCGGGGACAGACAGCGCTCCGGAGTCATCACTGCGTAAAATAATGCGCGCTCCAGTTTGGGCCGAGCGGTCCGTCGCGGTCGCATCAAGACCGGCGGATAACGTGGCGATTTGTCTCGTCTGGAGGATTAATATTAATAAAGGAAAAGAGAGAGAGAGAGACGCAGACGCATTCCGACGTAGGGTTCACTCAGAGGCCCAGACAGACAGACAGACAGACAGACCAGACAGCGGGCTTTTAAATCCCGTCTGATTTCCAGCGCTTTTCTGTCTTTGTTGGAGTTTCTGGGGGGGTTGATGGCGTTTAGTTGAGCGGATTATAACCGTCTGGGCGACTTAAATAGCGGCGGACTCACTGTGTTCCTGTAATATTTCCTCCGGAGACACACACCATTTGAATCACACTGAATATTTGAAGTATTCCAACTATACAGGACTATATAGTATCACTTAATGTCAGCTGGATCTTTTAATTCTCTGTGTAACCATGATACAGCTCCAGGACCAATATACAGTATCATATACAGGGCTGCAACTAATCATTATTTTCATTTGTTGATTAATGCACAGATTGTTTCGATTAATCAATCAATCATTTGGTCTCTACAATGTTGTAATAAATACGGAAAAGCCCATTACAGTCTCCCAGAGCCCAAGTTGACGCCTTGAAACCTCTTATTTTGTCCAACCAACAGTCCAAAAACTGTAAACGGTATAAAAAAAGACCCCAAAGGTGATCAGATCAGTATAATAAAAGGTTAGACAATAGGAAATATTCAAAAGAGAGAAGCTGGAGCCAGTGGATGTTGAAAAATTATTTAAACGATTAATCGATTATCAAAGTAGTTGCCGATTAATTTTCTGTGGCTTGAATTAACTGCCTAATTGTTTCAGAACAAGAGTCTGCAGCCACACTGCTGTGAGGCTGCGCTAACGTTTGCTCATTAGCCTTAAACACAAAGCACAGCTGAGGCTGATGGGAATGTCATTAGTTGTGCAGGTATTTTTGGTTTTGGACACATTTTAGCCTGATGATGGCGCTAGATGAAAAATGTGGGCATCCCTAAAGGGATTACCATTCATTGTGAGGGCATGAATGTTTGTCCTATAGTTGTTGGGACATTTAACTCAGAAACACAAATGTCAACCTGATGGTGGCGCTAGAGGAATAGTCAGGGGATCTTATTAGAATTCATCCTCTGGTTGTGGTCGTTGAGATATTTCTGTCTGGACCAAAATGGTGGACGAGACAGACAGACCAACAGACAGACAGACAGACAGACAGACATATATTCACAGAGCCACTCTGCTAGCATGGCTGGACATGTACTGAAAGAGACTTCGGTTTAATACAGCACAAACACTGAAACATGTAGCATCAGCAGCAAAATGGGATTTCAGATGGATTTTGCTTCCCAGCCTGCTCGACTGTATATGTGTCTGCACCTGTTCTCAGTTTGGCAAAGCTGGTCTCAGTCTTCTTGCCTGGTAAGACAGACATAACTCACTGTGTAACACAAGCCTCCAACTTCCAGATTATGTAACCTGAAGTAAGACCCGAGTTGGGCCTTGCACAGTGAAGTATTTTTTTTAATTTCTTTTTAGGCATGAGCCTACGTCTTTTTTTCGTCTCTTTTTTTTTTATATCACACAAACTGCAGGATTTCCCCTCTGGGCGGTCTCCCTTCCTGTCAGCCTTGAAATGAGACATGAAACAGGATATTCCATTACACAAGCCTTTATAAATGTAGAAGATCAAAACTTTTTTGAGTTTTTTTGGAAAGGCTCTGTCTGCAGGAAATGGCTGGCGTGTGAAAATGTCAACGGAGTGTTGTTTGGTGGTGAAATGAGAAATTCAGTGTGTTGACGCTCACGAGCTTTGATGCTTGGATAGGACCTTTCAGCTCTGACAGATAATTCCATTAGGCTGCTATCTAGATGTCCAGAAGAGGACAGGACACCCACAACACTGCCTGGATTACAGGCTGCATCTTGCCAGCCGCCCCCTGATGTGCCCAACAACACGCACGATGTCGCCCCTTCTCCCACACTACACACACACACACACACATCACACTGAACCATCACACACACATACTGCCTTGCTGGTGCTAATAACAGTAATAGCGCTGGCGTAAGTAGTCTTTGGTGGGGGGGGGGGGGGGGGTGCTATTCTGCAGATTGATGCTTGCGTTTTCCTGACTGTCACACTGAAACCCACCCTGCAGACAGCTGCAGCAGCTATTTCTGAGATCCTTGGAATCCCTTCATTTGCGCTCTCAATATACACGTAGAAGGGAAGTGGATGTCAGACAAGCTTGGAAGATCTATTTGTTTCCAGTGTTTTTAGGAAATGTTATAAATACAGTTTCGTCATGCTGAATGTTGCTGCACAGAGAGCCTGTGTTTTTTTTAAAGTCATGATCTGGTTTGTAGTTTCTGCAGCAGGAATTCCCTTATGATAAATCCTGTATTGTTGTGCATGTTGAGGAAATGGATGGATTTTTCACACACAGGATAAGACTGTGCGTTGGCAGCTGCTCCTCTTTCTTTCTGACTCTCTCCGTTTCCTTGTTCGCAGGCTCCCTGACAGACGGACGCAAGTTTGACTCATCTCGTGATAGGGACAAGCCTTTCAGGTTCAAGATCGGCAAGCAGGAAGTGATCCGAGGCTGGGAAGAGGGTGTAGTGCAGGTAGGCTGGAGAACAGGAAGCACGCTGCGCATATAAGACATGCACATACATTTAAGTCAGTCTTTTGATGAATCTAAATGTTAGCGTTGTGAATTCATATTCTGCAGGTTGCACTCATTCATCCCCTCAGAAGACCGGTGTACTTGACATGTGACAGTGTATTTATAAATGCCATTGGAACAGATTCTAGGAAAAAGTCATGCGGCTAAGCAGCTTCATGATTCAGAGGCAGAAATAATTTGGATTGCATGAAAGAAATCACATTTTCCTGTTGATAATGTTGTTAGTTCATCTGCTGAGATACATTCATTCATTGGCATGGTTCCATTATCATGTTTTCACTGACCAAGGTTTCCATTAACACCGCAAACACTGGGCCAGTACAGCACGGACGCAGCTCTATATCTCACACACTCAGCCCGCCAGCATTTAGATGAGGTGGCTGGTGAATGGTCCTGTGGACTCACTGTGGCAGTGTAGCTTCATGTGCTCGATATACCATGTTTGTGGGTTGGAACATCAGTCTTTAATATTTCAATAAGGCATCTGTTTAAATAGCTTACAATGATTGCAACATCACATATTCTGCAATAAAGAGTGGAGGATTAGATTTCGAAATAATGAAGCATTTTTAGTAAGAGAGATGTTTTTCACTGTCCCCTGTAGTTTATTATCCCCCTCACCTGCAGAGAGGGCATTATGATCTAATTAACTGTATGTTATGTTGCAGACTAGCTGTTCCATGTTACCCCTGTTGTCTCTTTCTCTCTCCTGCGTTTGTATCGTCGGTCTCCTCATACCTCCAGATGAGTGTTGGTCAAAGGGCGAAGCTGACCTGCTCACCTGACTACGCTTATGGAAACAAAGGCCACCCGGGCATCATTCCTCCTAACGCCACCCTCATCTTTGACGTTGAGCTGCTGGGTTTGGAATGAAACAAATTCACTGCCTAATTTTTTTGTTTTGTGTAAGTAACCTGCAACAATTTACTATCTGTCGGTTACTGTTGGTTTCGCAACGCAAAGTCTCAGCTCCAAATCACGTTCTTCCTGTGACACAGCAAAAATCAGCAGCGTGAAATAGGTGGTGATAGATGCTTGGTGACAAAGTCATAACTCACAGGGCTCGTTGGTGAAATAATGTAGCCCACAAGCTAACGGCTAACATGCTAGCAAGTTGGGAATATGTGAGAGTCCCCCCCCCCCCCCCCGGTGTTTTTTTTTTTTTTTGGAAGGAATGATGGACTGGAAGCCTGCATCTATTTACGTGCTGATGTTTATTGTCTGGATAGAAACAGAATATATGTACTGCTCAGTCATACAGTTGGCTCGCAATTGTTGGCTCAGACCAAGCACACCACAAATAGGCCTTTTTCACAACGATGGCTCTGTTCTATTCAAGTGTGCCTGTAAGCAACAGTATTATGCATACTGGCTCACTGTCATTCTGCCACAGTGAGTCAGTATGCATATTACCAGGACCAGCTAAATGACCATCATTAAATGTATTATTTACACATGTGCTTTTCCTTCTGTAATATGTTAAAATGTTTTCCGTGAAAAAGGCCTATGATCAGCAGGTTACTTTGGCACAACAGCTAGCTAGCTCCTTTGCCAAGTACATCATTTCACATTATTAGTGCACAAAATTTGGCACTTTAAAATGCATTACATTCACTTGTTACACTTGGTAGCAGCATTACAATAAGTCACAATGCTAACATGTTCATACAGAGGACATATTGATATGAACCGGCCACATTTATGTAGAGTGCTAAGCCAAATATACAACTGAGAGAGGGCACCCATGAGCCATTATATCTGCACTACTGGATACATGGCAAGTGGAATCACACAGTGAGCAGACCCTGTTACACTGGCATTTTGTTCTCAAGATTGTTTATAATTTAAATCACTATATAAATAAATAAAGAGTTACAGCTCTGCGAGCTAGCTAGCTTGCTAACTGAAAGTGTATTCAATAGGACCACCGCCTCGTGTCCCACAACTGTCTCTAAACCACTCCTCTTTTGTGAGGCCGTTTTATACCACTTTATACTTCAGTCGAGGAGCTTAAATAAAAGTGGATGGTCCCACAGCTAACAAGCTACGATAGCTTTCTCCATTTTGGACACGCTCTGTTCCCTCAAAGGTCAGACTGTCAAGACCGTTTGCTATCTGCAAATTAGCAGCGAATTTGCAACTCAAAGGTCACCAAAGTTGAACTCGACATGAAACATTTGCATTCATTTGTATTCAAACTGCATCGTTTTAAATGCTGGTATGATCAGGTCTTTAGTGCTGTCAACCTATTTCCAAAATAGTGGTAACATTTTATATTTCCTACCTTTCAGGCAGCCAATGGTGTCCATGTATTTCACTACATAAACAATTAACTTGCAGAGAGTTTTTTAGATTGGTACTCCATCATAGTGAATGTTTTATTATCTATTTTTCAAGCAGGGGCAATTATGAAAACTGTCCATGGTAGTGCATTGAATGAAAGCTGAAACAACCAAGATCTGTGAGCAAGCTGCCTAACTACACTGAATTCATAAACTGTATTGTTGGAAAATCAAATCCACAAGCATGCAAGTTTCTAGCATTAAAAATGATGCTGTTTGGCGACTTTGAAATCTGAGATGTCAGGGCAGCCTTGAATGCACTAACATGAGAGTTTTAAACAATCCCTGCTCGAGATGTTCATTGTGTTGATTTTCTATTTCAAGCAAGTTTCAAGTCTCTCCAAGCTAAGTTTAATTGTGTAAATAAATGGAAATCGGTGACTGCCTGGAAGGTGTGAAACCAGTCAAATAACTTGTGTTATGCTTTGGAAAATGGAATGAAACAGTAATGTTCAGTATAAGTGATTCATAGTTGATAGGCTAAAACATGCAAAACCTCATTTATGGTGCTTGGAAAGTTACACTGATCTCGTGGGAGGTTTTGTATTTTTGGAAGCTCCCATAAATGTAATGATGCAGCACTTCAGCACCTTCAAGGTCAAACGTGTTCATTGGGCAAATATATTTGCCTGACTGAAGTTTTGAAATTTACATTTTTGGGAGCTTGTAATATTCAGTGTGCAGGCTACTTCTCCTTTACCAAAATCATGTTTGTCATAGCCGTGTCATGCGTACTGAACCTTTTTTCAGTATGTATAGTTAACTGTAGGTTAATATTATCCAAAGTATGACAATAAACATTTTAGTAATGTAAAGTTAAGAATGGTTCTTCTATAAGCTGTAAATGATCAGTTCTGTGAAGCAAGTCACAATGTTATCAGTGGTGTTTTTGTGATTGACTGTGCTCATTTGATATGGCAACAAACAGTGGCGGATTAAGGTCATTACGAGCCCTGAGGCTACACGTCTTGTTCAAGTTCAAATTCTTTTATAGTCAAATGCACAACAATTACAGTGAAGCCGTCATTGGCAATGAAATTCTTAATTCTCAGGCTCCCTCCAACAACACTCATACAGTATGTATACAAAGAAAAAAAGAGAATATAAGACATAAGACATTAAAATAGTGCACAAGTTAAAATATAGGAATATAATGTATATATAAAATAAGATAATAATAGTAGAAAATATAAATTAATAAAATAATGATACTGAGGTAGGCAAGGGTACAGTCATGATCAAATTCGTTTTTTTAAGTAAAATATAATTTCTGTGTTGCCTGTCTGCTAAACAAACCTGGCAGTTTTTAGCTCTGCCTTATAGCTGCTGCACATTCTCCAGCCAACTGCATGCTAATGCATTAGATTACACACTGGTCAGTGGGAGCTACAGGACACAGATGATTTTTGGTACCAGCCCGCTTGTCTCACAGTCTTGGGTAAGGTGACCAACGGACCAAACCCCCAGATAGTCAGATTAGTGCATTAACTGGAGATTTAGGAGCTGTGTGAACTGAGGTCCACCTAAGGCACGATGTTATTTGCACTTAATCCTGAATTTTCCTTCTTGTTGTCTTCACAGGTGACTTCCTACCTGGGTGACCTGGAGAGAAGCTAGGAGAGTCTGCACTTGATTCTATAAGAGGCTTGAGTCTATAGTTCCACTACTTATTTCATCAAACTATGACAGTTTGTGTTATTTTATCTCTGTGACTGAGTGAATTATATTTTTCCATCATATTCTTCCTCCTAAAAACTATGGGCCATAACCTTACAAACCTCCACGTTCTTCATCTTGAATTTTTTTGAATTGCTCTTTTACTTTTCTTTGTGTTGGTTGTGCATGGTCTCGCTGACAAGTACAAAATACCAATGAACCACTAGCAGCGACTTTCATCTCTTATGAGTCAATGCGTACTAGTATTATAATGTTTGAGAGCTGGTGCTTTGTTATATTACAGAAACAAAAAACAAAAGAAAAATGAAAAGCACACATTTCTATCCCTATCCAGCTTAAAATCAGAGCAGATGAAATGAGATTCTGTTAGAGAGGCTTAGTGTTGAATTTAGTGGTTACCTGTAGAGAAATGTCAAGTCGTGGGAGGCTTCAATGGTGCAACACAGGAACTGAGTTTGATACATAAAATGCTCATTTCTATATAGTACCACTGTGTTTTCTTTTTCATTTAAATTGTGAACAGAAGTGTGAGCTAGAGAGGGGTAATTGGCGCAAAGGAGAACCAATCACAGTTGTAGATAGCTCTAATGTGTGCCTAAATATTCTCACCAGACACATGTTTACTACCTTGCCCTGTCTGCATGTTCTAGGCCCGATGGAAACCCTAGTATGTACGTGTTGAAAGCTTTGCATCCGATTTGAGTTATTATTGCCTTCTCATCTCTCCAAGTCTTTAAACCCCATTTAAAGCCATACACAGGTTGAACAGTGCGAAGACAGGATTTGCGTTGTCGCACATCAATTGGAGTTTGTTATTTTTTTCTTAGAAAAAAAAGGGGAAATGCTTGATATTTACAAAAGGGGGTTGAGGAATCAAACAAATTGTGACCTCCCCCAATCTTATTTTGTGTAACAACTACAATCATGTATTTTTCAGATGCCAACTTTCTATCTCTGAGAATCAACAAAGCTAATGTATAACCTATGAGGATAGATAATGTTTTTTTTCTTTCTTTTTTTTGTTTGTTTTGCCAGTGTCAGAAAAGTACCACACTGCCTAACTGAAGTCTGTGTTGTGCTAGAAAAAAATGCTGACACACAGGCATCCTAGTGGTTTTGTATCTCAAATAAATAGTTTTAAATGGAGTTTAAATGAAGGAATATGCTGGCCTGGCTGTCAGATATTGACTGTGGCTGTCGATGTTACATATTGGCCAAGCTGCAGCTGGTGCGGCAGCAGTCCACCTCTGTACTGTGTAGTTATTTGCTGATACGTAACTGTATGCAGGCTAAACCAATGATGACATATTTAAAATAAAAGAAGTGCTCTCCACTTGCCTATGTGTATTTATGTTTTTAATCTTTTACACTAACATAATGGTGGTTTGGATTAAACTATGCTGACTTCTGAAACGCTCATCACGTTACTAAAAAGAATTAGTATAATTTTGAGGTACACTTTATACATCTCCAATACATTTCAGGGCGGAATATTGTACTTTTTACTCCATTACATGTATAAGCAGCTGTCAGCTTCAAGTTGCTCGTTACTTTGTTGAAATCACATTGTACATATAAAACCTGATCATCTAATAATATTTCTGATTAATTGTTTTGACGTTAAAATATTTTTACCTGTTGGTACAGCACACAACGCTCTCTGTCCTTAGACTCAGTATACCTGAGGACCAATTAGTACCTCTATACTGAAACACTAAATGTTTACACTGTGGCATAACTACTTCTAGTTAAGTAAAGAATCATGGTACATCTCTCCTTGGCAACGACTATCTTCAAAGTTAAATGTCAATTTTTGAGTGGTTAACAAGACAGTCAACAATCAACACGTAAATATGGATCCTATTGCTTAAAGAGGCCCTCCACCAATTTTACACATTATGGAAAATGCACAGTCCAGTCATATTTGGAGCTTGAGTATTACTACAGGTACTAAAAATCAGGATATGTGTCTCAAGTGAACCCCCAACTTTATGAAGTGCAATACTTAATTGCTGGAAATTAAACATTTTCAATAAGTAACTCTAAATCATAAGATTTCAGTTTAAAGGAACAATGGGATCAAAGGGGTTAAAAAGTCAAAACACTGTACATGATGTACATGATCTGGTGTTAGCAGTTACATATATATAAACTCTAGGTCAGTGTCCTTCTATACCTTAGACTCAGTAATGAATTAAATGTGTCTTGATTTTGTTTATTTCAGCTTTTTCAAAACGTTATGATTCCGTGGTAGGATCACATTTATACATACATTTACAATAAAGCAGGCCATTGAAGGGGACAGAGTTGGAGTGATGTCCTGTCAAACAGAGATATGAAATACAATTGCCAGAGGAAAGGCTGACCTTTAAGATCTTTAACTGGGATTGAGCACATAATTACCCTTGGTTGAGGGATGGTGCTGCCATGTTTCTCTTTATGACGTATATTTTCAGGAACAATTTGAAGTGTAGTACAGCCTAAATATAATCAAACAAAAATGAAGATTAAGATTCATAAGGGAAAATGGAAGGAGGATATCTGGGATAAACCAAAGTTGAACACAGGACCAGCCATTAACTGTAATTAACAGAGAAGACAACGATCTGTGGGTGTTCAAGTAAGAACTGATACGGTATCTCCGGTGACTGAGCATTTTTGTGTTTTTTGTGATCTTATTAAGGAGTTTTTGGATCTGTAAATTGTGGATCTGTACATTACAATTTTCCAAGTGATCATCTATATTGCGGTCTAGTGTCTAAACCCATATGGGCTGAGTACCATATAGTGGACACTTAAAACCAATCAATCAATGATGAAAAATAACCCATGGGATATGGTTAGGTGAAAAAAGTCCCAGTTGTTGCCAGGCAGTCAGAAAAACACATTAAATAACAGTTCCCGAGGAAGAGATTTGCAGTTATAGTTTAAGGGCATGGTGAATGTGGTCTTTGACCTGGTCTCCCCTGCCTGTCCCTGACCCCCAACAGAGTGCACAAGGAAGCGAGACAAAGACACAGAATAGCGACCTATGCCCACATGGTTAGGTAGTTGGGTCTTATGATGACTGTCATGAGGTTTTATAGGTCTGTTTCAAAGGTATAAAAAGATCATGGTGCGTCAAAGTTCACGTGACCTATAACGAGGCGTGGCTTAAGACGTCAACATTGATTGACGTGGTTTGCGCGACCAGGAAGCCAGCAGTGACATCACTTTCCAGAAATCCCCTTCAGTAACGACGAAGACCCCGAGCGACGAAGAGAGACAAATAGAGAAATAAAGGCATTTGCTGCTGTCTGACATTCCGGAGCTTAAGCTTAATCTGATTTCACAACAAAGGTGAGACTGTCTCTAACGTAGAAAACTGTTGTTACCAAACCCTTCCTAGCGGTAACGGTTAGCTACGTCCAGGTTTCGTTTACTTAACAAGCTAATGTTACGGCTAGCTCTTTGCTTCCCTGCTGTTTATCTCGGAACAAAGACAGTCTGCTTGGCGACTCAGCTAACTAAAAGCCACTCGTTTTGTCTTCATTCATGTACCTTTTTATTGTGGTCTAATTTCTGTCTGTCTGCTTAAACCAGCTAACAGCGGTGCGGTTGGTTAGTTTTTAATGACTGTACAGTGAAGCACCGTAACGTTAGTTAATGTTGATTTGCAGCATTTCATGTCGTAACTTGTCACATGATAAAACCACAACAGTAGTTTCTTACTATAAATTACACACAGACTTTTGCCTCAATATTAGAATATAAAGGAATAATAATATCGATTATAATTAAGCTAACGTCAATTAAGCCCTAGGTGTTTCTCTGATCCAAATACAGTCTCTGTGTTGTTACAGTGTTAATACAGTGGCTCATGGTGCCTGTTTGTTGTCTGTCTTTAACGTCTGAAGTCGTATAATGTGGCCCATTGAATGAGTACAGTAGAAAGGGTGTGGGTCAGTTCAAAGTAGTACAGACCTCTGTTCCCTTTTACCGTTGTCAGTCCTCCTCTTCCTCCTCCTCCTTCCCTCTCCCTCCGTCTCTTTCCCAGCCATGTCAATAGACCGGAATAAGCTGCCCAGAAGACCACATTCTTGTATTTAACCAATTCGTTCAGGCTTACTGAAGTTAGCCCACTCTTTCCTTTCCAGTTTCCACCAAGGCTTTTTGTTTGCAAGCTACATACTTTCAGCTGAGTAGTGATGAGAAGCCTCTTCCTGAACTGCTCTCAGCAAAGCAATGCGTTTATGGGATACTCGCCAAGCTTATTACCCCCCCATTCTGTTATCTATATGCTTGTATATATACAAATGTATATAAACAGGCAAACAGGAGTTGGAGCGTACATCAATGACAGGGTTGGCGGTTCGCACCCTGCCTCCTTATGTCCACATGTTTAAGTGTCGTTGGGCAAGACTCTGAACCCCAACTTGCTCCTGATGGGCAGGCCCGGCACCTTGCATGGCAGCTCCCTTGCCATCAGTGTGTGTGAATGGGTGAATGAGAGGCGCTTTGTCCGTTAAGGTAGAAAAGCGCTATGTAAATGCTGTCCATTTACCATTTACCATGTAGGAAATGTCCTTTTACATTTGAAAGAACGTCATTTGTCCACTTCATTTGAACTGCAGTTGCAGAAGTGACTCAGGGATTAGGTTATGTCATTGCAAGACCTGACCAAACACTCATTTTTTCCAGGCTTATTCACTTATTCCTCTGGCCTGCTAGTCAGAATGAGGGAGGAATATAAAGCGAGCAAACAAACACAGCTGAAAAGTAAACACTAGAAGGTATTAAAATGCCCCTCTGTGTCCACCAACACAATGATGCACTTGTCTGTGAGGACTGAGAGTAACAGAATAGAGTAGTGGCTGGAGTAGCTGGGAGAGTGAGATGTTGCAGTAATGTGATTGTGGTCAGAATGATCTGTTTATTTTAGGGACTGTGCATTTTTCGTTTAATGGTGTCAAAATGAATGTTTGACCACATATCCTACTGCTGTGTGAACTTTGCATCAGTGTGGACTCATTTTGAGATGTTCTGTACATTTGACACCACTTTTTTTAATGGTTATTCTGTCTTTTGTGTCTATCGTGATGATCAGTAGCTTTTTGGATTTCTGTAGTCTATTTGGAGGTTAGTGTCCTGGTGTCTGTTGCTATATCTATATTTATATTACACTGTCATCCTCCTCACTTTGTTTTCCTGTTTCGTATTGAGTAAGAGATGTGTTCACATGTCTTGTGATTGTGACACCCAGTTGTCATAGTGTGGTGAAGAAAATGGTTAAGAAATTATGCTTCTGTCCGTATCACTTTTTTCGTATGAAAGTAGAAGGACTGGAAAGACAAAGTGCAATCAGTTTGACTTTTAAGATGCTGTTTTATTTTAGGGACCCACAGATTAGATACACTGGATTGGTATCCGTCCCTATACAGACCTTATCAAGTGGTTTGTGTATTGGCCACTTACACTTGTATTTCCTAAGGAACATAAACCATCTTCTGTGTCATTGTTATTATTAAAGTCAGCCTTTCCTGTATCATTCAGTCATGGTGGGACGCCAACTCAGTTTGGTGTCGTGTTACATAAAACGTTCTATGGAGTGAGGTATACAGATTTTCAAGTTCAAGTAACTTTATTTGAAATTTGCACAAGTACAGAGTACAAGCACATTGGAATTCTTGCACCGATCTCTGAGCCATTTAAAGAAGATAGACTAACAAAGGGTGGGGTGGTGGGGTTATCATGAAAGGGAGACAGGAATATTGTAGGTAAAAAGAAAAAGAAACACAGATAACATCAAGGTCACATATTGAGTAAAATAAAATTAAATACATCGGGGAAAAGTGTATTGGATCAGTACTCAGTAGAGTTGTTAAAGTAGTTTTTCAAACAAAAATGGCACAAATGTTTGGGTTCCAGCTTCTCAATTGTGAATATTATCTGGTTTTCAGGTCTCCCATGATAATAAACTGAATATCTTGGACTCTGTGAATGGGCGTTTTTCACAATTTCTTTTGCCATTTTATAGACCAAACAATCGAAAATGAGTGGATTAATTGAAAATGAAAATAGTAGAAGCCCTAACCAGAAGAGGGATAATTGAATTGGTGCATCCAGTTGACGGTAGAGGCAGGTGGAAAACACATGGAGAGAGAGAAATGACATGCAGCAAAGATCCCCAGCATGAATCGAACTGGGGACACTGCTATTTACATTGTATCTGGCTTAGACTGCTAGCATTTTTAATGTTAACACTAGATGTAATCAGTGTGCTTGAGAAGCAACCTTGTTTTTTGTTGTTGTTCCAAATCACTATAGACACCAGGGCACCGGGAGAAATGTGAGCATTAGTGTATATCAAGGCAGATGAATCAACAAATTGATTTGACACAAACATATGTCAGACTCAAACATACTTGTGTTTTTCACCTGTCATCGCGCTACTGCATGACTCAGCTTGTGTGCATAGTCTCAGTCAGCTGACTGACGGGTATCTTTCATTTCCTGTCCTCCCTCTTCAGGCTGCTGTTTTGTTTATGCGCTGTGGTTCTTCTGAATTCTTCTGAGTCTAGTTTTGTTAGAGTAGACCACCATTATTATCAAAATGGTTTACAACATCATGGGACCCTTCGAGCCATTAACCATTGTCTGTACTTTGGTGCTCTTGTGTGTTTTTCCCTCCATCCATGTTTACTCATGTAATATGTTTTGTTACAGTTACACAGTAATCTGTGTGTGCAGACCCAAGTGTTGTTCAGTGTGATGTCATTGTTTGAACTTCAACATAAAGCTTTATTGTTAAAAAGTGTGGAAGTGCAGTTGCACAATGCAGTTGAGCTTGAGAGTGGATGAATAAAACAGAAAGATGTTAAATGTTCCTTATTTCTCACTTCTGGTGCTACTTCTGCCTGCATGCCCTCTATCCTCCTCTCACACGGTACTGTGGCCTACATGTTCGTCATTTACAGCAAAAGTCAAAGTCAACACACACATACACCACGAGTTCATCCAGTGTGAGAATAAGATTAGATAAGAGGTCAGTCAATTATGTAATCTCCGTGCCATTTCATGCCAGGCAGGTAAGCAGGATGTGACAGAGCTGCATTCAGGCACAGAGTTGGTTTTGATTCTCAATGGAATCGGCAGCACTAGCATCCCTTTAACACCACAGAGAGTCGTTTGATTTGTTAATGTAAAATATATCTTAATGGATCTTAAAGGTATTATGGCTGGTTTGTTATCTCATACAGCTATGCCATCGTCCCTTTCCCAAGGTCCTCCACTCACATCTGTTTGTATTTTCTCCTTAGGATGTCCCTGTATCCATCACTCGAGGACCTCAAGGTCGACAAGGTTATCAAGGTAAGTGAGAGAAGGGGAACTGATTTAGACATTGATCTGGAGATAATTAGCTCTTTAGCAGTCTATACCGTTTTCTTTTTGTCATTTTTGGCATAATAGCAAATGCTGCTTATTCTACATGATCATATGTGCAGTAAGCAAGATGTTTGCCATCCTAGGAGATGCTTTATTTGTGTGTTTGGCGATTACTCCAAATTCTAACATTTTTCTCCTCATGAAGTTCAGTTTAGTCGTCACGAGGGGTACTACACAGCCTCTGAAAACAGTAGTATAATGTCTTCTGTGGCTCTAGAGCTTCCAAAAGTTTCAAAAAATCTTTCAAAAAGTTTTTAACAGAAAGCCTGCTGGTGGTGTGGGGTTTGAAAGAAGTGAATGTTTTGGGGACAGGGGGGTTTAATACATGATTATATCTAGTAGGATTATGAGAAATGTAGGAACCGGTGTTTTTAGTGCTTGACCCATGTTAGGTACCAAAAGTCAGCATGTCTTTGTTTCTGCTGCTTTAATTTTGACCGTTCAGTCTTTAATCTGTCTCTTGAGAGTCTCTCAATTTATGCTGGCTTTACACCAAACAACTTTTCAAACAATTTCACTGTCACAATTTCCAATGTCGGAGTACAATCATGAGAGTTTTGTTGCCGTTGGTGCGCGCTCCCGTCATCTCGACCTTTTGATATAAGGTGGTCTTAAAACTCAGTGCGAGCTGTCTTAAGTCAGTCTTTTTCTCGTCCTGACATTCTGAAAAAAATCAAACTTGTTTAATATTGTTGCAAGTCTTGGCTCAGGCACATAGTGAAGTTAATTGACGTGAACATTGTCAACAACAAATGGTTGCGAGTCGGTGTTTAATTTGTGTATCTGATCCACCAACCAACACTTATTTTAGCGAGAAATCTTAATTTCTGAAACGGTTCGCCTCTCATTCCCACAGTCTTCTCATACTGAAAGAGTGCAGCTAACCAATGGAGGCTGGTAGCCAGTTGAGGTGACAACATTCAAAATGTAAAGTTTGTACGGAAATACAGTTTATCTTTATGTATGTCTCTATGTTATATTGATGCAGAATTGACAAAAAGACTGCTGAAATACAAAGCACTTTATCTTGTATTTCCAGAGTGATGTGTTTTTACGGACACTTAAGGAATTTCTTATATGTTATATTTCTCAAAGGGAGTTTGGTGCAATATTTTCCCCGGAGATGATAAAGTTGTCTGACTTTTACTGCTGTTATTGGTTTGATTCATTGCTTAATAATGTGTGTATTAAGTACTGATGGTGGCTGATCAGGCTAATTATCAGCTGATTGTACTCGGTTTCTGTACATATGCAATAACCCTAATATATGCATTATGTGAACTCTGAGACAACATTTTATCTGTCACTCACTGCTGAAAGTAGCAGAGCACAGTGAAAAGCTAATATTTTTATATACAATGGTGCAATATAAACTGAGCTTTATAGTGAAAGCAGCTTTATTGATTTGGTCTTCTACTACAACCAATGTATATGTAGGAATCTAGGTGTTGTCTTGTAAATAGTGACCCTGCAAGATCCCCAGTCTCTGCGAGATCTTATAGTCTGTGACTAAAACTCTTTTGATGTGAGAGGCTGTCTTTAGTCTTTTCAAAGACTTTTCAAAATCTTTCAAAATCTTTTCAAAGTCTTCTAGTGTATGGTAGGCATTAATTGAAGTCAACAGAAAAGTCACTACTAAATTCCCATGTAGGTTGTGAAGGAAGAACTATTCTGCAATTACTTAATCTAACTACCAATACAACAATTACACAATACACACTTTAATTTTGAAGTGCATGTCGGTACACTCTGCTTAAATCCTTTTTTATAAGGACAAAAGGACAAAAATGAAGATGCATGTTTCCTTAACAACCCTACTTCAATCATTTCTCATTTCTTCTTGTTTGTGTTTTACTGATGAGTTGCCTTTCACCCAGTATTTACCATTTTAAGTCCAAGTACACTTCCAGTTGAATGGTGCGTCTGATTGCTTTCTAGGCCCAGGCCCAGTTTGCCCAGACTGCCACCCCCATGCCAGCCATCACTGAGGGAACCTACCAGCCTGCCACTGCTGGGATGCCAGGATCAAGTGAGTCTCACATATACCGTTGATAGATTTTAGAGAATATTTTAACCATCTGTTGTGTTACAAAGTGGTCTACACTCAGGAAAACTAGAAAAAAACCCTTCTTTTTCTAAGTTGTAGCCGAAACACTGTCACCTGTATCTGCTTTCTTTTTCCCCCCTTGTCATTTTGTCTCCTTTCCCTTGTTTCTTGTGCTGGATATTTGTTGGTGTCTCCATGTGGGGGGTCTGTGGTTCTGAGCCTGTGCTATTCTTTGGAGAAGAACAGAGCTGTAGTATTAGGGATGGATAAAGACGGGTGGAGAGAGAGGACTGGGATGGGAGGAGGAGTTATGGGGTCTTTGGACAAAAACGGGAGTAAATGGGCCCCCCATTCCTCTTCTGTGTTTGTGACTCTATTTCTTTCTCTCTCATGGTATTTCTGCTCGGGGGTTTATGTTTTTCTGAGTTTATGTGAAAGTAGAAATGAACTCTGCAGTAATCCAGACTGAGATGGAAGAAAAGAGAGAGGAAGGAGGAAAGTGGGTAAAAAAATGGGCAATTGGCCCTTTAGAGATAACAGAACAAAACTTTTCTACTTATTTTCACTCACTTCTCCCCCTCTTCCCATTCTCCCACTCATTCAGTTTCTCTTTTCTCTGTTTGGATGCAAAGTCCTGTGGGCCTTTGGTCTTTTGTTTTTACCTCAGCAGAGCTAGCTATGAGTCACCATGGAGACTGGCTCTGGCCGTTGTGCTGGGACAGGGCATGATGGGAGAAAGAGAAAGAGAGAGAGGAGGAGGAGGAGTTGATTTGCAAAGGAGGGAGGGAGGAGGGAGAGACCCAGCGGTGTATGAGTGAGCTAGAGGAGAGACGGGAGGAGTTTGTTCTCCTGAAGTGGGACAGAGAAACAGAGAGGGAGGTAAAAGGGGGTGGCCTGATTCACATCAACACTGGACCACAGCCTAGCCAGATATGCTAATGCTCTAAATTGCGGTGACATGACATGAAAAGATGTGAATATGAGGGAGGAGCAGTTGCTACAGATGGTGGTGATGTGCCGTGATGCTGCTTCATTACCAGAAACTAAACATAAAAAATATTACAAACTACCAAAGAGCTGTATTCCTTGTGCTTCTCAGACGCTAACAGAAATGGACAACAAAGAAAATATCTTAAAAACAACATTCATAATGTTCATTTTTCTAACAATAATGAGTGTTAGTAAAGTCAGCCCACACTTTTTTGTGACATTTTGCCCTGTCAGCCATGACTTGAGAGCACAGAATGTAAACACGCAGTCACGCAACGTCAAACCTAATCGCCTGGTGCCGGCAGCTTCGTCATCATGAGGACGGTTAGGAATTTGAAAATGCCAGCTATGCTAGAATTAATTAACGTTACATAAATACAGATAGCAGCACCGCTTGTTCAGGAGCTTATCAATATTTCAGCACTGATCAGTCAGTAGCCGGCACCAGTCGATCAGGTTCTCGATATCCATTCCTATTTGGAAATAGGGGTTTGAGTTCAAGGGCTGTTTTGCAAATACTATAGCTCAAGACTGACTTCTGAGAAGAAAGGGGTCAGCGAGGGGTAAATTGCAAGAACATTGAAATAATATTGAATTTAATAGAAGAACAGAGTTCATTCCCAAGCCAACAAGAGTTGTTTTTTTTCGCCTATGTGGGTAGATGTCGAGCAGGCGTGTGTGGGAGAGTTGAATGGAAGAGACAGTGATAAAACAGGAGAGCACAAAAACATAAATGAAGAAAAAAGAGAGGGCAACTGTTATGACGAGGCATTCTCAGTTTTATGAAATAATGAAACAAGTTTATGTTTTTTTTTTTATTAGGGCCTGGTGTAGGAGTGCAGGATGAATCATGATTCATCTGCTTTTTTTCTATTATTTTTGGCCAACAACGTGTGGGTGTTTCTCTCCCTCTTCATTTTCTGTACCATGACCAGAGCTGTCACCTTTAACTGTACAGTGGGTGATTTCAGAGTGCTTGGGTGGAGTGTGTATGTGGTTGATGTGACTTACTCAAACAACATGTTGACTTTCGACCTGACTCCACCTGGTACATTGTTGTTGAAACAAAGAAGTTCACTGAGTATCATATTGATATAGGTATTGACTCAGATCAAAATCAGTTCCTGGTACTGTATGTAGAAAATTGTTGGTTGTTGCACTTCCTGGTTTATTCACCTTATGCAGCCTGACTATTGCCTTGTTCCATTTCCGCACTTGTCTCTCAACTTCTGGTCGCCAGCAATAATAAACACATGCCAACAGTCGGTCCTGATCAGTTCACACAGCCGACTATAAGCTTCTCAAAGTTGTGAACCCACTTCCATATTTATGAGGAGGTAATATGGTCTGTCACTCCCACATCCACCACATATATCAGATTAAAAAGAGGCCAAGTTACCTATGACATTATCTTTAACAAGCTTTCTTTGTGTTGTAGCAGTAGCTTGATGTTGTGTCATGAAAAAATTCAACAGCACTGAAACTCAATCAGTGCGATGAGGCATGTTATTATGTTATTAACATTACTTGCGTTCTTAATCGGCCCTCTAATAATACATGTTAAATCTGTGTTCAGCTGACGCTTGTTTGGCGAAGAATAAGAAGCCCAAAATGATCAGTTATGCATTGTGTGGACCATGTCGTTGATCTGGCTGTTCACAAGACATTTGGATGTATATTTACACTGACAAAGCGACAAAGTGTCTTTGATTTACTTCCAGCTAAGGCAGGATTATGTGATATTGTAAAATGAGTCAAAAGTTTGCTAAAATGCAGGTGCAAGTGTTCAAAAGCAGCAGATGTCATCCTTCACAATGTGACACACCTCCACTTCCGGGGTAGATGGGAAGTTAAAAGACAAAATATAACAGGGCAGCGCTTCCTTGTTGCTTTTGGAAAAGCACCCAGCATTTCCCATATACATATACCATTCTCCTTGGTACTGCGCATAAAGGCTCCAAAGTACTTTCCAAACACATAATAACAATGTAAATGGGAAGTAAATTCTAATAACTGGCCAGCATGCATATTCATATTTACCACTTTGTTGCCACGGGCTGATTTAGCTTATGCTTATTTTCCTACCTCTGACTGCCTTACATGACCTTTCTTCCATCTTTACCAGGATAAAAGCTGTAATCATCGCTCTGCTGCAAGTGCAATGACAGGCGCTTGTTGCCAGAAAAGTGATGCAGTCATGCAGGCAGGCAAGAAGAGGGACAGGCAGGTATACACTGTCCAAATAGGGAAGAATACAGGAGACAGTAAAACAGGAAGAAGAAGCTTAATCCTTACCCTAGCTTACATCTGTAATAGTGTGTTAGAATTCAAAGGGGAAGCTCGGCTAATATCCTGGGACTTAAGTATTACTTAGCCAGGTTTTGAGGAAAAGATAAGAGGCCGCTACCTGACCAGCTGAGGGCCTCATGACTCATACGCTCCAAGGTATCACCAATTTGCATAAAAACCATGTGTATATATTTATATATCACACATAGGCCATAGCTAACACTTAGAGATTATAGTGGCCTTTCTGTCATAGCAGGAACTGAATACTGACGCCAGGAAAGTTTTACTGCACTGCAACACAGAGTGCTCATTATCAGCGATCTTCCAATGGAGGGCTCAGTGTAGCTCAAGCATACACTGTCATGCACGGCATGAATAAAATATAAAGTGTAGGAAAGAATGAGATCAGCTAAAAAGGCAACGTAGGTGAGGCTAATATAACAATGTTTGCACACCTGTGAATTCAAAACATCATAAAATGTAGAATCAGATGGGGACTAAATGGTTTGTTTTTAGGGGAAGTGCTGATAGAAACCCTGGATAGGAGGTAGAGGAATACATACTGTATGTATTACCATATGTTTTAATTTATTCATTATGTAACGTGGTATGTTCCTTTGCTCTCTCTCTCCACCTCTCCCACCTGTTTGGTCTCCCTCCTTCCACCTCTCTCTCTCTCCACCTCTCCCACCTGTTCGGTCTCCCTCTTTCCACCTCTCTCTCTCTCCACCTCTCTCTCCATTCTCTTAGGCTTGTACCCGAACCTAGAGGAGCTGGGAGACTACATGGGTCTGGCCCTCAACAGTGATGAAGTCCAGAGGAACCTGGCATTGGTGCCTGTTGCTGACAATGTAAGTGTTGTGTCAGTGTGTGTCCTTGGGACGTGTGTCACTACATACATCTGAAAGTGTGGATGCATTATTAACAGAGTACTCCACCGATTCAGCTTTGCAGACAAGTTTTTTTTTTTTAAAAAGGATAGAAATTGAGATATTGGCTGTATTTGGAACTGCCTACTACATACTACCGACAAATGCAGTATGAAACTGTCAAATTGATTTGTTTTGCAATATGCCCGGCCAGGCTTAGCCAGTTTCCGTTTTGGAAAGCGGAAGTAATAATCATGCGGGTATTATGAGTGACTATTCAGTAGCTGGTTTGCTTATTTCTTGCTTCAGATTTGTTCAGAAATAGATTTTGGTGGACTGCTAAGGTGAAATAAGTGAAAGTTTACATAATGTTAATGGCAATCCACCACCAGTGCTTTGCATTGTGGGACACAGTAGTCAAGGTAGACAGGTCCAATTGCTTTTGTTTGCATACTGCGTACTACATGCTACATTTTGGCCAAATCAGTATGTAGTGCTAGTATAGTAGGCGGTTTTGAATACAGCTATTGTTTTTTGAATTCCATGCATTCTTCTTCCTTGTCAAAACGTGGTGCCTACATTACCCACAATTCAACCAGATTTCAGACTGTCTTTTTCATTTTCAAACTTCAGGCCCAACAATTTATCAGACTTCACACAGCTCCCTCTGGAGCCTCAAAGGGTTTTATGCAACTTTTTTCACATATGCAGTAGTTCTCCCCAACACACGTGAACAGTGTACAATTGTGGTCTCCTTCTTTATACCACCCAAAAATAATTGTTTTTATAATTTGGGTAAAAAAGAACCATTACACACATTAAAGCCTCTCATTTCAAACCATCATCAGCATATATCAGAGCACAACAGTATTCTGTTCCTGGAGATCCACATTATCGAGTGACTCACTGCAGGCCTGGAGCAGTGTGTGGGAGGGTGTGAGCTCTTCACTCCCCTCCAATTGCGTGTGTGTAAGTGTACATTCAGATCCTGCAGATGTCAAAGCTCTCGCAGCACCCTAGTTTGTCAGCTGACATGTAACCATCTGTGCTCTCTGCCATTTGCTGATATCTTCACCTCCACGATTATTTTCCGAATGTTTTTAATTTCTCCATTGTTAGTGCAAAGCATATCAATGATGAAGTTTTCGAGAGCAGTGCCCGAAGCATTCCTGATCTTGTTCACTGGTGGAGGAGGAGATGAAATTGAATCCTCCCACATACCTCTATTTGATGCAGCATTCCTTTTTATCTCCAGCTGAATTTTAATGCAACATGCCTCTTTAATCCTTTCTTCCTCTCACCTCTCCCTCACCCACTCCATATCCCTCTTGTTCTTTTTTCAACCCACCTCTTTCACTTTCTCACCTCCCTCTCTGTCTGGCTTCCTTCCCCCCTCCTCAGCAAGTGGCAGTGCCCTCCAGCGCAGGTGTTGGGGGGATGGTGCGGCCGGTGACGGGGTCAGACATTGGCATCAGGAGGGCAGAGATCCGCCCAGGGCTGCGGGAGATTATCCTCTGTAAGGACCAGGACGGGAAGGTGGGACTCCGGCTCAGGTCCATCGACAACGTGAGTCAGCATCACAAACTCTTTGACAGGCACCTGTTCACTCATGGATTATTCAGCCCAGACTGACCCCCCTTTGACAGATGACTGAGGAAATACAAACCCCTCTCTTCTACTCTAGGTTGAACACACCTGCTGCTGATGATTGGAGACATCCTTAAAATGATCTAAGACATGTAACAGACCTGTTTTTATTGATATGTAATATTCCTGGGACGTGCATTGGTAACTTGCCGAAGTTGGCAACTAAAACAGGGACTGGGTGGTGTTTATTATCAGTACAAAGAGCAGGGAAGCATTAATGTGCTGTAAGAAAAACACAAACACAAAAACAGAGTGAATGATCTCTTTCGATACTTGGCCATCCTGTGAGTGGTAGTCGGCTCTTGAGCGTGGTTAATTATTCAGTTTGTATTGAGTTGCACTAATACAGTAGGCGGCCTTTGAAAACATTTCTGCTGAAAATGACACAGCACATTTGACTTGACAGGCTGCTGAATCAAAATGAAGGACTTCAATAAAGGAATTAAATAATTTCATTATATTGCATCGACATCAAGTAAAACAATGAACTCATTTTCATTGAGTTGTTCAGACACATTTGACCTCCTCTTTCCTCTCTGTGTCCTTTGCCTCCTTCGTCTCCTTTTGTTTTCTCTCCACTATCAGTGTCTGTCTTCTGTCTCTTCTCTCTTCCTCGGACTAATTTTGAATGTTTGTCTCTTTCCTCTCTCAGGGAGTGTTTGTCCAGCTGGTGCAGGCCAACTCCCCCGCGGCCCTGGCCGGGCTGCGCTTCGGAGACCAGGTCCTTCAAATCAATGGACAGAACTGTGCCGGCTGGAGCATAGACAAGGCCCACAAGGCCCTGAAGGCTGCTGCCGAGACCCGCATTGAGCTTGTGGTCAGGGACAGGTGAGGAATATTTAATACATACGATTATAACAGTGTGTCCTAAACCTTCTATCAGGACTCAGTGTATTTCTGTTGGTCCCAGTTTGCCCACCAGTATCAACTGTGGCACCTGAATTTGATGAGTTTTAGTCTTTTGACCAAAAGTAAGAGACATTTTAGTCTAGTTTTCATCAGAAATATGTCTAATTTTTAACTTTATATGTGTTCTAAACTTCTGAGTTGTGTTCTAAAAGGTCTGCCTGTTCATACCAGACTGTAATGGTTCACACATACAGTGACCATGCTTCTCTGCAGTAATACAACAGACTCACTCTTCTCAGCTACATACAGTTAAAATTCCCTCTTACTGTTGTTTCTCGCTCACTCGCACTTCGACAGTTGCATCCGCCTGTGCTCTTCACTGTGGAGCACCGTGATCATCCAGAAGCTAAAACATCCACAATATAAACAATTTAAAACAGTGATATTAACTGAACACCCATTGTAGGTGGAGATTTACATAGTTGACAGACTGCATTAATCCTGCACTCATTCCTACCAATAGCCTATAAACATCAAAGATAGCCAACTGAAAGTAACGTTAACATTATATGCACATACGCAGCCTTTAACAGTGTTATTTTGATTACCTTTCTAGAACTGTCAGTGTGCAGGCCTGCCTGTTTTTGCGGTGTGCATCCTATATTAGTGCGCGTCAGGCAGCTAAATCAACTTCTGAGATTTTGGTGGCAGAGGATACTGTTTGACGATCAGAAACATACAATATGATTCCGTAGATGCACTTTAATGAAGCCTGCATTAAAACAGTAGTTGGTTTGTCTATTCATCTGTCTTTCACTTTCATACATGATTTAGTTTTCATGTGTTGATGAAAACATTTTGTCACAGTTTTTGTTTTCAAAGGTTACTTTTTATTTAGTTTCAGTCTCATTTTTGTTGTGTTGAATGTTTGAAGTGCTTTATGAGCCTCCAGATTAGAATATTATGTACATACAAATATAGAGTGGAAACATAGGATGAATGTGTCCTCAGTGGTTTATTGTCCTCTGACTTGTCTTTTACATGACAAGGAGCAATTGTGGTTTAATGTTGCTTTATAAACTGCTCAACATCCATTTGTCTGATGTGCAAGCAACTTTTTTGTATTTCATTATCTTGCCTTTCATATTGAGTTCTGTGGTGGTCAGGATTTTGGATGTACGTAAACATCACTTCCCAACTTGCATCTGTAATAGCATGTTAAAGGTCAAAGGAAAAGGCTGGTTGATTGCTGGACCCAACTTTCCCAGCTTTGAGTTACCCTGAGGAAAAGGCTGCTACCTGATAAGCTGAGGGCCTCATGACTCACATCATGCAAGCAGATCTCAGATATAAATATGGGCATCTCCAATTTGCATAAAAGCTTTAAGCGTAAACTAGTTTATAATCATATATAATATTTAAACAGGTGTCTGTTTTCTGAGCAGTTTCATGGCTTCTCATGAGAAGCTGAAATGTCTGGCTCCCTCTGCTGGCTGTTCCATCATTTGCTGCTCAGTTCTCCTTAGTTAGTTTTGTTTTCAGGTACATAATCCAATAGAGTTTCTTGTTGTCTTGCATTTTCCCATCAGTTTCTGAGTTTTCTGTTTTCTTGACTATAATTATAAACTTACAGACATACTGGTACGTTGTCATTTTGGCTCTTTATAACAAAACTTTACCCCTGTGGATTTACTTATCCTTTCTGCGTGTCTGTGTGTGTCCCTAGGCCATTTCAGCGCACCGTTACCATGCACAAAGACAGCTCAGGCCACGTCGGCTTTATCTACAAGTCTGGAAAGATCACCTCACTGGTCAAGGATGGCTCTGCTGCCCGCAACGGCCTGCTGACTGAACATTACATCTGTGAAATCAATGGGCAAAACGTTATCGGACTCAAGGTCAGACACTTGTTTCTGTAAATTAGTCTTTTCATCATATAGTTTGGTCATTGACGGATGTAAACTGTGTGAGGAAGTAATGTGCATACAAGATGAACTGCACTGATGTTGCATTGTGGAAAAACATGGACTGAAAATGATCCTAAATTAGAATAAATACAGAACATCTGTGATGCTTATAAAATGTTTGGTGGCTAACTTGAATTTTGCATCGGGACGGCTGCTTACATACCGGCAGAAAGTAGTATAACGTGGGAACGTGCAGCGTTTTTAAGTAAGTGCAGCATTCACCAGCTTCAAGTCTGTACAAATGTGAAGTGAAGTGAAAAGGTTGTTTAGGTTGCATCAGGAATGTGGCCATAGTTTGCTTGTAGTCCAGTGTTTTCTTTGGTAGGTGTGTAGTTTCATTCTGCCCCGTGATGAAGCCTTTGAATATGTTTTTTGCTTAAATGTTTAAAGTTTGATGGTAATTCATTAACCTCATGAGGTCCTCACATGTCACTCCTCCTGTGTGGAAATTCCAGGATTCTCAGATCAAGGACATCCTGTCCACCTCTCCGACCGCCATGACCATCACCATAATGCCCAAGTTCATCTACGAACATATGATTAAGAGGTAGGACAATTTACCTCATCATTAGTAAGGTGCTGGCACAGTAACTACACATACTTTTGTCCCAAAGTTCATGTTTACTCCTATTGGTCTATTCACTGACAAGCTCATGCATGTGATTTCTTTTTCCAGGATGTCAACCGGTCTCCTGCGGTCAGCCATGGATCACTCTGTCCCAGAGGTGTGAAGACGAGGAGGAGGACGACTGTAAACTGTCAGGATGTCTACAATACAGAGATATCTCTCTTGCTCTCTCTCTCTCTCTTTTCCTTACGCATATCTTTCTCTCTCTCTCTCTCTCTCTCTCTCTCTCTCTCTTTCTGTCTTCATACCAAACCTCCTCCTGCATCACAATCATGATCGTCGCCATTTCCCATCTTTAACATAATCCTAAAATGCCTTTTTTTTATTTTTCAGTTTTTCAGTATATTCTTTACCTTTTTCTACATTTTCATCATCTCTGTTGACACGTATAGTACTTTTTATATGTTAACCTCGTAGTCTAAGTATTACATGTTTTATTTTCTTGTTTTGTATTTGAGGTCAAGGGCAGTACAAAATGTTTTTGTTTTTTTTAAGCCATGCACACTATCATGAGTCCAGAGCTTCCTCCTCATTGTGGAGATGAATCATTGGCACATGTCGTTTCATCTTGTCAAAATGCTGTAAAAGCCAATGGTCAGTCATCAGAGCCCTATCATGTAGATCACGGCTGTGCTCCCAGTCCCTGCACTTGGCCCCTAATGTGTGTACGTAAATAATCTGAGCTGAATTAACAGCCGGGGCCTCATATGTGAAAACGTTTGCTGACTTGATTCTAGATTCCAGTGTCATTTTTACGTGGCCAGTAAAACTAATAGGTTTTAGCAAAGAAGTTGTTTTTAGTTTATACCATACACTGGTGAGAATTAGTGTTGTTTTTGGCATCGAGATATTTTTTTTGTGTGTGTGGATACCCAACATTTATGGTCCCTGGATTCCAACATATGAGTGAGATTTACAACAAGGCAGTTTCCACCTGTTTCATGAGATGGCGATGTATCATTGTACCGTATTTCCCGTCTCTGCGGGCAAATGTCGGGATGAGACTGATGTGTTGAACTTGTAGGTACTGGGAAAACTGTGCACATTCCAGGGGAAAGTGTAGGGAAAGGGGCAGCAGTGGATGTTTCTTGCCCTATGCAGCTGGGACTTAACCCTGTACACAAACATTATAAGAGCTATGAGACGGTGAAAGGCACAAGTAAGCAAGATCACAGTGCAGCATGTGATGAGCAAGTGTATGTTGGATATGGCCTTGTGCTTCAACCTAGAGGGAACTGTTGGTATTTGTTTGGACAGGGTCTGTGCTGGGCGGACCCACTAAGTGCACTTTCCACTACCTTTTACGAGGTTGTCTTTCCTGTATCCATTTCAACAGTTAAGTTCAACAGTTGTGCTCTTTTTTTAAATTGTGTTTGTGGTGCCTCATGTTAACGAGAGGACTCATGAAAACATACTTGTATGGTAACTATAGGAAACTGCTCAAACTTGGCGCTGAAAATGTCCCACTCAAATTGAAGGCGTTTAAATTCCACATCGCGAGTTCAGCCAATGAACTCTCTGCGAAGTGTTGTTAGAGGACGTCCCTCTGTAATATTCCTTCCTTAACTGATGAGCAAAGTGAGACTGAGCAGAGCTCACAGTTGTCAATTTCTACTTGTTATATAAAGTTGCTCCTTTTAATGCTGTTCATGTTTGGATGCATGTATTCCTTTAATTTTCTAGGTATGCAATCTGATAAACATCACTGTCATTCTGTAAGAAAATTAGAAAAATCTAAAAGTTTATATACGAATGTAACCAAGATAATATTGTAAAACAAATAAACAGTCTTTCTGTTCACATTAGCTCGGTGGTGTTTGTCTTCCCCTCAGGAAATCTTCATACGAACATATTTTTTTAGAATCAGTGTGGCAAGTGAGAAAAACATCCAGAGACGGCAGATTCAGACAAACACACGGATGAAGACACAGACATGTTTCCTCCATGCTGTTTAATATAGGGGCTTTTGGTCTTCCTTTATACAGTGTGGTGGGAGTGTGAATGGAGAAGTAGCCTACTGATGTCTTCTACTGTACACACTACTATTGCCATTAAAATAGTTAATTTACATGAGATTATTTGTAGATATCAATGATGTCAGCTGAATTCGTATACAAGGCAATGAATGTCCTCAGTGGTAGGATGGTAAAGGACTTGGTATAACCTCTGTATACATTAATTATCATTACATAGGCTATGGAACACATACTCTAGACAATCAGACAAGGAATAAAGCATATAATGACAATACACATTCAAATATTGACCAAAAAAAAAAAGCCAAACACCCCCCACCTCCTCCTGTCTTCCCCAAGAAATATTCAGCATTATGTGTCTAAGGAT
The DNA here is from genome assembly GCF_043641665.1 of Enoplosus armatus. Classification (NCBI taxonomy): domain Eukaryota; kingdom Metazoa; phylum Chordata; class Actinopteri; order Centrarchiformes; family Enoplosidae; genus Enoplosus; species Enoplosus armatus. The sequence continues at coordinate 5,151,980 of NC_092187.1, forward strand.
ATACGTAGTATATAATCACTCAGTCACCCTCCACCCACAAACTGTACACTGGCACAACCTCACACTACAGCAGGAAGTTCAGGTGTATTATGAAGAAAATAACAGGTTCACTGTGAGGTACAAAGACGTTCTTGCAGAGACAGCGTAGAACACTCGTGGGACAATGGCCTCCTTGACATTGTGATAATCTTAAATAAAGTGCTGTATGATTGGGAGGAAAGTCAGATTGAACTTTTAATGAATACATCAGTCACACCCTGATGAGTCTCAAGCCTCTGCTGCACCTGAAGCATTCAACAAGGCAAATTACTGGAATGTCAGAATCCTCAACAAGGACACTGCAGGCCATAATGTTTGTTACTCACCGAGCAGGGGACGAAATCCCTCCAAGGATGTGACCATGTTCACCAAACCCTATTAGGACTAGTAAGTGAAGACATTAAGGTGTAATACAGGTCTGTTATAAACACCTGCATACATTAAACATAATAAAGAAAAAGACAAAGTGGGAGGTATGGAGGCCCCAAAGTCTAGGAATTAAATTGATCTTATGTGCACAAGAGGAGAACTTAGGGTATTATCTTCATTCTGTTCTTCTGTGCACAAATTACTATTTTAACAACTTGTGCGAACAGGTTAAGAAATGTTATCAAGATAATAACTTTTTATCTTGTGCGAACAAGATAGATTTAAAAAAACCCCATCATCTTTTAGAACTTTGGGGAGCTCCATAACACAATAATAACAATGCGCTACAGTTTAGTAATAAACTTATCAGAGACTCACATACATGACCACATAATGCAGCTTAAGTGTACAACGTTGTGCATAGAGGTAAATTAAGGGGGTTGAGATGATTGAGAAGCCTGAACTCCTAAACCTGAACCTCTTAACACGGCATCACAAGTTCACTAAATCTCTTCTTCCTGTCCTCCATCACCCTGTGTTTAATGACAGCAGGAGAGTTTGTTTTTGACTGAAATCAAAGTACAATGCTGATATACAGTAGTTATCATTCACATGACTTTCATCATTTTGTTTCACAATACATTAATATTGAGAGGAGGAGGTCGCCTCCCACATTCTCACACCTGTTCCCTCACAGGATTATATGGCTTTTTGTAAAATATGAAAATCGTTTTCAGCCTCCAAGTGCTTCATACAGTCAGGAGATGGGAACAGAACTAGTGCACAACTCATGATAATGAAAGTGATGATGAGCAAAGCGTAAGTGGAGAAGAGACAGTGTGTCTCTAAGGCATTCATTCAACCTTTTCATGGATCTCAATTTGTTGATAATGGCCGCTGCTTCTGTGGATCCTCCAGATCGATGGAGTGAAAACCAAAGACAGACAGGGATTGCAATGATTGTCACTGACATCTGACAATTACATAATTTGACCACGTAGCACAAACACTGCTCATTCTATACCAGTGTGTGTTTTTACAACAGCATTTAGACACAAAAGTCAATTATTTTGTATGGCCTGTAGATACATATTGTGATCAGATGTAAAGAGCTGAGATCAATAGCTCCTATCATGGATGAAAGGCAACGGCTTTACAGTATTCACAGAAATAATGGCATGTATTGTAGTAGTATTTTTAAGGATCTACCTGAAATGTTATCTTAGTTCCACATTGCACTGATCAGCACAATGTCAAACTTCAATCAGCCAGAACTCAGTGGACATACAACACTTTGGATACACATACAATCTCAACTTCAAGTAATTGCTTAAAATTCATAAAGTGAATAATAGTGCAAAATATGCCAACCAAATAGTAACAAAAACAACAAAAAAAAAAGATTCATGCTGCTTATTTCTTCAATGAAGAACTAAACAATTCAGTTGGTATCAGACTATTTTTGCTGGTTGTGTCGGGGGTGTTTCTCGATCCACGTTTGGCTCATGAGTCTCTGACAGTCGAGACGAATTTGGATTTTACAGTTGCAGGCTGCTTATTTGCCCTTATTACACACAAAGTTAAACGCCTGCACGAGATCAGCAAACAGAAGAAATTGCCGTCAGATGCCACATTCACACAAAGCAAACACCCTGATCCTAAAGACGATTACAACCCAGATATCTTATTGATTTACATTTTGAGCGTCAACTGTAGTGCCCCATGTCTAGAAATGCTTTGCAGAATGACCTGTTAAACAAATAAAGCTGATTTATTTGCAGTGGCTGACTAACTCTTGCACAGTGGACTTGAAATACACGCTACCGGAGTGACAGTTAAACTACACCACGAGAGCACTAAGTTAGCAGAAATATACAGCACAGAGCACAGACTGAGCACAACTCACTTCATCCAGATCTACATCAAAGTGTCAAACTGAGCCAGTGAGTATCTACAAACAAGCGTCTGATCGTTATATGACTTTGCTGTTAGATTTGATGAATACAGGAGATTGGGTTACTTTCATTTCATATAACACACAGGACAAATTGTTGAGTTCAATTATTTTCAATAATTCAGCCGCGTTTGCTTTCAATGCAAGCCTCGGGGTACAAGGAGCAACCATATGACTGAGTGCAGGAAAAAGTCCACCCTAAAACAAAATGTCCATGTTGTTCTCATTACGCTCTTTTGTAACCTGAAACCCGAGAACAAAGACTGTGTTGAGAAGATGTGAAAAAAGGAACCAACACAAAGAAAATGGCTAGCTGTTTCCCCCTGCATCAAGCATTAAGTTAAGCTAAGCTAACAGCCAGCTGACTATAGCTTCACATTTATCGTACAGACATGAGAGTGGTATTGATGTTCTCATCTAACTCTCGGCAAGAAAACAAATAAGCATATTTCCCAAACTGTCGAACTATTTCTTTAACGGCTGAGAGAAACCGTGAAGTAGTAGAACATATGTAGGCCGTGGCTGTAACTGCACAGTCAAAACCCAGAGGGATGCTGTGCATTGAGAAGTTAAAAGGGAAACATGTTATGAGGTTTGGTTACAGTCATAAAATATGCTCAATTTGTGGATTCATTGGACTTGAGTTTAAGCTTTTGCATCTGAATCAGCTTTGTTTAACTTCTGGAGATGTGATCAGACACTCTCAGTGTAGAAACACACCAAACACTGTGAGGAGGACAGGAGAACCTGACCTTATTAATGGGCTGACCTCTATGTAATGGTCAGGCTATCCTGGGTTCCTGGGCATGCCGGGGTTGAGGGAAATGAAAAAGCAGATTCTATTGCAAAGTCACATTTAAAGAAAAGAGAACTATATGTTACTGTATCCCTTCTGACACCCCTCGAGTTTTTTGTTTTTCTATCAAACTTTTCCTTGGCCAGTATGAGAACCACCAACTGATAGCTAAGGCAGTTACTCAATTCCTGCACAATACAGGTCTACATCCAAGTATCAACTTGAAGAAATTCCTTTTATCCTGTCTGATCTTAAGCAAAGTTCAGTTTTATTTCTTTCAGTCTCAGTCAAGACCACAGCCAGCCACAGCATGTACAAAACTACTAACATTACAGGAATAGCTTTGGGAAATGCACTTTTTCATTTTCTTTCAAGAGTTAAGGTGCCTTCCAGCACCTCTAAATCTTTACTTACAAGAAATGCTTCCAGCACCTAACGTCCCGTAAAACCACAAGTGGTGTTTACATTTCTTTTTGTGTATGGATTAAACAGGCGAGATATAACAAGGTAATTTGTAAAAATTTGAGGTGCTGGTACGCTGGTAGTTCCAGTCTTCATGCTAAGCTCAGCTAATTGCCTGCTGGCTCCTGGCGGTCAGATGTGGTGCCAACGTACTGGCAGAAAAAAATCAAGGGTCACCTGACCAAAACGTTGAGCCTGGCTCAACTTTGCCACGCTGCGTTGAAATATTACTTATTAACAAGAATGCTGTATTTCTACTGTTCACCTCACAGTCAACACAACAAAAGATTAAATAACTGCTGCCAACTTTCCAGAGTAATAGAATCCTGTCTCAGAGTATTATAAACTGATGTGGCGTCTGATGAGCCTTGAAACTCATGGATCTGTTACTCAAGCCGGATTTCCTGGATCATATTTCATGTCTCACCAGTATCTGAAACAACACGCCCCCACCAACACAACGAAAACAGTGCTTCATAAAACAAAGGAAGGGTCCTTTGTTTTATGAAGCACTGTTTTCGCTCTGAATGCCCACTTCATGGCATTGAACATTAAAACATCAAACAATCTTGAAGATATTCGGCTGACTCTAAAATAAGTCAGAGGCGACTAGTTTGTTGTTAAAAACTCGGGCTTTATCTACACAGTGTCTGCCTGGCATGGACAGAAATAACAGTGGAAGCGTTTGGCTTGCCTGCCCTCCAACAGCGTAATGGAAGTGTCTATGGTTCTTGGCTTGCTGTGGTTTGTTTTCGTGCGTTTCTACCCTTTGAATCAACGTAGTTCTGTGTCTACGTTGTTAGTTCTATAGTAGATAGCAGATAAGCTCTTTGTTTTCAGTCTTAAAGATGTCAAAGACGCAAACAAAAGTTGTCTGCAGCCATATGAAACATTTGAATTCTGAATTAGGGTGGATTTTCCTTCTGTCACTGGTCAATGAGCAGAGTGTAAACCTGCCTACTGCAGACGAGACCATTTGGTTACACATGTGCACACTCTTATACATACACATACCATGTTTCATGTCACCAACACGTGATCATTTGTGTCCAAATTGAGTCAGACTGGTAGATTGACAGATCAATGACCCTTTAACAGTTACCTGCATATAAAATCTAAACAATCAGCGTTAAACATCCAAGCATAGATCAATCATTTCAATCAGCTCATTCAGTTTTGCACAAGTCAGTTGTGTTAGCAGACATCTTGGTAGCAACAGCAAGGACCAGTGGGTGAGAGACAATAAGGAGCAGGACCAAACAGAACAGAGTTTACCAGTCAGAGATCTCATAAATGCACATTTCCTGTTCCTGATGCGCCCCTCAGCTATTAACCTTGATGATATGCGGGACGGGAAGTTTTTCCTCTTGCTCTCCTCACACTGCAGGTATCTTCCAACCAGCTACTAACCCAGACCCATACAGGAGAGGTCGAAGTTAAGGACCACAGGGGTGCTGAACAGATTCTCCTCTTATATCAGTGATCCGCCCAGGTCTCCCCCGCCTGCGGGGTAATGCCTCAACCCACCTCCCCTGCGCAGCGAGTGCAGCGCCACAGTGCAACAGCCTCGCAGCAGCGACCCAATATGATACATGGGCTGTCCACCACGAACTGGACCACGGCAGAGCCATGCCACTGTTGGCACCACAGGGATGGCCACTGCTAGCAGATCAACCAGGAAGTGACGACTCCAGTAGCTTTTCTGAACTGTCCCTGACAAATCTCCCTCCTCTGCTGTGGCGCCCCCTGTGGCGCCTTGTTCTTTAGTTTCATCTTCATCATCGTCCTCATCCCGCACCTCCACTACAATGACACCAGCTATCTCTTCATGGGAAGTAGATCTCCTGGGCTGGGAGGTGTGAGGCTGTTCTACGCCTGGTGATAATCCTGGGCGACTTGGACTCAGATCTGCTGTCTCTACCTGGGTTGATCTTGCTGACAGACCTACTTCTTGCTGCCTGTCTTCTACGCTGAGGTTTTCCGGTGTTGTCCCACCCTGTCTGCTTTCTCCACAGCATCCTCCAAACTTTAGCTCACCCTGCATCCCTGCTGATGACTCTGCTAAATCGCACAGTTTTCCTGGTGCTGCCTCCTCCACTGCACCCTGAACTTCCACCTCATTTCCTCCCACTGAGCCCATCTGCATCTGCTGCCCTTCTTCTGCCAGTCTGATCACTGTTGTTTCCTCCTGATTCTCCGTTGTCGCAGCTTCCTTCTCTCTCTTCTCTTTCTCCTGCTTTTCCTCTTCCTCTTCCTCCACTCCCTCTTCCGCCCCACACAGAGGATTTTCCATGGAACAGGCCACAGTAGCAGACCGCGGTAATGGAGGGATCAGCGGTGTTTTGGAGGCCGGGATCGGCTCTGTTGCTGTACTCATGATCGTCGCTGTGGTGGCTGAAGTTGTGGTGGTGATGGAGTCCAGCTCCTCCTCCCCCTCATCAGACATCCATGTGGAGGTGGGGCTGCAGGCCTGGGAGCGGAAAGTGCGTTGCTCCGCAATGGTATCCAGATCAGAGGGGTAACCTGCTGTTCCAGGGATGGGGCAGCTTTCGGTCTGAATGCCCATCTCCCTCAGGGGGTGCAGGTAGAGGTGGTGGTGGGACAGGCAGGGATGGCTCATACAGCCCCCTCCACCCAGACTGCAACGAAAGGGCGCTAGCCGCTCGCCTGTGCACAGCTTCTCATAGGTGGAGGAGTGTGGCATAGTGTGGGGCACAGAGTGGGACAAATTGTGAGGGAAAGAATGAGGTAAGGTATGGGAGAAAGTGTGAGGCAGAGAGTTGGGCAGAGGGTTAGGCAGAGGGTTAGGCAGAGGGTTGGGCAGAGGGTTAGGCAGAGGGTTGGGCAGAGGGTTGGGCAGAGTGTGGGCAAAGGTCTGTGTGTAGGAGTTAAGTAATGATGCCGTTTCCTCAGAGAGGAAGGCGGCCTCCAGCAGCAGGTCAGCCCGGCTAGGGACGCTGCTCTCCCCACAGCACACAAAGCCGCTGTCCTGGGTGCCGTCACCTGACAGACAAGGAAAGTCCGAGCCGTTGCGGTCCGCCAGCGCCTGATCACTCAGCTTAGTGTAGGTGGAGCTCCGGGTCAGAGAACGGGCTGGGGAACCATCGCAGGAGCAAGACCCCCTCCCGTCTACTGCCAGTTTGGATATTCCTCCTGGACTTTCTCCTGATACCGAAGCTGGTGCCGAACCCCCAACACGGGTCCGATATCCTGGTAGGGCTTCCCCCTCCTTGGCTAATCCAGCCTGGGCTAGCTCCATGTTGAGCAAAAGGTTCTCAAGCTTGTGGTTCTGAGTGTTGATGTCCTGAAAGTACTTCTGGACCCCTATGTCCCCGCTGAGCCCCCCAGCATCACTGAGCCTGGCACGAACAGTGTCCACAGCCTGTTTGAGCTGCTGGATCTCCTGACGCGCCTCCTTCAGGGCCAGCTGAGCCTCGACACGGTGACATTCCTCCTCAACCCAGTCCTCCTGCATCCTGTAAAGCTGGCCTCTCAGCGCATCTATCTCTGTGTCCCTAAGAGGGTGACAATGGAGAAGATAAAAAGGAGAAAGAAAGAACAAATAAAGATAAAAGATATTAGGATTTGGGTAATAGTTAGGGAACAAGTCAGACAATATAAGAACTGACTTTCTGGCCAATATTGATAATCTCTATTTCTATTTCAGTATCTCACCTGTCTTGCAGAGTGTTGATGGTTTCCTTTAGCCTGGCCCGCAGGTGTCGGATACACACCTCTTTCTGCTGCAGGGGTGTGAGGTACTGCTCTGGTGGAGGGGGCCGGATACCATGGTTGTCTGTACATGACGTGTACTTCTGATGACGTCTAGGACACAAGCATATGAAAGGTGTTCTTCATAACTGGGCAATAAAACCAAAACATTGAGTTGAAAGACACTAAAACTCTCCGTAGAGCAGAGTCGAGTGATAATTCTCTGTGGGTTTGTGACTACAAGCAACCTATTCACATGACAGACAGTTGTTTGATCCACTATTATTATAAAAATATTGATTAGAGCAGCTTTAAAAGACTGGAAATGTATTTGGGAGAATCTTAGGAAATCAAGCAGGGTATATCATTTTGCTTGTGTTTTTCAGCGATTTAGATGATGAAGTGAAAATGAAATGGCAGTTCAGTCTGATTATCAGGCTAATAAAACAGCTAGGGAATGGGAATGGAAACAAATGTTGTTTACTGAGGTGAGGAAGTCATTCAAAGTTTCAGTTTCTGTTTGTAACTTTCACATTTGTTTTGAAATGAGTGCAATAAATGCTTGTAGGGAGTCTAATAGACAAGAGCACTGAGTTAGAGAAGCTTTTCATCTCCATTACTGAACAGGCCATGCAGTTTCTGATGTCTTACCCTTTGGTGGGGCTGCAATCACTGCCTTTACAAGAGCCTGAGTTGCTGCTGCTGCTGATGGAGGCGTTGCCATAGGGATCTCTATTACTGGGCGCAGCCGGTGTCCGCCTGGTTCAAAGTAAGAGGAGACATGTTAATCTGTTCCTGGTAACACCATGAAACCACACTCCAGACAACGAGGTGACAGTGAATTCTGAGAGCTGTTGAGCAAAACCATCAAGACCACAAATCAAAATATACATGAATGGAGCAAATGTCAATCCAGGTCCACTAACATGCCAATAGACAGAATACACAGAAATGCACAAATATACAGACAGACACAGAGGCCAAAGTGACTGCTAACAGACAACAGTTCTGCCTTAGAAACAAGGACACACAGTCCTTTGGGTACTGACAGTGATGTTGTAGTTTTTCAAAAAGGGAATGTGCTCTGCAAAGATGAAAACCAAAACCAAAAGTCTAAACAAATTAGACACTCAATGATATAACTGCAAGAAGCATTCATCAAAAGAAATAAAGTGAGGAAAGAAAAAACGAAGAGAAAAGAAGAAGGCAGTAACAGGTCAGACTAGACATGATGCTATGGAAACAGTTT